>NC_140579.1:662172663-662851319 GCF_964204655.1 Triturus cristatus | reverse complement strand
TACTCACTTGACTACTCCTCTACTGCTCACTCTCTACTACTCATTCTCTACTACTCTCTACTACTCTCTCTCTACTACTCACTCTCCTACCCACTCTCTACTACTCTCTACTACTCAATCTCTACTACTCACTCTACTACTCTCTACTACTCACTCTCCACTACTCACTCTCTACTACTCTCTACTACTCACTCTCTACTACTTACTCTCTACTACTCTCTCTACTACTCACTCTCTACTACTCTACTATTCTCTACTAATCTCTCTACTACTCATTCTATACTATTCTCTACTACTCACTCTACTACTCTCTACTACTCTCTAGCACTCACTCTCTACTTCTCTACTACTTACTCTCTACTACTCTCTCTCTCTACTACTCACTCTCTACTACTCACTCTACTACTCTGTACTACTCTCTCTCTCTGCTACTCTCTCTATTAGTCTCTCTCTATTACTCACTCTCTACTACTTTCTACTATTCACTCTTTACTACTCACTCTAATACTCTCTACTACTCACTCTCGACTACTCACTCTCTACTACTCTTTACTACTCTCTACTACACACTCTACTACTCACTCTCTACTACTCAATCTCTACTACTCAATCTACTACTCTCTACTACTCAATCTCTACTACTCACTCTCTACTACTCGCTCTCTACTACTCACGCTCTACTACTCTCTACTATTCACTCTCTACTATTCACTCTCTACTACTCACTCTACCACTCTCTACCACTCACTCTCTACTACTCTACTACTCACTCTCTACTACTCTCTCTCTACTACTCACTCTCTACTACTCTACTACTCTCTTCTACTCACTCTCTACTACTCACTCTCTACTAATCTCTACTACTCACTCTCTACTACTCACTCGCTACTACTCTCTACTACTCACTCTCTACTACTCTCTAATACTCTCGCCCTACTACTCTCTACCACTCACTCTCTCCTACTCTACTACTCACTCTCTACTACTCTCTACTACTACTCTCTCTCTACTACTTACTCTCTACTACTCACTCTACTACTCTCTACTATTCACTCTCTACTACTCTCTCTCTACTACTCACTCGCTACTATTCACTCTACTACTCACTCTCTACTACTCATTCTACTACTCACTCTCTACTAATCTCTGCTACTCACTCTCCACTACTCACTCTCTACTTCTCTACTACTCACTCTCTTCTACTCTCTCTCTCTACTACTCACTCTCTACTACTCACTCTACTACTCTGTACTACTCTCTCTCTCTGCTATCTCTACTAGTCTCTCTCTACTACTCACTCTCTACTTCTCACTCTCTACTACTCTCTACTGCTCGCTCTCCACTACTCACTCTCTACTACTCGCTCTCAACTACTCTCTACTTCTCAGTCTACTACTCACTCTCTACTACTCTACTACTCTCTCTTACTCTCTACTTCTCACTCTCTACTACTCTCTCTACTACTCACGCTCTACTACTCTCTACTACTCACTCTCTACTACTCACTCTCTAGTAATTGCTCTCTACTACCTGCTCTCTACTACTCTCTAGTACTTACTCTACTACTCACTCTCTACTACTCACTCTACTACTCACTCTCTACTACTTTACTACTCTCTCTTACTCTCTCTACTTCTCACTCTCTACTACTCTCTACTACTCACTATCTGCTACTCACTCGACTACTCCTCTACTTCTCACTCTCTACTTCTCATTCTCTACTACTCTATACTACTCTCTCTCTACTACTCACTCTACTCCTCACTCTCTACTACTCTCTAATACTCTCTCTCTGCTACTCACTCTACTACTCTCTACTACTCACTCTCTACTACTCACTCTCTACTACTCGCTCTCTACTACTCTCTACTACCTTCTACTACACACTCTACTACTCACTGTCTACTACTCTCTACTACTCAATCTCTTCTACTCACTCTACTACTCTCTACTACTCAATCTCTACTACTCACTCTCTACTACTCTCTCTCTACTGCTCACTCTCTTCTACTCTCTACTATACACTCTCTACTATTCACTCTCTACTACTCACTCTACTACTCTCTACCACTCACTCTCTACTACTCTACTACTCTCTCTCTACTACTCTCTCTACTGCTCACTCTCTACTACTCTACTACTCTCTTCTACTCACTCTCTACTACTCACTCTGTACTACTCTCTACTATTCACTCTCTACTACTCACTTGCTTCTACTCTCTACTACTCACTCTCTATTACTCTCTACTACTCTCTCTCTACTACTCTCTCCCACTCACTCTCTCCTACTCTACTACTCACTCTCCACTACTCTCTAATACTCTCTCTCTACTACTTACTCTCTACTACTCACTCTACTACTCTCTACTACTCACTCTCTACTACTCACTCACTACCATTCACTCTACTACTCACTCTCTACTACTCATTTTAGTACTCACTCTCTACTACTCTCTGCTACTCACTCTCCACTACTTACTCTCTACTACTCGCTCTCTACTACTCTCTACTACTCTCTCTACTACTCACTCTCTACTGCTCTACTACTCTCTACTAATCTCTCTACTACTCATTCTATACTATTCTCTACTACTCACTCTACTACTCTCTACTACTCTCTAGCACTCACTCTCTACTTCTCTACTACTCACTCTCTACTACTCTCTCTCTACTACTCACTCTCTACTACTCACGCTACTACTCTGTACTACTCTCTCTCTGCTACTCTCTCTACTACTCTCTCTCTACTACTCACTCTCTACTTCTCACTCTCTACTACTCTCTACTGCTCACTCTCCACTACTCACTCTCTACTACTCGCTCTCAACTACTCTCTACTACTCACTCTACTACTCACTCTCTACTACCCTACTACTCTCTCTTACTCTCTACTTCTCACTCTCTACTACTCTCTCTGCTACTCACTCTCTACTACTCTCTACTACTCACTCTCTACTACTCACTCTCTACTACTCTCTCTCTACTACTCGCTCTCTACTACTCTCTAGTACTCACTCTACTACTCTCTCTCTACTACTCTCTACTACTCACTCTACTACTCACTCTCTACTACTCTCTACTACTCTCTCTCTGCTACTCACTCTACTACTCTCGACTACTCACTCTCTACTACTCACTCTCTACTACTCGCTCTCTACTACTCTTTACTACTCTCTACTACACACTCTACTACTCACTCTCTACTACTCTCTACTACTCAATCTCTACTACTCACTCTACTACTCTCTACTACTCACTCTCCACTACTCACTCTCTACTACTCTCTACTACTCACTCTCTACTACTTACTCTCTACTACTCTCTCTACTACTCACTCTCTACTACTCTACTACTCTCTACTAATCTCTCTACTACTCATTCTATACTATTCTCTACTACTCACTCTACTACTCTCTACTACTCTCTAGCACTCACTCTCTACTTCTCTACTACTCACTCTCTACTACTCTCTCTACTACTCACTCTCTACTACTCACTCTACTACTCTGTACTACTCTCTCTCTCTGCTACTTTCTCTACTAGTCTCTCTCTACTACTCACTCTCTACTTCTCACTCTCTACTACTCTCTACTGCTCGCTCTCCACTACTCACTCTCTACTACTCGCTCTCAACTACTCTCTACTTCTCACTCTACTACTCCCTCTCTACTACTCTACTACTCACTCTCTACTACTCTCTACTACTCTCTCTCTGCTACTCACTCTACTACTCTCTACTACTCACTCTCTACTACTCACTCTCTACTACTCGCTCTCTACTACTCTTTACTACTCTCTACTACACACTCTACTACTCACTCTCTACTACTCTCTATTACTCAATCTCTACTACTCACTCTCTACTGCTCTCTACTACTCTCTCTCTACTACGTACTCTCTACTACTCACTCTACTACTCTCTACTACTCACTCTCTACTACTCTCTCTCTACTACTCACTCTCTACTACTTTCTACTATTCACTCTCCACTATTCACTTTCTACTACTCACTCTTGACTACTCACTCTCTACTACTCTTTACTACTCTCTACTACACACTCTACTACTCACTCTCTACTACTCAATCTCTACTACTCACTCTACTACTCTCTACTACTCAATCTCTACTACTCACTCTCTACTACTCTCTCTCTACTACTCACGCTCTACTACTCTCTACTATTCACTCTCTACTATTCACTCTCTACTACTCACTCTACTACTCTCTACCACTCACATTCTACTACTCTACTACTCACTCTCTAGAACTCTCTCTCTACTACTCACTCTCTACTACTCTACTACTCTCTTCTATTCACTCTCTACTACTCACTCTGTACTACTCTCTACTACTCACTCTCTACTACTCACTCACTACTACTCTCTACTACTCACTCTCTGCTACTCTCTAATGCTCTCTCTCTACTACTCTCTACCACTCACTCTCTCCTACTCTACTACTCACTCTCTACAACTCTCTACTACTACTCTCTCTCTACTACTTACTCTCTACTACTCACTCTACTACTCTCTACTACTCACTCTCTACTACTCTCTCTCTACTACTCACTTGCTACTATTCACTCTACTACTCACTCTCTACTACTCACTCTACTACTCACTCTCTACTACTCTCTGCTACTCACTCTCTACTACTCACTCTCTACTACTCTCTACTACTCACTCTCTACTACTTACTCTCTACTACTCTCTCTACTACTCACTCTCTACTACTCTACTACTCTCTACTAATCTATCTACTACTCATTCTTTACTATTCTCTACTACTCACTCTACTACTCTCTACTACTCTCTAGCACTCACTATCTACTTCTCTACTACTCACTCTCTACTACTCTCTCTCTCTACTACTCACTCTCTATTACTCACTCTACTACTCTGTACTACTCTCTCTCTCTGCTCTCTCTACTAGTCTCTCTCTACTACTCACTCCCTACTTCTCACTCTCTACTACTCTCTACTGCTTGCTCTCCACTACTCACTCTCTACTACTCGCTCTCAACTACTCTCTACTACTCTCTCTCTACTACTCACTCTCTTCTACTCTCTACTATTCACTCTCTACTATTCACTCTCTACTACTCACTCTACTACTCTCTACCACTCACTCTCTACTACTCTACTACTCTCTCTCTACTACTCTCTCTCTACTACTCACTCTCTACTACTCTACTACTCTCTTCTACTCACTCTCTACTACTCACTCTCTACTACTCTCTACTACTCACTCTCTACTACTCACTTGCTACTACTCTCTACTACTCACTCTCTATTACTCTCTACTACTATCTCTCTACTACTCTCTACCACTCACTCTCTCCTACTCTACTACTCACTCTCCACTACTCTCTACTACTCTCTCTACTACTTACTCTCTACTACTCACTCTACTACTCTCTACTATTCACTCTCTACTACTCTCTCTCTACTACTCACTTGCTACTATTCACTCTACTACTCACTCTCTACTACTCACTCTACTACTCACTCTCTACTAATCTCCGCTACTCACTCTCCACTACTCACTCTCTACTACTCTCTCCTACTCACTCTCTACTACTTACTCTCTACTACTCTCTCTACTACTCACTCTCTACTACTCTACTACTCTCTAATAATCTCTCTACTACTCATTCTATACTATTCTCTACTACTCACTCTACTACTCTCTACTACTCTCTAGCACTCACTCTCTACTTCTCTGCTACTCACTCTCTTCTACTCTCTCTCTCTACTACTCACTCTCTACTACTCACTCTACTACTCAGTACTACTCTCTCTCTCTGCTCTCTCTACTAGTCTCTCTCTACTACTCACTCTCTACTTCTCACTCTCTACTACTCTCTACTGCTCGCTCTCCACTACTCACTCTCTACTACTCGCTCTCAACTACTCTCTACTTCTCACTCTACTACTCACTCTCTACTACTCTACTACTCTCTCTTACTCTCTACTTCTCACTCTCTACTACTCTCTCTACTACTCACTCTCTACTACTCTCTACTACTCACTCTCTACTACTCACTCTCTACTACTTGCTCTCTACTACCTGCTGCTCTCTACTACTCTCTAGTACTTACTCTACTACTCACTCTACTACTCACTCTCTACTACTTTACTACTCTCTCTTACTCTCTCTACTTCTCACTCTCTACTACTCTCTACTACTCACTATCTACTACTCACTCGACTACTCCTCTACTTCTCACTCTCTACTACTCATTCTCTACTACTCTCTACTACTCTCTCTCTACTACTCACTCTCTACTACTCACTCTCTACTACTCTCTAATACTCTCTCTCTGCTACTCACTCTACTACTCTCTACTACTCACTCTCTACTACTCACTCTCTACTACTCACTCTCTACTACTCGCTCTCTACTACTCTCTACTACCTTCTACTACACACTCTACTACTCACTACCTACTAATCTCTGCTACTCAATCTCTACTACTCACTCTACTACTCTCTACTACTCAATCTCTACTACTCACTCTCTACTACTCTCTCTCTACTACTCACTCTCTTCTACTCTCTACTATTCACTCTCTACTATTCACTCTCTACTACTCACTCTACTACTCTCTACCACTCACTCTCTACTACTCTACTACTCACTCTCTACTACTCTCTCTCTACTACTCACTCTCTACTACTCTACTACTCTCTTCTACTCACTCTCTACTACTCACTCTGTACTACTCTCTACTACTCACTCTCTACTACTCACTCGCTACTACTCTCTACTATTCACTCTCTACTACTCACTCTCTACTACTCGCTCTCTCCTACTCTCTAGTACTCACTCTACTACTCACTCTCTATTACTCTCTACTACTCACTCTACTACTCTCTCTCTACTACTCTCTACTACTCACTCTACTAATCACTCTCTACTACTCTCTCTCTGCTACTCACTCTACTACTCTCTACTACTCACTCTCTACTACTCGCTCTCTACTACTCTTTACTACTCTCTACTACACACTCTACTACTCACTCTCTACTACTCTCTACTACTCAATCACTACTACTCACTCTACTACTCTCTACTACTCAATATCTACTACTCACGCTCTACTACTCTCTCTACTACTCACGCTCTACTACTCTCTACTATTCACTCTCTACTATTCACTCTCTACTACTCACTCTACTACTCACTCTCTACTACTCTCTACTACTCAATCACTACTACTCACTCTACTACTCTCTACTACTCAATATCTACTACTCACGCTCTACTACTCTCTCTACTACTCACGCTCTACTACTCTCTACTATTCACTCTCTACTATTCACACTCTACTACTCACTCTACTACTCTCTACCACTCACTCTCTACTACTCTACTACTCACTCTCTACTACTCTCTCTCTACTACTCACTCTCTACTACTCTACTACTCACTTCTACTCACTCTCTACTACTTACTCTGTACTACTCTCTACTACTCACTCTCTACTACTCACTCGCTACTACTCTCTACTACTCACTCTCTACTACTCTCTAATACTCTCTCCCTACTACTCTCTACCACTCACTCTCTCCTACTCTACTACTCACTCTCTACTACTCTCTACTACTACTCTCTCTCTACTACTTACTCTCTACTACTCACTCTACTACTCTCTACTATTCACTCTCTACTACTCTCTCTCTAGTACTCAATCACTACTATTCACTCTACTACTCACTCTCTACTACTCACTCTACTACTCACTCTCTACTAATCACTGCTACTCACTCTCCACTACTCACTCTCTACTACTCTCTCCTACTCACTCGCTACTACCCTCTACTACTCACTCTCTACTACTCTCTAATACTCTCTCTCTACTACTCTCTACCACTCACTCTCTCCTACTCTACTACTCACTCTCTACTACTCTCTACTACTCTCTCTACTACTTGCTCTCTACTACTCACTCTACTACTCTCTACTACTCACTCTCTACTACTCTCTCTCTACTACTCACTCTCTACATTTCACTCTACTACTCACTCTCTACTACTCACTCTACTACTCACTCTCTACTACTCACTCTCTACTACTCTCTGCTACTCAGTCTCCACTACTCACTCTCTACTACTCACTCTCTACTACACTCTCTACTACTCACTCTCTACTACTCTACTACTCTCTACGAATCTCTCTGCTACTCATTCTATACTATTCTCTACTACTCACTCTACTACTCTCTACTACTCTCTAGCACTCACTCTCTACTTCTCTACTACTCACTCTCTACTACTTTCTCTCTCTACTACTCACTCTCTACTTCACACTCTCTACTATTCTCTACTACTCACTCTCTACTACTCACTCTCTACTACTCGCTCTCTACTACTCTCTACTACTCTATACTACACACTCTACTACTCACTCTCTACTACTCTCTACTACTCAATCTCTACTACTCACTCTACTACTCTCTACTACTCAATCTCTACTATTCACTCTCTACTACTCTCTCTCTACTACTCACGATCTACTACTCTCTACTATTCACTCTCTACTATTCACTCTCTACTACTCACTCTACTACTCTCTACCACTCACTCTCTACTACTCTACTACTCACTCTCTACTACTTTCTCTCTACTACTCACTCTCTACTACTCTACTACTCTCTTCTACTCACTCTCTACTACTCACTCTGTACTACTCTCTACTACTCTCTCTCTCTACTATTACTCTCCACTACTCACTATACTACTCTCTACTACTCACTCTCTACTACTCTCTCTCTACTACTCACTCTCTACTACTCACTCACTAGTACTCTCTACTACTCACTCTCTACTACTCTCTACTACTCTCTCTACTACTCACTCTCTACTACTTTACTACTCTCTTTTAATCTCTCTACTACTCATTCTATACTATTCTCTACTACTCACTCTACTACTCTCTACTACTCTCTAGCACTCACTCTCTACTTCTCTACTACTCACTCTCTACTACTCTCTCTCTCTACTACTCACTCTCTCTACTACTCACTCTACTACTCTGTACTACTCTCTCTCTGCTACTCTCTCTATTAGTCTCTCTCTATTACTCACTCTCTACTTCTCACTCTCTATTACTCTCTACTACTCACTCTCTACTACTCACTCTGTACTACTCTCTACTTCTCACTCTCTACTACTCACTCGCTACTACTCTCTACTACTCACTCTCTACTACTCTCTACTACTCTCTCTCTACTACTCACTACCACTCACTCTCTCCTACTCTACTACTCACTCTCTACTACTCTCTCTCTACTACTTACTCTCTACTACTCACTCTACTACTCTCTACTACTCACTCTCTACTACTCTCTCTCTACTACTCACTCGCTACTATTCACTCTACTACTCACTCTCTACTACTCACTCTACTACTCACTCTCTACTACTCTCTGCTACTCACTCTCCACTAGTCACTCTCTACTACTCACTCTCTACTACTTACTCTCTACTACTCTCTACTACTCTCTCTACTACTCATTCTATACTATTCTCTACTACTCACTCTACTACTCTCTAGTACTCTCTACCACTCACTCTCTACTTCTCTACTACTCACTCTCTACTACTCACTCTACTATTCTGTACTACTCTCTCTCTCTGTTACTCTCTCTACTACTCTGTCTCTACTACTCACTCTCTACTTCTCACTCTATACTACTCTCTACCACTCACTCTCCACTACTCACTTTCTACTACTCGCTCTCAACTACTCTCTACTACGCACTCTACTACTAACTCTCTACTACTCTACTACTCTCTCTTACTCTCTACTTCTCACTCTCTACTACTCTCTACTACTCACTCTCTACTACTCACTCACTACTACTTGCTCTCTACTACTCGCTCTCTACTACTCTCTAGTACTCACTCTACTACTCACTCTCTACTACTCTGTTCTACTCACTATCTACTACTCACTCTACTACTCACTCTCTACTACTCTCTGCTACTCACTCTCTACTACTCTCTCTCTACTACTCGCTCTCTACTACTCTCTACTACTCACTCTCTACTACTTACTCTCTACTACTCTCTGCTACTCACTCTCCACTACTCACTCTCTACTACTCGCTCTCTACTACTCTCTACTACTCACTCTCTACTTCTCTAATACTCACTCTCTACTACTCACTCTGTACTACTCTGTACTACTCACTATCTACTACTCACTCTACTACTCACTCTCTACTACTCTCTGCTACTCACTCTCCACTACTCACTCTCTACTACTCGCTCTCTACTACTCTCTACTACTCACTCTCTACTACTTACTCTCTACTACTCTCTACTACTCTCTCTACCACTCACTCTCTACTACTCTACTACTCTCTACTACTCCCTTTACTACTCATTCTATACTATTCTCTACTACTCACTCTACTACTCTCTACTACTCTCTACCACTCACTCTCTACTTCTCTAATACTCACTCTCTACTACTCTATTAGTCACTCTCGAATACTCTCTCTCTCTACTACTCACTCTCTACTACTCACTCTACTAGTCTGTACTACTCTCTCTTTACTACTCTCTCTACTACTCTCTCTCTACTCACTCTCTACTTCTCACTCTCTACTACTCTCTACTGCTCACTCTCCTCTACTCACTCTCTACTACTCGCTCTCAACTACTCTCCACTACTCACTCTATTATCACTCTCTACTACTCTACTACTCTCTCTTACTCTCTACTTCTCACTCTCTACTACTCTCTCTACTACGCACTCTCTACTACTCTCTACTCCTCACTCTCTACTCACTCTCTACTACTTGCTCTCTACTACTCGCTCTCTACTACTCTCTAGTACTCACTCTACTACTCACGCTCTACTACTCTCTACTACTCACTCTACTACTCTGTACTACTCACTCTCTACTACTCCTCTGCTCTCTACTACTCTCTGCTACTCTCTCTCTCTACTCACTCTCTACTACTCTCTACTACTCACTCTCTACTACTCACTCTCTACTACTCTCTACTACTCACTCTCTACTACTCTCTTCTACTCACTCTCTAATAATCACTACTCTCTACTACTCACTCTACTACTCTGTACTACTCACTCTCTACTACTCCTCTGCTCTCTACTACTCACTCTCTACTACTCTCTGCTACTCTCTCTCTCTACTCACTCTCTACTACTCTCTACTACTCTCTACTACTCACTCTCTACTACTTACTCTCTACTACTCTCTACTACTCTCTCTAATACTCACTCTCTACTACTCTACTACTCTCTACTACTCCCTCTACTACTCATTCTATACTATTCTCTACTACTCACTCTACTACTCACTCTACTACTCTCTACCACTCACTCTCTACTTCTCTACTACTCACTCTCTACTACTCTATTAGTCACTCTCGAATACTCTCTCTCTTGAATACTCTCTCTCTCTACTACTCACTCTACTAGTCTGTACTACTCTCTCTCTACTACTCTCTCTACTACTCTCTCTCTACTACTCACTCTCTACTTCTCACTCTCTACTACTCTGTACTGCTCACTCTCCTCTACTCACTCTCTACTACTCGCTCTCAACTACTCTCCACTACTCACTCTACTACTCACTCTCTACTACTCTACTACCCTCTCTTACTCTCTACTTCTCACTCTCTACTACTCTCTCTACTACTCACTCTCTACTACTCTCT
Source organism: Triturus cristatus (assembly GCF_964204655.1). Taxonomy (NCBI): domain Eukaryota; kingdom Metazoa; phylum Chordata; class Amphibia; order Caudata; family Salamandridae; genus Triturus; species Triturus cristatus. Next base: position 662,839,622 of record NC_140579.1, on the reverse strand, counting down.
ACTACTCACTCTCTACTACTCACTCTCTACTACTTGCTCTCTACTACTCGCTCTCTACTACTTTCTAGTACTCACTCTACTACTCACGCTCTACTACTCTCTACTACTCACTCTACTACTCTGTACTACTCACTCTCTACTACTCCTCTGCTCTCTACTACTCACTCTCTACTACTCTCTGCTACTCTCTCTACTCACTCTCTACTACTCTCTACTACTCACTCTCTACTACTCTCTACTACTCACTCTCTACTACTCTCTTCTACTCACTCTCTAATAATCACTATACTACTCCTCTACTGCAAACTCTCTACTACTCATTATCTACTACTCTCTACTGCTCTCTCTCTACTACTCTCTACTACTCGCTCTCTACTACTCTCTAATAATCACTATACTACTTACTCTCTACTACTCTCTACTACTCTCTCTACTACTCACTCTCTACTACTCTACTACTCTCTACTACTCTCTCTACTACTCATTCTATACTGTTCTCTACTACTCACTCTACTACTCTCTACTACTCTCTATCACTCACTATCTACTTCTCTACTACTCACTCTCTACTACTCTCTCTCTCTACTACTCACTCTCTACTACTCACTCTACTACTCTGTACTCCTCTCTCTCTCTGCTACTCTCTCTACTACTCTCTCTCTACTACTCACTCTCTACTTCTCACTCTACTACTCTCTACCGCTCACTCTCCACTACTCACTCTCTACTACTCGCTCTCAACTACTCTCTACTACTCACTCTACTACTCACTCTCTACTACTTTACTACTCTCTACTTCTCACTCTCTACTACTCTCTCTACTTCTCACTCTCTACTACTCTCTACTACTCACTCTCTACTACTTGCTCTCTACTACTCGCTCTCTACTACTCTCTACCACTCACTCTCTCCTACTCTACTACTCACTCTACTACTCTCTACTACTCTCTCTCTACTACTTACTCTCTACTACTCCCTCTACTACTCTCTACTACTCACTCTCTACTACTCACTCGCTACTATTCACTCTACTACTCACTCTCTACTACTCACTCTCTACTACTCTCTGCTACTCACTCTCCACTACTCACTCTCTACTACTCGCTCTCTACTACTCTCTACTACTCACTCTCTACTTCTCTAATACTCACTCTCTACTACTCACTCTGTACTACTCTGTACTACTCACTATCTACTACTCACTCTACTACTCACTCTCTACTACTCTCTGCTACTCACTCTCCACTACTCACTCTCTACTACTCGCTCTCTACTACTCTCTACTACTCACTCTCTACTACTTACTCTCTACTACTCTCTACTACTCTCCCTACTACTCACTCTGTACTACTCTACTACTCTCTACTACTCTCTCTACTACTCATTCTATACTATTCTCTACTACTCACTCTACTACTCTCTATTACTCTCTACCACTCACTCTCTACTTCTCTACTACTCACTCTCTACTAGTCTATTACTCACTCTCTAATACTCTCTCTCTCTACTACTCACTCTCTACTACTCACTCTACTAGTCTGTACTACTCTCTCTCTACTACTCTCTCTACTACTCACTCACTACTTCTCACTCTCTACTACTCTCTACTACTCACTCTCCACCACTCACTCTCTACTACTCACTCTCAACTACTCGCTCTCTACTACTCTCTAGTACTCACTCTACTACTCACGCTCTACTACTCTCTACTACTCACTCTACTACTCTGTACTACTCACTCTCTACTACACCACTACTGTTTACTACTCACTCTCTACTACTCTCTCTTACTCTCTGCTACTCTCTCTCTCTACTCACTGTCTACTACTCACTCTCTACTACTCTCTACTACTCACTCTCTACTACTCTCTACTACTCACTCTCTACTACTCTCTTCTACTCACTCTCTAATACTCACTCTACTACTCCTCTACTGCACACTCTCTACTTCTCATTCTCTACTACTCTCTACTACTCTCTCTCTACTACTCACTACTACTCACTATCTACACTCTCTACTACTCTCTCTCTACTACTCACTCTCTACTACTCTACTACTCTCTACTACTCACTCTCTACTACTCTCTCTCTACTACTCTCTCTACTACTCACTCTACTACTCTACTACTCACTCTCTACTACTCTACTACTCTCTACTACTATCTCTACTACTCACTCTCTACTACTCTCTACTACTCACTATCTACTACTCTCTACTACTCTCTCTCTACTACTCTCTACTGCTCTCTCTCTACTACTCTCTACTACTCACTCTCTTCCACTCACTCTACTACTCTCTACTACTCACTCTCTACTACTCTCTTCTACTCACTCTCTAATACTCACTCTACTACTCCTCTACTGCACACTCTCTACTTCTCATTCTCTACTACTCTCTAATACTCTCTCTACTACTCTCTACTACTCACTCTACTACTCACTCTAAACTACTCTCTAATACTCTCTCTCTGCTACTCACTCTACTACTCTCTACTACTCACTCTCTACTACTCCTCTCTACTACTCACTCACTACTACTCTCTACTACTCTCTACTACTCACTCTACTACTCACTCTCTACTACTCTCTACTACTTTCTACTACTCTCTACTACTCACTCTCTACTTCTCACTCTCTACTACTCTGTACTGCTCACTCTCCTCTACTCACTCTCTACTACTCGCTCTCAACTACTCTCCACTACTCACTCTACTACTCACTCTCTACTACTCTACTACTCTCTCTTACTCTCTACTTCTCACTCTCTACTACTCTCTCTACTACTCACTCTCTACTACTCTCTACTACTCACTCTCTACTACTCACTCTCTACTACTTGCTCTCTACTACTCGCTCTCTACTACTTTCTAGTACTCACTCTACTACTCACGCTCTACTACTCTCTACTACTCACTCTACTACTCTGTACTACTCACTCTCTACTACTCCTCTGCTCTCTACTACTCACTCTCTACTACTCTCTGCTACTCTCTCTACTCACTCTCTACTACTCTCTACTACTCACTCTCTACTACTCTCTTCTACTCACTCTCTAATAATCACTATACTACTCCTCTACTGCAAACTCTCTACTACTCATTATCTACTACTCTCTACTGCTCTCTCTCTACTACTCTCTACTACTCTCTAATAATCACTATACTACTTACTCTCTACTACTCTCTACTACTCTCTCTACTACTCACTCTCTACTACTCTACTACTCTCTACTACTCTCTCTACTACTCATTCTATACTGTTCTCTACTACTCACTCTACTACTCTCTACTACTCTCTATCACTCACTATCTACTTCTCTACTACTCACTCTCTACTACTCTCTCTCTCTACTACTCACTCTCTACTACTCACTCTACTACTCTGTACTCCTCTCTCTCTCTGCTACTCTCTCTACTACTCTCTCTCTACTACTCACTCTCCACTTCTCACTCTCTACTACTCTCTACCGCTCACTCTCCACTACTCACTCTCTACTACTCGCTCTCAACTACTCTCTACTACTCACTCTACTACTCACTCTCTACTACTTTACTACTCTCTACTTCTCACTCTCTACTACTCTCTCTACTTCTCACTCTCTACTACTCTCTACTACTCACTCTCTACTACTTGCTCTCTACTACTCGCTCTCTACTACTCTCTACCACTCACTCTCTCCTACTCTACTACTCACTCTCTACTACTCTCTACTACTCTCTCTCTACTACTTACTCTCTACTACTCACTCTACTACTCTCTACTACTCACTCTCTACTACTCACTCGCTACTATTCACTCTACTACTCACTCTCTACTACTCACTCTCTACTACTCTCTGCTACTCACTCTCCACTACTCACTCTCTACTACTCGCTCTCTACTACTCTCTACTACTCACTCTCTACTTCTCTAATACTCACTCTCTACTACTCACTCTGTACTACTCTGTACTACTCACTATCTACTACTCACTCTACTACTCACTCTCTACTACTCTCTGCTACTCACTCTCCACTACTCACTCTCTACTACTCGCTCTCTACTACTCTCTACTACTCACTCTCTACTACTTACTCTCTACTACTCTCTACTACTCTCCCTACTACTCACTCTCTACTACTCTACTACTCTCTACTACTCTCTCTACTACTCATTCTATACTATTCTCTACTACTCACTCTACTACTCTCTATTACTCTCTACCACTCACTCTCTACTTCTCTACTACTCACTCTCTACTAGTCTATTACTCACTCTCTAATACTCTCTCTCTCTACTACTCACTCTCTACTACTCACTCTACTAGTCTGTACTACTCTCTCTCTACTACTCTCTCTACTACTCACTCTACTTCTCACTCTCTACTACTCTCTACTGCTCACTCTCCACCACTCACTCTCTACTACTCGCTCTCAACTACTCGCTCTCTACTACTCTCTAGTACTCACTCTACTACTCACGCTCTACTACTCTCTACTACTCACTCTACTACTCTGTACTACTCACTCTCTACTACACCACTACTGTTTACTACTCACTCTCTACTACTCTCTATTACTCTCTGCTACTCTCTCTCTCTACTCACTCTCTACTACTCACTCTCTACTACTCTCTACTACTCACTCTCTACTACTCTCTACTACTCACTCTCTACTACTCTCTTCTACTCACTCTCTAATACTCACTCTACTACTCCTCTACTGCACACTCTCTACTTCTCATTCTCTACTACTCTCTACTACTCTCTCTCTACTACTCACTACTACTCACTATCTACACTCTCTACTACTCTCTCTCTACTACTCACTCTCTACTACTCTACTACTCTCTACTACTCACTCTCTACTACTCACTCTCTACTACTCTCTCTCTACTACTCTCTCTACTACTCACTCTACTACTCTACTACTCACTCTCTACTACTCTACTACTCTCTACTACTATCTCTACTACTCACTCTCTACTACTCTCTACTACTCACTATCTACTACTCTCTACTACTCTCTCTCTACTACTCTCTACTGCTCTCTCTCTACTACTCTCTACTACTCACTCTATACTACTCACTCTCTACTACTCGCTCACTACTACTCTCTACTACTCTCTACTACACACTCTACTACTCAATCTCTACTACTCACTCTCTACTGCTCTCTCTCTACTACTCATGCTCTACTACTCTCTACTATTCACTCTCTACTATTCACTCTCTACTTCTCACTCTACTACTCTCTACCACTCACTCTCTACTACTCTACTACTCGCTCTCTACTACTCTACTACTCTCTTCTACTCACTCTCTACTACTCTGTACTACTCTACTACTCACTCTCTACTGCTCACTCACTACTACTCTCTACTACTCACTCTCTACTAGTCTCTACTACTCTCTCGCTACTACTCTCTACCACTCACTCTCTCCTACTCTACTACTCACTCTCTACTACTCTCTACTACTCTCTCTCTACTACTTACTCTCTACTACTCACTCTCTACTACTCTCTTCTACTCACTCTCTAATACTCACTCTACTACTCCTCTACTGCACACTCTCTACTTCTCATTCTCTACTACTCTCTACTACTCTCTCTCTACTACTCTCTACTACTCACTCTACTACTCACTCTAAACTACTCTCTAATACTCTCTCTCTGCTACTCACTCTACTACTCTCTACTACTCACTCTCTACTACTCCTCTCTACTACTCACTCACTACTACTCTCTACTACTCTCTACTACTCACTCTACTACTCACTCTCTACTACTCTCTACTACTTTCTACTACTCAGTCAGTCAGTCATAATACTTTATTCGATAAAATTAATATCATAAAAAGAGACAATTTCACAGAAACATTACATCAATTAAAAATGTGAACACTGACATGGCAAAAAATGGTTGGCATTATAAAGGCTTTAAACTGAGACGAGAGATACAGTCCCCGCAAATTCATACAGGGGTATACACATACAGTTTGGGCTGGACTGTTCCCATGAGGCACAGGGTCAGACCGATTTGCATATGGCCATGTCTGAACTGGGGTGACAGAGTGGGCTAAAGAATGGTGATGGATTAAACCCAGATCAGTTGACTGGGGGTGAGTGCTTGCAATGTTCAACACTCCGTCCATCATTTCCTTTGGTTTTTGCTTTGTTCGCCATAAGTTGGCAGGGTATGCTCAGACGTGAGTCCCTTGCTCACTTTGCCACTGGATTCAAGCAAGCCTGGCTGAAGACGGCTGGAATGCCAGAAACCGGTCCTAGGAAGCTTGTTTCCGGTCCAGGAAAGACATGGCTTGGCAGTTTGGGCTGGACTGTTCCCATGAGGCACAGGGTCAGACTGATTTGCATATGGCCATGTCTGAACTGGGGTGGCAGAGTGGGCTAAAGAATGGTGATGGATTAAACCCAGATCAGTTGACTGGGGGTGAGTGCTTGCAATGTTCAACACTCCGTCCATCATTTCCTTTGGTTTTTGCTTTGTTCGCCATAAGTTGGCAGGGTATGCTCAGACGTGAGTCCCTTGCTCACTTTGCCACTGGATTCAAGCAAGCCTGGCTGAAGACGGCTGGAATGCCAGAAACCGGTCCTAGGAAGCTTGTTTCCGGTCCAGGAAAGACATGGCTTGGCAGTTTGGGCTGGACTGTTCCCATGAGGCACAGGGTCAGACTGATTTGCATATGGCCATGTCTGAACTGGGGTGGCAGAGTGGGCTAAAGAATGGTGATGGATTAAACCCAGATCAGTTGACTGGGGGTGAGTGCTTGCAATGTTCAACACTCCGTCCATCATTTCCTTTGGTTTTTGCTTTGTTCGCCATAAGTTGGCAGGGTATGCTCAGACGTGAGTCCCTTGCTCACTTTGCCACTGGATTCAAGCAAGCCTGGCTGAAGACGGCTGGAATGCCAGAAACCGGTCCTAGGAAGCTTGTTTCCGGTCCAGGAAAGACATGGCTTGGCAGTTTGGGCTGGACTGTTCCCATGAGGCACAGGGTCAGACTGATTTGCATATGGCCATGTCTGAACTGGGGTGGCAGAGTGGGCTAAAGAATGGTGATGGATTAAACCCAGATCAGTTGACTGGGGGTGAGTGCTTGCAATGTTCAACACTCCGTCCATCATTTCCTTTGGTTTTTGCTTTGTTCGCCATAAGTTGGCAGGGTATGCTCAGACGTGAGTCCCTTGCTCACTTTGCCACTGGATTCAAGCAAGCCTGGCTGAAGACGGCTGGAATGCCAGAAACCGGTCCTAGGAAGCTTGTTTCCGGTCCAGGAAAGACATGGCTTGGCAGTTTGGGCTGGACTGTTCCCATGAGGCACAGGGTCAGACTGATTTGCATATGGCCATGTCTGAACTGGGGTGGCAGAGTGGGCTAAAGAATGGTGATGGATTAAACCCAGATCAGTTGACCGGGGGTGAGTGCTTGCAATGTTCAACACTCCGTCCATCATTTCCTTTGGTTTTTGCTTTGTTCGCCATAAGTTGGCAGGGTATGCTCAGACGTGAGTCCCTTGCTCACTTTGCCACTGGATTCAAGCAAGCCTGGCTGAAGACGGCTGGAATGCCAGAAACCGGTCCTAGGAAGCTTGTTTCCGGTCCAGGAAAGACATGGCTTGGCAGTTTGGGCTGGACTGTTCCCATGAGGCACAGGGTCAGACTGATTTGCATATGGCCATGTCTGAACTGGGGTGGCAGAGTGGGCTAAAGAATGGTGATGGATTAAACCCAGATCAGTTGACTGGGGGTGAGTGCTTGCAATGTTCAACACTCCGTCCATCATTTCCTTTGGTTTTTGCTTTGTTCGCCATAAGTTGGCAGGGTATGCTCAGACGTGAGTCCCTTGCTCACTTTGCCACTGGATTCAAGCAAGCCTGGCTGAAGACGGCTGGAATGCCAGAAACCGGTCCTAGGAAGCTTGTTTCCGGTCCAGGAAAGACATGGCTTGGCAGTTTGGGCTGGACTGTTCCCATGAGGCACAGGGTCAGACTGATTTGCATATGGCCATGTCTGAACTGGGGTGGCAGAGTGGGCTAAAGAATGGTGATGGATTAAACCCAGATCAGTTGACTGGGGGTGAGTGCTTGCAATGTTCAACACTCCGTCCATCATTTCCTTTGGTTTTTGCTTTGTTCGCCATAAGTTGGCAGGGTATGCTCAGACGTGAGTCCCTTGCTCACTTTGCCACTGGATTCAAGCAAGCCTGGCTGAAGACGGCTGGAATGCCAGAAACCGGTCCTAGGAAGCTTGTTTCCGGTCCAGGAAAGACATGGCTTGGCAGTTTGGGCTGGACTGTTCCCATGAGGCACAGGGTCAGACTGATTTGCATATGGCCATGTCTGAACTGGGGTGGCAGAGTGGGCTAAAGAATGGTGATGGATTAAACCCAGATCAGTTGACTGGGGGTGAGTGCTTGCAATGTTCAACACTCCGTCCATCATTTCCTTTGGTTTTTGCTTTGTTCGCCATAAGTTGGCAGGGTATGCTCAGACGTGAGTCCCTTGCTCACTTTGCCACTGGATTCAAGCAAGCCTGGCTGAAGACGGCTGGAATGCCAGAAACCGGTCCTAGGAAGCTTGTTTCCGGTCAAGGAAAGACATGGCTTGGCAGTTTGGGCTGGACTGTTCCCATGAGGCACAGGGTCAGACTGATTTGCATATGGCCATGTCTGAACTGGGGTGGCAGAGTGGGCTAAAGAATGGTGATGGATTAAACCCAGATCAGTTGACTGGGGGTGAGTGCTTGCAATGTTCAACACTCCGTCCATCATTTCCTTTGGTTTTTGCTTTGTTCGCCATAAGTTGGCAGGGTATGCTCAGACGTGAGTCCCTTGCTCACTTTGCCACTGGATTCAAGCAAGCCTGGCTGAAGACGGCTGGAATGCCAGAAACCGGTCCTAGGAAGCTTGTTTCCGGTCCAGGAAAGACATGGCTTGGCAGTTTGGGCTGGACTGTTCCCATGAGGCACAGGGTCAGACTGATTTGCATATGGCCATGTCTGAACTGGGGTGGCAGAGTGGGCTAAAGAATGGTGATGGATTAAACCCAGATCAGTTGACTGGGGGTGAGTGCTTGCAATGTTCAACACTCCGTCCATCATTTCCTTTGGTTTTTGCTTTAAATCTAAGGTCAGGCAATCTTTAAGGATCATATGGTTTAAAGAGATCTCGTCGTTAAGCCAAGTCTTAAGCCAACATATTATTGGGGCAGTTTTAACTATATCTAAGACATATCCCATTCCCAACTCCTTGTGAATCGAGAAGGTAGGAGTTGACTGTGGCACTGAAAGTAAAGATCTAAGAAAAGCATTTTCCACCACTTGGATCTGCTGGGTATCAGTGGTATATCCCCATATCTCAGAGCCATAGGTAGCTATTGCGAGGCATTTAGCCTTGTAAACCTTTATAATAGCTTCCATAGGTCTGGCTCCTAAACGTTTCGAGAAACCCATGAGAGCAAATGAGGATCTAGCAAAAACATTTCTCTTATGTTTCATTTGCTGGCCCCAGGTCCCGTTCTCGCTAAATAAAATTCCTAAATATGTAAAAACGGGGACCCTGCTAACCACATCTTTACCACAGAGGAATGTCAATGTTTTTTTCTTTTTACTGTGTTCCCCCATTATCATAACGTGTGACTTCATGGCGTTAATTTTCAGATCAAGTGATTCCATAAAGGTATTAAAACTCTTTAATAGTTTATTTAACCCAATGCCTGTTCGTGCGAGAAGAACTGCATCATCGGCATAGAGGAGAACAGGTATGGTTGTGTCTCCGACTCTCGGGACGTCTAATGTGACTCTCTTCAGAGCAGGTTCTAGCGCATTAATATATAATGTAAACAGCAGGGGAGCCAAAATGCACCCCTGCCTAACACCTCTTTCTGATTTAAAATACCTAGTACATCTGCCGTCTTGGGTAACTCTTATTGAGGCGATCAAGCCACAATGTAGATCGGCCAGGAACTTGACCAAGGTGTGATCTATCCCCATGTCAATTAAAATTTGCCAAAGCTTGGACCTGTTAACTAAATCAAATGCTGTGGAGAGGTCCATAAAACCCAGGTAGAGGGAACCCTTTTTGGCCACAGTGTATTTGCTAATAAGGAGCTGTAAGTTAAGACATTGATTTAAAGTGCTCCTTTTTGCTCTAAATCCGTATTGGGCATTAGAGAGGATCCCTCTACCCTCAAGAAAGTCTGTCAGTCTATCTAAAATGACTCTGCCTAAAATCTTCACAGCTGAGTCTATCAGGGAGATTGGCCTGTAGCAAGCTGGATCATGCCTCTGTCCTTTTTTAAATACCGGGATGATAATGGACTTTGACCAAGATAATGGCATAGTCTTTGGGCCTAAGGCATTAAAAATGTTAGTCAGTATCCTAGCCCAGAATTTAGGAAAGCTTTTATAGAGGTCTGCCGGGACCCCATCTGGTCCAGGTGCCTTATTAATCATGGTCTCCGTTATTGCTTTTAAGACTTCTTTCTCCTGGAAGACCAAACCTGGCAGTGGGACTAAGTTATTAATGTGATCTAGAGAACTCTCAGTCCCTTCCCTACCGTATATTTTCTCAAAGTGGGAAATCCATGACTCGTCTTGGATAATACAATCCAGATGTGAGTTATCCTCACTTGAGAAATAGGGATCATTGATGGTTTTCCAGAACTTTCCGCTGTCCCTCAGGACCTCCGAGGACATGAGTTTGTCCCATGCCTCTTCCTTGATCTGGTTTTTTCTAGTCCAAATAGCTTGTTTATAAGAATTCCTCATCCTATTTATGTACTCCCTGTTTCTAGGTGACTGCTTTAAAGCTTTTAAAAGGGCAGAGTGAGCCCTAGTACAATCTTTGTTGAACCATCTTTTCCCTCTAATACTGGGTTCTAAGGGCGTCTGCTTCGTCAGTTTGCTACAGATTTCCTTGCAGATAGTTTCAAAAGCATTTATAGTCAGTGTTTTTGGCGCATCAATGTCCAAACATGTATTAACATCCTTCTCTGTATTGGACAGGACTTCTCTTACAAAAGTTTCGGGGATCACTTTCGACCATTTTAATTTCCTTCCTTGAGAGGTTGTTATCACCTCTCGACTAATAGCTCTCTGGTCGGACGCTGTGATTGATAATAGTGCCCCCTGGGCCAATTCTAAAATAACGGGGTTATGATCACTAAAAACAGAATACCCAACTTTATATGAGGTGACACTACTTAAGACTGCAGCAGACATAAAAATATAATCTATGATTGTTCCGGAGGCTGTACCCTTAAAGGTAACAACCCTTGGGCCACTCTTAACACATCCCGATTCATAAAGATTTAGGGTGGCTAAAAGCTTCTCAAGGGACTCACCCTGCTCGGTGTGTTCAAAATGTACCGGAGCAGAGTATTGGGGACCATCTGAATTATCAAAGATACAGTTTTTTTCACAGGGATGAATATTAAAATCTCCCATAACAATAAACTCAACTTGTGGGTTCTTCTTTTGATAAGCAGTCAAACACTCCTCTAAGTTGGATAAAAATTTGTTTGTGCTGTCACTATTGGGAGAGTTATAAAAATTAACTAGTAAAATTTTTCCTGCGTGTGAGCGAGATAGTTCTACAGCCATACAATTATGGGAATTTACTTCAATTTGTTTTAATGAACCACACACATTTAGGGAAAAACACATTAATAGACCTCCTTGTGCCCGTCCATAATGTGCCTTTTTAGCAGGAATATAAAAATGTGCATACCCATCTATAAAAAAGTTCTGGTCTGTGTCCCAAGTCTCCTGGAATACCAAAATATCATAAAGCTTTATCTCTTCCAGCCAGGATTCGTCCCTGCATTTACTTCTCAGACCCGCTATATTCCAGCTCAAGATCTTAAAATTAAAATTAGGGGTGTGGGGGACAACATTAATCTCTATTGTCTCTGAGACAGTAACAGTATTTATAACGGCCACCTCTGGCCTGCTAGGGGGTGTATACACTTCCTCCTGAATGAGATCTGGGCCAAGGAGTCAATCGCAATCCTCCAAACCTAAAAGCACTTCGAACCTATTATGTAGCTCCATAATTGGCCCTGGCCCTGGCCTCCTCGTATTTTGTCTTCCATAATATTGATTACAGCCCCTATCTAAGGGCACCACCACATAAAAATAGGAGAGGGGAAGGGGGTGAATGGTTAATATAGGATCTTTATGGAACCAATCACAAATGTAATCCACTGTTCTCTTATCCGTAAAATTTATGATAATGCAGTCCCCCCCTACTGTCTTTGGTTTATTCCCCACCCAACCCACTCTTCTAACGTGGAGGATTTCAGCTGAGGCGTGAGGTGGGAGGGTGCGGTTCTTATTGAGCCAGTGGATGCACTTGTTCTTCAGCTCCTGATGTGATTCCCTCCTTCCCTGGTCTAGTGAAGGAGCCCCCGCCAGAACCACTACATATGGTGCAGCTTCAGGTGGGAGTTGGATGGTGGGTAGGGGAATTACACTAAGATCTTTGAGATTTGATTTTGGAGCTATACTATGATTATTGTTACGGTTGACCGGCATGCCAGGCTCTATTTGTGATGTTAGGGCCCCTGGGCCTGAGTGCGCAGCCGTGATTAAATTATTAGTGACAGTTTCCTTTGGGTTTTGTGGGGGTGCCACCAAATTGCACCCCTGAGCCATTGCCTGGGGGGCAGAAGATGACGCCTCAGCAACCCTAGTCACTGTAGCCCCAGCATTTGCATTCTCGGCATGAATATTACCCGCCTTACTAACATAGGTCCCTTCCCTTCCTTCTCGACCTCTGGATGAGACTAACGACAGTTCGATGCAGGTTAGTCTAGAGTCAATAGAATCTAGCCGATCGCTAAATGGTGCCCAAGACTCCTTAATCATGTGTTCCATTTTAGTCCAAAAAACTGAACTCAAGTCATTTGTAGTGATTTGGTCAGCAAGGGATACATTAATTAAGTCTTCACAGGCTTGGCTGACAGTTCCATGTTGGGTCACAGATTTACTCACAGATTGGGTTTTAGTAAGGTTTTTGTTTTTTCCTGGGGTCTGGGCCTTATTTTTTGTACGCAATCGTTTAGAGGCACAGTTCAAACCATCCTTAGAGGACAACGTCTTGGATTTAACGGAGGATCGGGTAGTAATTTTGTCATGGCAGGTATCTTCTAAAACAGCTGGACAGCTGGTCTTAGCCGGGGATTTGACCGAACCATTGCACATACCAGGAACCCCAGTGATCCTAGGCCTTGCTGGCTCATGGGGCCCCGAGAAACCTTGTTCACCCCCCTCCTCAGCAGGTATCAATAATGGTGAAATGTCTAAGATCTCATTCCTGACCTCATTCGGGGATCGTACTTCCGCTAGTCTGCCCATAGATGACCTTTTTTCAAAGGCGATATCGAGGGATAGTCTCTTTTCTGTGAGTTCAATATCTTTAGCAAGGGCGGAAGACACTCTGACCAGAAAACTGTCCAAAGTGCCCATTAGTGCTCCCCCTGTCGGCTTTCGTATATCTTTGGCAGGGCACGTTGGCGGTGATACAACCATTATGTCTTTTCTATTGGACCCGACCCAGCAAAGACTAAGGAAAGATGTCAGAATGGCGTAGTTATAACCTGAATCGACTAACCTTTGTCCTCTTTGAAGGGCAAAAGGGACCTGGTCCGTCCCGGCCTTGTCCGGTCTAGAACGGGCTAAAACGGGCCCGCCCTTGGCCCGGGCTTCGCCCGGCGCGTCCCGCGCGCGTCCCGCGAAGCGGGCCTCGATGCAATTTGAAGGCGCCTCCTGGCGCTGGCGCTGCGTTTGCTGATGTCGCGCCGCCGCTGGGGCAGCCGGGAGATGAAGTCCCGGGGCGGCGACGCGGGAAGTGCCGGTTTCAGGGTCAAACTATCCCCCCGTGACTCTTGGCGGTGGCGGCGTGCTGCTCTGCAGGTAAGTTTGGATTTCGTTTTCCTCCCCCTGCTCCGCCAGCCTCGATGCAATTTGAAGGCGCCTCCTGGCGCTGGCGCTGCATTTGCTGACGTCGCGCCGCCGCTGGGGCAGCCGGGAGATGAAGTCCCGGGGCGGTGACGCGGGAAGTGCCGGTTTCAGGATCAAACTATCCCCCCGTGACTCTTGGCGGTGGCAGCGTGCTGCTCTGCAGGTAAGTTTGGATTTCGTTTTCCTCCCCCTGCTCCGCCGGCCTCGATGCAATTTGAAGGCGCCTCCTGGCGCTGGCGCTGCGTTTGCTGACGTCGCGCCGCCGCTGGGGCAGCCGGGAGAGGAAGTCCCGGGGCGGCGACGCGGGAAGTGCCGGTTTCAGGGTCAAACTATCCCCCCGTGACTCTTGGCGGTGGCGGCGTGCTGCTCTGCAGGTAAGTTTGGATTTCTCAATCTCTACTACTCACTCTACTACTCTCTACTACTCACTCTCTGCTACTCTCTCTACTACTCTCTACTACTCTGTACTTCTCTCTACTATTCACTTTCTATTCTCTATTACTCACTCTCTACTCTCTACCTCTCTACCTCTCTCTACCTCTCTCTCTACTACTCTCTACCTCTACCTCTCTACCTCTCTACCTCTACCTCTACATCTCTACCTCTACACCTCTACCTCTCTAACTCTCTCTACCTCTCTCTACATGCACACATATGCATATATATATATGCATATATATGCATATGCATTTATATATATGTATGTGTATATATATATATATATATACATACATATATAAACATATATATAATCTGCATATCTATATACATACAAATATAAATGCATGCATACATATACATATACATATATGCATACATATGCATGGTATGCACATGAAAGTTTGAAAAACACTAATACAAGCAAAGATAAAAAGCCACCTAATTACAAACAGAATTGCTTTAACTTAAACGAGGGCAAGACCTTTTGCCTTTTCAATGCTTGTTTACTTTGGTTTCATCAAGAAGGCATTCAGATGTGTCACACATTTGCCATAAATTCTGAATGGTAGCACTCTAGTTGCTCATCAGATCACTGTAGTAAAGCTACTGCTCGCCAGGGAAGTCTGCTGCTGGTATTCAAAGTGCATGTTTCCGTCTGCATGTCAGAATTTTTAAATGAAATAGAAGAGGATTTGAGAAGTCAAAATGTGCCCTAATTTTTCTTTCTACAGCACTAATCATAATTTCTATGGCAAAATGAACTCCCTCATTGTGTTCCTTTGCAAATTTTATGTTTTAAGTGTTACCACTTTATTCCAATCAAGATGGCTTCAGGTGTGCCATACTTTTGTCATAAGTAAGACTGTTAGCGCTCTAGTTGTTACTTAGAACACTCTGGGACATTCTGTCATTGGGCTATACTTGGGCTACATCTGGGTGATATTTGTGTTACATTTGGGCTCTTTTGTCTCTGGTGACCATCTTGGGAGACTTATTTGTTATGAAGTGTCCTAATTTCCTCATTTACTACAGTCTCCTCAGTAGGAAATACTTTCAGGTTTTTACTTTGATTCCATCAAGAAGGCATTCAGATGTGTCACACATTTGCCATACATTTAGAATGTTAACACTCTAGTTGCTTATTAGATCACTGTAGTAAAACTACTGCTCACCAGGGAAGTTTGCTGCTGATATTGAAAGTGCATGTTTCAGTCTGCATGTCAGAATGTTTTAATGAAATAGAAGAGGATTTGAGAAGTCACTCAAAATGTGCCCTGATTTTTCTTTTTTCAGCACTAATCATAATTTCTATGGCAAAATGAACCCCCTCATTGTGTTCCTTTTAAATTAAACTACTCACTCTCTACTACTCACTCGCTACTACTCTCTACTACTCACTCTCTACTTCTCTCTACTACTACTCTCTACTACTCACTCCTCTCTACTACTCTCTACCACTCTCTACTACTACTCTCTACTACTCACTCTCTACTACTCACTCTCTACTACTCTCTACCACTACTCTCTACTACTCACTCTCTCCTACTCACTCTCTACTACTCTCTACTACTCACTCTACTACTCTCTACTCTATACCACTCACTCTCTACTACTCTCCACTACTCTCTCTCTACTACTCACTCTACTACTCTCTACTACTCACTCTCTACTACTCACTCTCTACTTCTCTCTACTACTACTCTCTACTACTCACTCCTCTCTACTACTCTCTACCACTCTCTACTACTACTCTCTACTACTCACTCTCTACTACTCACTCTCTACTACTCTCTACCACTACTCTCTACTACTCACTCTCTCCTACTCACTCTCTACTACTCTCTACTACTCACTCTACTACTCTCTACTCTATACCACTCACTCTCTACTACTCTCCACTACTCTCTCTCTACTACTCACTCTACTACTCTCTACTACTCACTCTCTACTACTCACTCTCTACTACTTGCTCTCTACTACTCACTCTCCACTACTCACTCTCTACTACTCTCTACTACTCTCTCTACTACTCACTCGCTACTACTCACTCTACTACTCTCTACCACTCACTCTCTACTACTCTCTACTACTCTCTCTACTACTCACTCTCTACTACTCACTCTACTACTCTCTACTACTCACTCTCTACTACTCTCTCTCTACTACTCACTCTACTACTCTCCACTACTCACTCTCTAGTACTCACTCCCTAGTACTCACTCTCTACTACTCTCTATTACTCACTCTCCACTATGCACAATCTACTACTCGCTCTCTACTACTCTCTACTACTCACTCTACTACTCACTCTCTACTACTCTACTACTCTCTACTACTCTCTCTACTACTCACTCTCTACTACTCTCTACTACTCATTCTCTACTACACTCTCTACTACTTGCTCTCTACTACTCGCTCTCTACTACTCTCTACTACTCACTATACTACTCACTCTCTACTACTCCCTACTACTCACTCTACTACTCACTCTCTACTACTCACTCTCTACTACTCTACTACTCCCTACTACTCTCTCTCTACTACTCACTCTCTACTACTCACTCTCTACTACTCTCTCTCTACTACTCACTCTCTACTACTCACTCTCTACTACGCTCTACTACTCTTTCTCTACTACTCTCTTCTACTCTCTCCTACTCACTCTCTACTACTCACTCTCTACTACTCTCTCTACTACTCTCTACTACTCACTCTACTACTCACTCTATACTACTCTCTCTCTGCCACTCACTCTCTACTGCTCACTCTCTACTACTCTCTACTACTCACTCTCTACTACTCACTCTCTACTACTCACTCTCTACTACTCACTCTACTACTCACTCTCTACTACTCTCTACTACTCACTCTCTACTACCCACTTTCTACTACTCTCTACTACTCACTCTCTACTACTCTCTACTACTTTCTACTATTCACTCTCTACTCCCTATTACTCATCCTCTACTCTCTACCTCTCTATCTCTCTCTACCTCTCTCTCTACTACTCTCTACCTGTCTACCTCTACCTCTCTACCTCTACACCTCTACCTCTCTACCTCTCTCTACCTCTCTCTACACGCACACATATGCACATATATATGCATATGTGTGCATTATATATATGTATGTGTATATATACATGCCATAAATTCTGAATGTTAGCACTCTAGTTGCTCATTAGATCACTGTAGTAAAGCTACTGCTCACCAGGGAAGTCCCGCTGCTGGTATTGAAAGTGCATGTTTCAGTCTGCATGTCAGAATTTTTTTATGAAATAGAAGAGGATTTGAGAAGTCACTCAAAATGTGCCTTAGTTTTTCTTTCTGTAGCACTAATCATACTTTCTATGGCAAAATTAACCCCTTCATTTTGTTCCTTTTTAAATTAAATGTTTTAAGAGTTACCACTTCATTCCAATCAAGATGGCTTCAGGTGTGCAATACGTTTGTCATAAGTAGGACTGTTAGCGCTCTAGTTGTTCTTTAGAACACTCTGGGAAGCTGCAGTAGAACACAGAGGAATCAACTGACAGTCTCTGCCCTTGTTAGATGTACATGTTTTACTGAGAATGTCAGACTTCATTCTCACATGACTGAGAAAGATAATGTGAATTTAAAGAAAATATGCTCACAATTTAGCTTTAGATCACCTTCCAAACCTCTGTGGGAAAAGCATGAGAAAATAGTTTTCTCTCTAACAGGATTCATGATATCACAGCAGAAGGCTTTTTCACATGGTAAAATCACCTTAGAACACACCACCATTCCTAAAATGAGTATGGTACCATCAACAAATGATTTATAATGTAACTAAAGTCTTAAAACCTTCTATTAACTGCATTGCTTTTTAATGAGGTGCTATCATGTATATTGGTCCCAAGATGGCTGCCAACACTTCTTGGATGAAGTACTGACAGCCAATCAGATCTCACGATGAGATGTGTGGTTAGGCTCCGCCCAGATATATATGTGATTTTGATTTTCTCAGGAACTACTGAATGGATTTACACCATTTCAGAAAAAGGCACGACTCTGAACCAAGGTCTACCTTTCTGCCAAATTTGGTGTAATTCGTTCAGCAGTTCGGGCTGTAGCTGCGGCTAAAGGTCCTAAGGGAAATTGCATGGGGAAAACATGTTTTGGGACCCCCCTTTTTTCTCAGCCCTCGCTACACGAATAATCCCGAGACTTTCAGGATAGGAGCGGACCGGAGCTCGTCAAAAGTTTTGAAAATTTCGCGAGGATTGGTCAACGGGCGCCAAAGTTATTCCAAATAGAATAATGCAGATTTCCTATGGAAAATAGGACCTAACTATAACTACCTAGGTAATATATATATATATATATATATATATATATATATATTGCCTACTGACGGTCGTCAGTAGGTAGTAATAGTTAGAACCTATTTTCCATAGGAAAAGTAATTTTTTGTTTTCCGAATAACATTGGCGTCGTTTGACGAATCATCGCGAAATTTTTAAAAACTAGTGGGGCGCTCAGGTCAGCTCCTGCCTTGAAAGCTTCGGGGTGATTCGTCAAGTGGGGTGAGATAAAAGAGGGGTCCCAAAACGTGTTTTCTCCATGTTATTTTCCATAGGAAACTTTAGACACGGCTACAGCCCGAAAGGCTGAACGCAATTATACCAAATTTTGCTAAAAAGTAGCCCTTCGTTCAGAAAGAGCCCATTTTGTTAAATGGTGTAAATACGTTCAGTAGTTCCTGAGAAATTAAAAATATAGAGGTCGGAAAATCAATTTCCCATAGGAACCTTTAGACACGGCTACAGCTCAAACTGCTGAACGGAATAACACCAAATTTGCCAAAAAGCTAGTGCTTGGTTCAGAAAGCGTCCTTTGTTTTTTTAAATGGTGGAAATCCGTTCAGTAGTTTTTGAGATATTAAAGGAAAAAAATCATTATATATCTGGGCGGGACCTAACTACACAAGCACAAGCTTGGTTCCAATTGGCTGCCAACACTTCAATCAAGGAAGTGTTGGAAGTGTTGGCAGCCATATTTGTGTATGCTTTTTAGGTCTCGCCTAGCGACGCTGCGCATGCGTTGTTCATGACACAAACACCACTGCGCTGCCGTAAACCCTAAAACACTACCCCCTGCATGACCCCCTGCACTGCCTGAACACCATTGCACAGCCCTAAACCCTAAAACACCACTCCCTGCATGACCCGCTACACTGCCCGAACACCACTGCACTGCCCTAAACCCTAAAACACCACCCCCTGCACAAACCCCGACACTGCTTGAACACCACTGCACCGCCCTGAACCCTAAAACACCATCACCTGCACGACCTCCTTTACTGCCCGAACACCACTGCACTGCCCTGAACCCTAAAACACCACTGCCTGCACGATCCACTATACTGCCCGAACACCACTGCACTGCCCTGAACCCTAAAACACCACCCCCTGCACAACCTCCTACACTGCCCGAACACCACTGCACTGCCCTGAGCCTTAAAACTCCACCCCCAGTACGACCCCCTACAGTGCCCAAACACCACTGCACTGCCCTGAAACCTAAAACACCACCCCCTGCATGACCCCCTACACTCCCCGAACACCACTGCACTGCACTGCCCTGAACCCTAAAACACCAACCCCTGCACGACCCCCTACACTGCCCGAACACCACTGCACTGCCCTGAACACTCAAACACCACCCCCAGTATGACCCCTAAACTGCCCGAACACCACTGCACTGCAGTGAACCCTAAAACACCACCCCCTGCACCACCCACTACACTGCCCAAACATCAATGGACTGCCCTGAACCCTAAAACACCACAGTCTGCACGACCCCCTACACTGCCCGAACAACACTGCACTTCCCTAAACCCGAAAACACCACCCCCTGCACAAACCCCTACACTGCCCGATTACCACTGCACTGCCCTTTACCCTAAAACACCACCCCCTGCACGACCCCCTACACTGACCGAACACCACTGCACTGCCATAAACCCTAAAACACCACGCCCCTGCACAACCCCCTACACTGCCCAAACACCACTGCACTGCCCTAAACCCTTAAACACCACCCCCCTGCACGGCCCCCTACACTGCCCGAACACCACTGCACTGCCCTAAACCCTAAAACACCACCCCCTGCACGACCCCCTATACTGCCCGAACACCACTGCACTGCCCTAAACGCTAAAAAGACCACCCCCTGCACAACTCCTACACTGCCCAAACACCACTGCACTGCCCTAAACCCTAAAAAGACCATCCCCTGCACGACCCCCTACACTGCCCAAACACAACTTCACTGCCCTAAACCCTAAAACACCACCCCCCGGCATGACCCATTACACTACCCGAACACCACTTCTCTGCCCTAAACCCTAAACACCGCCCCCCAGCACGACCCCCTACACTACCCGAACACCACTGTACTGCCCTAAACCCTAAAACACCACCCCCAACACAACCCTCTACACTACCCGAACATCACTGCACTGCCCGAAACCCTAAAAACACCACCCCCAACATGACCCCCTACACTTCCCGAACACCACTGCACTGCTCTAAACCCTAAAACACGACCCCCTAAACTACCAAAAGACCACTGTACTACCCTATACCCTAAAACACAACCCCAGCACGAACCCTACACTACCAAAAGACCACTGCACTACCCTAAACACTAAAACACGACACCCTACCATACACAAACACCACTGCATAACCCTAAACCCTAAAAATAATACCCCTAGCAAGAGCCCTACACTAAAGAAACACCACTGCACTATCTTAAACCCTAAAACACTTCCCCCACACTACACAAACACCACTGTACTACCCTGAACCCTTAAACACTACCCCAGCATGACCCCCTACACTACCCAAACACCACTACACTACAATAAACCCCAGATACACTAACCCCAGCATGACACCCTAGACTACACAATCACAACTGCAATACCCTAAACAATAAAACACTCTCCAACACCACTCCCTACACTACCCAAACACCACTGCACAACCCTAAACCCTAAAACACTACCCCCAGCATGACCCCCTACACTACCCAAACACCACTGCACTACCCTAAACCCTAAACCTACTCCAGCACGACCCCCTACACTATTCAAACACGACTGCACTACCCTAAACCCAAAAGCACTACCCCCAGCACGACCCCATACACTACACGAACACCACTGCACTACCTAAAACACTACCAGCAACACCCCTATACTACCCTAACACCACTGAACTACCCTAAACCCTGAAACACTACCCACAGCACAACCCCCTACACTACCAAAACAAGACTGCACTACCCTAAACGCTAAAACACTACCCCAAGCACGACCCCCTACACTACATAAACACCACTGCTCTACCCTAAACCCTAAAACACTACCCCCAGCTCAACCCCCTATACTATACAAACACCACTGCACTGCCCTAAACCCTAAAACACTACCCCCAGCATGACCCCCTACACTACCCAAACATCACTGCACTACCCTAAACCCTAAAACACTACCCCCAGCACGACCCACAACACTACACAAACACCAATACACTACCCTAAACCCTAAAACACTACCCCCAGCATGACCACCTACAGTAGCCAAACACCACTGAACTACCCTAAACCCTAAAACACTACCCCCAGCACGACCAGCTACACAACAAAAACACCACTGCACTACCCTAAACCCTAAAACACTACCCCCTACAATACCCAAAAAACACTGCACTACCCTAAACCCTAAAACACTACCCCCAGCAGTACCCCTCAAACTACCCAAACACCACTGCACTACCCTAAACCCTAAAAAACTACCCCCAGCATGACCCCCTACACTACCCAAACACCACTACACTACAATAAACCCCAGATACACTAACCCCAGCATGACACCCTAGACTACACAATCACAACTGCAATACCCTAAACCCTAAAACACTCTCCAACACCACTCCCTACACTACCCAAACACCACTGCACAACCCTAAACCCTAAAACACTACCCCCAGCATGACCCCCTACACTACCCAAACACCACTGCACTACCCTAAACCCTAAACCTACTCCAGCACAACCCCCTACACTATTCAAACACGACTGCACTACCCTAAACCCAAAAGCACTACCCCCAGCACGACCCCATACACTACACGAACAACACTGCTTCACCTAAAACACTACCAGCAACACCCCTATACTACCCTAACACCACTGTACTACCCTAAACCCTGAAACACTACCCACAGCACAACCCCCTACACTACCAAAAAACGACTGCACTACCCTAAACGCTAAAACACTACCCCAAGCACGACCCCCTACACTACATAAACACCACTGCTCTACCCTAAACCCTAAAACACTACCCCCAGCTCAACCCCCTATACTATACAAACACCACTGCACTGCCCTAAACCCTAAAACACTACCACCAGCACGACCCCCTACACTAGATAAACATCACTGGACTGCCCTAAACCCTAAAACACTACCCCCAGCATGACCCACTACACTACCTAAACATCACTGCACTACCCTAAACCCTAAAACACTACCCCCAGCACGACCCACAACACTACACAAACACCAATACACTACCCTAAACCCTAAAACACTACCCCCAGCACGACCACCTGCACTAGCCAAACACCACTGAACTACCCTAAACCCTAAAACACTACCCCCAGCACGACCAGCTACACAACAAAAACACCACTGCGCTACCCTAAACCCTAAAACACTACCCCCTACAATACCCAAAAAACACTGCACTACCGTAAACCATAAAACACTACCCCCAGCAGTACCCCCTACACTACCCAAACACCACTGCACCATCCTAAACCCTAAACTACTACCCCCAGCACGACCCCTACACTACCCTAACACAACTGCACTGCCCTAAACCTTAAAACACTACCCCAGCATGACCCCCTACACTACCCAAACACCACTGTACTATCCTAAACCCTAAACTACTACCCCCAGCACGACCCCTACACTACCCTAACACAACTGCACTGCCCTAAACCCTAAAACACTACCCCAGCATGACCCCCTACATTACCCAAACACCACTGCACTACCCTAAACCCTAAAATACTCCCCCAGCACGACTCCCTACACTACCCCAACACCACTGCATTACCCTAAACCCTAAATCTAATCCCACCACGACCCTCTACATTACCCAAACACCACTGCACTACCCTAAAGCCTAAATCTACCCTCAGCACGACCCCTACACTACCCAAACACCACTGCACTACCCTAAGACCTAAAACACGACCCCGTACACTGCACAAACACCACTGCACTACCCTAAACCCTAAAACACTACCCCCTACAATACCCAAAAAACACTGCACTACCCTAAACCCTAAAACACTACCCCCAGCAGAACCCCCTACACTACCCAAATACCACTGCACTATCCTAAACCCTAAACTACTACCCCCAGCATGACCCCTACACTACCCTAACACAACTGCACTGCCCTAAACCCTAAAACACTACCCCCATCATGACCCCTTACACTACCCAAACACCACTGCACTACCCTAAACCCTAAAACACTACCCCAGCACGACCCCCTACACTACCAAAACACCACTGCACTACCCTAAGACCTAAAACACGACCCCGTACACTGCACAAACACCACTGCACTACCCTAAACCCTTAAAATCTACCCCCAGCACGACCCCTACACTACCCAAACACCACTGCACTACCCTAAGACCTAAAATACGACCCCGTACACTGCACAAACACCACTGCACTACCCTAAACCCTAAAACACTACCCCCTACAATACCCAAAAAACACTGCACTACCCTAAACCCTAAAACACTACCCCCAGCAGTACCCCTCAAACTACCCAAACACCACTGCACTACCCTAAACCCTAAAACACTACCCCAGCAGTACCCCCTCCACTACCCAAACACCACTGCACTATCCTAAACCCTAAACTACTACCCCCAGCATGACCCCTACACTACCCTAACACAACTGCACTGCCCTAAACCCTAAAACACTACCCCCAGCATGACCCCTTACACTACCCAAACACCACTGCACTACCCTAAGACCTAAAACACGACCCCGTACACTGCACAAACACCACTGCACTACCCTAAACCCTAAAAATCTACCCCCAGCATGACCCCCTACACTACACAAACACCACTGCACTACCCTAAACCCTCAGACACTTCCCCCTACACTACACAATCACCACTGCACTACCCTAAACCCTAAAACACTACCCCCAGCATGACCCCCTACACTACCCGAACACCACTGCTCTACCCAAAACTCTAAAACACTACCCCAGCACGACCCCTACACTACCCAAACACCACTGCACTACACTAAGCCCCACATACACTACCGCCAGCATGACCCCCTACACTACACAAACATCACAGCACTACCATAAACCCTAAAACACTACCCCCAACACGACCCCCTACACTACCCGAACACCACTGCACTACCCTAAACCCTAAAACACTACCGCCAGCACGACCCCCTATACTACCCAAACACCACTTCACTACCCTAAACCCTAAAACACTCCCCCAGCACCACTCCCTACACTACACAAACACCACTGCACTACCCTAAACCCTAAAAAACTACCCCAGCTCGACTCCCTACACTACCCGAACACCACTGCTCTACCCAAAACTCTAAAACACTACCCCAACACGACCCCCTACACTACCCAAACATCACAGCACTACCATAAACCCTAAAACACTACCCCCAACACGACCCCCTACACTACCCGAACACCACTGCACTACCCTAAACCCTAAAACACTACCGCCAGCACGACCCCCTATACTACCCAAACACCACTTCACTACCCTAAACCATAAAACCCTCCCCCAGCACCACTCCCTACACTACACAAACACCACTGCACTACCCTAAACCCTAAAAAACTACCCCCAGCATGACCCATTACACTACCCGAACACCACTGCTCTGCTCTAAACCCTAAACACCACCCCCAGCACGACCCCCTACACTACCCGAGCACCACTGCACTGCCTTAAACCCTAAAACACCACCCGCAACACGACCCTCTACACTACCCGAACATCACTGCACTGCCCGAAACCCTAAAACACCACCCCCAAAACGACCCCCTACACTTCCCGAACACCACTGCAATGCTCTAAACCCTAAAACACTACCCCAGCACGACCCCCTAGACTACCAAAAGACCACTGTACTACCCTATACCCTTAAACACGACCCCAGCACGAACCCTACACTACCAAAAGACCACTGCAATACCCTAAACACTAAAACACGACACCCTACCATACACAAACACCACTGCATAACCCTAAACCCTAAAAATAATACCCCTAGCACGACCCCTACACTAAAGAAACACCACTGCTCTACCTTAAACTCTAAAACACTTCCCCACACTACACAAACACCACTGTACTACCCTGAACCCTTAAACACTACCCCCAGCATGACCCCCTACACTACCCAAAAACCAGTGCACTACCCTAAACTCTAAACCACTACCCTCAGCAGTACACCCTACACTACCCAAATACCACTGCACTACCCTAAACCATAAAACACTACCCACAGCAGTACCTCCTACACTACCCAAACACCAGTGCACTAACCTAAACCCTAAAACACTAACCCCAGCAGTACCCCCTACATTACCCAAACACCACTGCACTGTCCTAAACCCTAAAACACTATCCCCAGCATGACCCCCTACACTACCAAAACACCACTACACTACAATAAACCCCAGATATACACTAACCCCAGCACGACACCCTACACTACACAATCACAACTGCAATACCCTAAACCCTAAAACACTCCCCAGCACCACTCCCTACACTACCCAAACACCACTGCACTACCCTAAACCCTAAAACACTACCCCCAGCACGATCCCCTACACTACCCAAACACCACTGCATTACCCTAAACCCTAAACCTACTCCTGCACGACCCCTTACACTATTCAAACACAACTGCACTACCCTAAACCCAAAAGCACTACCCCCAGCACGACCCCATACACTACACAAACACCACTGCACTACCCAAAACCCTAAAACACTACCAGCACAACCCCTATACTACCCTAACACCACTGTACTACCCTAAACCCTGAAACACTACCCACAGCACAACCCCCTACTCTACCAAAACACGACTGCACTACCCTAAATGCTAAAACACTGCCCCCAGCACAACCCCCTATACCATACAAACACCACTGCACTGACCTAAATCCTAAAACACTACCCCCAGCATGACCCCCTACACTAGATAAACACCACTGCACTGCCCTAAACCCTAAAACACTAGCCCCAGCACGACCCCCAGCACGACCCCCTACACTACCCAAACATCACTGCACTACCCTAAACCCTAAAACACTACTCCCAGCATGACCCGCAACACTACACAAACACCAATGCACTACCCTAAACCCTAAAACACTACCCCCAGCACGACCCCCTACACTAGCCAAACACCACTTCACTACCCTACACCCTAAAACACTACCCCCTACAATACCCAAAAACCACTGCACTACCCTAAACCCTAAAACACTACCACCAGCAGTACCCCTCAAACTACCCAAAGACCACTGCACTACCCTAAACCCTAAAACGTTACCCCCAGCAGTACCCCCTACACTACCCAAACACCACTGCACTACCCTAAACCCTAAAACACTACATCCAGCCGTACCCCTACACTACCCAAACATCACTGCACTACCCTAAACCCTAAACTACTACCCCCAGCATGACCCCTACACTACCCAAACACCACTGTACTGCCTTAACCCCTAAAACACTACCCCAGCATGACCCCCTACATTACCCAAACACCACTGCACTACCCTAAACCCTAAAATACTCCCCCAGCATGACTCTCTACACTACCCAAACACCACTGAACTACCCTAAACCCTAAATCTACCCCCAGTACGACCCTCTACACTACCCAAACACCACTGCACTAACCTAAAGCCTAAAACACTACCCCCAGCACGACCCGCAACACTAAACAAACACCACTGAATTACCCTAAACCCAAAAATACTACCCCCAGCACGACCCCCTACACAACACAAACACCACTGCACTACCCTACACCCTAAAACACTACCCCCTACAATACCCAAAAACCACTGCACTACCCTAAACCCTAAAACACTACCGCCAGCAGTACCCCTCAAACTACCCAAACACCACTGCACTACCCTAAACCCTAAAACACTACCCCCAGCAGTACCCCCTACACTACCCAAACACCACTGCACTACCCTAAACCCTAAAACACTACATCCAGCAGTACCCCTACACTACCCAAACATCACTGCACTACCCTAAACCCTAAACTACTACCCCCAGCACGACCCCTACACTACCCAAACACCACTGCACTGCCTTAAACCCTAAAACACTACCCCAGCATGACCCCTACATTACCCAAACACCACTGCACTACCCTAAACCCTAAAATACTCCCCCAGCACGACTCTCTACACTACCCAAACACCACTGCACTACCCTAAACCCTAAATATACCCCCAGCACGACCCCCTGCACTACCCAAACACCACTGCAGTACCCTAAACCCTAAAACACTACCCACAGCACGACCCCCTACACTACCTCAACACCACTGCACTACCCTAAACCCTAAAACACTACCCCAGCATGACCCCCTACACTACCCAAACACCACTGCACTACCCTAAACCCTAAAACACTACCCCCAGCAGTACCCCCTACACTACCCAAATACCACTGCACTACCCTAAACCCTAAACCACTACCCCAGCACAACCCCCTACACTACCCAAAGACCACTGCACTACCCTAAGACCTAAAACACGACCCCCTATACTACACAAACACCACAGCACTACCCTAAACCCTAAAAATCCACCCCCAGCATGACCCCCTACACTACACAAACACCACTGCACTACCCTAAACCCTAAGACACTTCCCCTACACTACACAATCACCACTGCACTACCCTAATCCCTAAAACACTACCCCCCAGCATGACCCCCTACACTACCCGAACACCACTGCTCTACCCAAAACTCTAAAACACTACCCCAGCACGACCCCCTACACTACCCAAACACCACTGCACTACACTAAACCCCACATACACTACCGCCAGCATGACCCCCTACACTACACAAACACCACTGCACTACCCTAAACCCTAAAACACTCCCCCAGCACCACACCCTACACTACACAAACACCACTGCACTACCCTAAACCCTAAAAAACTACCCCCAGCACGACCCCCTACACTACCCGAACACCACTACTCTACCCAAAACTCTAAAACACTACCCCAACACGACCCCCTACACTACCCAAACATAACAGCACTACCGTAAACCCTAAATCACTACCCCCAACATGACCCCCTACACTACCCGAACACCACTGCACTACCCTAAACCCTAAAACACTACCCCCAGCACGACCCGCAACACTACACAAACACCAATGCACTACCCTAAACCCTGAAACACTACCCCAGCACGACCCCTACGCTAGCCAAACACCAATGCACTACCCTAAACCCTAAAACACGACCCCCTACACTACACAAACACCACTGAACTACCCTAAACCCTAAAACACTACCCCCAGCACGACCCCCTACACAACACAAACACCACTGCACTACCCTAAAATGAAAAAACACTACCCCCTACAATACCCCAAAAACACTGCACTACCCTAAACCCTAAAACACTACCCCCAGCAGTACCCCTCAAACTACCCAAACACCACTGCACTACCCTAAACCCTAAAACACTACCCCCAGCAGTACCCCCTACACTACCCAAACACCACTGCACTACCCTAAACCCTAAAACACTATATCCAGCAGTACCCCCTACACTACCCAAACACCACTGCACTACCCTAAACCCTAAACTACTACCCCCAGCATGACCCCCTACACTACCCAAAGACCACTGCACTGCCCTAAACCCTAAAGCACTACCCCAGCACGACCCCCTACATTACCCAAACACCACTGCACTACCCTAAACCCTAAAATACTCCCCAGCACGACTCCCTACACTACCCAAACACCACTGCACTACCCTAAACCCTAAATCTACCCACAGCACGACGCTCTACACTACCCAAACACCACTGCACTACCCTAAAGCCTAAATCTACCCTCAGCACAACCCCCTACACTACCCAAACACCACTGCAGTACCCTAAACCCTAAAACACTACCCCCAACACCCTACACTACCCAAACACCACTGTACTACCCTAAACCCTAAAACACTACCCCAGCATGACCCACTGCACTACCCAAACACCACTGCACTACCCTAAACCCTAAAACACTACCCCCAGCAGTACCCCCTACACTACCCAAATACCACTGCACTACCCTAATCCCTAAACCACTACCCCCAGCACGACCCCCTACACTACCCAAACACCACTGCACTGCCCTAAACCCTAAAACACTACACCCAGCATGACTCCCTACACTACCCAACCACCACTGCACAACCCTAAATCTACCCCCAGCACGACCCCCTACACTACCCAAACACCACTGCAATACTCTAAACCCTAAATCTACCCTCAGCACGACCCCCTACACTACTCAAAACCACTGCACTACCCTTAACTCTAAGACGCTACCCCAGCACAGCCCCCTACACTACCCAAACACCACTGCACTGCCCTAAACCCTAAAACACTACCCCAGCACGATCCCCTACACTACACAAACACCACAGCACTACCCTATAACGAAAAAACACTACCCCCTACAATACCCCAAAACCACTGCACTACCCTAAACCCTAAAACACTACCCCCAGCAGTACCCCTCAAACTACCCAAACACCACTGCACTACCCTAAACCCTAAAACACTACCCCCAGCAGTACCCCCTACACTACCCAAACACCACTGCACTACCCTAAACCCTAAAACACTATATCCAGCAGTACCCCTACACTACCCAAACACCACTGCACTACCCTAAACCCTAAAACACTATATCCAGCAGTACCCCCTACACTACCCAAACACCACTGCACTGCCCTAAACCCTAAATTACTACCCCCAGCACGACCCCCTACACTACCCAAACACCACTGCACTGCCCTAAACCCTAAAGCACTACCCCAGCACGACCCCCTACATTACCCAAACACCACTGCACTACCCTAAACACTAAAATACTCCCCCAGCACAACTCCCTGCACTACCCAAACACCACTGCACTACCCTAAACCCTAAATCTACCCACAGCATGACCCTCTACACTACCCAAACACTACTGCACTACCCTAAAGCCTAAATCTACCCTCAGCACAAACCCCTATACTACACAAACAACACTGCAGTACCCTAAACCCTAAAACACTACCCCCAACACCCTACACTACCCAAACACCACTGCACTACCCTAAACCCTAAAACACTACCCCAGCACGACACACTACACTACCCAAACACCACTGCACTACCCTAAACCCTAAACCACTACCCCCAGCAGTACCCCCTACACTACCCAAACACCACTGCACTACCCTAAACCCTAAAACACTATATCCAGCAGTACCCCCTACACTACCCAAACACCACTGCACTACCCTAAACCGTAAAACACTATATCCAGCAGTACCCCCTACACTACCCAAACACCACTGCACTGCCCTAAACCCTAAAGCACTACCCCAGCACGACCCCCTACATTACCCAAACACCATTGCACTACCCTAAACACTAAAATACTCCCCCAGCACAACTCCATACACTACCCAAACACCACTGCACTACCCTAAACCCTAAATCTACCCACAGCACGACCCTCTACACTACCCAAACACCACTGCACTACCCTAAAGCCTAAGTCTACCCTCAGCACAACCCCCTACACTACCCAAACACCACTGCAGTACCCTAAACCCTAAAACACTACCCCCAACACCCTACACTACCGAAACACCACTGCACTACCCTAAACCCTAAAACACTACCCCAGCACGACACACTACACTACCCAAACACCACTGCACTACCCTAAACCCTAAAACACTACCCCGAGCACAACCCCCTACACTACCCAAACACCACTGCACTGCCCTAAACCCTAAAACACTACACCCAGCATGACTCCCTACACTACCCAACCACCACTGCACAACCCTAAATCTACCCCCAGCACGACCCCCTACACTACCCAAACACCACTGCACTACTCTAAACCCTACATCTACCCTCAGCACGACCCCCTACACTACTCAAAACCACTGCACTACCCTTAACCCTAAGACGCTACCCCAGCACAGCCCCCTACACTACCCAAACACCACTGCACTGCCCTAAACCCTAAAACACTACCCCAGCACGATCCCCTACACTACACAAACACCACAGCACTACCATAAACCCTAAATCTACCCCCAGCTTGAACCCCTACACTCACGAAACAACACCGCACTACCCTAAACCCTAAATCTACCCTCAGCACGACCCCCCACACTACTAAAAAAACACTGCACTACCCTAAACCCTAAATCTACCCTCAGCAGGACCCCCTACACTACTAAAAAACCACTGCAGTACCCTAAACCCTAAATCTACCCCAAGCCCGACCCCCAGCACGACGCCCTAAACTATCCAAAAACCACTGCACTGCCCTAAACACTACCCCAAGCACGACACCCTACACTAGAAAAACACCACTGCACTACCCTAAACCCTAAAACACCCCCCCAGCACGATTCCCTACACTTCCCAAACACCACAGCACTACCATAAACCCTAACTCTACCCCCAGCACGACCCCCTACACTACCGAAACAACACTGCACTACCCTAAACCCTAAATATACCCTCAGCACGACCCCCTACACTACTAAAAACCACTGCAGTACCCTAAACCCTAAATCTACCCCCAGCCCGACCCCCTACACTACTCAAACACCACTGCACTATCCTAAACCCTAAACCACTACCCCAGCACGACCCCCTACACTACCCAAACACCACTGCACTGCCCTAAACACTACCCCCAGCATGACCCCCTACACCACCCGAACACCACTGCACTACCCTAAAACCTAAAACACTACCACAGCACGATCCCCTACACTACACACACACCACTGCACTACCCTAAACCCTAAATCTACCTCAAGCACGACCCCCTACACAACACAAACACCTCTGCACTACCCTAAACCCTAAACCACTACCCCCAGCATGAACCCCTACACTACCCAAACACCACTGCACTGCTCTAAACACTACCCCCAGCACGACATCCTACACTACCCAAACACCACTGCACTACCCTAAACCCTAAAACACTCCCCCCAGCACGACTCCCTACACTCCCCAAACACCACTGCACTACCCTAAACCCTAAATATACCCCCAGCATGACCCCCTACACTACCAAAACACCACTGCACTACCCTAAACCCTGAATCTACCCTCAGCACGACCCCTACACTACTCAAAAACCACTGCAGTTCCCTAAACCCTAAATATATCCCCAGCCTGACCCCCTACACTACTCAAAAACCACTGCACTATCCTAAACCCTAAACCACTACCCCCAGCACGACCCCCTACACTACCCAAACACCACTGCACTGCCCTAAACACTACCCCCAGCCCAACCCCCTACACTACTCAAACACCACTGCACTATCCTAAACCCTTAAACACTACCCCCAGCATGACCCCCTACAATACCCGAACACCACTGCACTACCCTAAACCCTAAAACACTACCCCCAGCACGACCCCTTATACTACCCTAACACCACTGCACTATCCTAAACCCTAAAACACTACCTACAGCATGACCACCTACACTGCCAAAACACCACTGCACTGCCCTAAACCCTAAAACACTAGCCCCAGCACGACCCCCTATACTGGATAAACACCACTGCACTGCCCTAAACCTTAAAACACTACCCCAGCACGACCCTCTACACTACACATACACCAGTGCACTACCCTAAGCCCTAAAACACTACCCACAGCACGACCTGCAACACTACACAAACACCAATGCACTACCCTAATCCCTAAAACAATACCCCCAGCAGTACCCCTCACACTGCCCGAACCCCACTGCACTGCCCTAAACCCTAAAACACTACTCCCAGCAGTACCGCCTACATTCCCCAAACTCCACTGCACTGCCATAAACTCTAAAACACCACTCCCTACATGACCCCCTACACTGCCCGAACACAACTGCACTGCCCTAAATCACCACCCCCCTGCACGACCCCATACACTGCCCGATCACCACTGCAGTGCCCTAAACCCCAAAACACCACCCCCTGCATGACCCCCTACATTGCCCGAACACCAATGCACTGCCCTAAACCCTAAAACACCACCCCCCTGCATGACCGCCTACACTGCCCGAACACCACTGCACTGTCCTAAACACTAAAACAACACCCCCCTGCACGACCCCCTACACTGCCTGAACACCACTGCTCTGCCGTAAACCCTAAAACACCTCTCCCCTGCACAACCCGCTAAACTGCCCAAACACCACTGCTCTGCCCTAAACCCTAAAACACCACCCCAGTACGACCCCCTACACTGCCTGAACACCACTGCTCTGCCCTAGATTCTAAAACACCACCCCCAGAACAACCCCCTACACTACCCGAACATCACTGCACTGCCCTAAACCCTAAAACACAACCCCAGCACGATCTTCTACATTACCCAAAGACCACTGCACTGCCCTAAACCCTAAAACACTACCCCAGCATGACCTCCTACACTACCCAAAGACCACTGCACTACCCTAAGACCAAAAACACGACCCCCTACACTACACAAACACCACTGCACTACCCTAAACCCTAAAAATCTACCCCCAGCATGACCCCCTACACTACACAAACACCACTGCACTACCCTAAACCCTAAGACACTTCCCCCACACTACACAATCACAACTGCACTACCCTAAACCCTAAAACACTACCCCCAGCATGACCCCCTACACTACCCGAACACCACTGCTCTACCCAAAACTCTAAAACACTACCCCAGCACGACCCCCTACACTACCCAAACACCACTGCACTACACTAATCCCCACATACACTAGCGCCAGCATGACCCCCTACACTACACATACACCACTGCACTACCCTAAACCCTAAAACACTCCCCCAGCACCACTCCCTACACTACATTAGCACCACTGCACTACCCTAAACCCTAAAAAACTACCCCCAGCACGACCCCCTACACTACCCGAACACCACTGCTCTACCCAAAACTCTAAAACACTACCCCAACACGACCCTCTACACTACCCAAGCATCACAGCACTACCATAATCCCTAAAACACTACCCCCAACACGACCCCCTACACTACCCGAACACCACAGCACTACCCTAAACCCTAAAACACTACCCCCAGCACGACCCCCTACACTACCCAAACAATACTGCACTACCCTAAACCCTAAACCTACCCCCAGCACGACCCCCTACACTATTCAAACACGACTGCACTACCCTAAACCCAAAAGCACTACCCCCAGCACGACCCCATACACGACACGAACACCACTGCTCTACCCTAATCCCTAAAACACTACCCCCAGCACAACCCCATATACTACCCTAACACCACTGTACTACCCTAAACCCTGAAACACTACCCACAGCACAACCCCCTACACTCCCAAAACACCACTGCACTGCCCTAAACCCTAAAGCACTACCCCCAGCACGACCCCCTACACTACACAAACACCACTGCTCTGCCCTAATCCCTAAAACGCTACCCCCAGCACAACCCCATATACTACACAAACACCACTGCACTGCCCTAAACACTACCCCCAGCACGACCCCCTACACTACACAAACACCACTGCACTACCCTAAACCCTAAACCACTACCCCCAGCATGACCCCCTACACTACCCAAACACCACTGCACAACCCTAAACCCTAAGACACTTCCCACTACACTACACAATCATCAACGCACTACCCTAAACCCTAAAACACTACCCCCAGCATGACCCCCTACACTACCCGAACACCACTGCTCTACCCAAAACTCTAAAACACTACCCCAGCACGATCCCTACACTACCCAAACACCACTGCTCTACACTAAACGCCACATACACTACCACCAGCAAGACCCCCTACACTACACAAACACCACTGCACTACCCTAAAGCCTAAAACACTCTCCCAGCACAACTCTCTACACTACACAAACACCACTGTACTATCATAAACCCTAAAAAAGTACCCCAGGATGACCGCCTACACTACCCAAACACCACTGCTCTTCCCAAAACTCTAAAACACTACCCAAGCACGACCCCCTACACTACCCAAACATCACAGCACTACCATAAGCCCTACAACACTACCCCAACACGACCCCCTACACTACCCGAACACCACTGCACTACCCTAAACCCTAAAACACTACCCCCAGCACGACCCCCTACACTACCCAAACACCACTGCACTACCCTAAACCCTAAACCTACCCCCAGCACGACCCCATACACTACACGAACACCACTGCACTACCCTAAACCCTAAAACACTACCCCCTACAACACCCAGAAACCACCGCACTACCCTAAACCCTAAAACACTATCCCCAGCAATACCCCTCAAACTACCCAAACACCACTGCACTACCCTAAACCCTAAAACACTACCCCCAGCAGTACCCCCTACACTACACAATCACCACTGCACTACCCTAAACCCTAAATCTACCTCAAACACGACTCCCTACACAACACAAACACCACTGTACTACCCTAAACCACTACCCCCAGCATGACCCCCTACACTACCCAAACACCACTGCACTGCTCTAAACACTACCCCCAGCATGACCCCCTACACTACACAAACACCACTGCACTACCCTAAACCCTAAAACACTTCCCCAGCACGACTCCCAACACTCCCCAAACACCACTGCCCTAAACCCTAAATCTACCGCCAGCACGACCCTCTACACTACCCAAACACCACTGCACTACCCCAAAGCCTAAATCAACCCTCAGCACGACCCCCTACAATACCCAAACACCACTGCAGTACCCTAAACCCTAAAACACTACCCCAGCATGACCCCCTACATTACCCAAACACCACTGCACTACCCTAAACCCTAAACTACTCCCCGAACACGACTCCCTACACTACCCAAACACCTCTGCAATACCCTAAACCCTAAGACACTTCCCACTACACTACACAATTATCACTGCACTACCCTAAACCCTAAAACACTACCCCCAGCATGACCCCCTACACTACCCGAACACCACTGCTCTACCCAAAACTCTAAAACACTACCCCAGCACGATCCCTACACTACCCAAACACCACTGCTCTACACTAAACCCCACATACACTACCACCAGAAAGACCCCCTACACTACACAAACACCACTGCACTACCCTAAAGCCTAAAACACTCTCCCAGCACAACTCCCTACACTACACAAACACCACTGTACTATCATAAACCCTAAAAAAGTACCCCAGGATGACCGCCTACACTACCCGAACACCACTGCTCTACCCAAAGCTCTAAAACACTACCCCAGCACAACCCCCTACACTACCCAAACACCACTGCACTACCCTAAACCCTAAAACACCACCCCCAGCACGACCCCCTACACTACCCAAACACCACTGCACTACCCTAAACCCTAAACCTACCCCCAGCACGACCCCATACACTACACGAACACCACTGCACTACACTAAACCCTAAAACACTACCCCCTACAACACCCAGAAACCACTGCACTACCCTAAACCCTAAAACACTATCCCCAGCAATACCCCTCAAACTACCCAAACACCACTGCACTACCCTAAACCCTAAAACACTACCCCCAGCAGTACCCCCTACACTACCTGAACACCACTGCACTACCCTAAACCCTAAAACACTACCCCCAGCAGTACCCCCTACACTACCCAAACACCACTGCACTGCCCTAAACCCTAAAACACTACCCCAGCATGACCCCCTACATTACCCAAACACCACTGCACTACCCTAAACCCTAAACTACTCCCCGAACACGACTCCCTACACTACCCAAACACCTCTGCAATACCCTAAACCCTAAATCTACCCCAGCACCACCCTCTACACTACCTAAACACCACTGCACTACCCTAAAGCCTAAATCTACCCTCAGCACGACCCCCTACACTACCCAAACACCACTGCAGTACCCTAAACCTTAAAACACTACCCCCCAGCATGACCTCTACACTACCCAAACACCACCGCACTACCCTCAACCCTCAACCACTACCCCAGCACGACCCCCTACACTACCCAAACACCACTACATTACCCTAAACCTTAAAACACTACCCCCAACAGTACCCCTACAGTACCCAAATACCACTGCACTACCCTAAACCCTAAACCGCTACCCCCAGCACGACCCCCTACACTACCCAAACACCACTGCACTGCCCTAAACCCTAAAACACTACCCCCAGCATGACCCTCTACTCTACCCAAACACCACTGCACTACCCTAAACCCTAAAACACTCCCACCAGCATGACTCCCTACACTACCCAAACACCAGTGCACTACCCTAAACCCTAAATCCACCCCCAGCACGACCCCCTACACCACCCAAACACCACTGCACTACTCTAAACCACAATCTACCCTCAGCACGACCACTACACTACTCAAAAACCACTGCACTACCCTAAACCCTAAGACACTACCCCAGCACAACCCCCTACACTACCCAAACACCACTGCACTGTCCTAAACACTACCCCCCGCACGACCCCCTACACTACCCAAAGACCACTGCACTGCCCTAAACCCTAAAACACTACCCCAGCACGACCTCCTACACTACCCAAAGACCACTGCACTACCCTAAGACCAAAAACACGACCCCCTACACTACACAAACACCACTGCACTATCCTAAACCCTAAAAATCTACCCCCAGCATGACCCCCTACACTACACAAACACCACTGCACTACCCTAAACCCTAAGACACTTCCCCTACACTACACAATCACCACTGCACCACCCTAAACCCTAAAATATTACCCCCAGCATGACCCCCTACACTACCCGAACACCACTGCACTACACTAAACCCCACATACACTACCGCCAGCATGACCCCCTACACTACACAAACACAACGGCACTACCCTAAACCCTAAAAAACTAACCCCAGCACGACCCCCTACACTACCCGAACACCACTGCTCTACCCAAAACTCTAAAACACTACCCCAACACGACCCCCTACACTACCCAAACACCACTGCACTACCCTAAACCCTAAAACACTACCCCCAGCACAATCCCATATACTACCCTAACACCACTGTACTACCCTAAACCCTGAAACACTACCCACAGCACAACCCCCTACACTCCCAAAACACCACTGCACTGCCCTAAACCCTAAAGCACTACCCCTAGCACGACCCCCTACACTACACAAACACCACTGCTCTACCCTAATCCCTAAAACACTACCCCCAGCACAACGCCATATACTACACAAACACCACTGCACTGCCCTAAACACTAACTCCAGCATGACCCCCTACACAACCCGAACACCACTGCACTACTCTAAACCCTAAAACACTATCCCAGCACTATCCCCTACACTACACAAACACCACTGCACTACCCTAAACTCTAAACACCTACCCCCAGCATGACCCCCTACACTACCCAAACAACACTGCACTGCCCGAAACAATACCCCTGCATGACATCCTACACTACCCAAACACCACTGCACTAGCCTAAACCCTAAAACACTCCCACCAGCACGACTCCCTACACTCCCCAAACACCACTGCACTACCCTAAACCCTAGATCTACCGCCAGCACGACCCCCTACACTACCGAAACACCACTGCACTACCCTAATCCCTAAATCTACCCTCAGCACGGCCCCCTACACTACTCAAAAACCACTTCAGTTCCCTAAACCCTAAATCTATCCCCACCCTGACCCCCTACACTACTCAAAAACCACTGCACTATCCTAAACCCTAAACCACTACCCC
Source organism: Triturus cristatus (assembly GCF_964204655.1). Lineage (NCBI taxonomy): Eukaryota > Metazoa > Chordata > Amphibia > Caudata > Salamandridae > Triturus > Triturus cristatus. Next base: position 662,800,013 of record NC_140579.1, on the reverse strand, counting down.
CAGCACGACCGCCTACACTACCCAAACACCACTGCACTGTCCTAAATACTACCCCCAGCAAGAACCCCTACACTACCCAAACACCACTGCACTGCCCTAAACCCTAAAACACTACCCCAGCACGATCCCCTACACTACACAAACACCACTGCACTACCCTAAACCCTAAATCTACCACCAGCAAGACCCTCTACATTACCCAAACACCACTGCACTACCCTAAAGCCTAAATCAAACCTCAGCACGACCCCCTACACTACCCATACACCACTGCAGTACCCTAAACCCTATACCACTACCCCAGCACGACCCCCCACACTACTCAAACACCACTGCACTGCCCTATACACTACCCCCAGCAAGACACCCTAATCTACCCAAACACAACTGCAATACCCTAAACCCTAAAGCACTCCCCAGCACCACTCCCTACAGTACCCAAACACCACTGCACTACCCTAAACCCTAAAACACTACCCCCAGCACGACCCCCTACTCTACCCGAACACCACTGCACTACCCTAAACCCTAAAACACTACCCCCAGCACGACCCCCTACACCACCCAAACACCACTGCACTACCCTAAACCCTAAATCTACCACCAGCCCGACCCCCTACACTACTCAAAAACCACTGCACTATCCTCAACCCTAAAACACTACCCCCAGCATGACCCCCTACAGTTCCCGAACACCACTGCACTACCCTAAACCCTAAAACACTACCTACAGCACAACCACCTACACTACCAAAACACCACTGCACTACCCTAAGCCCTAAAACACTACCCCAGCACAACCCCCTACACTACCCAAACACCACTGCACTGCCCTAAAACCTAAAACACTACCCCCAGCACGACCCGCAACACTACACAAACACCAATGCACTACCCTAATCCTTAAAACAATACCCCCAGCAGTACCCCTCACACTGCCCGAACACCACTGCACTGCCCTAAACCCTAAAACACTACTCCAAGCAGTACCCCCTACATTGCCTGAATCCCACTGCACTGCCATAAACCCTAAATCAACACCCCCCTGCACGACCCCCTACACTGCCTGAACACCACTGCTCTGCCGTAAACCCTAAAACACCCCTCCCCTGCACACCCCGCTACACTGCCCGAACACCACTGCTCTGCCCTAAACCCTAAAACACCACCCCCAGTACGACCCCCTACACTGCTTGAACACCACTGCTCTGCCCTAAACTCTAAAACACCATCCCCAGAACAACCCCCTACACTACCCGAACACCACTGCACTGCCCTAAACCCTAAAACACTACCCCAGCATGACCCCCTATACTACACAAACACCACTGCACAACCCTAAACCCTAAGACACTTCCCACTACACTACACAATCATCACTGCACTACCCTAAACCCTAAAACACTACCCCCAGCATGACCCCCTACACTACCCGAACACCACTGCTCTACCCAAAACTCTAAAACACTACCCCGGCACGATCCCTACACTACCCAAACACCACTGCTCTACACTAAACCCCACATACACTACCACCAGCAAGACCCCCTACACTACACAAACACCACTGCACTACCCTAAACCCTAAGACACTAAACCCAGCACGACCCCCTACACTACCCAAACACCACTGCACTGTCCTAAACACTACCCCCAGCAAGACCCCCTACACTACCAAAACGCCACTGCACTGCCCTAAACCCTAAAACACTACCCCAGCACGATCCCCTACACTACACAAACACCACTGCACTACCCTAAACCCTAAATCTACCTCAAACACGACCCCCTACACAACACAAACACCACTGCTCTACCCAAAACTCTAAAACACTACCCCAGCACGATCCCTACACTACACAAACACCACTGCTCTACACTAAACCCCACACACACTACCACCAGCAAGACCCCCTACACTACACAAAAACCACTGCACTACCCTAAAGCCTACAACACTCCCCCAGCACCACTCCCTACACTACACAAACACGACTGCACTATCATGAACCCTAAATAAGTACCCCAGCATGACCCCCTACACTACCCGAACACCACTGCTCTACCCAAAACTCTACAACACTACCCCAGCACGACCCCCTACACTACTCAAACATCACAGCACTACCATAAACCCTAAAACACTACCCCAGCACCACTCCCTACACTACACAAACACCACTGCACTATCATAAACCCTAAAAAAGTACCCCAGCATGACCCCCTACACTACCCGAACACCACTGCTCTACCCTAAACCCTAAAACACTACCCCCATCACGACCCCCTACACTGCCCAAACACCACTGCACTACCCTAAACCCTAAACCTACCTCCAGCAGAACCCCATACACTACACAAACACCACTGCACTACCCTAAACCCTAAAACACTACCCCCTGCAACATCCAGAAACCACTGCACTACCCTAAACCCTAAAACACTATCCCCAGCAATACCCCTCAAACTACCCAAACACCACTGAACTACCCTAAACCCTAAAACACTACCCCCAGCAGTACCCCCTACACAACCCAAACACCACTGCACTACCCTAAACCCTAAAACACTACCCAGCAGTACCCCCTACACTACCCAAACACCACTGCACTGCCCTAAACCCTAAAACACTACCCCAGCACGACCCCCTACATTAAACAAACACCACTGCACTACCCTAAACCCTAAACTACTCCCCCAGCATGACTCCCTACACTACCCAAACACCACTGCACTACCCTAAAGCCTAAATCTACCCTCAGCACGACCCCCTACACTACCCAAACACCACTGCAGTACCCTAAACCCTAAAACACTACCCCCAGCATGACCCCCTACACTACCCAAACACCACCGCACTACCCTAAACCCTAAAACACTACCCCAGCACGACCCCCTACACTTCCCAAACACCACTACATTACCCTAAACCCTAAAACAATACCCCCAACAGTACCCCTACACTACCCAAATACCACTGCACTACCCTAAACCCTAAACCGCTACCCCCAGCATGACCCCCTACACTACCGAAACACCACTGCACTGCCCTAAACCCTAAAACACTACCCCCCAGCATGACCCTCTACACTACCCAAACACCACTGCACTACCCTAAACCCTAAAACACTCCCCCCAGCATGACTCCCTACACTACCCAAACACCACTGCACTACCCTAAAGCCTAAATCTACCCCCAGCACGACCCCCTACACTACCCAAACACCACTGCACTACTTTAAACCGTAATCTACCCTCAGCACGACCCCAACACTACTCAAAGACCACTGCACTACCCTAAACCCTAAGACACTACCCCAGCAAGACCCCCTACACTACCCAAACACCACTGCACTGCCCTAAACACTACCCCCAGCACGACCCCCTACACTACCCAAACACCACTGCACTGCCCTAAACCCTAAACCACTATCCCCACCAGTACCCCCTACACTACCCAAACACCCCTGCACTGCCCTAAACCCTACAACACTACCCCAGCACGACCCCCTACATTACCCAAACACCACTGCACTACCCTAAACCCTAAACTACTCCCCCAGCACGAGTCCCTACACTACCCAAACACCACTGCAATACCCTAAACCCTAAATCTACCCAAAACTCTAAAACACTACCCCAGCACGACCCCCTACACTACACAAACATCACAGCACTACCATAAACCATAAAACACTACCCCCAACACGACCCCTACACTACCCGAACACCACTGCACTACCCTAAACCCTAAAACACTACCCCCAGCACGACTCCCTACACTACCAAAACACCACTGCACTACCCTAAAGCCTAAATCTACCCTCAGCACGACCCCCTACACTACCCAAACACCACTGCAGTACTCTAAACCCTAAAACACTACCCCCAGCATGACCCCCTACACTACCCAAACACCACCGCACTACACTAAACCCTAAAAGACTACCCCAGCACGACCCCCTACACTACCCAAACACCACTACATTACCCTAAACCCTAAAACACTACCCCAACACTACCCCCACACTACCCAAATACCACTGCACTGCCCTAAACCCTAAACCGCTACCCCAGCACGACCCCCTACACTACAGAAACACCACTGCACTGCCCTAAACCCTAAAACACTACCCGCAGCACGACTCCCTACACTACCCAAACACCACTGCACTACCCTAAAGCCTAAATCTACCCTCAGCACGACCCCCTACACTACCCAAACACCACTGCAGTACCCTAAACCCTAAAACACTACCCCCAGCATGACCCCCTACACTACCCAAACACCACCGCATTACCCTAAACCCTAAAACACTACCCCCAACAGTACCACTACACTACCCACATACCACTGCACTACCCTAAACCCTAAACCGCTACCCCCAGCACGACCCCCTACACTACAGAAACACCACTGCACTGCCCTAAACCCTAAAACACTACCCCCCAGCATGACCCTGTACACTAACCAAACACCACAGCACTACCCTAAACCCTAAAACACTCCCCCCAGCATGACTCCCTACACTACCCAAACACCACTGCACTACCCTAAAGCCTAAATCTACCCCCAGCACGACCCCCTACACTACCCAAACACCAATGCACTACTCTAAACCGTAATCTACCCTCAGCACGACCCCTACACTACTCAAAAACCACTGCACTACCCTAAACCCTAAGACACTACCCCAGCAAGACCCCCTACACTACCCAAACACCACTGCACTGCCCTAAACACTACCCCCAGCACGACCCCGTACACTACCAAAACACCACTGCACTGCCCTAAACCCTAAAACACTACTCCAGCACGATCCCCTACACTACACAATCACCACTGCACTACCCTAAACCCTAAATCTACCTCAAACACAACTCCCTACACAACACAAACACCACTGCACTACCATACACCACTACCCCCAGCATGACCCCCTACACTACCCAAACACCACTGCACTGCTCTAAACACTACCCCCATTACGACACCCTACACTACACAAACACCACTGCACTACCCTAAACCCTAAAACACTTCCCCAGCACGACTCCAACACTCCCCAAACACCACTGCCCTAAACCCTAAATCTACCCCAGCACGACCCCCTACACTACCCAAACACCACTGCAGTACCCTAAACCCTAAAACACTACCCCCAGCATGACCCCCTACACTACCCAAACACCACTGCACTACCCTAAACCCTAAAACACTACCCCAGCACGATCCCGTACACTACACAAACACCACTGCACTACCCTAAACCCTAAATCTACCTCAAGCATGACTCCCTACACAACACAAACACCACTGCACTACCCTAAAGCCTAAATCTACCCCCAGCACGACCCCCTACACTACCCAAACACCACTGCACTACTCTAAACCGTAATCTACCCTCAGCACAACCCCTACACTACTCAAAAACCACTGCACTACCCTAAACCCTAAGACACTACCCCAGCAAGACCCCCTACACTACCCAAACACCACTGCACTGCCCTAAACACTACCCCCAGCACAACCCCCTACACTACCCAAACACCACTGCACTGCCCTAAACCCTAAAACACTACCCCAACACGATCCCCTACACTACACAATCACCACTGCACTACCCTAAACCCTAAATCTACCTCAAACACGACCCCCTACACAACACAAACACCACTGCACTACCCTAAACCACTACCCCCAGCATGACCCTCTACACTACCCAAACACCACTGCACTGCCCTAAACACTACCCCCAGCACGACACCCTACACTACACAAACACCACTGCACTACCCTAAACCCTAAAACACTTCCCCAGCACGACTCCCAACACTCCCCAAACACAACTGCCCTAAACCCTAAATCTACCCATAGCACGACCCTCTACACTACCCAAACACCACTGCACTACCCTAAAGCCTAAATCAACCATCAGCACGACCCCCTACACTACCCTAACACCACTGCAGTACCCTAAACCCTAAAACACTACCCCAAGCATGACCCCCTACACTACCCGAACACCACTGCACTACCCTAAACCCTAAAACACTACCCAAGCACGATCCCGTACACTACACAAACACCACTGCACTACCCTAAACCCTAAATCTACCTCAAGCACGACTCCCTACACAACACAAACACCACTGCACTACCCTAAACACTAAACCACTACCCCAGCACGACCCCCTACACTACCCAAACACCACTGCACTGCCCTAAACCCTAAAACACTACCCCAACACGACCCCCTACACTACCCGAACACCACTGCACTACCCTAAACCCTAAAACACTACCCCCAGCATGACTCCCTACACTACCCAAACACCACTGCACTACCCTAAAGCCTAAATCTACCCTCAGCACGACCCCCTACACTACCCAAACACCACTGCAGTACCCTAAACCCTAAAACACTACCCCCAGCATGACCCCCTACACAACCCAAACACCACCGCACTACCCTAAACCCTAAAACACTACCCCAGCACGACCCCCTACACTACCCAAACACCACTACATTACCCTAAACCCTAAAACACTACCCCCAACAATACCCATACACTACCCAAATACCACTGCACTACCCTAAACCCTAAACCGCTACCCCCAGCACGACCCCCTACACTACCCAAACACCACTGCAGTACCCTAAACCCTAAAACACTACCCCCAGCATGACCCCCTACACTACCAAAACACCACCGCACTACCCTAAACCCTAAAACACTACCCCAGCACGACCCCCTACACTACCCAAACACCACTACATTACCCTAAACCCTAAAACACTACCCCCAACAGTACCCCTACACTACCCACATACCACTGCACTACCCTAAACCCTAAACCGCTACCCCCAGCATGACCCCCTACACTACAGAAACACCACTGCACTGCCCTAAACCCTAAAACACTACCCCCCAGCATGACCCTGTACACTAACCAAACACCACAGCACTACCCTAAACCCTAAAACACTCCCCCCAGCATGACTCCCTACACTACCCAAACACCACTGCACTACCCTAAAGCCTAAATCTACCCCCAGCACGACCCCCTACACTACCCAAACACCACTGCACTACTCTAAACCGTAATCTACCCTCAGCACGACCCCTACACTACTCAAAAACCACTGCACTACCCTAAACCCTAAGACACTACCCCAGCAAGACCCCCTACACTACCCAAACACCACTGCACAGCCCTAAACACTACCCCCAGCATGACCCCCTACACTACCGAAACACCACTGCACTGCCCTAAACCCTAAAACACTACCCCAGCACGATCCCCTACACTACACAATCACCACTGCACTACCCTAACCCTAAATCTACCTCAAACACGAATCCCTACACAACACAAACACCACTGCACTACCATAAACCACTACCCCCAGCATGACCCCCTACACTACCCAAACACCACTGCACTGCTCTAAACACTACCCCCATTACGACACCCTACACTACACAAACACCACTGCACTACCCTAAACCCTAAAACACTTCCCCAGCACGACTCCAACACTCCCCAAACACCACTGCCCTAAACCCTAAATCTACCCCCAGCACGACCCCTACACTACCCAAACACCACTGCAGTACCCTAAACCCTAAAACACTACCCCCAGCATGACCCCCTACACTACCCGAACACCACTGCACTACCCTAAACCCTAAAACACTACCCCAGCACGATCCCATACACTACACAAACACCACTGCACTACCCTAAACCCTAAATCTACCTCAAGCACGACTCCCTACACAACACAAACACCACTGCACTACCCTAAAGCCTAAATCTACCCCCAGCACGACCCCCTACACTACCCAAACACCACTGCACTACTCTAAACCGTAATCTACCCTCAGCACAACCCCTACACTACTCAAAAACCACTGCACTACCCTAAATCCTAAGACCCTACCCCAGCAAGACCCCCTACACTACCCAAACACCACTGCACTGCCCTAAACACTACCCCCAGCACGACCCCCTACACTACCCAAACACCACTGCACTGCCCTAAACCCTAAAACACTACCCCAGCACAATCCCCTACACTACACAATCACCACTGCACTACCCTAAACCCTAAATCTACCTCAAACACGACCCCCTACACAACACAAACACCACATCACTACCCTAAACCACTACCCCCAGCATGACCCTCTACACTACCCAAACACCACTGCACTGCCCTAAACACTACCCCAGCACGACACCCTACACTACACAAACACCACTTCACTACCCTAAACCCTAAAACACTTCCCCAGCACGACTCCCAACACTCCCCAAACACCACTGCCCTAAACCCTACATCTACCCATAGCACGACCCTCTACACTACCCAAACACCACTGCACTACCCTAAAGCCTAAATCAACCCTCAGCACGACCCCCTACACTACCCAAACACCACTGCAGTACCCTAAACCCTAAAACACTACCCCCAGCATGACCCCCTACACTACCCGAACACCACTGCACTACCCTAAACCCTAAAACACTACCCAAGCACGATCCCGTACACTACACAAACACCACTGCACTACCCTAAACACTAAACCACTATCCCAGCACGACCCCCTACACTACCCAAACACCACTGCTCTACCCAAAACTCTAAAACACTACCCCAGCACGACCCCCTACACTACCCAAACACCACTGCACTACACTAAACCCCACATACACTACCGCCAGCAACCCCCTACACTACACAAACACCACTGCACTACCCTAAACCCTAAAACACTCCCCCAGCACCACTCCCTACAATACACAAACACCAATGCACTACCCTAAACCCTAAAAAACTACCCCCAGCATGACCCCCTACACTCCCCAAACACCACTGCCCTAAACCCTAAATCTACCCCACCACGACCTCTACACTACCCAAACACCACTGCCCTACCCTAAAGCCTAAATCAACCCTCAGCACGACCCCCTACACTACCCAAACACCACTGCAGTACCCTAAACCCTAAAACACTACCCCCAGCATGACCCCCTACACTACCCAAACACCACTGCACTGCCCTAAACCCTAAAACACTACCCCAGCACGATCCCCTACACTACACAATCACCACTGCACTACCCTAAACCCTAAATCTACCTCAAACACGACTCCCTACACAACACAAACACCACTGTACTACCCTAAACCACTACCCCCAGCATGACCCCCTACACTACCCAAACACCACTGCACTGCTCTAAACACTACCCCCAGCATGACCCCCTACACTACACAAACACCACTGCACTACCCTAAACCCTAAAACACTTCCCCAGCACGACTCCCAACACTCCCCAAACACCACTGCCCTAAACCCTAAATCTACCCCCAGCACGACCCTCTACACTACCCAAACACCACTGCACTACCCCAAAGCCTAAATCAACCCTCAGCACGACCCCCTACAATACCCAAACACCACTGCAGTACCCTAAACCCTAAAACACTACCCCCAGCATGACCCCCTACACTACCCGAACACCACTGCACTACCCTAAACCCTAAAACACTACCCCAGCACGATCCCGTACACTACACAAACAGCACTGCACTACCCTAAACCCTAAATCTACCTCAAGCACGACTCCCTACACAAAACAAACACCACTGCACTACCCTAAAGCCTAAATCTACCCCCAGCACGACCCCCTACACTACCCAAACATCCCTGCACTACTCTAAACCGTAAACTACCCTCAGCACAACCCCTACACTACTCAAAAACCACTGCACTACCCTAAATTCTAAGACACTACCCCAGCGCGACCCCCTACACTACCCAAACACCACTGCACTGCCCTAAACACTACCCCCAGCGCGACCCCCTACACTACCCAAACACCACTGCACTGCCCTAAACCCTAAAACACTACCCCAGCACGATCCCCTACACTACACAATCACCACTGCACTACCCTAAACCCTAAATCTACCTCAAACATGACCCCCTACACAACACAAACACCACTGCACTACCCTAAACGACTACCCCCAGCATGACCCCCTACACTACCCAAACACCACTGCACTACCCTAAACACTACCCCCAGCACGACACCCTACACTACACAAACACCACTGCACTACCCTAAACCCTAAAACACTTCCCCAGCACGAATCCCAACACTCCCCAAACACCACTGCCCTAAACCCTAAATCTATCCCCAGCACGACCTCTACATTACCCAAACACCACTGCCCTACCCTAAAGCCTAAATCAACCCTCAGCACGACCCCCTACAATACCCAAACACCACTGCAGTACCCAAAACCCTAAAACACTACCCCCAGCATGACCCCCTACACTACCCGAACACCACTGCACTACCCTAAACCCTAAAACACTACCCCAGCACTACCCTAAACCCTAAATCTACCTCAAGCACGACTCCCTACACAACACAAACACCACTGCACTACCCTAAACACTAAACCACTACCCCAGCACGACCCCCTACACTACCCAAACACCACTGCACTGCCCTAAACCGTAAAATACTACCCCCAGCATGACCCCCTACACTACCCAAACACCACTGCACTACCCTAAGCCCTAAACCTACCCCCAGCACGACCCCCTACACTATTCAAACACGACTGCACTACCCTAAACCCAAAAGCACTACCCCCAGCACGACCCCATATACTACACGAATAAGACTGCACTACCCTAAACCCTAAAACACTACCAGCACGACCCCCTATACTACCCCAACACCACTGTACTACCCTAAACCCTGAAACACTACCCACAGCACAACCCCCTACACTACCAAAAGACCACTGCACTACCCTAAACCCTAAAGCACTACCCCAGCACGACCCCCTACACTACACAAACACCACTGCTCTACCCTAATCCCTAAAACACTACCCCCAGCACAACCCCATATACTACACAAACACCACTGCACTGCCCTAAACACTACCCCCAGCATGACACCCTACACCACCCGAACACCACTGCACTACTCTAAACCCTAAAACACTATCCAAGCACGATCCCCTACACTACACAAACATCACTGCACTACCCTAAACAATAAATCTACCTCAAGCATGACCCCCTACACAACACAAACACCACTGCACTACCCTAAACCCTAAACCACTACCCCCAGCATGACACCCTACACTATCCAAACACCACTGCACTGCCCTAAACACTACCCCCTGCACGACATCCTACACTACCCAAACACCCCTGCACTACCCTACACCCTAAAACACTCCCACCAACACGACTTCCTACACTCCCCAAACACCACTGCACTACCCTAAACCCTAAAATGACCGCCAGCACGACCCCCTACACTACCGAAACACCACTGCACAACCCTAATCCCTAAATCTACCCTCAGCACGACCCCCTACACTACTCAAAAACCACGGCAGTTCCCTAAACCCTAAATCTATCCCCAGCCTGACCCCCTACACTACTCAAAAACCACTGCACTATCCTAAACCCTAAACCACTACCCCCAGCACGACCCCCTACACTACCCAAACACCACTGCACTGCCCTAAACACTACCCCCAGCAAGACACCCTACACTACCCAAACACCACTGCACTACCCTAAACCCTAAAACACTACCCCCAGCACGACCCCCTACTCTACCCGAACACCACTGCACTACCCTAAACCCTAAAACACTACCCCCAGCACCACCACCTACACCACCCAAACACCACTGCACTACCCTAAACCCTAAATCTACCCCCAGCCCGACCCCCTACACTACTCAAACACCACTGCACTACCCTAAACAATAAAACACTACCCCCAGCATGACCCCCTACACTACCCGAACACCACTACACTACCCTAAACCCTAAAACACTACCCCAGCACGACCCCCTACACTACCCAAACATCACATCACTACCATAAACCCTAAAACACTACCCCCAACACGACCCCCTACACTACCCGAACACCACTGCACTACCCTAAAACCTAAAACACTACCCCAGCACGACTCCCTACACTACCCAAACACTACTGCACTTCCCTAAAGCCTAAATCTACCCTCAGCACGACCCCCTACACCACCCAAACACCACTGCAGTACCCTAAACCCTAAAACACTACCCCCAGCATGACCCCCTACACTACCCAAACACCTCCGCACTACCCTAAACCCTAAAACACTACCCCAGCACGACCCCCTACACTACCCAAACACCACTACATTACGCTAAACCCTAAAACACTACCCCAACAGTACCCCTACACTACCCAAATACCACTGCACTACCCTAAACCCTAAACCGCTACCCCCTGCACGACCCCCTACACTACCGAAACACCACTGCACTGCCCTAAACCCTAGAACACTACCCCCCAGCATGACCCTCTACACTACCCAAACACCACTGCAATACCCTAAACCCTAAAACACTCCCCCCAGCATGACTCCCTACACTACCCAAACACCACTGCACTACCCTAAAGCCTAAATCTACCCCCAGCACGATCCCCTACACTACACAATCACCATTGCACTACCCTAAACCGTAATCTACCCTCAGCACGACCCCTACACTACTCAAAAACCACTGCACTACCCTAAACCCTAAGACACTACCCCAGCAAGACCCCCTACACTACCCAAACACCACTGCACTGCCCTAAACACTACCCCCAGCACGATCCCCTACACTACCCAAACACCACTGCACTGCCCTAAACCCTAAAACACTACCCCAGCACGATCCCCTACACTACACAATCACCATTGCACTACCCTAAACCCTAAATCTACCTCAAACATGACCCCCTACACAACACAAACACCACTGCACTACCCTAAAGCACTACCCCCAGCATGACCCCCTACACTACCCAAACACCACTGCACTGCCCTAAACACTACCCCTAGCACGACACCCTACACTCCCCAAACACCACTGCACTACCCTAAACCCTAAAGCACTTCCCCAGCATGACTCCCAACACTCCCCAAACACCACTGCCCTAAACCCTAAATCTACCCCCAGCACGACCCTCTACACTACCCAAACACCACTGCACTACCCTAAAGCCTAAATCAACCCTCAGCACGACCCCTATACTACCCAAACACCACTGCAGTACCCTAAACCCTAAAACACTACCCTCAGCATATCCCCCTACACTACCCGAACACCACTGCACTACCCTAAACCCTAAAACACTACCCCAGCACGATCCCGTACACTACACAAACACCACTGCACTACCCTAAACCCTAAATCTACCTCAAGTACGACTCCCTACACAACACAAACACCACTGCACTACCCTAAACACGAAACCACTACCCCAGCATGACCCCCTACACTACCCAAACACCACTGCACTGCCCTAAACCCTAAAACACTACCCCCAACATGACCCCCTACACTACCCGAACACCACTGCTCTACCCAAAACTCTAAAACACTACCTCAGCACGACCCCCTACACTACCCAAACACCACTGCACTACACTAAACCCCACATACACTACCGCCAGCATGACCCCCTACACTACACAAACACCACTGCACTACCCTAAACCCTAAAACACTCCCCCAGCACCACTCCCTACACTACACAAACACCAATGCACTACCCTAAACCCTAAAAAACTACACCCCCCAGCACGACCCCATACACTCCCCAAACACCACTGCCCTAAACCCTAAATCTACCCCCAGCACGACCCTCTACACTACCCAAACACCACTGCACTAACCTAAAGCCTAAATCAACCCTCAGCACGACCCCCTACACTACCCACACACCACTGCAGTACCCTAAACCCTAAAACACTACCCCAGCATGACTCCCTACACTACCCGAACACCACTGCACTACCCTAAACCCTAAAACACTACCCCAGCAGATCCCCTACACTACACAAACACCACTGCACTACGCTAAACCCTAAATCCACCTCAAGCACGACTCCCTACACAACACAAACACCACTGCACTACCCTAAACACTAAACCACTACCCCAGCACGACCCCCTACACTATCCAAACACCACTGCACTGCCCTAAACCCTAAAACACTACCCCCAGCATGACCTCCTACACTACCCAAACACCACTGCACTACCCTAAGCCCTAAACCTACCCCCAGCACGACCCCCTACACTATTCAAACACGACTGCACTACCCTAAACCCAAAAGCACTACCCCCAGCACGACCCCATACACTACACGAACAAGACTGCACTACCCTAAACGCTAAAATACTACCAGCACGACCCCCTATACTACCCCAACACCACTGTACTACCCTAAACCTTGAAACACTACCCACAGCACAACCCCCTACACTACCAAAACACCACTGCACTACCCTAAACCCTAAAGCACTATCCCCAGCACGACCCCCTACACTACACAAACACCACTGCTCTACCCTAATCCCTAAAACACTACCCCCAGCACAACCCCATATACTACACAAACACCACTGCACTGCCCTAAACACTACCCCCAGCATGATCCCCTACACCACCCGAACACCACTGCACTACTCTAAACCCTAAAACACTATCCCAGCACGATCCCCTACAATACACAAACACCACTGCACTACCCAAAACAATAAATCTACCTAAAGCATGACCCCTACACAACACAAACACCACTGCACTACCCTAAACCCTAAACCACTACCCCCAGCATGACCCCCTACACTACCCAAACACGGCTGCACTACCCTAAACACTACCCCCTGCACGACATCCTACACTACCCAAACACCACTGCACTACCCTAAACCCTAGAACACTCCCACGAGCACGACTCCCTACACTCCCCAAACACCACTGCACTACCCTAAACCCTAAATCAACCCTCAGCACGACCCCCTACAATACCCAAACACCACTGCAGTACCCTAAACCCTAAAACACTACCCCCAGCATGACCCCCTACACTACCCGAACACCACTGCACCACCCTAAACCCTAAAACACTACCCCAGCACGATCCCCTACACTACACAAACACCACTGCACTACCCTAAACCCTAAATCTACCTCAAGCACGACTCCCTACACAACACAAACACCTCTGCACTACCCTAAACACTAAACCACTACCCCAGCACGACCCCCTACACTACCCAAACACCACTGCACTGCCCTAAACCGTAAAATACTACCCCCAGCATGACCCCCTACACTACCCAAACACCACTGCACTACCCTAAGCCCTAAACCTACCCCCAGCACGACCCCCTACACTATTCAAACACGACTGCACTACCCTAAACCCAAAAGCAATACCCCCAGCACGACCCCATACACTACACGAATAAGACTGCACTACCCTAAACCCTAAAACACTACCAGCACGACCCCCTATACTACCCCAACACCACTGTACTACCCTAAACCCTGAAACACTATCCACAGCACAACCCCCTACACTACCAAAAGACCACTGCACTACCCTAAACCCTAAAGCACTACCCCAGCACGACCCCCTACACTACCCAAACACCACTGCACTGCCCTAAACCCTAAAACACTACCCCAGCACGATCCCCTACACTACACAATCACCACTGCACTACCCTAAACCCTAAATCTACCTCAAACACGAACCCCTACACAACACAAACACCACTGCACTACCCTAAAGCACTACCCCCAGCATGACCCCCTACACTACCCAAACACCACTGCACTGCCCTAAACACTACCCCCAGCACGACACCCTACACTACACAAACACCACTGCACTACCCTAAACCCTAAAGCACTTCCCCAGCATGACTCCCAACACTCCCCAAACACCACTGCCCTAAACCCTAAATCTACCCCCAGCACGACCCTCTACACTACCCAAACACCACTGCACTACCCTAAAGCCTAAATCAACCCTCAGCACGACCCCCTACACTACCCAAACACCACTGCAGTACCCTAAACCCTAAAACACTACCCTCAGCATAACCCCCTACACTACCCAAACACCACTGCACTACCCTAAACCCTAAAACACTACCCCAGCACGATCCCGTACACTACACAAACACCGCTGCAATACCCTAAACCCTAAATCTACCTCATGCATGACTCCCTACACAACACAAACACCACTGCACTACCCTAAACACGAAACCACTACCCCAGCACGACCCCCTACACTACCCAAACACCACTGCACTGCCCTAAACCCTAAAACACTACCCCCAACATGACCCCCTACACTACCCGAACACCAATGCTCTACCCAAAACTCTAAAACACTACCTCAGCACGACCCCCTACACTACCCAAACACCACTGCACTACACTATACCCCACATACACTACCGCCAGCATGACCCCCTACACTACACAAACACCACTGCACTACCCTAAACCCTAAAACACTCTCCCAGCACCACTCCCTACACTACACAAACACCAATGCACTACCCTAAACCCTAAAAAACTACCCCCAGCACGACCCCCTACACTCCCCAAACACCACTGCCCTAAAACCTAAATCTACCCCCAGCACGACCCTCTACACTACCCAAACACCACTGCACTACCCTAAAGCCTAAATCAACCCTCAGCACGACCCCCTACACTACCCAAACACCACTGCAGTACCCTAAACCCTAAAACACTACCCCAGCATGAGCCCCTACACTACCCGAACACCACTGCACTACCCTAAACCCTAAAACACTACCCCAGCAGATCCCCTACACTACACAAACACCACTGCACTACCCTAAACCCTAAATCTACCTCAAGCACGACTCCCTACACAACACAAACACCACTGCACTACCCTAAACACTAAACCACTACCCCAGCACGACCCCCTACACTACCCAAACACCACTGCACTGCCCTAAACCCTAAAACACTACCCCCAGCATGACCCCCTACACTACCCAAACACCACTGCACTACCCTAAACCCTAAACCTACCCCCAGCACGACCCCCTACACTATTCAAACACGACTGCACTACCCTAAACCCAAAAGCACTACCCCCAGCACGACCCCATACACTACACGAACAAGACTGCACTACCCTAAACGCTAAAACACTACCAGCACGACCCCCTATACTACCCCAACACCACTGTACTACCCTAAACCTTGAAACACTACCCACAGCACAACCCCCTACACTACCAAAACACCACTGCTCTACCCTAATCCCTAAAACACTACCCCCAGCACAACCCCATATACTACACAAACACCACTGCACTGCCCTAAACACTACCCCCAGCATGACCCCCTACACCACCCGAACACCACTGCACTATTCTAAACCCTAAAACACTATCCCAGCACGATCCCCTACAATACATAAACACCACTGCACTACCCAAAACAATAAATCTACCTCAAGCATGACCCCTACACAACACAAACACCACTGCACTACCCTAAACCCTAAACCACTACCCCCAGCATGACCCCCTACACTACCCAAACACGGCTGCACTGCCCTAAACACTACCCCCTGCACGACATCCTACACTACCCAAACACCACTGCACTACCCTAAACCCTAGAACACTCCCACGAACACGACTCCCTACACTCCCCAAACACCACTGCACTACCCTAAACCCTAAATCTACCACCAGCACGACCCCCTTCACTACCGAAACACCACTGCACTACCCTAATCCCTCAATCTACCCTCAGCACGAACCCCTACACTACTCAAAAACCACTGCAGTTCCCTAAACCCTAAATCTATCCCCAGCCTGACCCCCTACTCTACTCAAAAACCACTGCACTATCCTAAACCCTAAACCACTACCCCCAGCACGACCCCCTACACTACCCAAACACTGCTGCACTGCCCTAAACACTACCCCCAGCAAGACACCCTACACTACCCAAACACAACTGCAATACCCTAAACCCTAAAACACTCCCGAGCACCACTCCCTACACTACCCAAACACCACTGCACTACCCTAAACCCTAAAACACTACCCCCAGCACGACCCCCTACTCTACCCAAACACCACTGCACTACCCTAAACCCTAAAACACTACCCCCAGCACGACCCCCTACACCACCCAAACACCACTGCACTACCCTAAACCCTAAATCTACCCCCAGGCCGACCCCCTACACTACTCAAACACCACTGCACTATCCTAAACAATAAAACACTACCCCCAGCATGACACCCTACACTACCCGAACACCACTGCACTACCCTAAACCCTAAAACACTACCCCCAGCACGACCACTTAAACTACCCTTACACCACTGCACTACCCTAAACCCTTAAACACTACCTACAGCACAACCACCTACACTACCAAAACACCACTGCACTATCCTAAGCCCAAAAACACTACCCCAGCACAACCCCCTACACTACCCAAACACCACTGCACTACACTAAACCCCACATACACTATTGCCAGCATCACCCCTACACAACACAAACACCACTGCACTACCCTAAACCCTAAACCACTACCCCCAGCATGACCCCCTACACTACCCAAACACGGCTGCAATGCCCTAACCACTACCCCCTGCACAACATCCTACACTACCCAAACACCACTGCACTGCCCTAAACCCTAAAACACTACCCCCAGCACCACCTCCTACACTGGATAAACACCACTGCACTGCCCTAAACCTTAAAACACTACCCCCAGCACGACCCCCTATACTACACAAACACCACTGCACTACCCTAAACCCTAAAACACTACCCCCAGCACGACCCGCAACACTACACAAACACCAATGCACTACCCTAATCCCTAAAACAATATCCCCAGCAGTACCCCTCACACTGCCCAAACACCACTGCACTGCCCTAAACCCTAAAACACTACTCCCAGCATTACCCCCTACATTGCCCGAACACCACTGCCATAAACCCTAAAACACCACTCCCTACACGACCCCCTACACTGCCCAAATACAACTGCACTGCCCTAAACCTTAAAACACCACCCACCTGCATTAACCCCCTACACTGCCTGAACACCACTGCACTGCCCTAAATCACCACCCCCCTGCATGACCCCCTACACTGCCCGAACACCACTGCAGTGCCCTAAACCCTAAAACACCACCCCCCTGCAGGACCCCCTACATTGCCCGTTCACCAATGCACTGCCCTAAACCCTAAAACTACACCCCCCTTCACGATCCCCTACACTGCCCGAACACCACTGCTCTGCCCTAAACCCTAAAGTACCACCCCAGTATGACCCCCTACACTGCCTGAACACCACTGCTCTGCTCTAAACTCTAAAACACCACCCCCAGAACAACCCCCTACACTACCCGAACACCACTGCACTGCCCTAAACCCTAAAACACTACCCCAGCACGACCTCCTACACTACCCAAAGACCACTGCACTACCCTAAGACCAAAAACACGACCCCTACACTACACAAACACCACTGCACTACCCTAAACCCTAAAACTCTACCCCCAGCATGACCCCCTACACTGCACAAACACCACTGCACTACCCTAAACCCTAAGACACTTCCCCTACACTACACAATCACCACTGCACTACCGTAAACCCTAAAACAACACCCCCCTGCACGACCCCCTACACTGCCTGGACACCACTGCTCTGCCGTAAACGCTAAAATACCTCTCCCCTGCACAACCCGCTACACTGCCCGAACACCACTGCTCTATCCAAAACTCTAAAACACTACCCCAGCACAACCCCCTACACTACCCAAACACCACTGCACTACACTAAACCCCACATACACTATTGCCAGCATGACCCCCTACACTACACAAACACCACTGCACTACCATAACCCCCTAAAACACTCCCCCAGCACCACTCCCTACACTACACAAACACCACTGCACTACCCTATACCCTAAACAACTACCCCTAGCACGACCCCCTACACTACCCGAACACCACTGCTCTACCCAAAACTCTAAAACACTACCCCAACACGACCCCCTACACTACCCAAACATCACAGCACTACCATAAACCCTAAAACACTACCCCCAACACGACCCTCTACACTACCCGAACACCACTGCACTACCCTAAACCCTAAAACACTACCCCCAGCATGACCCCCTACACTACCCAAACACCACTGCACTACCCTAAACCCTAAAACTACCCACAGCATGACCCCCTAAACTATTCAAACATGACTGCACTACCCTAAACCCAAAAGCACTACCCCCAGCACGACCCCATACACTACACGGACACGACTGCACTACCCTAAACCCTAAAACACTACCAGCACGACCCCCTATACTACCCTAACACCACTCTACTACCCTAAACCCTGAAACACTACCCACAGCACAACCCCCTACACTACCAAAACACCACTGCACTACCCTAAACCCTAAAGCACTACCCCCAGTATGACCCCCTACACTACACAAACACCCCTGCTCTACCCTAATCACAAAAACACTACCCCCAGCACAACCCCATATACTACACAAACACCACTGCACTTCCCTAAACACTACCCAGAGCACGACCCCCTACACCACCCGAACACCACTGCACTACTTTAAACCCTAAAACACTATCCCAGCACGATCCCCTACACTACACAAACACCAATGCACTACCCTAAACCATAAATCTACCTCAAGCATGACCCCCTACACAACACAAACACCACTGTACTACCCTAATCCCTAAAACACTCCCACCAGCATGACTCCCTACACTCCCCAAACACCACTGCACTACCCTAAACCCTAAATCTATCGCCAGCACGAACCCCTACACTACCGAAACACCACTGCACTACCCTAATCCCTAAATCTACCCTCAGCACGACCCCCTACACTACACAAAAACCACTGCACTATCCTAAACCCTAAACCACTACCCCAGCACGACCCCCTACACTACCCAAACACCACTGCACTGCCCTAAACACTACCCCCAGCAAGACACCCTACACTACCCAAACACAACTGCAATACCCTAAACCCTAAAACACTCCCCAGCACCACTCCCTACACTACCCAAACACCACTGTACTACCCTAAATCCTAAAACACTACCCCGAGCATGACCCCCTACTCTACCCGAACACCACTGCACTACCCTAAACCCTAAAACACTACCCCCAGCACGACCCTCTACACCACCCAAACACCACTGCACTACCCTAAACCCTAAATCTACCCCCAGCCCGACCCCCTACACTACTCAAACACCACTGCACTACCCTAAACCCTAAATCTACCCCCAGCCCGACCCCCTACACTACTCAAACACCACTGCACTATCCTAAACCCTAAAACACTACCCCCAGCATGACCCCATACACTACCCGAACACCACTGCACTCCCCTAAACCCTAAAACACTACCCCCAGCACGACCCCTTAAACTACCCTAACACCACTGCACTACCCTAAACCCTAAAACACTACCCCCAGCACGACCCCCTACACCACCCAAACACCACTGCACTACCCTAAATCCTAAAACACTACCCACAGCACAACCCCCTACACTACCAAAACACCACTGCACTACCCTAAACCCTAAAGCACTACCCCCAGCACGACCCCCTACACTACACAAACACCCCTGCTCTACCCTAATCCCAAAAACACTACCCCCAGCACAACCCCATATACTACACAAACACCACTGCACTTCCCTAAACACTACCCAGAGCACGACCCCCTACACCACCCGAACAACACTGCACTACTTTAAACCCTAAAACACTATCCCAGCACGATCCCCTACACTACACAAACACCACTGCACTACCCTAAACCATAAATCTACCTCAAGCATGACCCCCTACACAACACAAACACCACTGCACTACCCTAAACCCTAAACCACTACCCCCAGCATGACCCCCTACATTACCCAAACACTACTGCACTTCCATAAACACTACCCCCTGCACGACATCCTATACTACCCAAACACCACTGTACTACCCTAATCCCGAAAACACTCCCACCAGCATGACTCCCTACACTCCCCAAACACCACTGCACTACCCTAAACCCTAAATCTATCGCCAGCACGAACCCCTACACTACCGAAACAACACTGCACTACCCTAATCCCTAAATCTACCCTCAGCACGACCCCTACACTACTCAAAAACCACTGCAGTTCTCTAAAACCTAAATCTATCCCCAGCATGACCCCCTACACTACACAAAAACCACTGCACTATCCTAAACCCTAAACCACTACCCCAGCACGACCCCCTACACTACCCAAACACCACTGCACTGCCCTAAACACTCCCCCCAGCAAGACACCCTACACTACCCAAACACAACTGCAATACCCTAAACCCTAAAACACTCCCCAGCACCACTCCCTACACTACCCAAACACCACTGTACTACCCTAAATCCTAAAACACTACCCTGAGCATGACCCTCTACTCTACCCGAACACCACTGCACTACCCTAAACCCTAAAACACTACCCTCAGTACGACCCCCTACACCACCCAAACACCACTGCACTACCCTAAACCCTAAATCTACCCCCAGCCCGACCCCCTACACTACTCAAACACCACTGCACTATCCTAAACCATAAAACACTACCCCCAGCATGACCCCATACACTACCCGAACACCACTGCACTCCCCTAAACCCTAAAACACTACCCCAGCACGACCCCTTAAACTACCCTAACACCACTGCACTACCCTAAACCCTAAAACACTACCCCCAGCACGACCCCCTACACCACCCAAACACCACTGCACTACCCTAAATCCTAAAACACTACCCCGAGCATGACCCCCTACTCTACCCGAACACCACTGCACTACCCTAAACCCTAAATCTACCCCCAGTATGACCCTCTACACTACCCAAACTCCACTGCACTTCCCTAAAGCCTAAATCAACCCTCAGCACGACCCCCTACACTACCCAAACACCACTGCCGTACCCTAAACCCTAAAACACTACCCCCTTCATGACCCCCTACACTACCCAAACACCACTGCACTACCCTAAACACTAAAACACTACCCCAGCACGATCCCCTACACTACACAAACACCACTGCACTACCCTAAACCCTAAATCTACCTCAAGCACGACTCCCTACACAACACAAACACCACTGCACTACCCTAAACACTAAACCACTACCCCAGCACGACCCCCTACACTACCCAAACACCACTGCACTGCCCAAACCCTAAAACACTACCCCCAGCATGACCCCCCACACTACCCAAACACCACTGTACTACCCTAAATCCTAAAACACTACCCTGAGCATGACCCTCTACTCTACCCGAACACCACTGCACTACCCTAAACCCTAAAACACTACCCTCAGCACGACCCCCTACACCACCCAAACACCACTGCACTACCCTAAACCCTAAATCTACCCCCAGCCCGACCCCCTACACTACTCAAACACCACTGCACTATCCTAAACCATAAAACACTACCCCCAGCATGACCCCATACACTACCCGAACACCACTGCACTCCCCTAAACCCTAAAACACTACCCCAGCACGACCCCTTAAACTACCCTAACACCACTGCACTACCCTAAACCCTAAAACACTACCCCCAGCACGACCCCCTACACCACCCAAACACCACTGCACTACCCTAAATCCTAAAACACTACCCCGAGCATGACCCCCTACTCTACCCGAACACCACTGCACTACCCTAAACCCTAAATCTACCCCCAGTATGACCCTCTACACTACCCAAACTCCACTGCACTTCCCTAAAGCCTAAATCAACCCTCAGCACGACCCCCTACACTACCCAAACACCACTGCCGTACCCTAAACCCTAAAACACTACCCCCTTCATGACCCCCTACACTACCCAAACACCACTGCACTACCCTAAACACTAAAACACTACCCCAGCACGATCCCCTACACTACACAAACACCACTGCACTACCCTAAACCCTAAATCTACCTCAAGCACGACTCCCTACACAACACAAACACCACTGCACTACCCTAAACACTAAACCACTACCCCAGCACGACCCCCTACACTACCCAAACACCACTGCACTGCCCAAACCCTAAAACACTACCCCCAGCATGACCCCCCACACTACCCAAACACCACTGCACTACCCTAAACCCTAAACCTACCCCCAGCACGACCCCCTACACTATTCAAACACGACTGCACTACCCTAAACCCAAAAGCACTACCCCCAGTACGACCCCATACACTACACGAACAAGACTGCACTACCCTAAACCCTAAAACACTACCAGCACGACCCCCTATACTACCCCAACACCACTGTACTACCCTAAACCCTGAAACACTACCCACAGCACAACCCCCTACACTACCAAAACACCACTGCACTACCCTAAACCCTAAATAACTACCCCCAGCACGACCCCCTACACTACACAAACACCACTGCTCTACCCTAATCCCTAAAACACTACCCCCAGCACAACCCCATATACTACACAAACACCACTGCACTGCCCTAAACACTACCCCCCGCATGACCCCCTACACCACCCGAACACCACTGCACTACTCTAAACCCTAAAACACTATCCCAGCACGATCCCCTACACTACACAAACACCACTGCACTACCCTAAACCCTAAACCACTACCCCCAGCATGACCCCCTACACTATCCAAACACCACTGCACTGCACTGCCCTAAACACTACCCCCTGCATGACATCCTACACTACCCAAACACCACTGCACTACCCTAAACCCTAAAACACTCCCACCAGCACGACTCCCTACACTCCCCAAACACCACTGCACTACCCTAAACCCTAAATCTACCGCCAGCAGGACCCCCTACACTACCGAAACACCACTGCACTACCCTAATCCCTATATCTACCCTCAGCATGACCCCCTACACTACTCAAAAACCACTGCACTATCCTAAACCCTAAACCACTACCCCCAGCACGACCCCCTACACTACCCAAACACCACTGCACTGCTCTAAACACTACCCCCAACAAGACACCCTACACTGCCCACTACACAACTGCAATACCCTAAACCCTAAAACACTCCCGAGCACCACTCCCTACACTACCCAAACACCACTGCACTACCCTAAACCCTAAAACACTACCCCCAGCACGACCCCCTACTCTACCAGAACACCACTGCACTACCCTAAACCCTAAAACTCTACCCCCAGCATGACCCCCTACACTGCACAAACACCACTGCACTACCCTAAACCCTAAGACACTTCCCCTACACTACACAATCACCACTGCACTACCCTAAACCCTAAAACAACACCCCCCTGCACAACCCCCTACACTGCCTAAACACCACTGCTCTGCCGTAAACCCTAAAATACCTCCCCCCTGCACAACCCGCTACACTGCCCGAACACCACTGCTCTACCCAAAACTCTAAAACACTACCCCAGCACAACCCCCTACACTACCCAAACACCACTGCACTATACTAAACCCCACATACACTATTGCCAGCATGACCCCCTACACTACACAAACACCACTGCACTACCCAAAACAATAAATCTACCTCAAGCATGACCCCTACACAACACAAACACCACTGCACTACCCTAAACCCTAAACCACTACCCCCAGCATGACCCCCTACACTAACCAAACACGGCTGCACTGCCCTAAACACTACCCCCTGCACGACATCCTACACTACCCAAACACCACTGCACTACCCTAAACCCTAGAACACTCCCACGAGCACGACTCCCTACACTCCCCAAACACCACTGCACTACCCTAAACCCTAAATCTACCGCCAGCACGACCCCCTACACTACCGAAACACCACTGCACTACCCTAATCCCTCAATCTACCCTCAGCACGACCCCCTACACTACTCAAAAACCACTGCAGTTCCCTAAATCCTAAATCTACCCCAGCCTGACCCCCTACACTACTCAAAAACCACTGCACTATCCTAAACCCTAAACCACTACCCCCAGCACGACCCCCTACACTACCCAAACACCGCTGCACTGCCCTAAACCCTAGAACACTCCCACGAGCACGACTCCCTACACTCCCCAAACACCACTGCACTACCCTAAACCCTAAATCTACCGCCAGCATGACCCCCTACACTACCCAAACACCGCTGCACTGCCCTAAACACTACCCCAGCAAGACACCCTACACTTCCCAAACACAACTGCAATACCCTAAACCTTAAAACACTCCCGAGCACCACTCCCTACACTACCCAAACACCACTGCACTACCCTAAACCCTAAAACACTACCCCCAGCACGACCCCCTACACCACCCAAACACCACTGCACTACCCTAAACCCTAAATCTACCCCCAGGCCGACCCCCTACACTACTCAAACACCACTGCACTATCCTAAACAATAAAACACTACCCCCAGCATGACACCCTACACTACCCGAACACCACTGCACTACCCTAAACCCTAAAACACTACCCCAGCACGACCCCTTAAACTACCCTAACACCACTGCACTACCCTAAACCCTACAACACTACCTACAGCACAACCACCTACACTACCAAAACACCACTGCACTACCCTAAGCCCAAAAAAACTACCCCAGCACAACCCCCAACACTACCCAAACACCACTGCACTGCCCTAAACCCTAAAACACTACCCCCAGCACTACCTCCTACACTGGATAAACACCACTGCACTGCCCTAAACCTTAAAACACTACCCCCAGCACGACCCCTTACACTACACAAACACCAGTGCACTACCCTAAACCCTAAAACAGTACCCCCAGCACGACCCGCAACACTACACAAATACCAATGCACTACCCTAATCCCTAAAACAATATCCCCAGCAGTACCCCTCACACTGCCCGAACACCACTGCACTGCCCTAAACCCTAAAACACTACTCCCAGCAGTA
Source organism: Triturus cristatus (assembly GCF_964204655.1). NCBI lineage: Eukaryota > Metazoa > Chordata > Amphibia > Caudata > Salamandridae > Triturus > Triturus cristatus. The sequence continues at coordinate 662,773,075 of NC_140579.1, read as the reverse complement.
CCCCCTACATTGCCCGAACACCACTGCCATAAACCCTAAAACACCACTCCCTACACGACCCCCTACACTGCCCAAATACAACTGCACTGCCCTAAACCTTAAAACACCACCCACCTGCATGACCCCCTACACTGCCTGAACACCACTGCACTGCCCTAAATCACCAGCCCCCTGCACGACCCCCTACACTGCCCGAACACCACTGCAGTGCCCTAAACCCTAAAACACCACCCCCCTGCACGACCCCCTACATTGCCCGTTCACCAATGCACTGCCCTAAACCCTAAAACAACACCCCCCTTCACGACCCCCTACACTGCCCGAACACCACTGCTCTGCCCTAAACCCTAAAGCACCACCCCAGTACGACCCCCTACACTGCCTGAACACCACTGCTCTGCCCTAAACTCTAAAACACCACCCCCAGAACAACCCCCTACACTACCCGAACACCACTGCACTGCCCTAAACCCTAAAACACTACCCCTGCACGACCTCCTACACTACCCAAAGACCACTGCACTACCCTAAGACCAAAAACATGACCCCCTACACTACACAAACACCACTGCACTACCCTAAACCCTAAAACTCTACCCCCAGCATGACCCCCTACACTGCACAAACACCACTGCACTACCATAACCCTAAGACACTTCCCCTACACTACACAATCACCACTGCACTACCCTAAACCCTAAAACAACACCCCCCTGCACGACCCCCTACACTGCCTGAACACCACTGCTCTGCCGTAAACCCTAAAATACCTCTCCCCTGCACAACACGCTACACTGCCCGAACACCACTGCTCTACCCAAAACTCTAAAACACTACCCCAGCACAACCCCCTACACTACCCAAACACCACTGCACTACACTAAACCCCACATACACTATTGCCAGCATGACCCCCTACACTACACAAACACCACTGCACTACCCTAAACCCTAAAACACTCCCCCAGCACCACTCCCTACTCTACACAAACACCACTGCACTACCCTATACCCTAAACAACTACCCGCAGCACTACCCCCTACACTACCCGAACACCACTGCTCTACCCAAAACTCTAAAACACTACCCCAACACGACCCCCTACACTACCCGAACACCACTGCACTACCCTAAACCCTAAAACACTACCCCCAGCACGACCCCCTACACTACACAAACACCACTGCACTACCCTAAACCCTAAACCTACCCCCAGCATGACCCCCTAAACTAATCAAACATGACTGCACTACCCTAAACCCAAAAGCACTACCCCCAGCACGACCCCATACACTACACGAACACGACTGCACTACCCTAAACCCTAAAACACTACCAGCACGACACCCTATACTACCCTAACACCACTCTACTACCCTAAACCCTGAAACACTACCCACAGCACAACCCCCTACACTACCAAAACACCACTGCACTACCCTAAACCCTAAAGCACTACCCCCAACACGACCACCTACACTACACAAACACCCCTGCTCTACCCTAATCCCAAAAACACTACCCTCAGCACAACCCCATATACTACCCAAACACCACTGCACTACTCTAAACCCTAAAACACTATCCCAGCACGATCCCCTACACTACACAAACACCACTGCACTACCCTAAACCATAAATCTACCTCAAGCATGACCCCCACACAACACAAACACCACTGCACTACCCTAAACCCTAAACCACTACCCCCAGCATGACCCCCTACATTACCCAAACACCACTGCACTTCCATAAACACTACCACCTGCACGACATCCTATACTACCCAAACACCACTGTACTACCCTAATCCCTAAAACACTCTCACCAGCATGACTCCCTACATTCCCCAAACACCACTGCACTACCCTAAACCCTAAATCTATCGCAAGCACGAACCCCTACACTACCGAAACACCACTGCACTACCCTAATCCCTAAATCTACCCTCAGCACGACCCCCTACACTACACAAAAACCACTGCACTATCCTAAACCCTAAACCACTACCCCAGCACGACCCCCTACACTACCCAAACACCAATGCACTGCCCTAAACACTACCCACAGCAAGACACCCTACCCAAACACAACTGCAATACCCTAAACCCTAAAACACTCCCCAGCACCACTCCCTACACTACCCAAACACCACTGCACTACCCTAAATCCTAAAACACTACCCCGAGCATGACCCCCTACTCTACCCGAACACCACTGCACTACCCTAAACCCTAAAACACTACCCCCAGCACGACCCCCTACACCACCCAAACACCACTGCACTACCCTAAACCCTAAATCTACCCCAGCCCGACCCCCTACACTACTCAAACACCACTGCACTATCCTAAACCCTAAAACACTACCCCCAGCATGACCCCATACACTACCCGAACACCAATGCACTCCCCTAAACCCTAAAACACTACCCCCAGCATGACCCCTTAAACTACCCTAACACCACTGCACTACCCTAAACCCTAAAACACTACCCCCAGCACGACCCCCTACACTACCCAAACACCACTGCACTACCCTAAATCCTAAAACACTACCCCGAGCATGACCCCCTACTCTATCCGAACACCACTGCACTACCCTAAACCCTAAATCTACCCCCAGCAAGACCCTCTACACCACCCAAACACCACTGCACTACCCTAAAGCCTAAATCAACCTTCAGCACGATCCCCTACACTACCCAAACACCACTGCCGTACCCTAAACCCTAAAACACTACCCCCTTCATGACCCCCTACACTACCCAAACACCACTGCACTACCCTAAACACTAAAACACTACCCCAGCACGATCCCCTACACTACACAAACACCACTGCACTACCCTAAACCCTAAATCTACCTCAAGCACGACTCCCTACACAACACAAACACCACTGCACTACCCTAAACACTAAACCACTACCCCAGCACGACCCCCTACACTACCCAAACACCACTGCACTGCCCAAACCCTAAAACACTACCCCCAGCATGACCCCCTACACTACCCAAACCCCACTGCACTACCCTAAACCCAAAACCTACCCCCAGCACGACCCCCTACACTATTCAAACATGACTGCACTACCCTAAACGCAAAAGCACTACCCCCAGCACGACCCCATACACTACACGAACAAGACTGCACTACCCTAAACCCTAAAACACTACCAGCACGACCCCCTATACTACCCCAACACCACTGTACTACCCTAAACACTAAACCACTACCCCAGCACGACCCCCTACACTACCCAAACACCACTGTACTGCCCAAACCCTAAAACACTACCCCCAGCATGACCCCCTACACTACCCAAACACCACTGCACTACCCTAAACCCTAAACCTACCCCCAGCATGACCCCCTACACTATTCAAACACGACTGCACTACCCTAAACCCAAAAGCACTACCCCCAGCACGACCCCATGCACTACACGAACAAGACTGCACTACCCTAAACCCTAAAACACTACCAGCACGACCCCCTATACTACCCCAACACCACTGTACTACCCTAAACACTAAACCACTACCCCAGCACGACCCCCTACACTACCCAAACACCACTGTACTGCCCAAACCCTAAAACACTACCCCCAGCACGACCCCCTACACTACACAAACACCACTGCTCTACCCTAATCCCTAAAACACTACCCCCAGCACAACCCCATATACTACACAAACACCACTGCACTGCCCTAAACACTACCCCCAGCATGACCCCCTACACCACCTGAACACCACTGCACTACGATAAACCCTAAAACACTATCCCAGCACGATCCCCTACACTACACAAACACCACTGCACTACCCTAAACAATAAATCTACCTCAAGCATGACCCCCTACACAACACAAACACCACTGCACTACCCTAAACCCTAAACCACTACCCCCAGCATGACCCCCTACACTACCCAAACACCACTGCACTGCACTGCCCCCTGCACGACATCCTACACTACCCAAACACAACTGCACTACCCTAAACACTAAAACACTCCCACCAGCACGACTCCCTACACTCCCCAAACACCACTGCACTACCCTAAACCCTAAATCTACCGCCAGCACGACCCCCTACACTACCGAAACACCACTGCACTACCCTAATCCCTATATCTACCCTCAGCACGACCCCCTACACTACTCAAAAACCACTGCAGTTCCCTAAACCCTAAATCTATCCCCAGCCTGACCCCCTACACTACTCAAAAAAACCACTGCACTATCCTAAACCCTAAACCACTACCCCCAGCACGACCCCCTACACTACCCAAACACCACTGCACTGCCCTAAACACTACCCCCAACAAGACACCCTACACTGCCCACTACACAACTGCAATACCCTAAACCCTAAAACACTCCCGAGCACCACTCCCTACACTACCCAAACACCACTGCACTACCCTAAACCCTAAAACACTACCCCCAGCACGACCCCCTACTCTACCCGAACACCACTGCACTACCCTAAACCCTAAAACACTACCCCCCGCACGACCCCCTACACCACCCAAACACCACTGCACTACCCTAAACCCTAAATCTACCCCCAGCCCGACCCCCTACACTACTCAAACACCACTGCACTATCCTAAACAATAAAACACTACCCCCAGCATGACCCCCTACACTACCCAAACACCACTGCACTACCCTAAACCCTAAAACACTACCCCCAGCACGACCCCTTAAACTACCCTAACACCACTGCACTACCCTAAACCCTAAAACACTACCTACAGCACAACAACCTAAACTACCAAAACACCACTGCACCACCCTAAGCCCTAAAACACTACCCCAGCACAACCCCCTACACTACCCAAACACCACTGCACTGCCCTAAACCCTAAAACACTACCCCCAGCATGACCCCCTACACTGGATAAACACCACTGCACTGCCCTAAACCTTTAAACACTACCCCCAGCACGACCCCCTACACTACACAAACACCAATGCACTACCCTAATCCCTAAAACAATATCCCCAGCAGTACCCCTCACACTGCCCGAACACCACTGCACTGCCCTAAACCCTAAAACACTACTCCCAGCAGTACCCCCTACATTGCCCGAACACCACTGCACTGACATAAACCCTAAAACACCACTCCCTACACGACCAAATACAACTGCACTGCCCTAAACCTTAAAACACCACCCACCTGCATGACCCCCTACACTGCCCGAACACCACTGCACTGCCCTAAATCACCACCCCCCTGCACTACCCCTACACTGCCCGAACACCACTGCAGTGCCCTAAACCCTAAAACACCACCCCCCTGCACAACCCCCTACATTGCCCGATCACCAATGCACTGCCCTAAACCCTAAAACACCACCCCCCTGCATGACCCCCTACACTGCCCGATCACCACTGCACTGCCCTAAACCCTAAAACAACACCCTCCGCTACGGCCCCCTACACTGCCTGAACACCACTGCTCTGCCGTAAACCCTAAAACACCTCTACCCTGCACAACCCGCTACACTGCCCGAACACCATTGCTCTGTCCTAAACCCTAAAGCACCACCCCAGTACGACCCCCTACACTGCCTGAACACCACTGCTCTGCCCTAAACTCTAAAACACCACCCCCAGAACAACCCCCTACACTACCCGAACACCACTGCACTGCCCTAAACCCTAAAACACTACCCCAGCATGACCTCCTACACTACCCAAAGACTACTGCACTACCCTAAGACCAAAACACGACCCCCTACACTACAAAAACACCACTGCCTACCCTAAGCCCTAAAACTCTACCCCCAGCATGACCCCCTACACTGCACAAACACCACTGCACTACCCTAAACCCTAAGACACTTCCCCTACACTACACAATCACCACTGCACTACCCTAAATCCTAAAACAACACCCCCCTGCACGACCCCCTACACTGCCTGAACACCACTGCTCTGCCATAAACCCTAAAACACCTCTCCCCTGCACAACCCGCTACACTGCCCGAACACCACTGCTCTGCCCTAAACCCTAAAACACCACCCCAGCATGACCCCCTACATTACCCGAACACCACTGCTCTACCCAAAACTCTAAAACACTACCCCAGCACGACCCCCTACACTACCCAAACACCACTGCACTACACTAAACCCCACATACACTATTGCCAGCATGACCCCCTACACTACCCAAACACCACTGCACTACACTAAACCCCACATACACTATTGCCAGCATGACCCCCTACACTACACAAACACCACTGCACTACCCTAAACCCTAAAACACTACCCCAACACAACCCCCTACACCACCCAAACATCACATCACTACCATAAACCCTAAAACACTACCCCCAACACGACCCCCTACACTACCCGAACACCACTGCACTACCCTAAACCCTAAAACACTACCCCCAGCACGACCCCCTACACTACCCAAACACCACTGCACTACCCTAAATCCTAAAACACTACCCCGAGCATGACCCCCTACTCTATCCGAACACCACTGCACTACCCTAAACCCTAAATCTACCCCCAGCAAGACCCTCTACACCACCCAAACACCACTGCACTACCCTAAAGCCTAAATCAACCTTCAGCACGATCCCCTACACTACCCAAACACCACTGCCGTACCCTAAACCCTAAAACACTACCCCCTTCATGACCCCCTACACTACCCAAACACCACTGCACTACCCTAAACACTAAAACACTACCCCAGCACGATCCCCTACACTACACAAACACCACTGCACTACCCTAAACCCTAAATCTACCTCAAGCACGACTCCCTACACAACACAAACACCACTGCACTACCCTAAACACTAAACCACTACCCCAGCACGACCCCCTACACTACCCAAACACCACTGCACTGCCCAAACCCTAAAACACTACCCCCAGCGTGACCTCCTACACTACCCAAACCCCACTGCACTACCCTAAACCCTAAACCTACCCCCAGCACGACCCCCTACACTATTCAAACATGACTGCACTACCCTAAACCCAAAAGCACTACCCCCAGCACGACCCCATACACTACACGAACAAGACTGCACTACCCTAAACCCTAAAACACTACCAGCTCGACCCCCTATACTACCCCAACACCACTGTACTACCCTAAACACTAAACCACTACCCCAGCACGACCCCCTACACTACCCAAACACCACTGTACTGCCCAAACCCTAAAACACTACCCCCAGCATGACCCCCTACACTACCCAAACACCACTGCACTACCCTAAACCCTAAACCTACCCCAGCATGACCCCCTACACTATTCAAACATGACTGCACTACCCTAAACCCAAAAGCACTACCCCCAGCACGACCCCATGCACTACACGAACAAGACTGCACTACCCTAAACCCTAAAACACTACCAGCACGACCCCCTATACTACCCCAACACCACTGTACTACCCTAAACACTACCCCAGCACGACCCCCTACACTACCCAAACACCACTGTACTGCCCAAACCCTAAAACACTACCCCCAGCACGACCCCCTACACTACACAAACACCACTGCTCTACCCTAATCCCTAAAACACTACCCCCAGCACAACCCCATATACTACACAAACACCACTGCACTGCACTAAACACTACCCCCAGCATGACCCCCTACACCACCTGAACACCACTGCACTACGATAAACCCTAAAACACTATCCCAGCACGATCCCCTACACTACACAAACACCACTGCACTACCCTAAACAATAAATCTACCTCAAGCATGACCCCCTACACAACACAAACACCACTGCACTACCCTAAACCCTAAACCACTACCCCCAGCATGACCCCCTACACTACCCAAACACCACTGCACTGCACTGCCCCCTGCACGACATCCTACACTACCCAAACACAACTGCACTACCCTAAACACTAAAACACTCCCACCAGCACGACTCCCTACACTCCCCAAACACCACTGCACTACCCTAAACCCTAAATCTACCGCCAGCACGACCCCCTACACTACCGAAACACCACTGCACTACCCTAATCCCTATATCTACCCTCAGCACGACCCCCTACACTACTCAAAAACCACTGCAGTTCCCTAAACCCTAAATCTATCCCCAGCCTGACCCCCTACACTACTCAAAAAAACCACTGCACTATCCTAAACCCTAAACCACTACCCCCAGCACGACCCCCAACACTACCCAAACACCACTGCACTGCCCTAAACACTACCCCCAACAAGACACCCTACACTGCCCACTACACAACTGCAATACCCTAAACCCTAAAACACTCCCGAGCACCACTCCCTACACTACCCAAACACCACTGCACTACCCTAAACCCTAAAACACTACCCCCAGCACGACCCCCTACTCTACCCGAACACCACTGCACTACCCTAAACCCTAAAACACTACCCCCCGCACGACCCCCTACACCACCCAAACACCACTGCACTACCCTAAACCCTAAATCTACCCCCAGCCCGACCCCCTACACTACTCAAACACCACTGCACTATCCTAAACAATAAAACACTACCCCCAGCATGACCCCCTACACTACCCAAACACCACTGCACTACCCTAAACCCTAAAACACTACCCCCAGCACGACCCCTTAAACTACCCTAACACCACTGCACTACCCTAAACCCTAAAACACTACCTACAGCACAACAACCTAAACTACCAAAACACCACTGCACCACCCTAAGCCCTAAAACACTACCCCAGCACAACCCCCTACACTACCCAAACACCACTGCACTGCCCTAAACCCTAAAACACTACCCCCAGCATGACCCCCTACACTGGATAAACACCACTGCACTGCCCTAAACCTTTAAACACTACCCCCAGCACGACCCCCTACACTACACAAACACCAATGCACTACCCTAATCCCTAAAACAATATCCCCAGCAGTACCCCTCACACTGCCCGAACACCACTGCACTGCCCTAAACCCTAAAACACTACTCCCAGCAGTACCCCCTACATTGCCCGAACACCACTGCACTGACATAAACCCTAAAACACCACTCCCTACACGACCCCCTACACTGCCCAAATACAACTGCACTGCCCTAAACCTTAAAACACCACCCACCTGCATGACCCCCTACACTGCCCGAACACCACTGCACTGCCCTAAATCACCACCCCCCTGCACTACCCCTACACTGCCCGAACACCACTGCAGTGCCCTAAACCCTAAAACACCACCCCCCTGCACAACCCCCTACATTGCCCGATCACCAATGCACTGCCCTAAACCCTAAAACACCACCCCCCTGCATGACCCCCTACACTGCCCGATCACCACTGCACTGCCCTAAACCCTAAAACAACACCCTCCGCTACGGCCCCCTACACTGCCTGAACACCACTGCTCTGCCGTAAACCCTAAAACACCTCTACCCTGCACAACCCGCTACACTGCCCGAACACCATTGCTCTGTCCTAAACCCTAAAGCACCACCCCAGTACGACCCCCTACACTGCCTGAACACCACTGCTCTGCCCTAAACTCTAAAACACCACCCCCAGAACAACCCCCTACACTACCCGAACACCACTGCACTGCCCTAAACCCTAAAACACTACCCCAGCACGACCTCCTACACTACCCAAAGACTACTGCACTACCCTAAGACCAAAACACGACCCCCTACACTACAAAAACACCACTGCCTACCCTAAGCCCTAAAACTCTACCCCCAGCATGACCCCCTACACTGCACAAACACCACTGCACTACCCTAAACCCTAAGACACTTCCCCTACACTACACAATCACCACTGCACTACCCTAAATCCTAAAACAACACCCCCCTGCACAACCCGCTACACTGCCCGAACACCACTGCTCTGCCCTAAACCCTAAAACACCACCCCAGCATGACCCCCTACATTACCCGAACACCACTGCTCTACCCAAAACTCTAAAACACTACCCCAGCACGACCCCCTACACTACCCAAACACCACTGCACTACACTAAACCCCACATACACTATTGCCAGCATGACCCCCTACACTACCCAAACACCACTGCACTACACTAAACCCCACATACACTATTGCCAGCATGACCCCCTACACTACACAAACACCACTGCACTACCCTAAACCCTAAAACACTACCCCAACACAACCCCGTACACCACCCAAACATCACATCACTACCATAAACCCTAAAACACTACCCCCAACACGACCCCCTACACTACCCGAACACCACTGCACTACCCTAAACCCTAAAACACTACCCCCAGCATGACCCCCTACACTACCCAAACACCACTGCACTACCCTAAACCCTAAACCTACCCCCAGCATGACCCCCTACACTATTCAAACACGACTGCACTACCCTAAACCCAAAAGCACTACCCCCAGCACGACCCCATACACTACACGAACACGACTGCACTACCCTAAACCCTAAAACACTACCAGCACGACCCCCTATACTACCCTAACACCACTGTACTACCCTAAACCCTGAAACACTACTCACAGCACAACCCCCTACACTACACAAACACCACTGCTCTACCCTAATCCCTAAAACACTACCCCCAGCACAACCCCATATACTACCCAAACACCACTGCACTGCCCTAAACACTACCCCAGCACAACCCCCTACACCACCCAAACACCACTGCACTACTCTAAACCCTAAAACACTATACCAGCACGATCCCCTACACTACACAAACACCACTGTACTACCCTAAACCCTAAATCTATCTCAAGCATGACCCCCTACACAACACAAACACCTCTGCACTACCCTAAACCCTAAACCACTACCCCCAGCATGACCCCCTACATTACCCAAACACCACTGCACTGCCCTAAACACTACCCCCTACACGACATCCTACACTACCCAAACACCACTGTACTACCCTAATCCCTAAAACACTCCCACCAGCACGACTCCCTACACTCCCCAAACACCACAGCACTACCCTAAACCCTAAATCTACCGCCAGCACGACCCCCTACACTACCAAAACACCACTGCACTACCCTAATCCCTAAATCTACCTTCAGCACGACCCCTACACTACTCAAAAACCACTGCAGTTCCCTAAAACCTAAATCTATCCCCAGCCTGACCCCCTACACTACTCAAAAACCACTGCACTATCCTAAACCACTACCCCCAGCACGACCCCCTACACTACCCAAACACCACTGCACTGCCCTAAACACTACCCCCAGCAAGACACCCTACACTACCCAAACACAACTGCAATACCCTAAACCCTAAATCACTCCCCAGCACCACTCCCTACACTACCAAAACACCACTGTACTACCCTAAACCCTAAAACACTACCCCCAGCACGACCCCCTACTCTACCCGAACACCACTGCACTACCCTAAACCCTAAAACACTACCCCCAGCACGACCCCGTACACCACCCTAACACCACTGCACTACCCTAAACCCTAAATCTACCCCCAGCCCTACCCCCTACACTACTCAAACACCACTGCACTATCCTAAACCCTAAAACACTATCCCCAGCATGACCCCCTACACTGCCCGAACACCACTGCACTGCCCTAAACCCTAAATCACTACTGCCAGCAGTACCCCCTACATTGCCCGAACACCACTGCACTGACATAAACCCTAAAACACCACTCCCTACACAACCCCTTAAACTACCCTAACACCACTGCACTACCCTAAACCCTAAAACACTACCTACAGCACAACAACCTAAACTACCAAAACACCACTGCACCACCCTAAGCCCTAAAACACTACCCCAGCACAACCCCCTACACTACCCAAACACCACTGCACTGCCCTAAACCCTAAAACACTACCCCCAGCATGACCCCCTACACTGGATAAACACCACTGCACTGCCCTAAACCTTTAAACACTACCCCCAGCACGACCCCCTACACTACACAAACACCAATGCACTACCCTAATCCCTAAAACAATATCCCCAGCAGTACCCCTCACACTGCCCGAACACCACTGCACTGCCCTAAACCCTAAAACACTACTCCCAGCAGTACCCCCTACATTGCCCGAACACCACTGCACTGACATAAACCCTAAAACACCACTCCCTACACGACCCCCTACACTGCCCAAATACAACTGCACTGCCCTAAACCTTAAAACACCACCCACCTGCATGACCCCCTACACTGCCCGAACACCACTGCACTGCCCTAAATCACCACCCCCCTGCACTACCCCTACACTGCCCGAACACCACTGCAGTGCCCTAAACCCTAAAACACCACCCCCCTGCACAACCCCCTACATTGCCCGATCACCAATGCACTGCCCTAAACCCTAAAACACCACCCCCCTGCATGACCCCCTACACTGCCCGATCACCACTGCACTGCCCTAAACCCTAAAACAACACCCTCCGCTACGGCCCCCTACACTGCCTGAACACCACTGCTCTGCCGTAAACCCTAAAACACCTCTACCCTGCACAACCCGCTACACTGCCCGAACACCATTGCTCTGTCCTAAACCCTAAAGCACCACCCCAGTACGACCCCCTACACTGCCTGAACACCACTGCTCTGCCCTAAACTCTAAAACACCACCCCCAGAACAACCCCCTACACTACCCGAACACCACTGCACTGCCCTAAACCCTAAAACACTACCCCAGCACGACCTCCTACACTACCCAAAGACTACTGCACTACCCTAAGACCAAAACACGACCCCCTACACTACAAAAACACCACTGCCTACCCTAAGCCCTAAAACTCTACCCCCAGCATGACCCCCTACACTGCACAAACACCACTGCACTACCCTAAACCCTAAGACACTTCCCCTACACTACACAATCACCACTGCACTACCCTAAATCCTAAAACAACACCCCCCTGCACAACCCGCTACACTGCCCGAACACCACTGCTCTGCCCTAAACCCTAAAACACCACCCCAGCATGACCCCCTACATTACCCGAACACCACTGCTCTACCCAAAACTCTAAAACACTACCCCAGCACGACCCCCTACACTACCCAAACACCACTGCACTACACTAAACCCCACATACACTATTGCCAGCATGACCCCCTACACTACCCAAACACCACTGCACTACACTAAACCCCACATACACTATTGCCAGCATGACCCCCTACACTACACAAACACCACTGCACTACCCTAAACCCTAAAACACTACCCCAACACAACCCCCTACACCACCCAAACATCACATCACTACCATAAACCCTAAAACACTACCCCCAACACGACCCCCTACACTACCCGAACACCACTGCACTACCCTAAACCCTAAAACACTACCCCCAGCATGACCCCCTACACTACCCAAACACCACTGCACTACCCTAAACCCTAAACCTACCCCCAGCATGACCCCCTACACTATTCAAACACGACTGCACTACCCTAAACCCAAAAGCACTACCCCCAGCACGACCCCATACACTACACGAACACGACTGCACTACCCTAAACCCTAAAACACTACCAGCACGACCCCCTATACTACCCTAACACCACTGTACTACCCTAAACCCTGAAACACTACTCACAGCACAACCCCCTACACTACACAAACACCACTGCTCTACCCTAATCCCTAAAACACTACCCCCAGCACAACCCCATATACTACCCAAACACCACTGCACTGCCCTAAACACTACCCCAGCACAACCCCCTACACCACCCAAACACCACTGCACTACTCTAAACCCTAAAACACTATACCAGCACGATCCCCTACACTACACAAACACCACTGTACTACCCTAAACCCTAAATCTATCTCAAGCATGACCCCCTACACAACACAAACACCTCTGCACTACCCTAAACCCTAAACCACTACCCCCAGCATGACCCCCTACATTACCCAAACACCACTGCACTGCCCTAAACACTACCCCCTACACGACATCCTACACTACCCAAACACCACTGTACTACCCTAATCCCTAAAACACTCCCACCAGCACGACTCCCTACACTCCCCAAACACCACAGCACTACCCTAAACCCTAAATCTACCGCCAGCACGACCCCCTACACTACCAAAACACCACTGCACTACCCTAATCCCTAAATCTACCTTCAGCACGACCCCTACACTACTCAAAAACCACTGCAGTTCCCTAAAACCTAAATCTATCCCCAGCCTGACCCCCTACACTACTCAAAAACCACTGCACTATCCTAAACCACTACCCCCAGCACGACCCCCTACACTACCCAAACACCACTGCACTGCCCTAAACACTACCCCCAGCAAGACACCCTACACTACCCAAACACAACTGCAATACCCTAAACCCTAAATCACTCCCCAGCACCACTCCCTACACTACCAAAACACCACTGTACTACCCTAAACCCTAAAACACTACCCCCAGCACGACCCCCTACTCTACCCGAACACCACTGCACTACCCTAAACCCTAAAACACTACCCCCAGCACGACCCCGTACACCACCCTAACACCACTGCACTACCCTAAACCCTAAATCTACCCCCAGCCCTACCCCCTACACTACTCAAACACCACTGCACTATCCTAAACCCTAAAACACTATCCCCAGCATGACCCCCTACACTGCCCGAACACCACTGCACTGCCCTAAACCCTAAATCACTACTGCCAGCAGTACCCCCTACATTGCCCGAACACCACTGCACTGACATAAACCCTAAAACACCACTCCCTACACAACCCCCTACACTGCCCAAACACAATTGCACTGCCCTAAACCCTAAAACACCACCCCTCTGCATGACCCCCTACACTGCCCGAACACCACTGCACTGCCCTAAATCACCACCCCCCTGCACGACCTCCTACACTGCCCAAACACCACTGCAGTGCCCTAAACCCTAAAACACCACCACCATGCACGACACCCTACACTGCCCGAACACCATTGCACTGCCCTAAACCCTAAATCAACACCCCTCTGCACGACCCCCTACACTGCCTGAACACCACTGCTCTGCGGTAAACCCTAAAACACCCCTCCCCTGCACAACCCGCTACACTGCCCGAACACCACTGCTCTGCTCTTAACCCTAAAACACCACCCCCAGTACGACCCCCTACACTGCTTGAACACCACTGCTCTGCCCTAAACTCTAAAACACCATCCCTAGAACAACCCCCTACACTACCCGAACACCACTGCACTGCCCTAAACCCTAAAACACTACCCCAGCATGACCCCCTATACTACCCAAAGACCACTGAACTACCCTAAGACCAAAAACACGACCCCCTACACTACACAACCACCACTGCACTACCCTAAACCCTAAAAATCTACCCCCAGCATGACCCCCTACACTACACAAACACCACTGCACAACCCTAAACCCTAACACACTTCCCACTACACTACACAATCCTCACTGAACTATCCTAAACACTAAAACACTACCCCCAGCATGACCCCCTACACTACCTGAACACCACTGCTCTACCCGAAACTCTAAAACACTACCCCAGCACGATCCCTACACTACCCAAACACCAATGCTCTACACTAAACCCCACATACACTACCACCAGCAAGACCCCCTACACTATACAAACACCACTGCACTACCCTAAAGCCTAAAACACTCCCCCAGCATCACTCCCTACACTACACAAACACCACTGCACTATCATAAACCCTAAAAAAGTACCCCAGCATGAACCCTACACTACCCGAACACCACTGCTCTACCCAAAACTCTACAATACTACCCCAGCACAACCCCCTACAACACCCAGAAACCACTGCACTACCCTAAACCCTAAAACACTATCCCCAGCAATACCCCTCAAACTACCCAAACACCACTGCACTACCCTAAACCCTAAAACACTACCCCCAGCAGTACCCCCTACACTACCCAAACACCACTGCACTACCCTAAACCCTAAAACACTACCCCCAGCAGTACCCCCTACAATACCCAAACACCACTGCACTGCCCTAAACCCTAAAACACTACCCCAGCACGACCCCCTACATTACCCAAACACCAATGCACTACCCTAAACCCTAAACTACTCCCCCAGCACGACTCCCTACACTACCGAAACACGACTGCCACCCTAAACCCTAAATCTACCCCCAGCACGACCCTCTACACTACCTAAACACCACTGCACAACCCTAAAGCCTAAATCTACCCTCAGCACGACCCCCTTCACTACCCAAACACCACCGCACTACCCTAAACCCTAAAACCCTACCCCAGCACGACCCCCTACACTACCCAAACACCACTTCATTACCCTAAACCCTAAAACACTACCCCCAACAGTACCCCTACACTACCCAAATAACACTGCACTACCCTAAACCGCTACCCCCAGCACGACCCCCTAGACTACCCAAACACCACTGCACTGCCCTAAGCCCTAAAACACTACCCCCCAGCATGACCCTCTACACTACCCAAACACCACTGCACTACCCTAAACCCTAAAACACTCCCCCCAGCATGACTCCCTACACTACCCAAACACCACTGCACTACCCTAAACCCGAAATCTACCCCCAGCACGACCCCCTACACTACCCAAACACAACTGCACTACTCTAAACCGTATTCTACCCTCAGCACGACCCCTACACTACTCAAAAACCACTGCACTACCCTAAACCCTAAGACACTACCCCAGCACGACCCCCTACACAACCCAAACACCACTGCACTGCCCTAAACCCTAAAACACTACCCCAGCACGATCCCCTACACTACACAAACACCACTGCACTACCCTAAACCCTAAATCTACTTCAAACACGACCCCCTACAAAACACAAACACCACTGCACTACCCTAAACCACTACCCCCAGCACGACCCCCTACACTACCCAAAAACCACAGCAATGCCCTAAACACTACCCCCAGCACGACACCCTACACTACACAAACACCACTGCACTACCCTAAACCCTAAAACACTTCCCCAGCACGACTCCCTACACACCCCAAACACCACAGCCCTAAACCGTAAATCTACCCCAGCACGACCCTCTACACTAAACAAACACCACTGCACTACCCTAAAGCCTAAATCAACCCACAGCACGACCCCCTACACCACCCAAATACCACTGCAGTACCGTAAACCCTAAAACACTACCCCCAGCATGAACCCCTACACTACCCGAACACCACTGCACTACCCTAAACCCTAAAACACTACCCCAGCACGATCCCCTACACTACACAAACACCACTGCACTACCCTAAACCCTAAATCTACCTCAAGCACGACTCCCTACTCAACACAACCACCACAGCACTACCCTAAACACTAAACCACTACCCCCAGCACGACCCTGTACACTACCCAAACACCACTGCACTGCCCTAAACACTACCCCAGCACGACACCCTACACTACCCAACCACCACTGCAATACCCTAAACCCTAAAACACTCCCCCAGCATGACTCCCTACACTCCCCAAACACCACTGCACTACCCTAAACCTCTAAATCTACCCCCAGCACGACCCACTACACTACCGAAACACCACTGCTCTACCCTAAACCGTAAATCTACCCTCATCACGACCCCCTACACTACTCAAAAACCACTGCAGTAGCCTAAACCCTAAATCTACCCCCAGCCCGACCCCCTACACTACTCAAACACCACTGCACTATCCTAAACCACTACCCCCAGCACGACCCCCTACACTACCCAAACACCACTGCACTACCCTAAACACTACCCCCAGCACGACACCCTACACTACCCAAACACAACTCCAATACCCTAAACCACTCCCCAGCACCAATCCCTACACTACCCAAACACCACTCCACTACCCTAAAACACTACCCCCAGAATGACCCCCTACACTACAAAAACACCACTGCACTACCCTAAACCCTAAGAAACTTCCCCCTACACTACACAATCACCACTGCACCACCCTAAACCCTAAAACACTACCCCAAGCATGACCCCCTACACTACCCGAATACCACTGCTGTACCCAAAACTCTAAAACACTACCCCAGCACGATCTCTACACTACCCAAACACCACTGCACTACACTAAACCCAACATACACTACCGCCAGCACGACCCCCTACACTACACAAACACCACTGCACTACCCTAAACCCTAAAACACTCCCACAGCACCACTCCCTACACTACACAAACACCAATACACTACCCTAAACCCTAAAAAACTACCCCCAGCACGACCCCCTACACTACCCGAACACCACTGCTCTAACCAAAACTCTAAAACACTACCCCAACACGACCCCCTACACTACGCAAATACCACAGCACTACCATAAACCCTAAAACACTACCCCCAACTCGACCCCCTCCACTACCCGAACACCACTGCACTACCCTAAATCCTAAAACACTACCCCCAGCACGACCCCCTACACTACCCAAACACAACTGCACTACCCTAAACCCTAAACCAACCCCCAGCACGACCCCATACACTACACGAACACCACTGCACTACCCTAAACCCTACAACACTCCCAGCACGACTCCCTACACTACCCTAACACCACTGTACTACCCTAAACCCTGAAACACTACCCACAGCACAACTCCCTACACTACACAAACACCACTGCACTTCCCTAAACCCTAAAACACTACCCCCAGCACGACCCCCTACACTAGATAAACACCACTGCACTACCCTAAAACACTACCCCCAGCACGACCCTCTATACTACCCAAACATCACTGCACAACCCTAAACCATAAAACACTACCCCAGAACGATCCGCTACACTACACAAACACCAATGCACTACCCTAGACCCTAAAACACTACCCCAGCATGACCCCCCACACTAGCCAAACACCACTGCAATACCCTAAACCCTAAAACACGACCCCTACACTACACAAACACCACTGAACTACCCTAAACCCTAAAACACTACCCCCAGCACGACCCTCTACACTACACAAACTCCACTGCACTACCCTAAACCCTAAAACACTGCCCCCTACAATACCCAAAAACAACTGCACTACCCTAAACCCTAAAACACTATATCCAGCAGTACCCCTCAAACTACCCAAACACCACTGCACTACCCTAAACTGTGAAACGCTACCCCCAGCAGTACCCCCTACACTACACAAACACCACTGCACTACCCTTAACCCTAAAACACTACCTCCAGCAGTACCCCCTACACTACCCAACCACCACTGAACTACCCTAAACCCTAAACTACTACCCCCAGCACGACCCCCTACACTACCCAAACACCACTGCACTGCCCTAAACCCTAAAACACTACCCCAGCACGACCCCCTATATTACCAAAACACCACTGCACTACACTAAACCCTAAAATACTCCCCCAGCACGACTCCCTAAACAACCCAAACAACACTGCACTACCCTAAACCCTAAATCTACCCCCAGCACGACCCTCTACACTACACAAACAACACTGCACTAACCTTAAGCCTAAATCAACCCTCAGCATGACCCCCTACACTACCCAAACAACACTGCAGTACCCTAAACCCTAAAACACTACCCCCAGCATGACCCCCTACACTACCCAAACACCACTGCACTACGATAAACCCTAAAACACTATCCCAGCACGATCCCCTACACTACACAAACACCACTGCACTACCCTAAACAATAAATCTACCTCAAGCATGACCCCCTACACAACACAAACACCACTGCACTACCCTAAACCCTAAACCACTACCCCCAGCATGACCCCCTACACTACCCAAACACCACTGCACTGCACTGCCCCCTGCACGACATCCTACACTACCCAAACACAACTGCACTACCCTAAACACTAAAACACTCCCACCAGCACGACTCCCTACACTCCCCAAACACCACTGCACTACCCTAAACCCTAAATCTACCGCCAGCACGACCCCCTACACTACCGAAACACCACTGCACTACCCTAATCCCTATATCTACCCTCAGCACGACCCCCTACACTACTCAAAAACCACTGCAGTTCCCTAAACCCTAAATCTATCCCCAGCCTGACCCCCTACACTACTCAAAAAAACCACTGCACTATCCTAAACCCTAAACCACTACCCCCAGCACGACCCCCTACACTACCCAAACACCACTGCACTGCCCTAAACACTACCCCCAACAAGACACCCTACACTGCCCACTACACAACTGCAATACCCTAAACCCTAAAACACTCCCGAGCACCACTCCCTACACTACCCAAACACCACTGCACTACCCTAAACCCTAAAACACTACCGCCAGCACGACCCCCTACTCTACCCGAACACCACTGCACTACCCTAAACCCTAAAACACTACCCCCCGCACGACCCCCTACACCACCCAAACACCACTGCACTACCCTAAACCCTAAATCTACCCCCAGCATGACCCCCTACACTATTCAAACACGACTGCACTACCCTAAACCCAAAAGCACTACCCCCAGCACGACCCCATGCACTACACGAACAAGACTGCACTACCCTAAACCCTAAAACACTACCAGCACGACCCCCTATACTACCCCAACACCACTGTACTACCCTAAACACTAAACCACTACCCCAGCACGACCCCCTACACTACCCAAACACCACTGTACTGCCCAAACCCTAAAACACTACCCCCAGCACGACCCCCTACACTACACAAACACCACTGCTCTACCCTAATCCCTAAAACACTACCCCCAGCACAACCCCATATACTACACAAACACCACTGCACTGCCCTAAACACTACCCCCAGCATGACCCCCTACACCACCCGAACACCACTGCACTACGATAAACCCTAAAACACTATCCCAGCACGATCCCCTACACTACACAAACACCACTGCACTACCCTAAACAATAAATCTACCTCAAGCATGACCCCCTACACAACACAAACACCACTGCACTACCCTAAACCACTACCCCCAGCATGACCCCCTACACTACCCAAACACCACTGCACTGCACTGCCCCCTGCACGACATCCTACACTACCCAAACACAACTGCACTACCCTAAACACTAAAACACTCCCACCAGCACGACTCCCTACACTCCCCAAACACCACTGCACTACCCTAAACCCTAAATCTACCGCCAGCACGACCCCCTACACTACCGAAACACCACTGCACTACCCTAATCCCTATATCTACCCTCAGCACGACCCCCTACACTACTCAAAAACCACTGCAGTTCCCTAAACCCTAATTTATCCCCAGCCTGACCCCCTACACTACTCAAAAAAACCACTGCACTATCCTAAACCCTAAACCACTACCCCCAGCACGACCCCCTACACTACCCAAACACCACTGCACTGCCCTAAACACTACCCCCAACAAGACACCCTACACTGCCCACTACACAACTGCAATACCCTAAACCCTAAAACACTCCCGAGCACCACTCCCTACACTACCCAAACACCACTGCACTACCCTAAACCCTAAAACACTACCCCCAGCACGACCCCCTACTCTACCCGAACACCACTGCACTACCCTAAACCCTAAAACACTACCCCCCGCACGACCCCCTACACCACCCAAACACCACTGCACTACCCTAAACCCTAAATCTACCCCCAGCCCGACCCCCTACACTACTCAAACACCACTGCACTATCCTAAACAATAAAACACTACCCCCAGCATGACCCCCTACACTACCCAAACACCACTGCACTACCCTAAACCCTAAAACACTACCCCCAGCACGACCCCTTAAACTACCCTAACACCACTGCACTACCCTAAACCCTAAAACACTACCTACAGCACAACAACCTAAACTACCAAAACACCACTGCACCACCCTAAGCCCTAAAACACTACCCCAGCACAACCCCCTACACTACCCAAACACCACTGCACTGCCCTAAACCCTAAAACACTACCCCCAGCATGACCCCCTACACTGGATAAACACCACTGCATTGCCCTAAACCTTTAAACACTACCCCCAGCACGACCCCCTACACTACACAAACACCAATGCACTACCCTAATCCCTAAAACAATATCCCCAGCAGTACCCCTCACACTGCCCGAACACCACTGCACTGCCCTAAACCCTAAAACACTACTCCCAGCAGTACCCCCTACATTGCCCGAACACCACTGCACTGACATAAACCCTAAAACACCACTCCCTACACGACCCCCTACACTGCCCAAATACAACTGCACTGCCCTAAACCTTAAAACACCACCCACCTGCATGACCCCCTACACTGCCCGAACACCACTGCACTGCCCTAAATCACCACCCCCCTGCACTACCCCTACACTGCCCGAACACCACTGCAGTGCCCTAAACCCTAAAACACCACCCCCCTGCACAACCCCCTACATTGCCCGATCACCAATGCACTGCCCTAAACCCTAAAACACCACCCCCCTGCATGACCCCCTACACTGCCCGATCACCACTGCACTGCCCTAAACCCTAAAACAACACCCTCCGCTACGGCCCCCTACACTGCCTGAACACCACTGCTCTGCAGTAAACCCTAAAACACCTCTACCCTGCACAACCCGCTACACTGCCCGAACACCATTGCTCTGTCCTAAACCCTAAAGCACCACCCCAGTACGAAGCCCTACACTGCCTGAACACCACTGCTCTGCCCTAAACTCTAAAACACCACCCCCAGAACAACCCCCTACACTACCCGAACACCACTGCACTGCCCTAAACCCTAAAACACTACCCCAGCACGACCTCCTACACTACCCAAAGACTACTGCACTACCCTAAGACCAAAACACGACCCCCTACACTACAAAAACACCACTGCCTACCCTAAGCCCTAAAACTCTACCCCCAGCATGACCCCCTACACTGCACAAACACCACTGCACTACCCTAAACCCTAAGACACTTCCCCTACACTACACAATCACCACTGCACTACCCTAAATCCTAAAACAACACCCCCCTGCACGACCCCCTACACTGCCTGAACACCACTGCTCTGCCATAAACCCTAAAACACCTCTCCCCTGCACAACCCGCTACACTGCCCGAACACCACTGCTCTGCCCTAAACCCTAAAACACCACCCCAGCATGACCCCCTACATTACCCGAACACCACTGCTCTACCCAAAACTCTAAAACACTACCCCAGCACGACCACCTACACTACCCAAACACCACTGCACTACACTAAACCCCACATACACTATTGCCAGCATGACCCCCTACACTACCCAAACACCACTGCACTACACTAAACCCCACATACACTATTGCCAGCATGACCCCCTACACTACACAAACACCACTGCACTACCCTAAACCCTAAAACACTACCCCAACACAACCCCCTACACTACCCAAACATCACATCACTACCATAAACCCTAAAACACTACCCCCAACACGACCCCCTACACTACCCGAACACCACTGCACTACCCTAAACCCTAAAACACTACCCCCAGCATGACCCCCTACACTACCCAAACACCACTGCACTACCCTAAACCCTAAACCTACCCCCAGCATGACCCCCTACACTATTCAAACACGACTGCACTACCCTAAACCCAAAAGCACTACCCCCAGCACAACCCCATACACTACACGAACACGACTGCACTACCCTAAACCCTAAAACACTACCAGCACGACCCCCTATACTACCCTAACACCACTGTACTACCCTAAACCCTGAAACACTACTCACAGCACAACCCCCTACACTACCAAAACACCACTGCACTGCCCTAAACACTACCCCAGCACAACCCCCTACACCACCCAAACACCACTGCACTACTCTAAACCCTAAAACACTATACCAGCACGATCCCCTACACTACACAAACACCACTGTACTACCCTAAACCCTAAATCTATCTCAAGCATGACCCCCTACACAACACAAACACCTCTGCACTACCCTAAACCCTAAACCACTACCCCCAGCATGACCCCCTACATTACCCAAACACCACTGCACTGCCCTAAACACTACCCCCTACATGACATCCTACACTACCCAAACACCACTGTACTACCCTAATCCCTAAAACACTCCCACCAGCACGACTCCCTACACTCCCCAAACACCACAGCACTACCCTAAACCCTAAATCTACCGCCAGCACGACCCCCTACACTACCAAAACACCACTGCACTACCCTAATCCCTAAATCTACCTTCAGCACGACCCCTACACTACTCAAAAACCACTGCAGTTCCCTAAAACCTAAATCTATCCCCAGCCTGACCCCCTACACTACTCAAAAACCACTGCACTATCCTAAACCACTACCCCCAGCACGACCCCCTACACTACCCAAACACCACTGCACTGCCCTAAACACTACCCCCAGCAAGACACCCTACACTACCCAAACACAACTGCAATACCCTAAACCCTAAATCACTCCCCAGCACCACTCCCTACACTACCAAAACACCACTGTACTACCCTAAACCCTAAAACACTACCCCCAGCACGACCCCCTACTCTACCCGAACACCACTGCACTACCCTAAACCCTAAAACACTACCCCCAGCACGACCCCGTACACCACCCTAACACCACTGCACTACCCTAAACCCTAAATCTACCCCCAGCCCTACCCCCTACACTACTCAAACACCACTGCACTATCCTAAACCCTAAAACACTATCCCCAGCATGACCCCCTACACTGCCCGAACACCACTGCACTGCCCTAAACCCTAAATCACTACTGCCAGCAGTACCCCCTACATTGCCCGAACACCACTGCACTGACATAAACCCTAAAACACCACTCCCTACACAACCCCCTACACTGCCCAAACACAATTGCACTGCCCTAAACCCTAAAACACCACCCCTCTGCATGACCCCCTACACTGCCCGAACACCACTGCACTGCCCTAAATCACCACCCCCCTGCACGACCTCCTACACTGCCCAAACACCACTGCAGTGCCCTAAACCCTAAAACACCACCACCATGCACGACACCCTACACTGCCCGAACACCATTGCACTGCCCTAAACCCTAAATCAACACCCCTCTGCACGACCCCCTACACTGCCTGAACACCACTGCTCTGCGGTAAACCCTAAAACACCCCTCCCCTGCACAACCCGCTACACTGCCTGAACACCACTGCTCTGCTCTTAACCCTAAAACACCACCCCCAGTACGACCCCCTACACTGCTTGAACACCACTGCTCTGCCCTAAACTCTAAAACACCATCCCTAGAACAACCCCCTACACTACCCGAACACCACTGCACTGCCCTAAACCCTAAAACACTACCCCAGCATGACCCCCTACACTACCCAAAGACCACTGAACTACCCTAAGACCAAAAACACGACCCCCTACACTACACAACCACCACTGCACTACCCTAAACCCTAAAAATCTACCCCCAGCATGACCCCCTACACTACACAAACACCACTGCACAACCCTAAACCCTAACACACTTCCCACTACACTACACAATCCTCACTGAACTATCCTAAACACTAAAACACTACCCCCAGCATGACCCCCTACACTACCTGAACACCACTGCTCTACCCGAAACTCTAAAACACTACCCCAGCACGATCCCTACACTACCCAAACACCAATGCTCTACACTAAACCCCACATACACTACCACCAGCAAGACCCCCTACACTATACAAACACCACTGCACTACCCTAAAGCCTAAAACACTCCCCCAGCATCACTCCCTACACTACACAAACACCACTGCACTATCATAAACCCTAAAAAAGTATCCCAGCATGAACCCTACACTACCCGAACACCACTGCTCTACCCAAAACTCTACAATACTACCCCAGCACAACCCCCTACAACACCCAGAAACCACTGCACTACCCTAAACCCTAAAACACTATCCCCAGCAATACCCCTCAAACTACCCAAACACCACTGCACTACCCTAAACCCTAAAACACTACCCCCAGCAGTACCCCCTACACTACCCAAACACCACTGCACTACCCTAAACCCTAAAACACTACCCCCAGCAGTACCCCCTACAATACCCAAACACCACTGCACTGCCCTAAACCCTAAAACACTACCCCAGCACGACCCCCTACATTACCCAAACACCAATGCACTACCCTAAACCCTAAACTACTCCCCCAGCACGACTCCCTACACTACCGAAACACGACTGCCACCCTAAACCCTAAATCTACCCCCAGCACGACCCTCTACACTACCTAAACACCACTGCACAACCCTAAAGCCTAAATCTACCCTCAGCACGACGCCCTTCACTACCCAAACACCACCGCACTACCCTAAACCCTAAAACCCTACCCCAGCACGACCCCCTACACTACCCAAACACCACTTCATTACCCTAAACCCTAAAACACTACCCCCAACAGTACCCCTACACTACCCAAATAACACTGCACTACCCTAAACCGCTACCCCCAGCACGACCCCCTAGACTACCCAAACACCACTGCACTGCCCTAAGCCCTAAAACACTACCCCCCAGCATGACCCTCTACACTACCCAAACACCACTGCACTACCCTAAACCCTAAAACACTCCCCCCAGCATGACTCCCTACACTACCCAAACACCACTGCACTACCCTAAACCCGAAATCTACCCCCAGCACGACCCCCTACACTACCCAAACACAACTGCACTACTCTAAACCGTATTCTACCCTCAGCACGACCCCTACACTACTCAAAAACCACTGCACTACCCTAAACCCTAAGACACTACCCCAGCACGACCCCCTACACAACCCAAACACCACTGCACTGCCCTAAACCCTAAAACACTACCCCAGCACGATCCCCTACACTACACAAACACCACTGCACTACCCTAAACCCTAAATCTACTTCAAACACGACCCCCTACAAAACACAAACACCACTGCACTACCCTAAACCACTACCCCCAGCACGACCCCCTACACTACCCAAACACCACAGCAATGCCCTAAACACTACCCCCAGCACGACACCCTACACTACACAAACACCACTGCACTACCCTAAACCCTAAAACACTTCCCCAGCACGACTCCCTACACACCCCAAACACCACAGCCCTAAACCGTAAATCTACCCCAGCACGACCCTCTACACTAAACAAACACCACTGCACTACCCTAAAGCCTAAATCAACCCAGAGCACGACCCCCTACACCACCCAAATACCACTGCAGTACCGTAAACCCTAAAACACTACCCCCAGCATGAACCCCTACACTACCCGAACACCACTGCACTACCCTAAACCCTAAAACACTACCCCAGCACGATCCCCTACACTACACAAACACCACTGCACTACCCTAAACCCTAAATCTACCTCAAGCACGACTCCCTACTCAACACAACCACCACAGCACTACCCTAAACACTAAACCACTACCCCCAGCACGACCCTGTACACTACCCAAACACCACTGCACTGCCCTAAACACTACCCCAGCACGACACCCTACACTACCCAACCACCACTGCAATACCCTAAACCCTAAAACACTCCCCCAGCATGACTCCCTACACTCCCCAAACACCACTGCACTACCCTAAACCTCTAAATCTACCCCCAGCACGACCCACTACACTACCGAAACACCACTGCTCTACCCTAAACCGTAAATCTACCCTCATCACGACCCCCTACACTACTCAAAAACCACTGCAGTAGCCTAAACCCTAAATCTACCCCCAGCCCGACCCCCTACACTACTCAAACACCACTGCACTATCCTAAACCACTACCCCCAGCACGACCCCCTACACTACCCAAACACCACTGCACTACCCTAAACACTACCCCCAGCACGACACCCTACACTACCCAAACACAACTCCAATACCCTAAACCCTAAAACACTCCCCAGCACCAATCCCTACACTACCCAAACACCACTCCACTACCCTAAAACACTACCCCCAGAATGACCCCCTACACTACAAAAACACCACTGCACTACCCTAAACCCTAAGAAACTTCCCCCTACACTACACAATCACCACTGCACCACCCTAAACCCTAAAACACTACCCCAAGCATGACCCCCTACACTACCCGAATACCACTGCTGTACCCAAAACTCCAAAACACTACCCCAGCACGATCTCTACACTACCCAAACACCACTGCACTATACTAAACCCAACATACACTACCGCCAGCACGACCCCCTACACTACACAAACACCACTGCACTACCCTAAACCCTAAAACACTCCCACAGCACCACTCCCTACACTACACAAACACCAATACACTACCCTAAACCCTAAAAAACTACCCCCAGCACGACCCCCTACACTACCCGAACACCACTGCTCTAACCAAAACTCTAAAACACTACCCCAACACGACCCCCTACACTACGCAAATACCACAGCACTACCATAAACCCTAAAACACTACCCCCAACTCGACCCCCTCCACTACCCGAACACCACTGCACTACCCTAAATCCTAAAACACTACCCCCAGCACGACCCCCTACACTACCCAAACACAACTGCACTACCCTAAACCCTAAACCTACCCCCAGCACGACCCCATACACTACACGAACACCACTGCACTACCCTAAACCCTACAACACTCCCAGCACGACTCCCTACACTACCCTAACACCACTGTACTACCCTTAACCCTGAAACACTACCCACAGCACAACTCCCTACACTACACAAACACCACTGCACTTCCCTAAACCCTAAAACACTACCCCCAGCACGAACCCCTACACTAGATAAACACCACTGCACTACCCTAAAACACTACCCCCAGCACGACCCTCTATACTACCCAAACATCACTGCACAACCCTAAACCATAAAACACTACCCCAGAACGATCCGCTACACTACACAAACACCAATGCACTACCCTAGACCCTAAAACACTACCCCAGCATGACCCCCCACACTAGCCAAACACCACTGCAATACCCTAAACCCTAAAACACGACCCCCTACACTACACAAACACCACTGAACTACCCTAAACCCTAAAACACTACCCCCAGCACGACCCCCTACACTACACAAACTCCACTGCACTACCCTAAACCCTAAAACACTGCCCCCTACAATACCCAAAAACAACTGCACTACCCTAAACCCTAAAACACTATATCCAGCAGTACCCCTCAAACTACCCAAACACC
Organism: Triturus cristatus; assembly: GCF_964204655.1. Taxonomy (NCBI): domain Eukaryota; kingdom Metazoa; phylum Chordata; class Amphibia; order Caudata; family Salamandridae; genus Triturus; species Triturus cristatus. The sequence goes on along the minus strand of NC_140579.1, from coordinate 662,743,840 downwards.
ACTGCACTACCCTAAACTGTGAAACACTACCCCCAGCAGTACCCCCTACACTACACAAACACCACTGCACTACCCTTAACCCTAAAACACTACCTCCAGCAGTACCCCCTACACTACCCAACCACCACTGAACTACCCTAAACCCTAAACTACTACCCCCAGCACGACCCCCTACACTACCCAAACACCACTGCACTGCCCTAAACCCTAAAACACTACCCCAGCACGACCCCCTATATTACCAAAACACCACTGCACTACACTAAACCCTAAAATACTCCCCCAGCACGACTCCCTAAACAACCCAAACAACACTGCACTACCCTAAACCCTAAATCTACCCCCAGCACGACCCTCTACACTACACAAACAACACTGCACTAACCTTAAGCCTAAATCAACCCTCAGCATGACCCCCTACACTACCCAAACAACACTGCAGTACCCTAAACCCTAAAACACTACCCCCAGCATGACCCCCTACACTACCCAAACACCACTGCACTACCCTAAACCCTAAAATACTACCCCAGCACGACCCCCTACACTACCCAAAAACCACTGCACTACCCTAAACCCTAAAACACTACCCCCAACAGTACCCCTACACTACCCAAATACCACTGCACTACCCTAAACCCTAAACCACTACCCCCAGCATGACCCCCTACACTACCCAAACACCACTGCACTGCCCTAAACCCTAAAACACTACCCCAGCATGACCCACTACACTACCCAAACACCACTGCACTACCCTAAACCCTAAAACACTCCCCCCAGCATGACTCCCTACACTACCCAAACACCACTGCACTTCCCTAAACCCTAAATCTACCCCCAGCACGACCCCCTACACTACCCAAACACCACTGCACTACCCTAAACACTAAATCTACCTCAAGCACGACCCCCTACACAACACAAACACGACTGCACTACCCTAAACCACTACCCCCAGCACGACCCCCTAGACTACACAAACACCACTGCACTACCCTAAACCCTAAAACACTCCCCCAGCACGACTCCCTAAACTCCCCAAACACCACTGCACTACCCTAAACCCTAAATCTACCCCCAGCACGATCCCCTATACTACCCGAACACCACTGCACTCCCCTGAATCCTAAAACACTACCCCAGCACTATCCCCTACACTACACAAACACCACTGCACTACCCTAAACCCTGAAACACTTCCCCAGCACTACTCCCTACACTCCCCAAACACCACTGCCCTAAACCCTAAATCTACCCCCAGCACAACCCTCTACACTACCCAAACACCACTGCACTACCCTAAACCCTGAACCAATACCCCCAGCACGACCCCCTACACTACCCAAACACCACTGCACTACCCTAAACCCTAAAACACTACCTGCAGCACGACCCCCTACACTACCCAAAGACCACTGCACTACCCTAAACCCTAAAACACTGCCCCAAGCACGACCCCCTACACTACACAAACACCACTGCACTGCCCTAAACCCTAAAACACTACCCCCTACAATACCCAAAAGCCACTGCACTACCCTAAACCCTAAAACACTACCCCCAGCATGACTCCCTACACTACCCAAACACCACTGCTCTACACTAAACCCCACATACACTACCACCAGCAAGACCCCCTACACTACACAAACATCACTGCACTACCCTAAACCCTAAATCACGACCCCCTACACTACACAAACACCACTGAACTACCCTAAACCCTAAAACACTACCCCCAGCACGACCCCCTACACTACACAAACTCCACTGCACTACCCTAAACCCTATAACACTGCCCCCTACAATACCCAAAAACAACTGCACTACCCTAAACCCTAAAACACTACACCCAGCAGTACCCCTCAAACTACCCAAACACCACTGCACTACCCTAATCTGTGAAACACTACCCCCAGCAGTACCCCCTACACTACCCAAACACCACTGCACTACCCTAAACCCTAAAACACTACCTCCAGCAGAACCCCCTACACTACCCAACCACCACTGCACTACCCTAAACCCTAAACTACTACCCCCAGCAAGACCCCCTACACTACCCAAACACCACTGCTCTGCCCTAAACCCTAAAACACTACCCCAGCACGACCCCCTATATTACCAAAACACCACTGCACTACACTAAACCCTAAAATACTCCCCCAGCACGACTCCCTAAACTACCCAAACACCACTGCACTACCCTAAACCCTAAATCTACCCCCAGCACGACCCTCTACACTACACAAACACCACTGCACTACCCTAAAGCCTAAATCAACCCTCAGCATGACCCCCTACACTACCCAAACACCACTGCACTACCCTAAACCCTAAAATACTACCCCAGCACTATCCCCTACACTACACAAACACCACTGCACTACCCTAAACCCTAAAACACTTCCCCAGCACTACTCCCTACACTCCCCAAACACCACTGCCCTACACCCTAAATCTACCCCCAGCACAACCCTCTACACTACCCAAACACCACTGCACTACCATAAACCCTAAACCACTACCCCCAGCACGACCCCCTACACTACACAAAAACCACTGCACTATCCTAAACCCTAAACCACTACCCCAGCACGACCCCCTACACTACCCAAACACCAATGCACTGCCCTAAACACTACCCCCAGCAAGACACCCTACACAACCCAAACACAGCTGCAATACCCTGAACCCTAAAACACTCCCCAGGACCACTCCCTACACTACCCAAACACCACTGCACTACCCTAAATCCTAAAACACTACCCCGAGCATGACCCCCTACTCTACCCGAACACCACTGCACTACCCTAAACCCTAAAACACTACCCCCAGCACGACCCCCTACACCACCCAAACACCACTGCACTACCCTAAACCCTAAATCTAGCCCCAGCCCGACCCCCTACACTACTCAAACACCACTGCACTATCCTAAACCCTAAAACACTACCCCCAGCATGACCCCATACACTACCCGAACACCACTGCACTCCCCTAAAACCTAAAACACTACCCCCAGCACGACCCCTTAAACTACCCTAACACCACTGCACTACCCTACACCCTAAAACACTACCCCCAGCATGACCCCCTACACCACCCAAACACCACTGCACTACTCTAAATCCTAAAACACTACCCCAAGCATGACCCCCTACTCTATCCGAACACCACTGCACTACCCTAAACCCTAAATCTACCCCCAGCACGACCCTCTACACTACCCAAACACCACTGCACTACCCTAAAGCCTAAATCAACCTTCAGCACGACCCCCTACACTACCCAAACACCACTGCCGTACCCTAAATCCTAAAACACTACCCCCTTCATGACCCCCTACACTACCCGAACACCACTGCACTACCCTAAACACTAATACACTACCCCAGCACGATCCCCTACACTACACAAACACCACTGCACTACCCTAAACCCTAAATCTACCTCAAGCACGACTCCCTACACAACACAAACACCACTGCACTACCCTAAACACTAAACCACTACCCCAGCACGACCCCCTACACTACCCAAACACCACTGCACTGCCCAAACCCTAAACCTACCCCCAGCACGACCCCCTACACTATTCAAACACGACTGCACTACCCTAAACCCAAAAGCACTACCCCCAGCACGACCCCATACACTACACAAACAAGACTGCACTACCCTAAACCCTAAAACACTACCAGCACGACCCCCTATACTACCCCAACACCACTGTACTACCCTAAACACTAAACCACTACCCCAGCACGACCCCCTACACTACCCAAACACCACTGCACTGCCCAAACCCTAAAACACTACCCCCAGCATGACCCCCTACACTACCCAAACACCACTGCACTACCCTAAACCCTAAACCTACCCCCAGCACGACCCCCTACACTATTCAAACACGACTGCACTACCCTAAACCCAAAAGCACTACCCCAGCACGACCCCATACACTACACGAACAAGACTGCACTACCCTAAACCCTAAAACACTACCAGCACGACCCCCTATACTACCCCAACACCACTGTACTACCTTAAACCCTGAAACACTACCCACAGCACAACCCCCTACACTACCAAAACACCACTGCACTACCCTAAACCCTAAAGAACTACCCCCAGCACGACCCCCTACACTACACAAACACCACTGCTCTACCCTAATCCCTAAAACACTACCCCCAGCACAACCCCATATACTACACAAACACCACTGCACTGCCCTAAACACTACCCCCAGCATGACCCCCTACACCACCCGAACACCACTGCACTACGATAAACCCTAAAACACTATCCCAGCACGATCCCCTACACTACACAAACACCACTGCACTACCCTAAACAATAAATCTACCTCAAGCATGACCCCCTACACAACACAAACACCACTGCACTACCCTAAACCACTACCCCCAGCATGACCCCCTACACTACCCAAACACCACTGCACTGCACTGCCATAAACACTACCCCCTGCACGACATCCTACACTACCCAAACACCACTGCACTACCCTAAACACTAAAACACTCCCATCAGCACGACTCCCTACACTCCTCAAACTCCACTGCACTACCCTAAACCCTAAATCTACCGCCAGCACGACCCCCTACACTACCGAAACACCACTGCACTACCCTAATCCCTATATCTACCCTCAGCACGACCCCCTACACTACTCAAAAACCACTGCACTACCCTAAACCCTAAAACACTGCCCCAAGCACGACCCCCTACACTACACAAACACCACTGCACTGCCCTAAACCCTAAAACACTACCCCCTACAATACCCAAAAGCCACTGCACTACCCTAAACCCTAAAACACTACCCCCAGCATGACTCCCTACACTACCCGAACACCACTGCTCTACCCAAAACTCTAAAACACTACCCCAGCACGATCCCTACACTACCCAAACACCACTGCTCTACACTAAACCCCACATACACTACCACCAGCAAGACCCCCTACACTACACAAACATCACTGCACTACCCTAAACCCTAAATCACGACCCCCTACACTACACAAACACCACTGAACTACCCTAAACCCTAAAACACTACCCCCAGCACGACCCCCTACACTACACAAACTCCACTGCACTACCCTAAACCCTATAACACTGCCCCCTACAATACCCAAAAACAACTGCACTACCCTAAACCCTAAAACACTACACCCAGCAGTACCCCTCAAACTACCCAAACACCACTGCACTACCCTAATCTGTGAAACACTACCCCCAGCAGTACCCCCTACACTACCCAAACACCACTGCACTACCCTAAACCCTAAAACACTACCTCCAGCAGAACCCCCTACACTACCCAACCACCACTGCACTACCCTAAACCCTAAACTACTACCCCCAGCACGACCCCCTACACTACCCAAACACCACTGCACTGCCCTAAACCCTAAAACACTACCCCAGCACGACCCCCTATATTACCAAAACACCACTGCACTACACTAAACCCTAAAATACTCCCCCAGCACGACTCCCTAAACTACCCAAACACCACTGCACTACCCTAAACCCTAAATCTACCCCCAGCACGACCCTCTACACTACACAAACACCACTGCACTACCCTAAAGCCTAAATCAACCCTCAGCATGACCCCCTACACTACCCAAACACCACTGCACTACCCTAAACCCTAAAACACTTCCCCAGCACTACTCCCTACACTCCCCAAACACCACTGCCCTACACCCTAAATCTACCCCCAGCACAACCCTCTACACTACCCAAACACCAATGCACTACCATAAACCCTAAACCACTACCCCCAGCACGACCCCCTACACTACACAAAAACCACTGCACTATCCTAAACCCTAAACCACTACCCCAGCACGACCCCCTACACTACCCAAACACCAATGCACTGCCCTAAACACTACCCCCAGCAAGACACCCTACACTACCCAAACACAGCTGCAATACCCTGAACCCTAAAACACTCCCCAGGACCACTCCCTACACTACCCAAACACCACTGCACTACCCTAAATCCTAAAACACTACCCCGAGCATGACCCCCTACTCTACCCGAACACCACTGCACTACCCTAAACCCTAAAACACTACCCCCAGCACGACCCCCTACACCACCCAAACACCACTGCACTACCCTAAACCCTAAATCTAGCCCCAGCCCGACCCCCTACACTACTCAAACACCACTGCACTATCCTAAACCCTAAAACACTACCCCCAGCATGACTCCATACACTACCCGAACACCACTGCACTCCCCTAAACCCTAAAACACTACCCCCAGCACGACCCCTTAAACTACCCTAACACCACTGCACTACCCTAAACCCTAAAACACTACCCCCAGCACGACCCCCTACACCACCCAAACACCACTGCACTACCCTAAATCCTAAAACACTACCCCAAGCATGACCCCCTACTCTATCCGAACACCACTGCACTACCCTAAACCCTAAATCTACCCCCAGCACGACCCTCTACACTACCCAAACACCACTGCACTACCCTAAAGCCTAAATCAACCTTCAGCACGACCCCCTACACTACCCAAACACCACTGCCGTACCCTAAATCCTAAAACACTACCCCCTTCATGACCCCCTACACTACCCGAACACCACTGCACTACCCTAAACACTAAAACACTACCCCAGCACGATCCCCTACACTACACAAACACCACTGCACTACCCTAAACCCTAAATCTACCTCAAGCACGACTCCCTACACAACACAAACACCACTGCACTACCCTAAACACTAAACCACTACCCCAGCACGACCCCCTACACTACCCAAACACCACTGCACTGCCCAAACCCTAAACCTACCCCCAGCACGACCCCCTACACTATTCAAACACGACTGCACTACCCTAAACCCAAAAGCACTACCCCCAGCACGACCCCATACACTACACAAACAAGACTGCACTACCCTAAACCCTAAAACACTACCAGCACGACCCCCTATACTACCCCAACACCACTGTACTACCCTAAACACTAAACCACTACCCCAGCACGACCCCCTACACTACCCAAACACCACTGCACTGCCCAAACCCTAAAACACTACCCCCAGCATGACCCCCTACACTACCCAAACACCACTGCACTACCCTAAACCCTAAACCTACCCCCAGCACGACCCCCTACACTATTCAAACACCACTGCACTACCCTAAACCCAAAAGCACTACCCCCAGCACGACCCCATACACTACACGAACAAGACTGCACTACCCTAAACCCTAAAACACTACCAGCACGACCCCCTATACTACCCCAACACCACTGTACTACCCTAAACCCTGAAACACTACCCACAGCACAACCCCCTACAATACCAAAACACCACTGCACTACCCTAAACCCTAAAGAACTACCCCCAGCACGACCCCCTACACTACACAAACACCACTGCTCTACCCTAAACCCTAAATCTACCCCCAGCACGACCCTCTACACTACACAAACACCACTGCACTACCCTAAAGCCTAAATCAACCCTCAGCATGACCCCCTACACTACCCAAACACCACTGCACTACCCTAAACCCTAAAATACTACCCCAGCACTATCCCCTACACTACACAAACACCACTGCACTACCCTAAACCCTAAAACACTTCCCCAGCACTACTCCCTACACTCCCCAAACACCACTGCCCTACACCCTAAATCTACCCCCAGCACAACCCTCTACACTACCCAAACACCACTGCACTACCCTAAACCCTAAAATACTACCCCAGCACTATCCCCTACACTACACAAACACCACTGCACTACCCTAAACCCTAAAACACTTCCCCAGCACTACTCCCTACACTCCCCAAACACCACTGCCCTACACCCTAAATCTACCCCCAGCACAACCCTCTACACTACCCAAACACCACTGCACTACCATAAACCCTAAACCACTACCCCCAGCACGACCCCCTACACTACACAAAAACCACTGCACTATCCTAAACCCTAAACCACTACCCCAGCACGACCCCCTACACTACCCAAACACCAATGCACTGCCCTAAACACTACCCCCAGCAAGACACCCTACACTACCCAAACACAGCTGCAATACCCTGAACCCTAAAACACTCCCCATGACCACTCCCTACACTACCCAAACACCACTGCACTACCCTAAATCCTAAAACACTACCCCGAGCATGACCCCCTACTCTAGCCGAACACCACTGCACTACCCTAAACCCTAAAACTCTACCCCCAGCACGACCCCCTACACCACCCAAACACCACTGCACTACCCTAAACCCTAAATCTAGCCCCAGCCCGACCCCCTACACTACTCAAACACCACTGCACTATCCTAAACCCTAAAACACTACCCCCAGCATGACCCCATACACTACCCGAACACCACTGCACTCCCCTAAACCCTAAAACACTACCCCCAGCACGACCCCTTAAACTACCCTAACACCACTGCACTACCCTAAACCCTAAAACACTACCCCCAGCACGACCCCCTACACCACCCAAACACCACTGCACTACCCTAAATCCTAAAACACTACCCCAAGCATGACCCCCTACTCTATCCGAACACCACTGCACTACCCTAAACCCTAAATCTACCCCCAGCACGACCCTCTACACTACCCAAACACCACTGCACTACCCTAAAGCCTAAATCAACCTTCAGCACGACCCCCTACACTACCCAAACACCACTGCCGTACCCTAAATCCTAAAACACTACCCCCTTCATGACCCCCTACACTACCCGAACACCACTGCACTACCCTAAACACTAAAACACTACCCCAGCACGATCCCCTACACTACACAAACACCACTGCACTACCCTAAACCCTAAATCTACCTCAAGCACGACTCCCTACACAACACAAACACCACTGCACTACCCTAAACACTAAACCACTACCCCAGCATGACCCCCTACACTACCCAAACACCACTGCACTGCCCAAACCCTAAACCTACCCCCAGCACGACCCCCTACACTATTCAAACACGACTGCACTACCCTAAACCCAAAAGCACTACCCCCAGCACGACCCCATACACTACACAAACAAGACTGCACTACCCTAAACCCTAAAACACTACCAGCACGACCCCCTATACTACCCCAACACCACTGTACTACCCTAAACACTAAACCACTACCCCAGCACGACCCCCTACACTACCCAAACACCACTGCACTGCCCAAACCCTAAAACACTACCCCCAGCATGACCCCCTACACTACCCAAACACCACTGCACTACCCTAAACCCTAAACCTACCCCCAGCACGACCCCCTACACTATTCAAACACGACTGCACTACCCTAAACCCAAAAGCACTACCCCCAGCACGACCCCATACACTACACGAACAAGACTGCACTACCCTAAACCCTAAAACACTACCAGCATGACCCCCTATACTACCCCAACACCACTGTACTACCCTAAACCCTGAAACACTACCCACAGCACAACCCCCTACACTACCAAAACACCACTGCACTACCCTAAACCCTAAAGAACTACCCCCAGCACGACCCCCTACACTACACAAACACCACTGCTCTACCCTAATCCCTAAAACACTACCCCCAGCACAACCCCATATACTACACAAACACCACTGCACTGCCCTAAACACTACCCCCAGCATGACCCCCTACACCACCCGAACACCACTGCACTACGATAAACCCTAAAACACTATCCCAGCACGATCCCCTACACTACACAAACACCACTGCACTACCCTAAACAATAAATCTACCTCAAGCATGACCCCCTACACAACACAAACACCACTGCACTACCCTAAACCACTACCCCCAGCATGACCCCCTACACTACCCAAACACCACTGCACTGCACTGCCATAAACACTACCCCCTGCACGACATCCTACACTACCCAAACACCACTGCACTACCCTAAACACTAAAACACTCCCACCAGCACGACTCCCTACACTCCTCAAACTCCACTGCACTACCCTAAACCCTAAATCTACCGCCAGCACGACCCCCTACACTACCGAAACACCACTGCACTACCCTAATCCCTATATCTACCCTCAGCACGACCCCCTACACTACTCAAAAACCACTGCACTACCCTAAACCCTAAAACACTGCCCCAAGCACGACCCCCTACACTACACAAACACCACTGCACTGCCCTAAACCCTAAAACACTACCCCCTACAATACCCAAAAGCCACTGCACTACCCTAAACCCTAAAACACTACCCCCAGCATGACTCCCTACACTACCCGAACACCACTGCTCTACCCAAAACTCTAAAACACTACCCCAGCACGATCCCTACACTACCCAAACACCACTGCTCTACACTAAACCCCACATACACTACCACCAGCAAGACCCCCTACACTACACAAACATCACTGCACTACCCTAAACCCTAAATCACGACCCCCTACACTACACAAACACCACTGAACTACCCTAAACCCTAAAACACTACCCCCAGCACGACCCCCTACACTACACAAACTCCACTGCACTACCCTAAACCCTATAACACTGCCCCCTACAATACCCAAAAACAACTGCACTACCCTAAACCCTAAAACACTACACCCAGCAGTACCCCTCAAACTACCCAAACACCACTGCACTACCCTAATCTGTGAAACACTACCCCCAGCAGTACCCCCTACACTACCCAAACACCACTGCACTACCCTAAACCCTAAAACTCTACCCCCAGCACGACCCCCTACACCACCCAAACACCACTGCACTACCCTAAACCCTAAATCTAGCCCCAGCCCGACCCCCTACACTACTCAAACACCACTGCACTATCCTAAACCCTAAAACACTACCCCCAGCATGACCCCATACACTACCCGAACACCACTGCACTCCCCTAAACCCTAAAACACTACCCCCAGCACGACCCCTTAAACTACCCTAACACCACTGCACTACCCTAAACCCTAAAACACTACCCCCAGCACGACCCCCTACACCACCCAAACACCACTGCACTACCCTAAATCCTAAAACACTACCCCAAGCATGACCCCCTACTCTATCCGAACACCACTGCACTACCCTAAACCCTAAATCTACCCCCAGCACGACCCTCTACACTACCCAAACACCACTGCACTACCCTAAAGCCTAAATCAACCTTCAGCACGACCCCCTACACTACCCAAACACCACTGCCGTACCCTAAATCCTAAAACACTACCCCCTTCATAACCCCCTACACTACCCGAACACCACTGCACTACCATAAACACTAAAACACTACCCCAGCACGATCCCCTACACTACACAAACACCACTGCACTACCCTAAACCCTAAATCTACCTCAAGCACGACTCCCTACACAACACAAACACCACTGCACTACCCTAAACACTAAACCACTACCCCAGCACGACCCCCTACACTACCCAAACACCACTGCACTGCCCAAACCCTAAACCTACCCCCAGCACGACCCCCTACACTATTCAAACACGACTGCACTACCCTAAACCCAAAAGCACTACCCCCAGCACGACCCCATACACTACACAAACAAGACTGCACTACCCTAAACCCTAAAACACTACCAGCACGACCCCCTATACTACCCCAACACCACTGTACTACCCTAAACACTAAACCACTACCCCAGCACGACCCCCTACACTACCCAAACACCACTGCACTGCCCAAACCCTAAAACACTACCCCCAGCATGACCCCCTAAACTACCCAAACACCACTGCACTACCCTAAACCCTAAACCTACCCCCGGCACGACCCCCTACACTATTCAAACACCACTGCACTACCCTAAACCCAAAAGCACTACCCCCAGCACGACCCCATACACTACACGAACAAGACTGCACTACCCTAAACCCTAAAACACTACCAGCACGACCCCCTATACTACCCCAACACCACTGTACTACCCTAAACCCTGAAACACTACCCACAGCACAACCCCCTACACTACCAAAACACCACTGCACTACCCTAAACCCTAAAGAACTACCCCCAGCACGACCCCCTACACTACACAAACACCACTGCTCTACCCTAATCCCTAAAACACTACCCCCAGCACAACCCCATATACTACACAAACACCACTGCACTGCCCTAAACACTACCCCCAGCATGACCCCCTACACCACCCGAACACCACTGCACTACGATAAACCCTAAAACACTATCCCAGCACGATCCCCTACACTACACAAACACCACTGCACTACCCTAAACAATAAATCTACCTCAAGCATGACCCCCTACACAACACAAACACCACTGCACTACCCTAAACCACTACCCCCAGCATGACCCCCTACACTACCCAAACACCACTGCACTGCACTGCCATAAACACTACCCCCTGCACGACATCCTACACTACCCAAACACCACTGCACTACCCTAAACACTAAAACACTCCCACCAGCACGACTCCCTACACTCCTCAAACTCCACTGCACTACCCTAAACCCTAAATCTACCGCCAGCACGACCCCCTACACTACCGAAACTCCACTGCACTACCCTAATCCCTATATCTACCCTCAGCACGACCCCCTACACTACTCAAAAACCACTGCACTACCCTAAACCCTAAAACACTGCCCCAAGCACGACCCCCTACACTACACAAACACCACTGCACTGCCCTAAACCCTAAAACACTACCCCCTACAATACCCAAAAGCCACTGCACTACCCTAAACCCTAAAACACTACCCCCAGCATGACTCCCTACACTACCCGAACACCACTGCTCTACCCAAAACTCTAAAACACTACCCCAGCACGATCCCTACACTACCCAAACACCACTGCTCTACACTAAAGCCCACATACACTACCACCAGCAAGACCCCCTACACTACACAAACATCACTGCACTACCCTAAACCCTAAATCACGACCCCCTACACTACACAAACACCACTGAACTACCCTAAACCCTAAAACACTACCCCCAGCACGACCCCCTACACTACACAAACTCCACTGCACTACCCTAAACCCTATAACACTGCCCCCTACAATACCCAAAAACAACTGCACTACCCTAAACCCTAAAACACTACACCCAGCAGTACCCCTCAAACTACCCAAACACCACTGCACTACCCTAATCTGTGAAACACTACCCCCAGCAGTACCCCCTACACTACCCAAACACCACTGCACTACCCTAAACCCTAAAACACTACCTCCAGCAGAACCCCCTACACTACCCAACCACCACTGCACTACCCAAAACCCTAAACTACTACCCCCAGCACGACCCCCTACACTACCCAAACACCACTGCACTGCCCTAAACCCTAAAACACTACCCCAGCACGACCCCCTATATTACCAAAACACCACTGCACTACACTAAACCCTAAAATACTCCCCCAGCACGACTCCCTAAACTACCCAAACACCACTGCACTACCCTAAACCCTAAATCTACCCCCAGCACGACCCTCTACACTACACAAACACCACTGCACTACCCTAAAGCCTAAATCAACCCTCAGCATGACCCCCTACACTACCCAAACACCACTGCACTACCCTAAACCCTAAAATACTACCCCAGCACTATCCCCTACACTACACAAACACCACTGCACTACCCTAAACCATAAAACACTTCCCCAGCACTACTCCCTACACTCCCCAAACACCACTGCCCTACACCCTAAATCTACCCCCAGCACAACCCTCTACACTACCCAAACACCACTGCACTACCATAAACCCTAAACCACTACCCCCAGCACGACCCCCTACACTACACAAAAACCACTGCACTATCCTAAACCCTAAACCACTACCCCAGCACGACCCCCTACACTACCCAAACACCAATGCACTGCCCTAAACACTACCCCCAGCAAGACACCCTACACTACCCAAACACAGCTGCAATACCCTGAACCCTAAAACACTCCCCAGGACCACTCCCTACACTACCCAAACACCACTGCACTACCCTAAATCCTAAAACACTACCCCGAGCATGACCCCCCTACTCTACCCGAACACCACTGCACTACCCTAAACCCTAAAACACTACCCCCAGCACGACCCCCTACACCACCCAAACACCACTGCACTACCCTAAACCCTAAATCTAGCCCCAGCCCGACCCCCTACACTACTCAAACACCACTGCACTATCCTAAACCCTAAAACACTACCCCCAGCATGACCCCATACACTACCCGAACACCACTGCACTCCCCTAAACCCTAAAACACTACCCCCAGCACGACCCCTTAAACTACCCTAACACCACTGCACTACCCTAAACCCTAAAACACTACCCCCAGCACGACCCCCTACACCACCCAAACACCACTGCACTACCCTAAATCCTAAAACACTACCCCAAGCATGACCCCCTACTCTATCCGAACACCACTGCACTACCCTAAACCCTAAATCTACCCCCAGCACGACCCTCTACACTACCCAAACACCACTGCACTACCCTAAACACTAAACCACTACCCCAGCACGACCCCCTACACTACCCAAACACCACTGCACTGCCCAAACCCTAAACCTACCCCCAGCACGACCCCCTACACTATTCAAACACGACTGCACTACCCTAAACCCAAAAGCACTACCCCCAGCACGACCCCATACACTACACAAACAAGACTGCACTACCCTAAACCCTAAAACACTACCAGCACGACCCCCTATACTACCCCAACACCACTGTACTACCCTAAACACTAAACCACTACCCCAGCACGACCCCCTACACTACCCAAACACCACTGCACTACCCTAAACCCTAAACCTACCCCCAGCACAACCCCCTACACTATTCAAACACGACTGCACTACCCTAAACCCAAAAGCACTACCCCCAGCACGACCCCATACACTACACGAACAAGACTGCACTACCCTAAACCCTAAAACACTACCAGCACGACCCCCTATACTACCCCAACACCACTGTACTACCCTAAACCCTGAAACACTACCCACAGCACAACCCCCTACACTACCAAAACACCACTGCACTACCCTAAACCCTAAAGAACTACCCCCAGCACGACCCCCTACACTACACAAACACCACTGCTCTACCCTAATCCCTAAAACACTACCCCCAGCACAACCCCATATACTACACAAACACCACTGCACTGCCCTAAACACTACCCCCAGCATGACCCCCTACACCACCCGAACACCACTGCACTACTATAAACCCTAAAACACTATCCCAGCACGATCCCCTACACTACACAAACACCACTGCACTACCCTAAACAATAAATCTACCTCAAGCATGACCCCCTACACAACACAAACACCACTGCACTACCCTAAACCACTACCCCCAGCATGACCCCCTACACTACCCAAACACCACTGCACTGCACTGCCATAAACACTACCCCCTGCACGACATCCTACACTACCCAAACACCACTGCACTACCCTAAACACTAAAACACTCCCACCAGCACGACTCCCTACACTCCTCAAACTCCACTGCACTACCCTAAACCTACCGCCAGCACGACCCCCTACACTACCGAAACACCACTGCACTACCCTAATCCCTATATCTACCCTCAGCACGACCCCCTACACTATTCAAAAACCACTGCAGTTCCCTAAACCCTAAATCTATCCCCAGCCTGACCCCCTACACTACTCAAAAACCACTGCACTATCCTAAACCCTAAACCACTACCCCCAGCACGACCCCCTACACTACCCAAACAACACTGCACTGCCCTAAACACTACCCCCAACAAGACACCCTACACTGCCCACTACACAACTGCAATACCCTAAACCTTAAAACACTCCCGAGCACCACTCCCTACACTACCCAAACACCACTGCACTACCCTAAAACACTACCCCCAGCACGACCCCCTACTCTACCCGAACACCACTGCACTACCCTAAACCCTAAAACACTACCCCCAGCACGACCCCCTACACCACCCAAACACCACTGCACTACCCTAAACCCTAAATCTACCCCCAGCCCGACCCCCTACACTACTCAAACACCACTGCACTATCCTAAACAATAAAACACTACCCCCAGCATGACCCCCTACACTACCCAAACACCACTGCACTACCCTAAACCCTAAAACACTACCCCCAGCACGACCCCTTAAACTACCCTAACACCACTGCACTACCCTAAACCCTAAAACACTACCTACAGCACAACCACCTAAACTACCAAAACACCACTGCACTACCCTAAGCCCTAAAACACTACCCCAGCACAACCCCCTACACTACCCAAACACCACTGCACTGCCCCAAACCCTAAAACACTACCCCCAGCATGACCCCCTACACTGGATAAACACCACTGCACTGCCCTAAACCTTTAAACACTACCCCCAGCACGACCCCCTACACTACACAAACACCAATACACTACCCTAATCCCTAAAACAATATCCCCAGCAGTACCCCTCACACTGCCCGAACACCACTGCACTGCCCTAAACCCTAAAACACTACTCCCAGCAGTACCCTCTACATTGCCCGAACACCACTGCACTGCCATAAACCCTAAAACACCACTCCCTACACGACCCCCTACACTGCCCAAATACAACTGCACTGCCCTAAACCTTAAAACACCACCCACCTGCATGACCCCCTACACTGCCCGAACACCACTGCACTGCCCTAAATCACCACCCCCCTGCACTAACCCTACACTGCCCGAACACCACTGCAGTGCCCTAAACCCTAAAACACCACCCCCCTGCACGACCCCCTACATTGCCCGATCACCAATGCACTGCCCTAAACCCTAAAACACCACCCCCTGCATGACCCGCTACACTGCCCGAACACCACTGCACTACCCTAAACCCTAAAACAACACCCTCCGCCACGACCCCCTACACTGCCTGAACACCACTGCTCTGCCGTAAACCCTAAAACACCTCTACCCTGCACAACCCGCTACACTGCCCGAACACCACTGCTCTGTCCTAAACCCTAAAGCACCACCCCAGTACGACCCCCTACACTGCCTGAACACCACTGCTCTGCCCTAAACTCTAAAACACCACCCCCAGAACAACCCCCTACACTGCCCGAACACCACTGCACTGCCCTAAACCCTAAAACACTACCCCAGCACGACCTCCTACACTACCCAAAGACCACTGCACTACCCTAAGACCAAAAACACGACCCCCTGCACTACAAAAACACCACTGCACTACCCTAAACCCTAAGACACTTCCCCTACACTACACAATCACCACTGCACTACCCTAAATCCTAAAACAACACCCCCCTGCACGACCCCCTACACTGCCTGAACACCACTGCTCTGCCATAAACCCTAAAACACCTCTCCCCTGCACAACCCGCTACACTGCCCGAACACCAATGCTCTGCCCTAAACCCTAAAACACCACCCCAGCATGACCCCCTACATTACCCGAACACCACTGCTCTCCCCTAATCCCTAAAACACTACCCCCAGCACAACCCCATATACTACACAAACACCACTGCACTGCCCTAAACACTACCCCCAGCATGACCCCCTACACCACCCGAACACCACTGCACTACGATAAACCCTAAAACACTATCCCAGCACGATCCCCTACACTACACAAACACCACTGCACTACCCTAAACAATAAATCTACCTCAAGCTTGACCCCCTACACAACACAAACACCACTGCACTACCCTAAACCACTACCCCCAGCATGACCCCCTACACTACCCAAACACCACTGCACTGCACTGCCATAAACACTACCCCCTGCACAACATCCTACACTACCCAAACACCACTGCACTACCCTAAACACTAAAACACTCCCACCAGCACGACTCCCTACACTCCTCAAACTCCACTGCACTACCCTAAACCCTAAATCTACCGCCAGCACGACCCCCTACACTACCGAAACACCACTGCACTACCCTAATCCCTATATCTACCCTCAGCACGACCCCCTACACTATTCAAAAACCACTGCAGTTCCCTAAACCCTAAATCTATCCCCAGCCTGACCCCCTACACTACTCAAAAACCACTGCACTATCCTAAACCCTAAACCACTACCCCCAGCACGACCCCCTACACTACCCAAACAACACTGCACTGCCCTAAACACTACCCCCAACAAGACACCCTACACTGCCCACTACACAACTGCAATACCCTAAACCCTATAACACTCCCGAGCACCACTCCCTACACTACCCAAACACCACTGCACTACTCTAAAACACTACCCCCAGCACGACCCCCTACTCTACCCGAACACCACTGCACTACCCTAAAACACTACCCCCAGCACGACCCCCTACACCACCCAAACACCACTGCACTACCCTAAACCCTAAATCTACCCCCAGCCCGACCCCCTACACTACTCAAACACCACTGCACTATCCTAAACAATAAAACACTACCCCCAGCATGACCCCCTACACTACCCAAACACCACTGCACTACCCTAAACCCTAAAACACTACCCCCAGCACGACCCCTTAAACTACCCTAACACCACTGCACTACCCTAAACCCTAAAACACTACCTACAGCACAACCACCTAAACTACCAAAACACCACTGCACTACCCTAAGCCCTAAAACACTACCCCAGCACAACCCCCTACACTACCCAAACACCACTGCACTGCCCTAAACCCTAAAACACTACCCCCAGCACGACCCCCTACACTACACAAACACCACTGCACTGCCCTAATCCCTAAAACAATATCCCCAGCAGTACCCCTCACACTGCCCGAACACCACTGCACTGCCCTAAACCCTAAAACACTACTCCCAGCAGTACCCCCTACATTGCCCGAACACCACTGCACTGCCATAAACCCTAAAACACCACTCCCTACACGACCCCCTACACTGCCCAAATACAACTGCACTGCCCTAAACCTTAAAACACCACCCAACTGCATGACCCCCTACACTGCCCGAACACCACTGCACTGCCCTAAATCACCACCCCCCTGCACTACCCCTACACTGCCCGAACACCACTGCAGTGCCCTAAACCCTAAAACACCACCCCCCTGCACGACCCCCTACATTGCCCGATCACCAATGCACTGCCCTAAACCCTAAAACACCACCCACTGCATGACCCGCTACACTGCCCGAACACCACTGCACTACCCTAAACCCTAAAACAACACCCTCCGCCACGACCCCCTACATTGCCTGAACACCACTGCTCTGCCGTAAACCCTAAAACACCTCTACCCTGCACAACCCGCTACACTGCCCGAACACCACTGCTCTGTCCTAAACCCTAAAGCACCACCCCAGTACGACCCCCTACACTGCCTGAACACCACTGCTCTGCCCTAAACTCTAAAACACCACCCCCAGAACAACCCCCTACACTACCCGAACACCACTGCACTGCCCTAAACCCTAAAACACTACCCCAGCACGACCTCCTAGACTACCCAAAGTCCACTGCACTACCCTAAGACCAAAAACACGACCCCCTACACTACAAAAACACCACTGCCTACCCTAAACCCTAAAACTCTACCCCCAGCATGACCCCCTACACTGCACAAACACCACTGCACTACCCTAAACCCTAAGACACTTCCCCTACACTACACAATCACCACTGCACTACCCTAAATCCTAAAACAACACCCCCCTGCACGACCCCCTACACTGCCTGAACACCACTGCTCTGCCATAAACCCTAAAACACCTCTCCCCTGCACAACCCGCTACACTGCCCGAACACCACTGCTCTGCCCTAAACCCTAAAACACCACCCCAGCATGACCCCCTACATTACCCGAACACCACTGCTCTACCCAAAACTCTAAAACACTACCCCAGCACGACCCCCTACACTACCCAAACACCACTGCACTACACTAAACCCCACATACAATATTGCCAGCATGACCCCCTACACTACCCAAACACCACTGCACTACACTAAACCCCACATACACTATTGCCAGCATGACCCCCTACACTACACAAACACCACTGCACTACCCTAAACCCTAAAACACTACCCCAACACAACCCCCTACACTACCCAAACATCACATCACTACCATAAACCCTAAAACACTACCCCCAACACAACCCCCTACACTACCCGAACACCACTGCACTACCCTAAACCCTAAAACACTACCCCCAGCATGACCCCCTACACTACCCAAACACCACTGCACTACCCTAAACCCTAAACCTACCCCCAGCATGACCCCCTACACTATTCACACACGACTGCACTACCCTAAACCCAAAAGCACTACCCCCAGCACGACCCCATACACTACACGAACACGACTGCACTACCCTAAACCCTAAAACACTACCAGCACGACCCCCTATACTACCCTAACACCACTGTACTACCCTAAACCCTGAAACACTACTCACAGCACAACCCCCTACACTACCAAAACACCACTGCACTACCCTAAACCCTAAAGCACTACCCCCAGCATGACACCCTACACTACACAAACACCACTGCTCTACCCTAATCCCTAAAACACTACCCCCAGCACAACCCCATATACTACCCAAACACCACTGCACTGCCCTAAACACTACCCCCAGCACAACCCACTACACCACCCAAACACCACTGCACTACTCTAAACCCTAAAACACTATCCCAGCACGATCCCCTACACTACACAAACACCACTGTACTACCCTAAACCCTAAATCTACCTCAAGCATGACCCCCTACACAACACAAACACCTCTGCACTACCCTAAACCCTAAACCACTACCCCCAGCATGACCCCCTACGTTACCCAAACACCACTGCACTGCCCTAAACACTACCCCCTGCACGACATCCTACACTACCCAAACACCACTCTACTACCCTAATCCCTAAAACACTCCCACCAGCACGACTCCCTACACTCCCCAAACACCACTGCACTGCCCTAAACCCTAAAACACTACCCCGAGCACGACCCCCTACACTAGATAAACACCACTGCACTACCCTAAAACACTACCCCAGCACGACCCTCTATACTACCCAAACATCACTGCACAACCCTAAACCATAAACCACTACCCCAGAACGATCCGCTACACTACACAAACACCAATGCACTACCCTAGACCCTAAAACACTACCCCAGCATGACCCCCTACACTAGCCAGACACCACTGCAATACCCTAAACCCTAAAACACGACCCCCTACACTACACAAACACCACTGAACTACCCTAAACCCTAAAACACTACACCCAGCACGACCCCCTACACTACACAAACTCCACTGCACTACCCTAAACCCTAAAACACTGCCCCCTACTATACCCAAAAACAACTGCACTACCCTAAACCCTAAAACACTATACCCAGCAGTACCCCTCAAACTACCCAAACACCACTGCACTACCCTAAACTGTGAAACACTACCCCCAGCATTACCCCCTACACTACACAAACACCACTGCACTACCCTTAACCCTAAAACACTACCTCCAGCAGTACCCTCTACACTACCCAACCACCACTGCACTACCCTAAACCCTAAACTACTACCCCCAGCACGACCCCCTACACTACCCAAACACCACTGCACTGCCCTAAACCCTAAAACACTACCCCAGCACGACCCCCTATATTACCAAAACACCACTGCACTACACTAAACCCTAAAATACTCCCCCAGCACGACTCCCTAAACAACCCAAACACCACTGCACTACCCTAAACCCTAAATCTACCCCCAGCACGACCCTCTACACTACACAAACAACACTGCACTACCCTTAAGCCTAAATCAACCCTCAGCATGACCCCCTACACTACCCAAACAACACTGCAGTACCCTAAACCCTAAAACACTACCCCCAGCATGACCCCCTACACTACCCAAACACCACTGCACTACCCTAAACACTAAAATACTACCCCAGCACGACCCCCTACACTACCCAAACACCACTGCACTACCCTAAACCCTAAAACACTACCCCCAACAGTACCCCTACACTACCCAAATACCACTGCACTACCCTAAACCCTAAACCACTACCCCCAGCATGACCCCCTACACTACCCAAACACCACTGCACTGCCCTAAACCCTAAAACACTACCCCATCATGACCCACTACACTACCCAAACACCACTGCACTACCCTAAACCCTAAAACACTCCCCCCAGCATGACTCCCTACACTACCCAAACACCACTGCACTTCCCTAAACCCTAAATCTACCCCAAGCACGACCCCCTACACTACCCAAACACCACTGCACTACCCTAAACACTAAATCTACCTCAAGCACGACCCCCTACACAACACAAACACGACTGCACTACCCTAAACCCTAAACCACTACCCCCAGCACGACCCCCTACACTACCGAAACACCTCTGCACCGCCCTAAACCCTAAAACACTACCCCAGCACGATCCCCTACACTACACAAACACAACTGCACTACCCTAAACACTAAATCTACCTCAAGCACGACCCCCTACACAACACAAACACGACTGCACTACCCTAAACCCTAAACCACTACCCCCAGCACGACCCCCTAGACTACACAAACACCACTGCACTACCCTAAACCCTAAAACACTCCCCCAGCACGACTCCCTACACTCCCCAAACACCACTGCACTACCCTAAACCCTAAGTCTACCCCCAGCACGATCCCCTATGCTACCCGAACACCACTGCACTCTCCTGAATCCTAAAACACTACCCCAGCACTATCCCCTACACTACACAAACACCACTGCACTACCCTAAACCCTGAAACACTTCCCCAGCACTACTCCCTACACTCCCCAAACACCACTGCCCTAAACCCTAAATCTACCCCCAGCACAACCCTCTACACTACCCAAACACCACTGCACTACCCTAAACCCTAAACCAATACCCCCAGCACGACCCCTACACTACCCAAACACCACTGCACTACCCTAAACCCTAAAACACTACCTGCAGCACGACCCCCTACACTACCCAAAGACCACTGCACTACCCTAAACCCTAAAACACTGCCCCAAGCACGACCCCCTACACTACACAAACACCACTGCACTACCCTAAACCCTAAAACACTACCCCCTACAATACCCAAAAGCCACTGCACTACCCTAAACCCTAAAACACTACCCCCAGCATGACTCCCTACACAACCCAAACACCAGTGCACTACCCTAAACCCTAAATCACGACCCCCTACACTACACAAACACCACTGAACTACCCTAAACCCTAAAACACTACCCCCAGCAGAACCCCCTACACTACCCAACCACCACTGCACTACCCTAAACCCTAAACTACTACCCCCAGCAAGACCCCCTACACTACCCAAACACCACTGCACTGCCCTAAACCCTAAAACACTACCCCAGCACGACCCCCTATATTACCAAAACACCACTGCACTACACTAAACCCTAAAATACTCCCCCAGCACGACTCCCTAAACTACCCAAACACCACTGCACTACCCTAAACCCTAAAACACGACCCCCTACACTACAAAAACACCACTGTACTAACCTAAACCCTAAAACACTACCCCCAGCACGACCCCTACACTACACAAACACCACTGCACTACCCTAAACCCTAAAACACTACCCCCTACACTAAACAAAAGCCACTGCACTACCCTAAACCGTAAAACACTACCCTCAGCATGACCCCCTACACTACACAAACACCACTGCACTACCCTAAACCCTAAAACACTGCCCCAAGCACGACCCCCTACACTACACAAACACCACTGCACTACCCTAAACCCTAAAACACTACCCCCTACAATACCCAAAAGCCACTGCACTACCCTAAACCCTAAAACACTACCCCCAGCATGACTCCCTACACTACCCAAACACCAGTGCACTACCCTAAACCCTAAATCACGACCCCCTACACTACACAAACACCACTGAACTACCCTAAACCCTAAAACACTACCCCCAGCACGACCCCCTACACTACACAAACTCCACTGCACTACCCTAAACCCTAAAACACTACACCCAGCAGTACCCCTCAAACTACCCAAACACCACTGCACTACCCTAATCTGTGAAACACTACCCCGAGCAGTACCCCCTACACTACCCAAACACCACTGCACTACCCTAAACCCTAAAACACTACCTCCAGCAGAACCCCCAACACTACCCAACCACCACTGCACTACCCTAAACCCTAAACTACTACCCCCAGCACGACCCCCTACACTACCCAAACACCACTGCACTGCCCTAAACCCTAAAACACTACCCCAGCACTACCCCCTATATTACCAAAACACCACTGCACTACACTAAACCCTAAAATACTCCCCCAGCACGACTCCCTAAACTACCTAAATACCACTGCACTACCCTAAACCCTAAATCTACCCCTAGCACGACCCTCTACACTACACAAACACCACTGCACTACCCTAAAGCCTAAATCAACCCTCAGCATGACCCCCTACACTACCCAAACAACACTGCAGTACCCTAAACCCTAAAACACTACCCCAGCATGACCCCCTACACTACCCAAACACCACTGCACTACCCTAAACCCTAAAATACTACCCCAGCACTATCCCCTACACTACACAAACACCACTGCACTACCCTAAACCCTAAAACACTTCCCCAGCACTACTCCCTACACTCCCCAAACACCACTGCCCTATACCCTAAATCTACCCCCAGCACAACCCTCTACACTACCCAAACACCACTGCACTACCATAAACCCTAAATCTACCTCAAGCACGACTCCCTACACAACACAAACACCACTGCACTACCCTAAACACTAAACCACTACCCCAGCACGACCCCCTACACTACCCAAACACCACTGCACTGCCCAAACCCTAAACCTACCCCCAGCACGACCCCCTACACTATTCAAACACGACTGCACTACCCTAAACCCAAAAGCACTACCCCCAGCACGACCCCATACACTACACAAACAAGACTGCACTACCCTAAACCCTAAAACACTACCAGCACGACCCCCTATACTACCCCAACACCACTGTACTACCCTAAACACTAAACCACTACCCCAGCACGACCCCCTACACTACCCAAACACCACTGCACTACCCTAAACCCTAAACCTACCCCCAGCACAACCCCCTACACTATTCAAACACGACTGCACTACCCTAAACCCAAAAGCACTACCCCCAGCACGACCCCATACACTACACGAACAAGACTGCACTACCCTAAACCCTAAAACACTACCAGCACGACCCCCTATACTACCCCAACACCACTGTACTACCCTAAACCCTGAAACACTACCCACAGCACAACCCCCTACACTACCAAAACACCACTGCACTACCCTAAACCCTAAAGAACTACCCCCAGCACGACCCCCTACACTACACAAACACCACTGCTCTACCCTAATCCCTAAAACACTACCCCCAGCACAACCCCATATACTACACAAACACCACTGCACTGCCCTAAACACTACCCCCAGCATGACCCCCTACACCACCCGAACACCACTGCACTACTATAAACCCTAAAACACTATCCCAGCACGATCCCCTACACTACACAAACACCACTGCACTACCCTAAACAATAAATCTACCTCAAGCATGACCCCCTACACAACACAAACACCACTGCACTACCCTAAACCACTACCCCCAGCATGACCCCCTACACTACCCAAACACCACTGCACTGCACTGCCATAAACACTACCCCCTGCACGACATCCTACACTACCCAAACACCACTGCACTACCCTAAACACTAAAACACTCCCACCAGCACGACTCCCTACACTCCTCAAACTCCACTGCACTACCCTAAACCTACCGCCAGCACGACCCCCTACACTACCGAAACACCACTGCACTACCCTAATCCCTATATCTACCCTCAGCACGACCCCCTACACTATTCAAAAACCACTGCAGTTCCCTAAACCCTAAATCTATCCCCAGCCTGACCCCCTACACTACTCAAAAACCACTGCACTATCCTAAACCCTAAACCACTACCCCCAGCACGACCCCCTACACTACCCAAACAACACTGCACTGCCCTAAACACTACCCCCAACAAGACACCCTACACTGCCCACTACACAACTGCAATACCCTAAATCTTAAAACACTCCCGAGCACCACTCCCTACACTACCCAAACACCACTGCACTACCCTAAAACACTACCCCCAGCACGACCCCCTACTCTACCCGAACACCACTGCACTACCCTAAACCCTAAAACACTACCCCCAGCACGACCCCCTACACCACCCAAACACCACTGCACTACCCTAAACCCTAAATCTACCCCCAGCCCGACCCCCTACACTACTCAAACACCACTGCACTATCCTAAACAATAAAACACTACCCCCAGCATGACCCCCTACACTACCCAAACACCACTGCACTACCCTAAACCCTAAAACACTACCCCCAGCACGACCCCTTAAACTACCCTAACACCACTGCACTACCCTAAACCCTAAAACACTACCTACAGCACAACCACCTAAACTACCAAAACACCACTGCACTACCCTAAGCCCTAAAACACTACCCCAGCACAACCCCCTACACTACCCAAACACCACTGCACTGCCCCAAACCCTAAAACACTACCCCCAGCATGACCCCCTACACTGGATAAACACCACTGCACTGCCCTAAACCTTTAAACACTACCCCCAGCACGACCCCCTACACTACACAAACACCAATACACTACCCTAATCCCTAAAACAATATCCCCAGCAGTACCCCTCACACTGCCCGAACACCACTGCACTGCCCTAAACCCTAAAACACTACTCCCAGCAGTACCCCCTACATTGCCCGAACACCACTGCACTGCCATAAACCCTAAAACACCACTCCCTACACGACCCCCTACACTGCCCAAATACAACTGCACTGCCCTAAACCTTAAAACACCACCCACCTGCATGACCCCCTACACTGCCCGAACACCACTGCACTGCCCTAAATCACCACCCCCCTGCACTAACCCTACACTGCCCGAACACCACTGCAGTGCCCTAAACCCTAAAACACCACCCCCCTGCACGACCCCCTACATTGCCCGATCACCAATGCACTGCCCTAAACCCTAAAACACCACCCCCTGCATGACCCGCTACACTGCCCGAACACCACTGCACTACCCTAAACCCTAAAACAACACCCTCCGCCACGACCCCCTACACTGCCTGAACACCACTGCTCTGCCGTAAACCCTAAAACACCTCTACCCTGCACAACCCGCTACACTGCCCGAACACCACTGCTCTGTCCTAAACCCTAAAGCACCACCCCAGTACGACCCCCTACACTGCCTGAACACCACTGCTCTGCCCTAAACTCTAAAACACCACCCCCAGAACAACCCCCTACACTGCCCGAACACCACTGCACTGCCCTAAACCCTAAAACACTACCCCAGCACGACCTCCTACACTACCCAAAGACCACTGCACTACCCTAAGACCAAAAACACGACCCCCTGCACTACAAAAACACCACTGCACTACCCTAAACCCTAAGACACTTCCCCTACACTACACAATCACCACTGCACTACCCTAAATCCTAAAACAACACCCCCCTGCACGACCCCCTACACTGCCTGAACACCACTGCTCTGCCATAAACCCTAAAACACCTCTCCCCTGCACAACCCGCTACACTGCCCGAACACCAATGCTCTGCCCTAAACCCTAAAACACCACCCCAGCATGACCCCCTACATTACCCGAACACCACTGCTCTCCCCTAATCCCTAAAACACTACCCCCAGCACAACCCCATATACTACACAAACACCACTGCACTGCCCTAAACACTACCCCCAGCATGACCCCCTACACCACCCGAACACCACTGCACTACGATAAACCCTAAAACACTATCCCAGCACGATCCCCTACACTACACAAACACCACTGCACTACCCTAAACAATAAATCTACCTCAAGCTTGACCCCCTACACAACACAAACACCACTGCACTACCCTAAACCACTACCCCCAGCATGACCCCCTACACTACCCAAACACCACTGCACTGCACTGCCATAAACACTACCCCCTGCACAACATCCTACACTACCCAAACACCACTGCACTACCCTAAACACTAAAACACTCCCACCAGCACGACTCCCTACACTCCTCAAACTCCACTGCACTACCCTAAACCCTAAATCTACCGCCAGCACGACCCCCTACACTACCGAAACACCACTGCACTACCCTAATCCCTATATCTACCCTCAGCACGACCCCCTACACTATTCAAAAACCACTGCAGTTCCCTAAACCCTAAATCTATCCCCAGCCTGACCCCCTACACTACTCAAAAACCACTGCACTATCCTAAACCCTAAACCACTACCCCCAGCACGACCCCCTACACTACCCAAACAACACTGCACTGCCCTAAACACTACCCCCAACAAGACACCCTACACTGCCCACTACACAACTGCAATACCCTAAACCCTATAACACTCCCGAGCACCACTCCCTACACTACCCAAACACCACTGCACTACTCTAAAACACTACCCCCAGCACGACCCCCTACTCTACCCGAACACCACTGCACTACCCTAAAACACTACCCCCAGCACGACCCCCTACACCACCCAAACACCACTGCACTACCCTAAACCCTAAATCTACCCCCAGCCCGACCCCCTACACTACTCAAACACCACTGCACTATCCTAAACAATAAAACACTACCCCCAGCATGACCCCCTACACTACCCAAACACCACTGCACTACCCTAAACCCTAAAACACTACCCCCAGCACGACCCCTTAAACTACCCTAACACCACTGCACTACCCTAAACCCTAAAACACTACCTACAGCACAACCACCTAAACTACCAAAACACCACTGCACTACCCTAAGCCCTAAAACACTACCCCAGCACAACCCCCTACACTACCCAAACACCACTGCACTGCCCTAAACCCTAAAACACTACCCCCAGCACGACCCCCTACACTACACAAACACCACTGCACTGCCCTAATCCCTAAAACAATATCCCCAGCAGTACCCCTCACACTGCCCGAACACCACTGCACTGCCCTAAACCCTAAAACACTACTCCCAGCAGTACCCCCTACATTGCCCGAACACCACTGCACTGCCATAAACCCTAAAACACCACTCCCTACACGACCCCCTACACTGCCCAAATACAACTGCACTGCCCTAAACCTTAAAACACCACCCAACTGCATGACCCCCTACACTGCCCGAACACCACTGCACTGCCCTAAATCACCACCCCCCTGCACTACCCCTACACTGCCCGAACACCACTGCAGTGCCCTAAACCCTAAAACACCACCCCCCTGCACGACCCCCTACATTGCCCGATCACCAATGCACTGCCCTAAACCCTAAAACACCACCCACTGCATGACCCGCTACACTGCCCGAACACCACTGCACTACCCTAAACCCTAAAACAACACCCTCCGCCACGACCCCCTACATTGCCTGAACACCACTGCTCTGCCGTAAACCCTAAAACACCTCTACCCTGCACAACCCGCTACACTGCCCGAACACCACTGCTCTGTCCTAAACCCTAAAGCACCACCCCAGTACGACCCCCTACACTGCCGAACACCACTGCTCTGCCCTAAACTCTAAAACACCACCCCCAGAACAACCCCCTACACTACCCGAACACCACTGCACTGCCCTAAACCCTAAAACACTACCCCAGCACGACCTCCTAGACTACCCAAAGTCCACTGCACTACCCTAAGACCAAAAACACGACCCCCTACACTACAAAAACACCACTGCCTACCCTAAACCCTAAAACTCTACCCCCAGCATGACCCCCTACACTGCACAAACACCACTGCACTACCCTAAACCCTAAGACACTTCCCCTACACTACACAATCACCACTGCACTACCCTAAATCCTAAAACAACACCCCCCTGCACGACCCCCTACACTGCCTGAACACCACTGCTCTGCCATAAACCCTAAAACACCTCTCCCCTGCACAACCCGCTACACTGCCCGAACACCACTGCTCTGCCCTAAACCCTAAAACACCACCCCAGCATGACCCCCTACATTACCCGAACACCACTGCTCTACCCAAAACTCTAAAACACTACCCCAGCACGACCCCCTACACTACCCAAACACCACTGCACTACACTAAACCCCACATACAATATTGCCAGCATGACCCCCTACACTACCCAAACACCACTGCACTACACTAAACCCCACATACACTATTGCCAGCATGACCCCCTACACTACACAAACACCACTGCACTACCCTAAACCCTAAAACACTACCCCAACACAACCCCCTACACTACCCAAACATCACATCACTACCATAAACCCTAAAACACTACCCCCAACACAACCCCCTACACTACCCGAACACCACTGCACTACCCTAAACCCTAAAACACTACCCCCAGCATGACCCCCTACACTACCCAAACACCACTGCACTACCCTAAACCCTAAACCTACCCCCAGCATGACCCCCTACACTATTCACACACGACTGCACTACCCTAAACCCAAAAGCACTACCCCCAGCACGACCCCATACACTACACGAACACGACTGCACTACCCTAAACCCTAAAACACTACCAGCACGACCCCCTATACTACCCTAACACCACTGTACTACCCTAAACCCTGAAACACTACTCACAGCACAACCCCCTACACTACCAAAACACCACTGCACTACCCTAAACCCTAAAGCACTACCCCCAGCATGACACCCTACACTACACAAACACCACTGCTCTACCCTAATCCCTAAAACACTACCCCCAGCACAACCCCATATACTACCCAAACACCACTGCACTGCCCTAAACACTACCCCCAGCACAACCCACTACACCACCCAAACACCACTGCACTACTCTAAACCCTAAAACACTATCCCAGCACGATCCCCTACACTACACAAACACCACTGTACTACCCTAAACCCTAAATCTACCTCAAGCATGACCCCCTACACAACACAAACACCTCTGCACTACCCTAAACCCTAAACCACTACCCCCAGCATGACCCCCTACGTTACCCAAACACCACTGCACTGCCCTAAACACTACCCCCTGCACGACATCCTACACTACCCAAACACCACTCTACTACCCTAATCCCTAAAACACTCCCACCAGCACGACTCCCTACACTCCCCAAACACCACTGCACTGCCCTAAACCCTAAACCCTAAAACACTACCCCGAGCACGACCCCCTACACTAGATAAACACCACTGCACTACCCTAAAACACTACCCCCAGCACGACCCTCTATACTACCCAAACATCACTGCACAACCCTAAACCATAAACCACTACCCCAGAACGATCCGCTACACTACACAAACACCAATGCACTACCCTAGACCCTAAAACACTACCCCAGCATGACCCCCTACACTAGCCAGACACCACTGCAATACCCTAAACCCTAAAACACGACCCCCTACACTACACAAACACCACTGAACTACCCTAAACCCTAAAACACTACACCCAGCACGACCCCCTACACTACACAAACTCCACTGCACTACCCTAAACCCTAAAACACTGCCCCCTACTATACCCAAAAACAACTGCACTACCCTAAACCCTAAAACACTATACCCAGCAGTACCCCTCAAACTACCCAAACACCACTGCACTACCCTAAACTGTGAAACACTACCCCCAGCATTACCCCCTACACTACACAAACACCACTGCACTACCCTTAACCCTAAAACACTACCTCCAGCAGTACCCTCTACACTACCCAACCACCACTGCACTACCCTAAACCCTAAACTACTACCCCCAGCACGACCCCCTACACTACCCAAACACCACTGCACTGCCCTAAACCCTAAAACACTACCCCAGCACGACCCCCTATATTACCAATACACCACTGCACTACACTAAACCCTAAAATACTCCCCCAGCACGACTCCCTAAACAACCCAAACACCACTGCACTACCCTAAACCCTAAATCTACCCCCAGCACGACCCTCTACACTACACAAACAACACTGCACTACCCTTAAGCCTAAATCAACCCTCAGCATGACCCCCTACACTACCCAAACAACACTGCAGTACCCTAAACCCTAAAACACTACCCCCAGCATGACCCCCTACACTACCCAAACACCACTGCACTACCCTAAACACTAAAATACTACCCCAGCACGACCCCCTACACTACCCAAACACCACTGCACTACCCTAAACCCTAAAACACTACCCCCAACAGTACCCCTACACTACCCAAATACCACTGCACTACCCTAAACCCTAAACCACTACCCCCAGCATGACCCCCTACACTACCCAAACACCACTGCACTGCCCTAAACCCTAAAACACTACCCCATCATGACCCACTACACTACCCAAACACCACTGCACTACCCTAAACCCTAAAACACTCCCCCCAGCATGACTCCCTACACTACCCAAACACCACTGCACTTCCCTAAACCCTAAATCTACCCCAAGCACGACCCCCTACACTACCCAAACACCACTGCACTACCCTAAACACTAAATCTACCTCAAGCACGACCCCCTACACAACACAAACACGACTGCACTACCCTAAACCCTAAACCACTACCCCCAGCACGACCCCCTACACTACCGAAACACCTCTGCACCGCCCTAAACCCTAAAACACTACCCCAGCACGATCCCCTACACTACACAAACACAACTGCACTACCCTAAACACTAAATCTACCTCAAGCACGACCCCCTACACAACACAAACACGACTGCACTACCCTAAACCCTAAACCACTACCCCCAGCACGACCCCCTAGACTACACAAACACCACTGCACTACCCTAAACCCTAAAACACTCCCCCAGCACGACTCCCTACACTCCCCAAACACCACTGCACTACCCTAAACCCTAAGTCTACCCCCAGCACGATCCCCTATGCTACCCGAACACCACTGCACTCTCCTGAATCCTAAAACACTACCCCAGCACTATCCCCTACTCTACACAAACACCACTGCACTACCCTAAACCCTGAAACACTTCCCCAGCACTACTCCCTACACTCCCCAAACACCACTGCCCTAAACCCTAAATCTACCCCCAGCACAGCCCTCTACACTACCCAAACACCACTGCACTACCCTAAACCCTAAACCAATACCCCCAGCACGACCCCTACACTACCCAAACACCACTGCACTACCCTAAACCCTAAAACACTACCTGCAGCACGACCCCCTACACTACCCAAAGACCACTGCACTACCCTAAACCCTAAAACACTGCCCCAAGCACGACCCCCTACACTACACAAACACCACTGCACTACCCTAAACCCTAAAACACTACCCCCTACAATACCCAAAAGCCACTGCACTACCCTAAACCCTAAAACACTACCCCCAGCATGACTCCCTACACTACCCAAACACCAGTGCACTACCCTAAACCCTAAATCACGACCCCCTACACTACACAAACACCACTGAACTACCCTAAAACACTACCCCCAGCAGAACCCCCTACACTACCCAACCACCACTGCACTACCCTAAACCCTAAACTACTACCCCCAGCAAGACCCCCTACACTACCCAAACACCACTGCACTGCCCTAAACCCTAAAACACTACCCCAGCACGACCCCCTATATTACCAAAACACCACTGCACTACACTAAACCCTAAAATACTCCCCCAGCACGACTCCCTAAACTACCCAAACACCACTGCACTACCCTAAACCCTAAAACACGACCCCCTACACTACAAAAACACCACTGTACTAACCTAAACCCTAAAACACTACCCCCAGCACGACCCCTACACTACACAAACACCACTGCACTACCCTAAACCCTAAAACACTACCCCCTACACTAAAC
Source organism: Triturus cristatus (assembly GCF_964204655.1). Lineage (NCBI taxonomy): Eukaryota > Metazoa > Chordata > Amphibia > Caudata > Salamandridae > Triturus > Triturus cristatus. Next base: position 662,709,763 of record NC_140579.1, on the reverse strand, counting down.
AAAAGCCACTGCACTACCCTAAACCGTAAAACACTACCCTCAGCATGACCCCCTACACTACACAAACACCACTGCACTACCCTAAACCCTAAAACACTGCCCCAAGCACGACCCCCTACACTACACAAACACCACTGCACTACCCTAAACCCTAAAACACTACCCCCTACAATACCCAAAAGCCACTGCACTACCCTAAACCCTAAAACACTACCCCCAGCATGACTCCCTACACTACCCAAACACCAGTGCACTACCCTAAACCCTAAATCACGACCCCCTACACTACACAAACACCACTGAACTACCCTAAACCCTAAAACACTACCCCCAGCACGACCCCCTACACTACACAAACTCCACTGCACTACCCTAAACCCTAAAACACTACACCCAGCAGTACCCCTCAAACTACCCAAACACCACTGCACTACCCTAATCTGTGAAACACTACCCCGAGCAGTACCCCCTACACTACCCAAACACCACTGCACTACCCTAAACCCTAAAACACTACCTCCAGCAGAACCCCCAACACTACCCAACCACCACTGCACTACCCTAAACCCTAAACTACTACCCCCAGCACGACCCCCTACACTACCCAAACACCACTGCACTGCCCTAAACCCTAAAACACTACCCCAGCACTACCCCCTATATTACCAAAACACCACTGCACTACACTAAACCCTAAAATACTCCCCCAGCACGACTCCCTAAACTACCTAAATACCACTGCACTACCCTAAACCCTAAATCTACCCCTAGCACGACCCTCTACACTACACAAACACCACTGCACTACCCTAAAGCCTAAATCAACCCTCAGCATGACCCCCTACACTACCCAAACAACACTGCAGTACCCTAAACCCTAAAACACTACCCCAGCATGACCCCCTACACTACCCAAACACCACTGCACTACCCTAAACCCTAAAATACTACCCCAGCACTATCCCCTACACTACACAAACACCACTGCACTACCCTAAACCCTAAAACACTTCCCCAGCACTACTCCCTACACTCCCCAAACACCACTGCCCTATACCCTAAATCTACCCCCAGCACAACCCTCTACACTACCCAAACACCACTGCACTACCCTAAACCCTAAACCACTACCCCCAGCACGACCCCCTACACTACCCAAACACCACTGCACTACCCTAAACCCTAAAACACTACCTGCAGCACGGCCCCCTACACTACCCAAAGACCACTGCACTACCCTAAACCCTAAAACACTGCCCCCTAAAATACCCAAAAACAACTGCACTACCCTAAACCCTAAAACACTACACCCAGCAGTACCCCTCAAACTACCCAAACACCACTGCACTACCCTAAACTGTGAAACACTACCCCCAGCAGTACCCCCTACACTACCCAAACACCACTGCACTACCCTAAACCCTAAAACACTACCTCCAGCAGTACCCCCTACACTACCCAACCACCACTGCACTACCCTAAACCCTAAACTACTACCCCCAGCACGACCCCCTACACTACCCAAACACCACTGCACTGCCCTAAACCCTAAAACACTACCCCAGCACGACCCCCTATATTACCAAAACACCACTGCACTACACTAAACCCTAAAATACTCCCCAAGCACGACTCCCTAAACTACCCAAACACCACTGCACTACCCTAAACCCTAAATCTACCCCCAGCACGACCCTCTACACTACACAAACACCACTGCACTACCCTAAAGCCTAAATCAACCCTCAGCATGACCCCCTACACTACCCAAACAACACTGCAGTACCCTAAACCCTAAACCACTACCCACAGCACGACCACCTACACTACACAAACACCATTGCACTACCCTAAACCCTAAATCTACCTCAAGCACGACCCCCTACACAACACAAACACCACTGCACTACTCTAAACTCTAAACCACTACCCCCAGCACGACCCCCTACACTACCCAAACACCACTGCACTACACTAAACCCGAAATCTACCCCCAGCATGACCTCCCACACTACACAAACACCACTGCACCACTCTAAACCCTAAAACACTACCCCCAGCATGAACCCCTACACTACACAAACACCACTGCACTACCCTAAACACTAAAACACTACCCTCAGCATGACTCCCTACACTACCCAAACACCACTGCACTACACTAAACCCTAAATCTACCCCCAGCATGACCTCCCACACTACACAAACACCACTGCACTACTCTAAACCCTAAAAACACTACTTCCAGCATGAACCCCTACACTACACAAACACCACTGCACTACCCTAAACACTAAAACACTACCCTCAGCATGACGCCCTACACTGCACAAACACCACTGCACTACCCTAAACCCTAAAACACTAACACCAGCACGACCCCCTACAGTACCCAAACATCACTGCACTACCCTAAACCCTAAAACAATAACCACAGCATGACACCCTACAGTACACAAGCACCACTGCACTACCTTAAACCCTAAAACACTACCCCTAGCACGACACCCTACACTACCCAAACATACCTGCACTACCCTAAACCCTAAAACACGACCACCAGCACGACTCCCTACACTACCCAAACACCACTGCACTACCCTAAACCCTAAAACAATAACCACAGCATGACACCCTACACCACACAAACACCACTGCACTACCCTAAACCCTAAAACACTACCCCCAGCATGATCCCCTACACTACATAAACACCACTGTACTACTCTAAAACCTAAAACACTACACCCAGCACGACCCCTTTCACTACCCAAACACCACTGCACTACCCTAAACCCTAAAACAATAACCACAGCATGACACCCTACACCACACAAACACCACTGCACTACCCTAATCCCTAAACCACTACCCCTAGCATGATCCCCTACACTACACAAACACCACTGCACTACCCTAATCCCTAAATATGAGCCCCTACACTACACAAACTCCACTGCACTACCCTAAACCCTAAGACACTACACACAGCATGACCCTCTACACTACACAAAAACCACTGCACTACCCAAAACCACAAAACACTACCCCGTACACTACACAAACACCACTGCACTACCCTAAACCCCAAAACACTAAACCCAGCATGATCCTCTACACTACACAAACACCACTGCACTACCCTAAACCATAACAGTACACCCTACACTACACAAACACCACTGCACTTCCCTAAACCCTAAAACGCTAACCCCAGCATGACCACTTACACTACCCAAACACCACAGTACTGCACTGCCCTAAACCCGAAAACACTATCCCCAGCATAACAACCTCCACTACTCAAACACCACTGCACTACCCTAAACCCTAAAACACTACCCCGTACACTACACAAACACAACTGCACTACCCTAAACCCTAAAACACTAACCCCAGCATGATCCTCTACACTACACAAACACCACTGCACTACCCTAAACCATAACAGTACCCCCTACACTACACAAACACCACTGCACTACCCTAAACCCTAAATCTACCCCAGTACAACCCCCTAGACTACACAAACACCACTGCAGTACCTTAAACTCTAAAACATTACCCCCAGCACGGCCCCCTTCACTACACAAACACCACTGCACTGCCTTAAACCATTAAACAATACCCCTAGCAGTACTCCCTACACTACCCAACACCACTGCACTACCCTAAACCCTAAAACACTACCCCCTTAATGACCCCCTACACTACACAAACACCACGGCACTACCCTAAACTCTAAAACACTACCCCCAGCAGTACGCCCTACACTACCCAAACACAACTGCACTACCCTAAACCCTAAAACACTACCCCAGCACGACCCCCTACAGTACCCAAACACCACTGCACTACCCTATCCCCTGAAACATGACCCCCTATACTACACAAACACCACTGCACTACCCTAAACCCTAAAACACTACCCCATACACTACACAAACACCACTGCACTACTCTAAACCCTAAAACACTACCCCCAGCATGAACCCCTACACTACACAAACACCACTGCACTACCCTAAACACTAAAACACTACCCTCAGCATGACGCCCTACACTACACAAGCACCACTGCACTACCTTAAACCCTAAAACACTACCCCCAGAACGACACCCTACACTACCCAAACATACCTGCACTACCCTAAACCCTAAAACACGACCACCAGCACGACTCCCTACACTACCCAAACACTACTGCACTACCCTAAACCCTAAAACAATAACCACAGCATGACACCCTACACTACCCAAACACAACTGCACTACCCTAAACCCAAAAACACTACCCCCAGCACGACCCCCTACACTACACAAACACCACTGCACTACCCTAATCCCTAAATATGAGCCCCTACACTACACAAACTCCACTGCACTACCCGAAACCCTAAGACACTACCCACTGCATGACCCTCTACACTACACAAATACCACTGCACTACCCTAAACCCCAAAACGCTACCCCGTCCACTACACAAACACCACTGCACTACCCTAAACCCTAAAACACTAACCCTAGCATGATCCTCTACACTACACCAACACCACTGCACTACCCTAAACCATAACAGTACCCCTACACTACACAAACACCACTGCACTTCCCTAAACCCTAAAACACTAACCCCAGCATGACCTCTTACACTACCCAAACACAACTGCACTACCCTAAACCCTAAAACACTACCCCCTACACTGCACAATCACAACTGCACAAACCCTAAACCCAAAAACACTACCCCCACACAACACCCTACACTACCCAAACACCACTGCACTACCCTAAACCCTAAAACAGTACCCCCTACACTACACAAACACCACTGCACTTCCCTAAACCCTAAAACACTAACCCCAGCATGACCTCTTACACTACCCAAACACAACTGCACTACCCTAAACCCTAAAACACTACCCCCTACACTGCACAAACACAACTGCACAAACCCTAAACCCAAAAACACTACCCCCACACAACACCCTACACTACCCAAACACCACTGCACTACCCTAAACCCTAAAACACGACCCCCTACGCTACACAAACACCACTGCACTACCCTAAACCCTAAAATACTACCCCCAGCACGACCCCCTATACTACACAAACACCACTGCACTACCCTAAACCAATAAACACTACCACCAGCACGACCCCCTACAGTACCCAAACACCACTGCACTACCCTAAAGCCAAAAACACTACCACCAGCATGACCCTCTACAGTACCCAAACACCACTACAGTACCCTAAACCCTAAAACACTACCCCCTACATTACACAAACACCACTGCACTACCCTAAACCCTAAAACACTACCCCAAGCACAACCCTCTACACTACACAAACACCACTGCACTACTCTAAACCCTAAAACACTACCCCAGCACTACCTCTACACTACCCAAACACCACTGCACTACCCTAAACTCTCAAACACTACCCCCACATGACTCCCTATGCTACACAAACACCACTGCACTACCCTAAACCCTAAAACACTATCTCCAGCACAACCCTCTACACTACAGAAAAACCACTGCACTACTCTAAACCCTAAAACACTACCCCAGCACTACCCCTACACTACCCAAACACCACTGCACTAAACTAAACCCTAAATCTTCCCCCAACATGACGTTGCACACCACACAAACACCACTGCACTACCCTAAACCTAAAAACACTACCCCCAGCATGAACCAATACACTACACAAACTCCACTGCACTACCCTAAACCCTAAAACACTACCCACAGCATGACCCCCTACATTACACAAACACCACTGCACTACCCTAAACCCTAAAACATTACCCCCTACAGTACACAAATACAACTGCACTACCCTAAACCCTAAAACACTACCCCAGCACGATCCCCTACACTACACAAACAACACTGCACTACCCTAAACCCTAAAACACTACCCCCAGCACGATCCCCTACACTACACAAACACCACTGTACTACCCTAAAACCTAAAACACTACACCCAGCACGACCCCTTTCACTACCCAAACACAACTGCACTACTCTAAACCCAAAAACTCTACCCCCAGCACGATCCCCTACACTACACAAACACCACTGCACTACCCTAAACCCTAAATATGAGCCCCTACACTACACAATCTCCACTGCACTACCCTAAACCCTAAGACACTACCCCCAGCATGACCCTCTACACTACACAAACACCACTGCACTACCCTAAACCCTAAAACACTACCTCCAGCAGAACCCCCTACACTACCCAACCACCACTGCACTACCCTAAACCCTAAACTACTACCCCCAGCACGACCCCTACATTACCCAAACACCACTGCACTGCCCTAAACCCTAAAACACTACCCCAGCACGACCCCCTATATTACCAAAACACCACTGCACTACACTAAACCCTAAAATACTCCCCCAGCACGACTCCCTAAACTATCCAAACACCACTGCACTACCCTAAACCCTAAATCTACCCCCAGCACGACCCTCTACACTACACAAACACCACTGCACTACCCTAAAGCCTAAATCAACCCTCAGCATGACCCCCTACACTACCCAAACAACACTGCAGTACCCTAAACCCTAAAACACTACCCCAGCATGACCCCCTACACTACCCAAACACCACTGCACTACCCTAAACCCTAAAATACTACCCCAGCACTATCCCCTTCACTACACAAACACCACTGCACTACCCTAAACCCTAAAACACTTCCCCAGCACTACTCCCTACACTCCCCAAACACCACTGCCCTACACCCTAAATCTACCCCCAGCACAACCCTCTACACTACCCAAACACCACTGCACTACCCTAAACCCTAAACCACTACCCCCAGCACGACCCCCTACACTACCCAAACACCACTGCACTACCCTAAACCCTAAAACACTACCTGCAGCACGGCCCCCTACACTACCCAAAGACCACTGCACTACCCTAAACCCTAAAACACTGCCCCTAAAATACCCAAAAACAACTGCACTACCCTAAACCCTAAAACACTACACCCAGCAGTACCCCTCAAACTACCCAAACACCACTGCACTACCCTAAACTGTGAAACACTACCCCCAGCAGTACCCCCTACACTACCCAAACACCACTGCACTACCCTAAACCCTAAAACACTACCTCCAGAAGTACCCCCTACACTTCCCAACCACCACTGCACTACCCTAAACCCTAAACTACTACCCCCAGCACGACCCCCTACACTACCCAAACACCACTGCACTGCCCTAAACCCTAAAACACTACCCCAGCACGACCCCCTATATTACCAAAACACCACTGCACTACACTAAACCCTAAAATACTCCCCCAGCACGACTCCCTAAACTACCCAAACACCACTGCACTACCCTAAACCCTAAATCTACCCCCAGCACGACCCTCTACACTACACAAACACCACTGCACTACCCTAAAGCCTAAATCAACCCTCAGCATGACCCCCTACACTACCCAAACAACACTGCAGTACCCTAAACCCTAAAACACTACCCCCAGCATGACCCCCTACACTACCCAAACACCACTGCACTACCCTAAACCCTAAAATACTACCCCAGCACGACCCCCTACACTACCCAAACACCACTGCACTACCCTAAACCCTAAAACACTACCCCCAACAGTACCCCTACACTACCCAAATACCACTGCACTACCCTAAACCACTACCCACAGCACGACCACCTACACTACCCAAACACCACTGCACTGCCCTAAACCCTAAAACACTACCCCCAGCATGACCCACTACACTACCCAAACACCACTGCACTACCCTAAACCCTAAAACACTCCCCCCAGCATGACTCCCTACACTACCCAAACACCACTGTACTACCCTAAACCATAATTCTACCCCAGCACGACCCCCTACACTACCCAAACACCACTGCACTTCTCTAAACCCTAAATCTACCCTCAGCATGACCCCCTACACTACTCAAAAACCACTAAACTACCCTAAACCCTAAGACACTACCCCAGCACGACCCCCTACACTACCCAAACACCACTGCACCGCCCTAAGCCCTAAAACACTACCCCAGCACGATCCCCTACACTACACAAACACCATTGCACTACCCTAAACCCTAAATCTACCTCAAGCACGACCCCCTACACAACACAAACACCACTGCACTACTCTAAACTCTAAACCACTACCCCCAGCACGACCCCCTACACTACCCAAACACCACTGCACTACACTAAACCCTAAATTTACCCCCAGCATGACCTCCCACACTACAAAAACACCACTGCACTACTCTAAACCCTAAAACACTACCCCCAGCATGAACCCCTACACTACACAAACACCACTGCACTACCCTAAACACTAAAACACTACCCTCAGCATGACTCCCTACACTACCCAAACACCACTGCACTACACTAAACCCTAAATCTACCCCCAGCATGACCTCCCACACTACACAAACACCACTGCACTACTCTAAACCCTAAAAACACTACCCCCAGCATGAACCCCTACACTGCACAAACACCACTGCACTACCCTAAACCCTAAAACACTAACACCAGCACGACCCCCTACAGTACCCAAACATCACTGCACTACCCTAAACCCTAAAACAATAACCACAGCATGACACCCTACAGTACACAAGCACCACTGCACTACCTTAAACCCTAAAACACTACCCCCAGCACGACACCCTACACTACCCAAACATACCTGCACTACCCTAAACCCTAAAACATGACCACCAGCACGACTCCCTACACTACCCAAACACCACTGCACTACCCTAAACCCTAAAACAATAACCACAGCATGACACCCTACACCACACAAACACCACTGCACTACCCTAAACCCTAAAACACTACCCCCAGCATGATCCCCTACACTACACAAACACCACTGTACTACTCTAAAACCTAAAACACTACACCCAGCACGACCCCTTTCACTACCCAAACACCACTGCACTACCCTAAACCCTAAAACAATAACCACAGCATGACACCCTACACCACACAAACACCACTGCACTACCCTAAGCCCTAAACCACTACCCCTAGCATGATTCCCTACACTACACAAACACCACTGCACTACCCTAATCCCTAAATATGAGCCCCTACACTACACAAACTCCACTGCACTACCCTAAACCCTAAGACACTACACACAGCATGACCCTCTACACTACACAAATACCACTGCACTACCCTAAACCCAAAAACACTACCCCGTACACTACACAAACACCACTACACTACCCTAAACCCCAAAACACTAAACCCAGCATGATCCTCTACACTACACAAACACCACTGCACTACCCTAAACCATAACAGTACACCCTACACTACACAAACACCACTGCACTTCCCTAAACCCTAAACCCTAAAACGCTAACCCCAGCATGACCACTTACACTACCCAAACACCACAGTACTGCACTGCCCTAAACCCGAAAACACTATCCCCAGCATAACAACCTACACTACTCAAACACCACTGCACTACCCTAAACCCTAAGACACTACCCCGTACACTACACAAACACAACTGCACTACCCTAAACCCTAAAACACTAACCCCAGCATGATCCTCTATACTACACAAACACCACTGCACTACCCTAAACCATAACAGTACCCCCTACACTACACAAACACCACTATACTACCCTAAACCCCAAATCACTACCCCCAGTATAACCCCCTACACTACCCAAACACCACAGTACTGCACTGCCCTAAACCCGAAAACACTATCCCCAGCATAACAACCTACACTACTCAAACACCACTGCACTACCCTAAACCCTAAAACACCACCCCCAGCAAGACCCCCTACACTACACAAAAACCACTGCACTACCCTAAACCCTAAATCTACCCCAGTACAACCCCCTAGACTACACAAACACCACTGCAGTACTTTAAACTCTAAAACATTACCCCCAGCACGGCCCCCTTCACTACACAAACACCACTGCACTGCCTTAAACCATTAAACAATACCCCTAGCAGTACCCCCTACACTACCCAAACACCACTGCACTACCCTAAACCCTAAAACACTACCCCCTTAATGACCCCCTACACTACACAAACACCACGGCACTACCCTAAACTCTAAAACACTACCCCCAGCAGTACGCCCTACACTACCCAAACACAACTGCACTACCCTAAACCCTAAAACACCACCCCCAGCACGACCCCCTACAGTACCCAAACACCACTGCACTACCCTATCCCCTGAAACATGACCCCCTATACTACACAAACACCACTGCACTACCCTAAACCCTAAAACACTACCCCATACACTACACAAACACCACTGCACTACTCTAAACCCTAAAACACTACCCCCAGCATGAACCCCTACACTACACAAACACCACGGCACTACCCTAAACTCTAAAACACTACCCCCAGCAGTACGCCCTACACTACCCAAACACAACTGCACTACCCTAAACCCTAAAACACCACCCCCAGCACGACCCCCTACAGTACCCAAACACCACTGCACTACCCTATCCCCTGAAACATGACCCCCTATACTACACAAACACCACTGCACTACCCTAAACCCTAAAACACTACCCCATACACTACACAAACACCACTGCACTACTCTAAACCCTAAAACACTACCCCCAGCATGAACCCCTACACTACACAAACACCACTGCACTACCCTAAACACTAAAACACTACCCTCAGCATGACGCCCTACACTACACAAGCACCACTGCACTACCTTAAACCCTAAAACACTACCCCCAGCACGACATCCCACACTACCCAAACATACCTGCACTACCCTAAACCCTAAAACACGACCACCAGCACGACTCCCTACACTACCCAAACACCACTGCACTACCCTCAACCCTAAAACAATAACCACAGCATGACACCCTACACTACACAAACACCACTGCACTACCCTAAACCCTAAAACACTACGCCCAGCACGATCCCCTACACCTCACAAACACCACTGTACTACGTAAAAACCTAAAACACTACACCCAGCACGACCCCTTTCACTACCCAAACACAACTGCACTACCCTAAACCCAAAAACACTACCCCCAGCACGACCCCCTACACTACACAAACACCACTGCACTACCCTAATCCCTAAATATGAGCCCCTACACTACACAAACTCCACTGCACTACCCGAAACCCTAAGACACTACCCACAGCATGACCCTCTACACTACACAAATACCACTGCACTACCCTAAACCCCAAAACGCTACCCCGTACACTACACAAACACCACTGCACTACCCTAAACCCTAAAACACTAACCCCAGCATGATCCTCTACACTACACAAACACCACTGCACTACCCTAAACCATAACAGTACCCCCTACACTACACAAACACCACTGCACTTCCCTAAACCCTAAAACATGACCCCCTACACTGCACAAACACAACTGCACAAACCCTAAACCCAAAAACACTACACCCACACAACACCCTACACTACCCAAACACCACTGCACTACCCTAAACCCTAAAACACGACCCCCTACGCTACACAAACACCACTGCACTACCCTAAACTCTAAAATACTACCCCCAGCACGACTCCCTATACTACACAAACACCACTGCACTACCCTAAACCATTAAACACTACCACCAGCACGACCCCCTACATACCCAAACACCACTACACTACCCTAAAGCCAAAAACACTACCCCCAGCATGACCCCCTACACTACACAAACACCACTACAGTACCCTAAACCCTAAAACACTTCCCCCTACATTACACAAACACCACTGCACTACCCTAAACCCTAAAACACTACCCCAAGCACAACCCTCTACACTACACAAACACCACTGCACTACTCTAAACCCTAAAACACCACCCCAGCACTACCTCTACACTACCCAAACACCACTGCACTACCCTAAACCCTAAAACACTACCCCCACATGACTCCCTATGCTACACAAACACCACTGCACTACCCTAAACCCTAAAACACTATCTCCAGCACAACACTCTACACTACAGAAAAAACCACTGCACTACTCTAAACCCTAAAACACTACCCCAGCACTACCCCTACACTACCCAAACACCACTGCACTACACTAAACCCTAAATCTTCCCCCAACATGACTTTGCACACCACACAAACACCACTGCACTACCCTAAACCTAAAAACACTACCCCCAGCATGAACCAATACACTACACAAACTTCACTGCACTACCCTAAACCCTAAAACACTACCCACAGCATGACCCCCTGCATTACACAAACACCACTGCACTACCCTAAACCCTAAAACATTACCCCCTACAGTACACAAATACAACTGCACTACCCTAAACCCTAAAACACTACCCCAGCACGATCCCCTACACTACACAAACAACACTGCACTACCCTAAACCCTAAAACACTACCCCAGCACGATCCCCTACACTACACAAACACCACTGTACTACCCTAAAACCTAAAACACTACACCCAGCACGATCCCTTTCACTACCTAAACACAACTGCACTACTCTAAACCCCAAAACTCTACCCCAGCACGATCCCCTACACTACACAAACACCACTGCACTACCCTAAACCCTAAATATGAGCCCCTACACTACACAATCTCCACTGCACTACCCTAAACCCTAAGACACTACCCACAGCATGACCCTCTACACTACACAAACACCACTGCACTACCCTAAACACAAAAACACTACCCCCTACACTACGCAAACACCACTGCACTACCCTTAACCCTAAAACACTAACCCCAGCATGACCTCTTACACTACCCAAAGACAGCTGCACTACCCTAAACCCTAAAACACAACCCCCTACACTACACAAACACCACTGCACTACCCTAAACCCTTAAACAATAACCACAGCATGACACCCTACACTACACAAGCACCACTGCACTACCTTAAACCCTTAAACACCACCCCCAGCACGACACCCTACACTACCCAAACATAACTGCACTACCCTAAACCCTAAAACACGACCACCAGCACGACTCCCTACACTACTCAAACACCACTGCACTGTCCTAAACCCAAAACACTACCCCAGCGCGATCCCCTACACTACACAAACACCACTGCACTACCATAAACCCTAAAACACTTTCCCCAGCACGATCCCCTACACTACACAAACACCACTGTACTACAGTAAAACCTACAACATTACACCCAGCACGACCCCTTTCACTACCTAAACACAACTGCACTGCCCTAAACCCAAAAACACTACCCCCAGCACGACCCCATACACTACACAAACACCACTGAACTACCCTAAACCCTAAATATGACCCCTACACTACACAAACTCCACTGCACTACCCTAAACCCTAAGACACTACCCACAGCATGACCCTCTACACTACACAAACACCACTGCACTACCCTAAACCTAAAAACACTACCCCCTACTCTAAACAAACACCACTGCACTACCCTAAACCCTAAAACACTAACCCCAGCATGACCTCTTACACTACACAAACACAACTGCACAACCCTAAACCCTAAAACACTACCCCCAGCACGACCCCCTATACTACACAAACACAACTGCACTAACCTAAAACCTAAAATACTATCCCCTATACTACACAAACACCACTGCACTACCCTAAACCCAAAACACTACCCCCAGCACGACCCCCTACACTACACAAACACCACTGCACTACTCTAAACCCTTAAACACTACCCCAGCACGACTCCCTACACTACCCAAACATCACTGCACTACCCTAAACCCTAAAACACTACCCCCAGCACTACCCCCTACAGTACCCAAACACCACTGCACTACCCTAAACCCTAAAACACTAACGCCAGCATGACACCCTACACTACACAAGCAACACTGCACTACCCTAAACCCTAAAACACTACCCCCAGCACGACACCCTACACTACCCAAACATAACTGCAGTTCCCTAAACTCTAAAACACGACCACCAGCACGACTCCCTACACTACACAAACACCACTGCACTACCCTAAACCCTATAACACTATCCCCAGCACGAACCCCTTCACTACACAAACACCACTGCACTGCCTTGAACCCTAAAACACTACCCCCAGCATGACCACTTACACTACCCAAACACCACTGCACTACCCTAAACCCTAAATATACCCCAGGACAAACCCCTACACTAACCAAACACCACAGCATTACCCTAAACCCTGAAACACTACCCACAGCCTGACCCCCTACACTACTCAAACACCACAGCACTACCCTAAACCCTAAAACACTACCCACAGCATGACCCCCTACATTACACAAACACCACTGCACTACCCTAAACCCTAAAACATTACTCCCTACACTACACAAACACAACTGCACTACCCTAAACCCTAAAACACAAACCCCAGCAGGACCCCCTACACTATCCAAACACCACTGCACTACCCTACACCCTTAAACACTACCCCAGCACGAACCTCTATACTACACAAACACCAATGCACTACCCTAAACCCTAAAACACTACCCCCAGCACGACCCCCTACACGACACAAAAACCACTACACTACCTTAAAACACTACCCCCAGCACGACCCCCTACACTACACAAACACCACTATACTACCCTAAACCCAAAAACACTACCCCCAGCATAACCCCCTACACTACCCAAACACCACTGTACTGCACTGCCCTAAACCCGAAAACACTATCCCCAGCATAACAACCTACACTACTCAAACACCACTGCACTACCCAAACCCTAAAACACTGCCCCCATCAAGACCCCCTACACTACACAAAAACCACTGCACTACCCTAAACCCTAAATCTACCCCAGTACAACACCCTAGACTACACAAACACCACTGCAGTACCTTAAACTCTAAAACATTACCCCCAGCACGTCCCCCTTCACTACACAAACACCACTGCACTGCCTTAAACCCTAAAACTCTACACCTAGCACGACACCCTACTCTACACAAACACCACTGCACTACCCTAAACCCAAAAACACTACCCCCAGCATGATCCCCTACACTACACAAACACCACTACAGTACCCTAAACCCTAAAACACTACCCCCTACATTACACAAACACCACTGCACTACCCTAAACCCTAAAACACTACCCTCAGCACAACCCCCTACACTACACAAACACCACTGCACTACTCTAAACCCTAAAACACTACCCCCACATGACACCCTACACTACACAAACACCACTGCACTACCCTAAACCCTAAAACACTACCCCAGCACAACTCTCTATACTACCCAAGCATGACCTTACACACTACACAAACACCACTGCACTACCCAAAACCCAAAAACACTGCCCCCAGCATGAACCCATACACTACACAAACTCCACTGTACCACCCTAAACTCTAAAACACTACCCACAGCATGACCCCCTACATTACACAAACACCACTGCACTACCCTAAACCTTAAAACATTACTCCCTACACTACACAAACACAACTGCACTACCCTAAACCCTAAAACACTACCCCAGCCCGATCCCCTACACTACACAAACACTACTGCACTACCCTAAACCCTAAAACACTACCCCCAGCATGATCCCCTACACTACACAAACACCACTGTACTACCCTAAAACCTAAAACACTACACCCAGCACAACCCCTTTCACTATCCAAACACAACTGCACTACTCTAAACCCTAAGACACTACCCACAGCATGACCCTCTATACTACACAAACACCAGTGCCTTACCCTAAACCCAAAAACACTACCCCTACACTACAAAAACACCACTGCACTACCCTAAACCCTAAAACACTAACCCCAGCATGCCCCTCTACATTACACAAACACCACTGCACTACCCTACCCTAAACCACAAAACACTTCCCCCTACACTACATAAACACCACTGCACTACCCTAAACCCTAAAATACTAACCCCAGCATGACCTCTTACACTACCCAAACACAACTGCACTACCCTAAACCCTAAAACACGACTTCCTACACTGCACAAACACAACTGCACTCCCCTAAACCCTAAAACACGACTTCCTACACTGCACAAACACAACTGCACTCCCCTAAACCCTAAAACACTACCAACAGCACGACCCCCTATGCTACAAAAACATGACTGCACTACCCTAAACCCTTAATCACTACAAGCAGCACGACCCCCTACAGTACCCAAACACCACTGCACTACCCTAAACCCTTAAACACTACCCCCAGCACGACACCCTACACTACCCAAACATAACTGCACTACCCTAAACCCTAAAACATGACCACCAGCACGACTCCCTACACTACCCAAACACCACTGCACTACCCTAAACCCTAAAACACTCTCCCAGCACGATCCCCTATTCTACACAAACACCACTGCACTACCCTAAACCATAAAACACTACCCCAGCACGATCCCCTACACTACACAAACACCACTGTACTACCCTAAAACCTAAAACACTACACCCAGCACGACCCCTTTCACTACCCAAACACAACTGCACTACCCTAAACCCAAATATACTACACCCAGCACGACCCCCTACACTACACACACACCACTGCACTACCCTAAACCCTAAATATGAGCCCCTACACTACAGAAACTCCACTGCACTACCCTAAACCCTAAGACACTACCCACAGCATGACCCTCTACACTACACAAACTCCACTGCACTACCCTAAACCCCAAAACACTACCCCCTACCCTACACAAACACCACTGCCCTACCCTAAAACCTAAAACAATAACCCAAGCATGACCCTCTACACTACACAAACACCACTGCACTACCCTAAACCATAAAACACTACCCTCTACACTACACAAACAACACTGCACTACCCTAAACCCTAAAACACTAACCCCAGCATGACCTCTTACACTACCCAAACACAACAGCACTACCCTAAACCCTAAAACACGACCCCCTACACTGCACAAACACAACTGCACTCCCCTAAACCCAAAAATACTACCCCGACACTGCACCCTACACTACCCAAACACCACTACAGTACCCCAAACCCTAAAACACTACTCCCTACATTACACGAACACCACTGCACTACTCTAAACCCTAAAACACTACCCCAGCACTACTCCTACACTACACAAACACCACTGCACTACCCTAAACCCAAAACACTACCCCCAGCACGATCCCCTACACTATACAAACACCACTGTACCACCCTAAAACCTAAAACACTACACCCAGCACGACCCCTTTCACTACCCAAACACCACTATACTGCACTGCCATAATCCCGAAAACACTACCCACAACGCAACCCCCTACACTACTCTAACACCACTCCACTACCCTAAACCCTAATACACTACCCACAGCATGACCCTCTACACTACACATACACCACTGCACTACCCTAAACCCAAAAACACTACCCCTACACTACACAAACACCACTGCACTACCCTAAACCCTAAAACACTAACCCCAGCATGACCTTTCACACTACCCAAACACAACCCCCTACACTGCACAAACACAACTGCACTCCCCTAAACCAAACAACACTAGCCCCACACGACACCCTACACTACCCAAACATCACTGCACTACCCTAAACCCTAAAACACGACCCCCTACAGTACCCAAACACCACTGCACTACCCTAAACCCAAAAACACTACCCCCCGCATGACCCCCTACACTGCACAAACACCACTACAGTACCCTAAACACTAAAACACTTACCCCTACATTATACAAACACCACTGCACTACCCTAAACCCTAAAACACTACCCCTAGCACAACCCCCTACACTAGACAAACACCACTGCACTGCTCTAAACCCTAAAACACTACCCCTGCACTACCCCTACCCTACCCAAACACAACAGAACTACCCTAAACCCTAAAACACTACCCCCTACTCTGCACAAACACAACTGCACTCCCATAAACCCAAAAACACTACCCCCACACGACACCCTACACTACCCAAACATCACTGCACTACCCTAAACCCTAAATCACGACCCCCTACAGTACCCAAACACCACTGCACTACCCTAAACCCCAAAACACTACCCCCAGCATGACCCCCTACACTACACAAACACCACTACAGTACCCTAAACCCTAAAACACTTCCCACTACATTACACAAATACCACTGCACTACCCTAAACCCTAAAACACTACCCCAGCACAACCCCCTACACTAGACAACCACTGCACTTCCCTAAACCCTAAAACACTACCCCAGCACAACTCCCTACACTACCCAAACACCACTGCACTACAATAAACCCTAAATCTTCCCCCAACACGACCTTACACACTACACAAACACCACTGCACTAGCCTAAACCCAAAAACACTACCCCCAGCAGGACCCCCTACACTACACAAACACCATTGCACTACCCTAAACCCTAAAAAACTACACCCAGCACGATCCCCTACACTACACAAACACCACTGTACTACCCTAAAACCTAAAACACTACATACACCCAGCACGACCCCTTTCACTATCCAAACACAACTGCACTACTCTAAAGCCAAAAACACTACCCCCACACGACACCCTACACTACCCAAACATCACTGCACTACCATAAACCCTAAAACACGACCCCCTACAGTACCCAAACACCACTGCACTACCCTAAACCCAAAAACACTACCCCCAGCATGACCCCCTACACTACACAAACACCACTACAGTACCCTAAACCCTAAAACACTTCCCCCTACATTACACAAACACCACTGCACTACCCTAAACCCTAAAACACTACCCCCTACAGTACCCAAACACCACTGAACTACCCTAAACCCAAAAACACTACCCCCAGCATGATCCCCTACACTACACACACACCACTACAGTACCCGAAACCCTAAAACACTTCCCCCTACATTACACAAACACCACTGCACTACCCTAAAACACTACCCCCAGCACAACCCCCTACACTAGACAAACACCACTGCACTACTCTAAACCCTAAAACACTACCCCAGCACTACCCCTACACTACCCAAACACCACTGCACTACCCTAAACCCTACAACACTACCCCCACATGACTCACTTCACTACGCAAACACCACTGCACTTCCCTAAACCCTAAAACACTACCCCAGCACAACTCCCTACACTACCCAAACACCACTGCACTACAATAAACCCTACATGTTCCCCCAACATGACCTTACACACTACACAGACACCACTGCACTACCCTAACCCCAAAAACACTACCCCCAGCATGAGCCCATACACTACACAAACTCCACTGCACTACCCTAAACAATAAAACACTACCCCAACATGATCCCCTACACTACACAAACACCACTGCACTACCCTAAACCCTAAAAAACTACCCCAGCACGATCCCCTATACTACACAAATACCACTGCACTACCCTAAACCCTAAATATGAGCCCCTACACTACACAAACCCCACTGCACTACCCTAAACCCTAAGATACTACCCAGAGCATGACTCACTTCACTACACAAAAACCACTGCACTTCCCTAAACCCTAAAACACTACCCCAGCACAACTCCCTACACTACCCAAACACAACTGCACTACCCTAAACCCTAAAACACGACTTCCTACACTGCACAAACACAACTGCACTCCCCTAAACCCTAAAACACGACTTCCTACACTGCACAAAAACAACTGCACTCCCCTAAACCCTAAAACACTACCAACAGCACGACCCCCTATGCTACAAAAACACGACTGCACTACCCTAAACCCTTAATCACTACCAGCAGCACGACCCCCTACAGTACCCAAACACCACTGCACTACCCTAAACCCTTAAACACTACCCCCAGCACGACACCCTACACTACCCAAACATAACTGCACTACCCTAAACCCTAAAACATGACCACCAGCACGACTCCCTACACTACCCAAACACCACTGCACTACCCTAAACCCTAAAACACTCTCCCAGCACGATCCCCTATTCTACACAAACACCACTGCACTACCCTAAACCATAAAACACTACCCCAGCACGATCCCCTACACTACACAAACACCACTGTACTACCCTAAAACCTAAAACACTACACCCAGCACGACCCCTTTCACTACCCAAACACAACTGCACTACCCTAAACCCAAATATACTACACCCAGCACGACCCCCTACACTACACAAACACCACTGCACTACCCTAAACCCTAAATATGAGCCCCTACACTACAGAAACTCCACTGCACTACCCTAAACCCTAAGACACTACCCACAGCATGACCCTCTACACTACACAAACTCCACTGCACTACCCTAAACCCAAAAACACTACCCCCTACCCTACACAAACACCACTGCCCTACCCTAAAACCTAAAACAATAACCCAAGCATGACCCTCTACACTACACAAACACCACTGCACTACCCTAAACCATAAAACACTACCCTCTACACTACACAAACACCACTGCACTACCCTAAACCCTAAAACACTAACCCCAGCATGACCTCTTACACTACCCAAACACAACAGCACTACCCTAAACCTTAAAACACGACCCCCTACACTGCACAAACACAACTGCACTCCCCTAAACCCAAAAATACTACCCCGACACTGCACCCTACACTACCCAAACACCACTGCACTACCCTAAACCCTAAAACACGACCCCCTATACTACACAAACACTACTGCACTACCCTAAACCCTAAAACACTACCCCCAGCATGACCTCCTATACTACACAAACACCACTGCACTACCCTGAACCCTTAAACATTACCACCAGCACGACCCCCTACAGTACCCAAACGCCACTGCCATACCCTAAACCCAAAAACACTACCCCCGCATGACCCCCTACACTACACAAACACCACTACAGTACCCCAAACCCTAAAACACTACTCCCTACATTACACGAACACCACTGCACTACTCTAAACCCTAAAACACTACCCCAGCACTACTCCTACACTACACAAACACCACTGCACTACCCTAAACCCAAAACACTACCCCCAGCACGATCCCCTACACTATACAAACACCACTGTACCACCCTAAAACCTAAAACACTACACCCAGCACGACCCCTTTCACTAACCAAACACCACTATACTGCACTGCCATAATCCCGAAAACACTACCCACAACGCAACCCCCTACACTACTCTAACACCACTCCACTACCCTAAACCCTAATACACTACCCACAGCATGACCCTCTACACTACACATACACCACTGCACTACCCTAAACCCAAAAACACTACCCCTACACTACACAAACACCACTGCACTACCCTAAACCCTAAAACACTAACCCCAGCATGACCTTTCACACTACCCAAACACAACCCCCTACACTGCACAAACACAACTGCACTCCCCTAAACCAAACAACACTAGCCCCACACGACACCCTACACTACCCAAACATCACTGCACTACCCTAAACCCTAAAACACGACCCCCTACAGTACCCAAACACCACTGCACTACCCTAAACCCAAAAACACTACCCCCCGCATGACCCCCTACACTGCACAAACACCACTACAGTACCCTAAACACTAAAACACTTACCCCTACATTATACAAACACCACTGCACTACCCTAAACCCTAAAACACTACCCCTAGCACAACCCCCTACACTAGACAAACACCACTGCACTGCTCTAAACCCTAAAACACTACCCCTGCACTACCCCTACCCTACCCAAACACAACAGAACTACCCTAAACCCTAAAACACTACCCCCTACTCTGCACAAACACAACTGCACTCCCATAAACCCAAAAACACTACCCCCACACGACACCCTACACTACCCAAACATCACTGCACTACCCTAAACCCTAAATCACGACCCCCTACAGTACCCAAACACCACTGCACTAGCCTAAACCCAAAAACACTACCCCCAGCATGAACCCATACACTACACAAACTCCACTGCACTACCCTAAACCCTAAAACACTACCCCAGCACTACCCCTACACTACCCAAACACCACTGCACTACCCTAAACCCTAAAACACTACCCCCACATGACTCACTTCACTACACAAACACCACTGCACTTCCCTAAACCCTAAAACACTACCCCAGCACAACTCCCTACACTACCCAAACACCACTGCACTACAATAAACCCTACATGTTCCCCCAACATGACCTTACACACTACACAGACACCACTGCACTACCCTAACCCCAAAAACACTACCCCCAGCATGAGCCCATACACTACACAAACTCCACTGCACTACCCTAAACAATAAAACACTACCCCAACATGATCCCCTACACTACACAAACACCACTGCACTACCCTAAACCCTAAAAAACTACCCCAGCACGATCCCCTACACTACACACATACCACTGCACTACCCTAAACCCTAAATATGAGCCCCTACACTACACAAACCCCACTGCACTACCCTAAACCCTAAGATACTACCCAGAGCATGACTCACTTCACTACACAAAAACCACTGCACTTCCCTAAACCCTAAAACACTACCCCAGCACAACTCCCTACACTACCCAAACACAACTGCACTACCCTAAACCCTAAAACACGACTTCCTACACTGCACAAACACAACTGCACTCCCCTAAACCCTAAAACACGACTTCCTACACTGCACAAACACAACTGCACTCCCCTAAACCCTAAAACACTACCAACAGCACGACCCCCTATGCTACAAAAACACGACTGCACTACCCTAAACCCTTAATCACTACCAGCAGCACGACCCCCTACAGTACCCAAACACCACTGCACTACCCTAAACCCTTAAACACTACCCCCAGCACGACACCCTACACTACCCAAACATAACTGCACTACCCTAAACCCTAAAACATGACCACCAGCACGACTCCCTACACTACCCAAACACCACTGCACTACCCTAAACCCTAAAACACTCTCCCAGCACGATCCCCTATTCTACACAAACACCACTGCACTACCCTAAACCATAAAACACTACCCCAGCACGATCCCCTACACTACACAAACACCACTGTACTACCCTAAAACCTAAAACACTACACCCAGCACGACCCCTTTCACTACCCAAACACAACTGCACTACCCTAAACCCAAATATACTACACCCAGCACGACCCCCTACACTACACAAACACCACTGCACTACCCTAAACCCTAAATATGAGCCCCTACACTACAGAAACTCCACTGCACTACCCTAAACCCTAAGACACTACCCACAGCATGACCCTCTACACTACACAAACTCCACTGCACTACCCTAAACCCAAAAACACTACCCCCTACCCTACACAAACACCACTGCCCTACCCTAAAACCTAAAACAATAACCCAAGCATGACCCTCTACACTACACAAACACCACTGCACTACCCTAAACCATAAAACACTACCCTCTACACTACACAAACACCACTGCACTACCCTAAACCCTAAAACACTAACCCCAGCATGACCTCTTACACTACCCAAACACAACAGCACTACCCTAAACCCTAAAACACGACCCCCTACACTGCACAAACACAACTGCACTCCCCTAAACCCAAAAATACTACCCCGACACTGCACCCTACACTACCCAAACACCACTGCACTACCCTAAACCCTAAAACACGACCCCCTATACTACACAAACACTACTGCACTACCCTAAACCCTAAAACACTACCCCCAGCATGACCTCCTATACTACACAAACACCACTGCACTACCCTGAACCCTTAAACATTACCACCAGCACGACCCCCTACAGTACCCAAACGCCACTGCCATACCCTAAACCCAAAAACACTACCCCCGCATGACCCCCTACACTACACAAACACCACTACAGTACCCCAAACCCTAAAACACTACTCCCTACATTACACGAACACCACTGCACTACTCTAAACCCTAAAACACTACCCCAGCACTACTCCTACACTACACAAACACCACTGCACTACCCTAAACACAAAACACTACCCCCAGCACGATCCCCTACACTATACAAACACCACTGTACCACCCTAAAACCTAAAACACTACACCCAGCACGACCCCTTTCACTACCCAAACACCACTATACTGCACTGCCATAATCCCGAAAACACTACCCACAACGCAACCCCCTACACTACTCTAACACCACTCCACTACCCTAAACCCTAATACACTACCCACAGCATGACCCTCTACACTACACATACACCACTGCACTACCCTAAACCCAAAAACACTACCCCTACACTACACAAACACCACTGCACTACCCTAAACCCTAAAACACTAACCCCAGCATGACCTTTCACACTACCCAAACACAACCCCCTACACTGCACAAACACAACTGCACTCCCCTAAACCAAACAACACTAGCCCCACACGACACCCTACACTACCCAAACATCACTGCACTACCCTAAACCCTAAAACACGACCCCCACAGTACCCAAACACCACTGCACTACCCTAAACCCAAAAACACTACCCCCCGCATGACCCCCTACACTGCACAAACACCACTACAGTACCCTAAACACTAAAACACTTACCCCTACATTATACAAACACCACTGCACTACCCTAAACCCTAAAACACTACCCCTAGCACAACCCCCTACACTAGACAAACACCACTGCACTGCTCTAAACCCTAAAACACTACCCCTGCACTACCCCTACCCTACCCAAACACAACAGAACTACCCTAAACCCTAAAACACTACCCCCTACTCTGCACAAACACAACTGCACTCCCATAAACCCAAAAACACTACCCCACACGACACCCTACGCTACCCAAACATCACTGCACTACCCTAAACCCTAAATCACGACCCCCTACAGTACCCAAACACCACTGCACTACCCTAAACCCCAAAACACTACCCCCAGCATGACCCCCTACACTACACAAACACCACTACAGTACCCTAAACCCTAAAACACTTCCCACTACATTACACAAATACCACTGCACTACCCTAAACCCTAAAACACTACCCCAGCACAACCCCCTACACTAGACAAACACCACTGCACTTCCCTAAACCCTAAAACACTACCCCAGCACAACTCCCTACACTACCCAAACACCACTGCACTACAATAAACCCTAAATCTTCCCCCAACACGACCTTACACACTACACAAACACCACTGCACTAGCCTAAACCCAAAAACACTACCCCCAGCAGGACCCCCTACACTACACAAACACCATTGCACTACCCTAAACCCTAAAAAACTACACCCAGCACGATCCCCTACACTACACAAACACCACTGTACTACCCTAAAACCTAAAACACTACATACACCCAGCATGACCCCTTTCACTATCCAAACACAACTGCACTACTCTAAAGCCAAAAACACTACCCCCACACGACACCCTACACTACCCAAACATCACTGCACTACCCTAAACCCTAAAACACGACCCCCTACAGTACCCAAACACCACTGCACTACCCTAAACCCAAAAACACTACCCCCAGCATGACCCCCTACACTACACAAACACCACTACAGTACCCTAAACCCTAAAACACTTCCCCCTACATTACACAAACACCACTGCACTACCCTAAACCCTAAAACACTACCCCCTACAGTACCCAAACACCACTGAACTACCCTAAACCCAAAAACACTACCCCCAGCATGATCCCCTACACTACACACACACCACTACAGTACCCGAAACCCTAAAACACTTCCCCCTACATTACACAAACACCACTGCACTACCCTAAAACACTACCCCCAGCACAACCCCCTACACTAGACAAACACCACTGCACTACTCTAAACCCTAAAACACTACCCCAGCACTACCCCTACACTACCCAAACACCACTGCACTACCCTAAACCCTACAACACTACCCCCACATGACTCACTTCACTACGCAAACACCACTGCACTTCCCTAAACCCTAAAACACTACCCCAGCACAACTCCCTACACTACCCAAACACCACTGCACTACAATAAACCCTACATGTTCCCCCAACATGACCTTACACACTACACAGACACCACTGCACTACCCTAACCCCAAAAACACTACCCCCAGCATGAGCCCATACACTACACAAACTCCACTGCACTACCCTAAACAATAAAACACTACCCCAACATGATCCCCTACACTACACAAACACCACTGCACTACCCTAAACCCTAAAAAACTACCCCAGCACGATCCCCTACACTACACAAATACCACTGCACTACCCTAAACCCTAAATATGAGCCCCTACACTACACAAACCCCACTGCACTACCCTAAACCCTAAGATACTACCCAGAGCATGACTCACTTCACTACACAAAACCACTGCACTTCCCTAAACCCTAAAACACTACCCCAGCACAACTCCCTACACTACCCAAACACCACTGCACTACAATAAACCCTAAATGTTCCCCCAACTTGACCTTACACACTACACAGACACCACTGCACTACCCTAAACCCAAAAACACTACCCCCAGCATGAACCCATACACTACACAATCTCCACTGCACTACCCTAAACCCTAAAACACTACCCACAGCAGGACCCCCTACATTACACAAACACCACTGCACTACCCTAAACCCTAAAACACTACCCCAACATGATCCCCTACACTACACAAACACCACTGCACTACCCTAAACCCTAAAAAACTACCCCAGCACTATCCCCTACACTACACAAACACCACTGTACTACCCTAAAACCTAAAACACTACATACACCCAGCACAACCCCTTTCACTACACAAACACCACTGCACTACCCTAAACACTAAATATGAGCCCCTACACTACACAAACCCCACTACACTACCCTAAACCCTAAAACACGACCCCCTACACTGCACAAACACAACTGCACTCCCCTAAACCCAAAAACACTACCCCGACACTACACCCTACACTACCCAAACACCACTGCACTACCCTAAACCCTAAAACACGACCCCCTACACTACACAAACACCACTGCACTACCCTAAACCCTTAAACATTACCACCAGCACGACCCCCTACAGTACCCAAACGCCACTGCACTACCCTAAACCCAAAAACACTACCCCCAGCATGACCCCCTACACTACACAAACACCACTACAGTACCCTAAACCCTAAAACACTACTCCCTACATTACACAAACACCACTGCACTACCCTAAACCCTAAAACACTACCCCCAGCCCAACCCCCTACACTAGACAAACACCACTGCACTACTCTAAACCCTAAAACACTACCCCAGCACTACTCCTACACTACACAAACACCACTGCACTACCCTAAACCCAAAACACTACCCCAGCACGATCCCCTACACTATACAAACACCACTGTACCACCTTAAAACCTAAAACACTACACCCAGCACGACCCCTTTCACTACCCAAACACCACTGTACTGCACTGCCATAATCCCGAAAACACTACCCACAACGCAACCCCCTAAACTACTCTAACACCACTCCACTACCCTAAACCCTAAGACACTACCCACAGCATGACCCTCTACACTACACATACACCACTGCACTACCCTAAACCCTAAAACACTAACCCCAGCATGACCTTTTACACTACCCAAACACAACAGCACTACCCTAAACCCTAAAACACAACCCCCTACACTGCACAAACACAACTGCACTCCCCTAAACCCAAAAATACTACCCCGACACTGCACCCTACACTACCCAAACACCACTGCACTACCCTAAACCCAAAAACACTACCCCCAGCATGACCCCCTACACTACACAAACACCACTACAGTACCCTAAACCCTAAAACACTTCCCCCTACATTACACAAACACCACTGCACTACCCTAACCCCTAAAACACTACCCCTAGCACAATGCCCTACACTAGACAAACACCACTGCACTGCTCTAAACCCTAAAACACTACCCCTGCACTACCCCTACCCTACCCAAACACAACAGAACTACCCTAAACCCTAAAACACGACCCCCTACTCTGCACAAACACAACTGCACTCCCCTAAACCCCAAAACACTACCCCACACAACACCCTACACTACCCAAACATCACTGCACTACCCTAAACCCTAAAACACGACCCCCTACAGTACCCAAACACCACTGCACTACCCTAAACCCCAAAACACTACCCCCAGCATGACCCCCTACACTACACAAACACCACTACAGTACCCTAAACCCTAAAACACTTCCCACTTCATTACACAAACACCACTGCACTACCCTAAACCCTAAAACACTACCCCAGCACAACCCCCTACACTAGACAAACACCACTGCACTTCCCTAAACCCTAAAACACTACCCCAGCACAACTCCCTACACTACCCAAACACCACTGCACTACAATAAACCCTAAATCTTCCCCCAACATGATCTTACACACTACACAAACACCACTGCACTAGCCTAAACCCAAAAACACTACCCCCAGCATGAACCCATACACTACACAAACTCCACTGCACTACCCTAAACCCTAAAAAACACTACCCACAGCAGGACCCCCTACATTACACAAACACCACTGCACTACCCTAAACCCTAAAACACTACCCCAGCACGATCCCCTACACTACACAAACACCATTGCACTACCCTAAACCCTAAAAAACTACACCCAGCACGATCCCCTACACTACACAAACACCACTGTACTACCCTAAACCTAAAACACTACATACACCCAGCATGACCCCTTTCACTATCCAAACACAACTGCACTACTCTAAACCCCAAAACACTACCCCCACACGACACCGTACACTACCCAAACATCACTGCACTACCCTAAACCCTAAAACACGACCCCCTACAGTACCCAAACACCACTGCACTACCCTAAACCCAAAAACACTACCCCCAGCATGACCCCCTACACTACACAAACACCACTACAGTACCCTAAACCCTAAAACACTTCCCCCTACATTACACAAACACCACTGCACTACCCTAAACCCTAAAACACTACCCCCTACAGTACCCAAACACCATTGAACTACCCTAAACCCAAAAACACTACCCCCAGCATGACCCCCTACACTACACACACACCACTACAGTAACCGAAACCCTAAAACACTTCCCCCTACATTACACAAACACCACTGCACTACCCTAAAACACTACCCCCAGCACAACCCCCCACACTAGACAAACACCACTGCACTACTCTAAACCCTAAAACACTACCCCAGCACTACCCCTACACTACCCAAACACCACTGCACTACCCTAAACCCTAAAACACTACCCCCACATGACTCACTTCACTACACAAACACCACTGCACTTCCCTAAACCCTAAAACACTACCCCAGCACAACTCCCTACACTACCCAAACACCACTGCACTACAATAAACCCTAAATGTTCCCCCAACATGACCTTACACACTACACAGACACCACGGCACTACCCTAAACCCAAAAACACTACCCCCAGCATGAACCCATACACTACACAAACCCCACTGCACTACCCTAAACCCTAAAACACTACCCCAACATGATCCCCTACACTACACAAACACAACTGCACTCCCCTAAACCCCAAAACACTACCCCACACGACACCCTACACTACCCAAACATCACTGCACTACCCTATACCCTAAAACACGACCCCCTACAGTACCCAAACACCACTGCACTACCCTAAACCCAAAACACTACCCCCAGCACGATCCCCTACACTATACAAACACCACTGTACCACCTTAAAACCTAAAACACTACAGCCAGCACGACCCCTTTCACTACCCAAACACCACTGTACTGCACTGCCATAATCCCGAAAACACTACCCACAACGCAACCCCCTAAACTACTCTAACACCACTCCACTACCCTAAACCCTAAGACACTCCCCACAGCATGACCCTCTACACTACACATACACCACTGCACTACCCAAAAACACTACCCCTACACTACACAAACACCACTGCACTACCCTAAACCACTAACCCCAGCATGACCTTTTACACTACCCAAACACAACAGCACTACCCTAAACCCTAAAACACAACCCCCTACACTGCACAAACACAACTGCACTCCCCTAAACCCAAAAATACTACCCCGACACTGCACCCTACACTACCCAAACACCACTGCACTACCCTAAACCCAAAAACACTACCCCCAGCATGACCCCCTACACTACACAAACACCACTACAGTACCCTAAACCCTAAAATACTTCCCCCTACATTACACAAACACCACTGCACTACCCTAACCCCTAAAACACTACCCCTAGCACAATGCCCTACACTAGACAAACACCACTGCACTGCTCTAAACCCTAAAACACTACCCCTGCACTACCCCTACCCTACCCAAACACAACAGAACTACCCTAAACCCTAAAACACGACCCCCTACTCTGCACAAACACAACTGCACTCCCCTAAACCCCAAAACACTACCCC
This sequence comes from Triturus cristatus, assembly GCF_964204655.1. Classification (NCBI taxonomy): domain Eukaryota; kingdom Metazoa; phylum Chordata; class Amphibia; order Caudata; family Salamandridae; genus Triturus; species Triturus cristatus. Next base: position 662,679,190 of record NC_140579.1, on the reverse strand, counting down.
ACACAACACCCTACACTACCCAAACATCACTGCACTACCCTAAACCCTAAAACACGACCCCCTACAGTACCCAAACACCACTGCACTACCCTAAACCCCAAAACACTACCCCCAGCATGACCCCCTACACTACACAAACACCACTACAGTACCCTAAACCCTAAAACACTTCCCACTTCATTACACAAACACCACTGCACTACCCTAAACCCTAAAACACTACCCCAGCACAACCCCCTACACTAGACAAACACCACTGCACTTCCCTAAACCCTAAAACACTACCCCAGCACAACTCCCTACACTACCCAAACACCACTGCACTACAATAAACCCTAAATCTTCCCCCAACATGATCTTACACACTACACAAACACCACTGCACTAGCCTAAACCCAAAAACACTACCCCCAGCATGAACCCATACACTACACAAACTCCACTGCACTACCCTAAACCCTAAAAAACACTACCCACAGCAGGACCCCCTACATTACACAAACACCACTGCACTACCCTAAACCCTAAAACACTACCCCAGCACGATCCCCTACACTACACAAACACCATTGCACTACCCTAAACCCTAAAAAACTACACCCAGCACGATCCCCTACACTACACAAACACCACTGTACTACCCTAAACCTAAAACACTACATACACCCAGCACGACCCCTTTCACTATCCAAACACAACTGCACTACTCTAAACCCCAAAACACTACCCCCACACGACACCCTACACTACCCAAACATCACTGCACTACCCTAAACCCTAAAACACGACCCCCTACAGTACCCAAACACCACTGCACTACCCTAAACCCAAAAACACTACCCCCAGCATGACCCCCTACACTACACAAACACCACTACAGTACCCTAAACCCTAAAACACTTCCCCCTACATTACACAAACACCACTGCACTACCCTAAACCCTAAAACACTACCCCCTACAGTACCCAAACACCATTGAACTACCCTAAACCCAAAAACACTACCCCCAGCATGACCCCCTACACTACACACACACCACTACAGTACCCGAAACCCTAAAACACTTCCCCCTACATTACACAAACACCACTGCACTACCCTAAAACACTACCCCCAGCACAACCCCCCACACTAGACAAACACCACTGCACTACTCTAAACCCTAAAACACTACCCCAGCACTACCCCTACACTACCCAAACACCACTGCACTACCCTAAACCCTAAAACACTACCCCCACATGACTCACTTCACTACACAAACACCACTGCACTTCCCTAAACCCTAAAACACTACCCCAGCACAACTCCCTACACTACCCAAACATCACTGCACTACAATAAACCCTAAATGTTCCCCCAACATGACCTTACACACTACACAGACACCACGGCACTACCCTAAACCCAAAAACACTACCCCCAGCATGAACCCATACACTACACAAACTCCACTGCACTACCCTAAACCCTAAAACACTACCCCAACATGATCCCCTACACTACACAAACACAACTGCACTCCCCTAAACCCCAAAACACTACCCCACACGACACCCTACACTACCCAAACATCACTGCACTACCCTATACCCTAAAACACGACCCCCTACAGTACCCAAAGACCACTGCACTACCCTAAACCCCAAAACACTACCCCCAGCATGACCCCCTACACTACACAAACACCACTACAGTACCCTAAACCCTAAAACACTTCCCACTACATTACACAAACACCACTGCACTACCCTAAACCCTAAAACACTACCCCAGCACAACCCCCTACACTAGACAAACACCACTGCACTTCCCTAAACCCTAAAACACCACCCCAGCACAACTCCCTACACTACCCAAACACCACTGCACTACAATAAACCCTAAATCTTCCCCCAACATGACCTTACACACTACACAAACACCACTGCACTAGCCTAAACCCAAAAACACTACCCCCAGCATGAACCCATACACTACACAAACTCCACTGCACTACCCTAAACCCTAAAACACTACCCACAGCAGGACCCCCTACATTACACAAACACCACTGCACTACCCTAAACCCTAAAACACTACCCCAGCACGATCCCCTACACTACACAAACACCATTGCACTACCCTAAACCCTAATAAACTACACCCAGCAAGATCCCCTACACTACACAAACACCACTGTACTACCCTAAAACCTAAAACACTACATACACCCAGCACGACCCCTTTCACTATCCAAACACAACTGTACTACTCTAAACCCAAAAACACTGCCCCCACACGACACCCTACACTACCCAAACATCACTGCACTACCCTAAACCCTAAAACACGACCCCCTACAGTACCCAAACACCACTGCACTACCCTAAACCCAAAAACACTACCCCCAGCATGACCCCCTACACTACGCAAACACCACTACAGTACCCTAAACCCTAAAACACTTCCCCCTACATTACATAAACACCACTGCACTACCCTAAACCCTAAAACACTACCCCCTACAGTACCCAAACACCACTGAACTACCCTAAACCCCAAAACACTACCCCCAGCAAAACCACCTACACTATACACACACCACTACAGTACCCGAAACCCTAAAACACTTCCCCCTACATTACACAAACACCACTGCACTACCCTAAAACACTACCCCCAGCACAGCCCCCTACACTAGACAAACACCACTGCACTACTCTAAACCCTAAAACACTACCCCAGCACTACCCCTACACTACCCAAACACCACTGCACTACCCTAAACCCTAAAACACTACCCCCACATGACTCACTTCACTACGCAAACACCACTGCACTTCCCTAAACCCTAAAACACTACCCGAGCGCAACTCCCTACACTACCCAAACGCCACTGCACTACAATAAACCCTAAATGTTCCCCCAACATGACCTTACACACTACACAGACACCACTGCACTACCCTAAACCCAAAAACACTACCCCCAGCATGAACCCATACACTACACAAACTCCACTGCACTACCCTAAACTCTAAAACACTACCCCAACATGATCCCCTACACTACACAAACACCACTGCACTACCCTAAACCCTAAAAAAATACCCCCAGCACGATCCCCTACACTACACAAATACCACTGCTCTACCCTAAACCCTAAATATGAGCCCCTACACTACACAAACCCCACTGCACTACCCTAAACCCTAAGATACTACCCAGAGCATGACTCACTTCACTACACAAACACCACTGCACTTCCCTAAACCCTAAAACACTACCCCAGCACAACTCCCTACACTACCCAAACACCACTGCACTACAATAAACCCTAAATGTTCCCCCAACATGACCTTACACACTACACAGACACCACTGCACTACCCTAAACCCAAAAACACTACCCCCAGCATGAACCCATACACTACACAATCTCCACTGCACTACCCTAAACCCTAAAACACTACCCACAGCAGGACCCCCTACATTACACAAACACCACTGCACTACCCTAAACCCTAAAACACTACCCCAACATGATCCCCTACACTACACAAACACCACTGCACTACCCTAAACCCTAAAAAACTACCCCCAGCACGATCCCCTACACTACACAAACACCACTGTACTACCCTAAAAGCTAAAACACTACATACACCCAGCACGACCCCTTTCACTACACAAACACCACTGCACTACCCTAAACCGTAAATATGAGCCCCTACACTACACAAACCCCACTACACTACCCTAAACCCTAAAACACGGCCCCCTACACTGCACAAACACAACTGCACTCCCCTAAACCCAAAAACACTACCCCGACACTACACCCTACACTACCCAAACACCACTGCACTACCCTAAACCCTAAAACACGACCCCCTATACTACACAAACACCACTGCACTACCCTAAACCCTTAAACATTACCACCAGCACGACCCCCTACAGTACCCAAATGCCACTGCACTACCCTAAACCCAAAAACACTACCCCCAGCATGACCCCCTACACTACACAAACACCACTACAGTACCCTAAACCCTAAAACACTACTCCCTACATTACACAAACACCACTGCACTACCCTAAACCCTAAAACACTACCCCCAGCCCAACCCCCTACACTAGACAAACACCATTGCACTACTCTAAACCCTAAAACACTACCCCAGCACTACTCCTACACTACACAAACACCACTGCACTACCCTAAACCCAAAACACTACCCCAGCACGATCCCCTACACTATACAAACACCACTGTACCACCTGAAAACCTAAAACACTACACCCAGCATGACCCCTTTCACTACCCAAACACCACTGTACTGCACTGCCATAATCCCGAAAACACTACCCACAACGCAACCCCCTACACTACTCTAACACCACTCCACTACCCTAAACCCTAAAACACTAACCCCAGCATGACCTTTTACACTACCCAAACACAACAGCACTACCCTAAACCCTAAAACACAACCCCCTACACTGCACAAACACAACTGCACTCCCCTAAACCAAACAACACTAGCCCCACATGACACCCTACACTACCCAAACATCACTGCACTACCCTAAACCCTAAAACACGACCCCCTACAGTACCCAAACACCACTGCACTACCCTAAACCCAAAAACACTACCCCCAGCATGACCCCCTACACTACACAAACACCACTACAGTATCCTAAACCCTAAAACATTTCCCCCTACATTACACAAACACCACTGCACTACCCTAAACCCTAAAACACTACCCCTAGCACAACGCCCTACACTAGACAAACACCAATGCACTGCTCTAAACCCTAAAACACTACCCCTGCACTACCCCTACCCGACCCAAACACAACAGAACTACCCTAAACCCTAAAACACGACCCCCTACTCTGCACAAACACAACTGCACTCCCCTAAACCCCAAAACACTACCCCACACGACACCCTACACTACCCAAACATCACTGCACTACCCTAAACCCTAAAACACGACCCCCTACAGTACCCAACACCACTGCACTACCCTAAACCCAAAAACACTACCCCCAGCATGACCCCCTACACTACACAAACACCACTACAGTACCCTAAACCCTAAAACACTTCCCACTACATTACACAAACACCACTGCACTACCCTAAACCCTAAAACACTACCCCAGCACAACCCCCTACACTAGACAAACACCACTGCACTTCCCTAAACCCTAAAACACTACCCCAGCACAACTCCCTACACTACCCAAACACCACTGCACTACAATACACCCTAAATCTTCCCCCAACATGACCTTACACACTACACAAACACCACTGCACTAGCCTAAACCCAAAAACACTACCCCCAGCATGAACCCATACACTACACAAACTCCACTGCACTACCCTAAACCCTAAAACACTACCCACAGCAGGACCCCCTACATTACACAAACACCACTGAACTACCATAATCCCTAAAACACTACCCCAGCACGATCCCCTACACTACACAAACACCATTGCACTACCCTAAACCCTAATGAAACTACACCCAGCACGATCCCCTACACTACACAAACACCACTGTACTACCCTAAAACCTAAAACACTACATACACCCAGCACGACCCCTTTCACTATCCAAACACAACTGCACTACTCTAAACCCAAAAACACTACCCCCACACGACACCCTACACTACCCAAACATCACTGCACTACCCTAAACCCTAAAACACGACCCCCTACAGTACCCAAACACCACTGCACTACCCTAAACCCAAAAAACTACCCCCAGCATGACCCCCTACACTACACAAACACCACTACAGTACCCTAAACCCTAAAACACTTCCCCCTACATTACACAAACACCACTGCACTACCCTAAACCCTAAAACACTACCCCCTACAGTACCCAAACACCATTGAACTACCCTAAACCCAAAAACACTACCCCAGCATGACCCCCTACACTACACACACACCACTACAGTACCCGAAACCCTAAAACACTTCCCCCTACATTACACAAACACCACTCCACTACCCTAAAACACTACCCCCAGCACAACCCCCTACACTAGACAAACACCAATGCACTACTCTAAACCCTAAAACACTATCCCAGCACTACCCCTACACTACCCAAACACCACTGCACTACCCTAAACCCTAAAACACTACCCCCACATGACTCACTTCACTACGCAAACACCACTGCACTTCCCTAAACCCTAAAACACTACCCCAGCACAACTCCCTACACTACCCAAACACCACTGCACTACAATAAACCCTAAATGTTCCCCCAACATGACCTTACACACTACACAGACACCACTGCACTACCCTAAACCCAAAAACACTACCCCCAGCATGAACCCATACACTACACAAACTCCACTGCACTACCCTAAACCCTAAAACACTACCCCAACATGATCCCCTACACTACACAAACACTACTGCACTACCCTAAACCCTAAAAAACTACCCCCAGCACGATCCCCTACACTACACAAACACCACTGTACTACCCTAAAACCTAAAACACTACATACACCCAGCACGACCTCTTTCACTACACAAACACCACTGCACTACCCTAAACCCTACATATGAGCTCCTACACTACACAAACACCACAGCACTACGCTAAACCCTAAGATACTACCCAGAGCATGACCCTCTACACTACACAAACACCACTGCACTACCCTAAACCCAAAAAACACTACCCCTACACTACACAAACACCACTGCACTACCCTAAACCCTAAAACACTTCCCACTACATTACACAAACACCACTGCACTACCCTAAACCCTAAAACACTACCCCAGCACAACCCCCTACACTAGACAAACACCACTGCACTTCCCTAAACCCTAAAACACTACCCCAGCACAACTCCCTACACTAGACAAACAACACTGCACTACCCTAAACCCTAAAACACTACCCCCAGCACGACCCCTACTACACAAACACCACTGCACTGCATTAAACCCTAAAACACTACCCCAACACGACCCCCTACACTACACAAACACCACTGCACTACCCTAAACCCTAAAACATTACCCCAGCAAAACACCCTTCACTACCCAAACTTAACTGTACTACACTAAGCCCTAAAACACTACCATCAGCACAACTCCCTACACTATCCAAACACCACTGCAGTACCCTAAACTCTAAATCTACCACAGCACAATCCCCTAGACTACACAAACACCACTGCACTACCCTAAACTCTAAAACACTACCCCCAGCACGGCCCCCTTCACTACACAAGCCTCACTGCACTACCCTAAACCCTAAAACACTACCCCCAGCACGACCCCTACTACACAAACACCACTGCACTGCATTAAACCCTAAAACACTACCCCAACACGACCCCCTACACTACACAAACACCACTGCACTACCCTAAACCCTAAATCTACCCCAGCACAAACCCCTAGACTACACAAACACTACTGCACTACCCTAAACTCTAAAACACTACCCCCAGCACGACCCCCTTCACTACACAAGCCTCACTGCATAACCCTAAACCCTAAAACACTACCACCAGCATGACTCCCTACACTACCCAAACACCAGTGCACTACCCTAAACCCTAAATCACGACCCCCTACACTACCCAAACACCAATGCACTACCCTAAACCCTAAATCTACCCCCAGCACAACTCCCTACACTACACAAACAACACTGCACTACCCTAAACCCTAAAACACTACCCCTAGCACGACCCCTTCACTACACAAACACCACTGCACTGCATTAAACCCTAAAACACTACCCCAACACGACCCCCTACACTACACAAACACCACTGCACTACCCTAAACTCTAAATCTACCCCCAGCATGACCCCTACACTACACAAACACCACTGCACTACCCTAAAACCTAAAACACTAACCCCAGCATGACCCCTACACTACACAAACACCAATGTACTGCCTTAAACCCTAAATCACTACCCCCAGCACGACCCCTTATACTATACAAACATCACTACACTACCCTAAACCGTATATCTACCCCCAGCATGACCCTTACACTACACAAACACCACTGCACTACCCTAAACCCTAAAACGCTAACCCCAGCATCACGCCCTACACTACCCAAACTCCACTGCATTACCCTAAACCCTAAAACACTAGCCCCAGCACGACCCCCTACACTACAAAAGCACCACTGCACTACCCTAAACCCTAAAACATTACCCCCAGCACAACACCCTACACTACCCAAACTTAACTGTACTACACTAAGCCCTAAAACACTACCATCAGCACAACTCCCTACACTATCCAAACACCACTGCAGTACCCTAAACTCTAAATCTACCACAGCACAATCCCCTAGACTACACAAACACCACTGCACTACCCTAACCTCTAAAAAACTACCCCCAGCACGACACCCTTCACTACGCAAGCACCACTGCACTACCCTAAACCATAAAACACTACCCCGAGCATTACACCCTACACTACCCAAACATATCTTCACTACCCTAAACCCTAGAATACTACCACCATCACGACTCCCTACACTATCCAAACACCACTGCACTACCCTAAACCCTAAATCTACCCTAATCACAACCCCCTACATGACACAAACACCACTGCACTACCCTTAAACCTAAAACACTACCCACAGCATGACCCCCTTCACTACACAAACAACACTGCACTACCCTAAACCCTAAAACACTAACCCCAGCATGACCCCCTACACTACCCAAACACCTTTTCACTACCCTAAACCCTAAAACACTACCCCCAGCAAGACTCCCTACACTGCACAAACACCACTGCACTACCCTAAACCCTAAAACACTACCCTGCCATGACTCCCTACACTACCCAAACACCACTGCACTACACTAAACCCTAAATCTATCCCCAGCTTGATCTCCCACACTACACAAACACCACTGCGCTACCCTAAACCCTAAAATACTATCCCCAGCACCAACCCCTACACTACCCAAACACCACTGCACTGCCCTAAACCCTACAACACTAACCCCAGCATAACCCCCTACACTACCCAAACACCACTGCACTAACCTATACCTTAAAACATGACCCCATACACTACACAAACACCACTGCACTATCCTAAACCCTTAAACACTACCCCCAGCATGAACCCCTACACTACCCAAACATAACTGCACTACCCTAAAACCGAAAAGACTACCACCAGCATGACTCTGTACTCTACCCAAACACCACAGCACTACCCTAAACCCTAAATCTACCCCTCGCACAACCCCCTACACTACACAAACACCACTGCACAACCCTAAACCCTAAAACACTACCCCCAGCACGACCCCCTACACTTCCCAAACACCACTGCACTACCGTAAACCCTACAACATGACCCCTTACACTACACAAACACCACTGCACTACCCTAAACCCTAAATCTGCCCCAGCATGACCCACTACACTACACAAACACCACTGCACTACCCTAAACCCTTAAACACTACCACCAACACGACTCGATTCACTACCCATACACCACTGCACTACCCCAAACCATGAATCTTCCCCCAGCACAACCCCCTACACTACACAAACACCACTGCACTACCCTAAACCCGAAAGCACTACCCCCAGCACTACCCCCTACACTAGACAAATACCACTGCACTGCCCTAAACCCTAAAACACTACCCCAGCACTACCCCCAACACTACCCAAACACCACTGTACTACCTAAACCCTACAACACTACCCCAGCATGATCCCCTACACTACACAAACACCACTGCACTACCCTAATCCATAAAACACTACCCCAGCACGACCCCCTACACTACCCAAACAACACTTCTCTACCCTAAACCCAAAAACACTAATCCCAGCACAACTCTCTACACTGCACAAACACCACTGTACTACCTTAAACCCTAAAACACTACCCCAAGCACGAGACCCTACACTACCCAAACGTAACTGCACTAACCTAAACACTAAAACTCTACCACCAGCATGACTCCCTACACTTCCCAAACACCACTGCACTACCCTAAACCCTAAATCTACCCCCAGCACAACCCCCAACACTACACAAACACCACTGCACTATCCTAAACCCTAAAACACTACCCCAGCACGACCCTCTTCACTACACAAGCACCACTGCACTACCCTAAACCCTAAAACACGACCCTCTACACTACACAAACACCACTGCACTACACTAAACCTTAAAACACTACCCCCAGCATGAACCCCTACACTACACAAGCACCACTGCTCTACCCTAAACCCTATAACACTACCCCTACACTACACAAACACCACTGCACTACCCTAAACCCTAAAACACTACCCCCAGCACGGCCCCCTACACTACACAAACACCACTGCACTTCCCTAAACACTAAAAACACTACACCAGCACTACCCCTACCCTACACAAACACCACTGCACGACTCTAATCAATAAAACACTACCTCCAGCACGACCCCCTACACTACCAAACCAACACTTCTCTACCCTAAACCCTAAAACACTAATCCCAGCACGACTCCCTACACTGCACAAACACCACCGTACTACCCTAAACCCTAAAACACTACCCCCAGCACGACTCCCTACACTACTCAAACACAACTGCACTACCAAAACACCACTGCACTACCCTAAACCCTAAAACACTAACTCCAGCATTACCCCTACACCACCCAAACACCACTGCACTAACATATACCCTAAAACATGACTCCCTACATTACACAAACACCACTGCACTACCCTAAACACTAAATCTACCCCCAGCATGACCCCTTAAACTACCCAAACACCTCTGCACTACCCTAAACCCTAAAACACTATCTCCATCATGAACCCCTACACTACACGAACACCACTGCATTACTCTAAATCCTAAAACACTATCCCCAGCATGACCCCCTACACTACCCAAACATAACTGCACTACCCTAAACCCTTAAACACTACCTCAGCACAACCCCTAGACTACACAAACACCACTGCACTACCCTAAACCCTAAAACACTACCCCCACATGACTCACTTCACTACGCAAACACCACTGCACTTCCCTAAACCCTAAAACACTACCCGAGCGCAACTCCCTACACTACCCAAACGCCACTGCACTACAATAAACCCTAAATGTTCCCCCAACATGACCTTACACACTACACAGACACCACTGCACTACCCTAAACCCAAAAACACTACCCCCAGCATGAACCCATACACTACACAAACTCCACTGCACTACCCTAAACTCTAAAACACTACCCCAACATGATCCCCTACACTACACAAACACCACTGCACTACCCTAAACCCTAAAAAAATACCCCCAGCACGATCCCCTACACTACACAAATACCACTGCTCTACCCTAAACCCTAAATATGAGCCCCTACACTACACAAACCCCACTGCACTACCCTAAACCCTAAGATACTACCCAGAGCATGACTCACTTCACTACACAAACACCACTGCACTTCCCTAAACCCTAAAACACTACCCCAGCACAACTCCCTACACTACCCAAACACCACTGCACTACAATAAACCCTAAATGTTCCCCCAACATGACCTTACACACTACACAGACACCACTGCACTACCCTAAACCCAAAAACACTACCCCCAGCATGAACCCATACACTACACAATCTCCACTGCACTACCCTAAACCCTAAAACACTACCCACAGCAGGACCCCCTACATTACACAAACACCACTGCACTACCCTAAACCCTAAAACACTACCCCAACATGATCCCCTACACTACACAAACACCACTGCACTACCCTAAACCCTAAAAAACTACCCCCAGCACGATCCCCTACACTACACAAACACCACTGTACTACCCTAAAAGCTAAAACACTACATACACCCAGCACGACCCCTTTCACTACACAAACACCACTGCACTACCCTAAACCGTAAATATGAGCCCCTACACTACACAAACCCCACTACACTACCCTAAACCCTAAAACACGGCCCCCTACACTGCACAAACACAACTGCACTCCCCTAAACCCAAAAACACTACCCCGACACTACACCCTACACTACCCAAACACCACTGCACTACCCTAAACCCTAAAACACGACCCCCTATACTACACAAACACCACTGCACTACCCTAAACCCTTAAACATTACCACCAGCACGACCCCCTACAGTACCCAAATGCCACTGCACTACCCTAAACCCAAAAACACTACCCCCAGCATGACCCCCTACACTACACAAACACCACTACAGTACCCTAAACCCTAAAACACTACTCCCTACATTACACAAACACCACTGCACTACCCTAAACCCTAAAACACTACCCCCAGCCCAACCCCCTACACTAGACAAACACCATTGCACTACTCTAAACCCTAAAACACTACCCCAGCACTACTCCTACACTACACAAACACCACTGCACTACCCTAAACCCAAAACACTACCCCAGCACGATCCCCTACACTATACAAACACCACTGTACCACCTGAAAACCTAAAACACTACACCCAGCATGACCCCTTTCACTACCCAAACACCACTGTACTGCACTGCCATAATCCCGAAAACACTACCCACAACGCAACCCCCTACACTACTCTAACACCACTCCACTACCCTAAACCCTAAAACACTAACCCCAGCATGACCTTTTACACTACCCAAACACAACAGCACTACCCTAAACCCTAAAACACAACCCCCTACACTGCACAAACACAACTGCACTCCCCTAAACCAAACAACACTAGCCCCACATGACACCCTACACTACCCAAACATCACTGCACTACCCTAAACCCTAAAACACGACCCCCTACAGTACCCAAACACCACTGCACTACCCTAAACCCAAAAACACTACCCCCAGCATGACCCCCTACACTACACAAACACCACTACAGTACCCTAAACCCTAAAACATTTCCCCCTACATTACACAAACACCACTGCACTACCCTAAACCCTAAAACACTACCCCTAGCACAACGCCCTACACTAGACAAACACCAATGCACTGCTCTAAACCCTAAAACACTACCCCTGCACTACCCCTACCCGACCCAAACACAACAGAACTACCCTAAACCCTAAAACACGACCCCCTACTCTGCACAAACACAACTGCACTCCCCTAAACCCCAAAACACTACCCCACACGACACCCTACACTACCCAAACATCACTGCACTACCCTAAACCCTAAAACACGACCCCCTACAGTACCCAACACCACTGCACTACCCTAAACCCAAAAACACTACCCCCAGCATGACCCCCTACACTACACAAACACCACTACAGTACCCTAAACCCTAAAACACTTCCCACTACATTACACAAACACCACTGCACTACCCTAAACCCTAAAACACTACCCCAGCACAACCCCCTACACTAGACAAACACCACTGCACTTCCCTAAACCCTAAAACACTACCCCAGCACAACTCCCTACACTACCCAAACACCACTGCACTACAATACACCCTAAATCTTCCCCCAACATGACCTTACACACTACACAAACACCACTGCACTAGCCTAAACCCAAAAACACTACCCCCAGCATGAACCCATACACTACACAAACTCCACTGCACTACCCTAAACCCTAAAACACTACCCACAGCAGGACCCCCTACATTACACAAACACCACTGAACTACCATAATCCCTAAAACACTACCCCAGCACGATCCCCTACACTACACAAACACCATTGCACTACCCTAAACCCTAATGAAACTACACCCAGCACGATCCCCTACACTACACAAACACCACTGTACTACCCTAAAACCTAAAACACTACATACACCCAGCACGACCCCTTTCACTATCCAAACACAACTGCACTACTCTAAACCCAAAAACACTACCCCCACACGACACCCTACACTACCCAAACATCACTGCACTACCCTAAACCCTAAAACACGACCCCCTACAGTACCCAAACACCACTGCACTACCCTAAACCCAAAAACACTACCCCCAGCATGACCCCCTACACTACACAAACACCACTACAGTACCCTAAACCCTAAAACACTTCCCCCTACATTACACAAACACCACTGCACTACCCTAAACCCTAAAACACTACCCCCTACAGTACCCAAACACCATTGAACTACCCTAAACCCAAAAACACTACCCCAGCATGACCCCCTACACTACACACACACCACTACAGTACCCGAAACCCTAAAACACTTCCCCCTACATTACACAAACACCACTCCACTACCCTAAAACACTACCCCCAGCACAACCCCCTACACTAGACAAACACCAATGCACTACTCTAAACCCTAAAACACTATCCCAGCACTACCCCTACACTACCCAAACACCACTGCACTACCCTAAACCCTAAAACACTACCCCCACATGACTCACTTCACTACGCAAACACCACTGCACTTCCCTAAACCCTAAAACACTACCCCAGCACAACTCCCTACACTACCCAAACACCACTGCACTACAATAAACCCTAAATGTTCCCCCAACATGACCTTACACACTACACAGACACCACTGCACTACCCTAAACCCAAAAACACTACCCCCAGCATGAACCCATACACTACACAAACTCCACTGCACTACCCTAAACCCTAAAACACTACCCCAACATGATCCCCTACACTACACAAACACTACTGCACTACCCTAAACCCTAAAAAACTACCCCCAGCACGATCCCCTACACTACACAAACACCACTGTACTACCCTAAAACCTAAAACACTACATACACCCAGCACGACCTCTTTCACTACACAAACACCACTGCACTACCCTAAACCCTACATATGAGCTCCTACACTACACAAACACCACAGCACTACGCTAAACCCTAAGATACTACCCAGAGCATGACCCTCTACACTACACAAACACCACTGCACTACCCTAAACCCAAAAAACACTACCCCTACACTACACAAACACCACTGCACTACCCTAAACCCTAAAACACTTCCCACTACATTACACAAACACCACTGCACTACCCTAAACCCTAAAACACTACCCCAGCACAACCCCCTACACTAGACAAACACCACTGCACTTCCCTAAACCCTAAAACACTACCCCAGCACAACTCCCTACACTAGACAAACAACACTGCACTACCCTAAACCCTAAAACACTACCCCCAGCACGACCCCTACTACACAAACACCACTGCACTGCATTAAACCCTAAAACACTACCCCAACACGACCCCCTACACTACACAAACACCACTGCACTACCCTAAACCCTAAAACATTACCCCAGCAAAACACCCTTCACTACCCAAACTTAACTGTACTACACTAAGCCCTAAAACACTACCATCAGCACAACTCCCTACACTATCCAAACACCACTGCAGTACCCTAAACTCTAAATCTACCACAGCACAATCCCCTAGACTACACAAACACCACTGCACTACCCTAAACTCTAAAACACTACCCCCAGCACGGCCCCCTTCACTACACAAGCCTCACTGCACTACCCTAAACCCTAAAACACTACCCCCAGCACGACCCCTACTACACAAACACCACTGCACTGCATTAAACCCTAAAACACTACCCCAACACGACCCCCTACACTACACAAACACCACTGCACTACCCTAAACCCTAAATCTACCCCAGCACAAACCCCTAGACTACACAAACACTACTGCACTACCCTAAACTCTAAAACACTACCCCCAGCACGACCCCCTTCACTACACAAGCCTCACTGCATAACCCTAAACCCTAAAACACTACCACCAGCATGACTCCCTACACTACCCAAACACCAGTGCACTACCCTAAACCCTAAATCACGACCCCCTACACTACCCAAACACCAATGCACTACCCTAAACCCTAAATCTACCCCCAGCACAACTCCCTACACTACACAAACAACACTGCACTACCCTAAACCCTAAAACACTACCCCTAGCACGACCCCTTCACTACACAAACACCACTGCACTGCATTAAACCCTAAAACACTACCCCAACACGACCCCCTACACTACACAAACACCACTGCACTACCCTAAACTCTAAATCTACCCCCAGCATGACCCCTACACTACACAAACACCACTGCACTACCCTAAAACCTAAAACACTAACCCCAGCATGACCCCTACACTACACAAACACCAATGTACTGCCTTAAACCCTAAATCACTACCCCCAGCACGACCCCTTATACTATACAAACATCACTACACTACCCTAAACCGTATATCTACCCCCAGCATGACCCTTACACTACACAAACACCACTGCACTACCCTAAACCCTAAAACGCTAACCCCAGCATCACGCCCTACACTACCCAAACTCCACTGCATTACCCTAAACCCTAAAACACTAGCCCCAGCACGACCCCCTACACTACAAAAGCACCACTGCACTACCCTAAACCCTAAAACATTACCCCCAGCACAACACCCTACACTACCCAAACTTAACTGTACTACACTAAGCCCTAAAACACTACCATCAGCACAACTCCCTACACTATCCAAACACCACTGCAGTACCCTAAACTCTAAATCTACCACAGCACAATCCCCTAGACTACACAAACACCACTGCACTACCCTAACCTCTAAAAAACTACCCCCAGCACGACACCCTTCACTACGCAAGCACCACTGCACTACCCTAAACCATAAAACACTACCCCGAGCATTACACCCTACACTACCCAAACATATCTTCACTACCCTAAACCCTAGAATACTACCACCATCACGACTCCCTACACTATCCAAACACCACTGCACTACCCTAAACCCTAAATCTACCCTAATCACAACCCCCTACATGACACAAACACCACTGCACTACCCTTAAACCTAAAACACTACCCACAGCATGACCCCCTTCACTACACAAACAACACTGCACTACCCTAAACCCTAAAACACTAACCCCAGCATGACCCCCTACACTACCCAAACACCTTTTCACTACCCTAAACCCTAAAACACTACCCCCAGCAAGACTCCCTACACTGCACAAACACCACTGCACTACCCTAAACCCTAAAACACTACCCTGCCATGACTCCCTACACTACCCAAACACCACTGCACTACACTAAACCCTAAATCTATCCCCAGCTTGATCTCCCACACTACACAAACACCACTGCGCTACCCTAAACCCTAAAATACTATCCCCAGCACCAACCCCTACACTACCCAAACACCACTGCACTGCCCTAAACCCTACAACACTAACCCCAGCATAACCCCCTACACTACCCAAACACCACTGCACTAACCTATACCTTAAAACATGACCCCATACACTACACAAACACCACTGCACTATCCTAAACCCTTAAACACTACCCCCAGCATGAACCCCTACACTACCCAAACATAACTGCACTACCCTAAAACCGAAAAGACTACCACCAGCATGACTCTGTACTCTACCCAAACACCACAGCACTACCCTAAACCCTAAATCTACCCCTCGCACAACCCCCTACACTACACAAACACCACTGCACAACCCTAAACCCTAAAACACTACCCCCAGCACGACCCCCTACACTTCCCAAACACCACTGCACTACCGTAAACCCTACAACATGACCCCTTACACTACACAAACACCACTGCACTACCCTAAACCCTAAATCTGCCCCAGCATGACCCACTACACTACACAAACACCACTGCACTACCCTAAACCCTTAAACACTACCACCAACACGACTCGATTCACTACCCATACACCACTGCACTACCCCAAACCATGAATCTTCCCCCAGCACAACCCCCTACACTACACAAACACCACTGCACTACCCTAAACCCGAAAGCACTACCCCCAGCACTACCCCCTACACTAGACAAATACCACTGCACTGCCCTAAACCCTAAAACACTACCCCAGCACTACCCCCAACACTACCCAAACACCACTGTACTACCTAAACCCTACAACACTACCCCAGCATGATCCCCTACACTACACAAACACCACTGCACTACCCTAATCCATAAAACACTACCCCAGCACGACCCCCTACACTACCCAAACAACACTTCTCTACCCTAAACCCAAAAACACTAATCCCAGCACAACTCTCTACACTGCACAAACACCACTGTACTACCTTAAACCCTAAAACACTACCCCAAGCACGAGACCCTACACTACCCAAACGTAACTGCACTAACCTAAACACTAAAACTCTACCACCAGCATGACTCCCTACACTTCCCAAACACCACTGCACTACCCTAAACCCTAAATCTACCCCCAGCACAACCCCCAACACTACACAAACACCACTGCACTATCCTAAACCCTAAAACACTACCCCAGCACGACCCTCTTCACTACACAAGCACCACTGCACTACCCTAAACCCTAAAACACGACCCTCTACACTACACAAACACCACTGCACTACACTAAACCTTAAAACACTACCCCCAGCATGAACCCCTACACTACACAAGCACCACTGCTCTACCCTAAACCCTATAACACTACCCCTACACTACACAAACACCACTGCACTACCCTAAACCCTAAAACACTACCCCCAGCACGGCCCCCTACACTACACAAACACCACTGCACTTCCCTAAACACTAAAAACACTACACCAGCACTACCCCTACCCTACACAAACACCACTGCACGACTCTAATCAATAAAACACTACCTCCAGCACGACCCCCTACACTACCAAACCAACACTTCTCTACCCTAAACCCTAAAACACTAATCCCAGCACGACTCCCTACACTGCACAAACACCACCGTACTACCCTAAACCCTAAAACACTACCCCCAGCACGACTCCCTACACTACTCAAACACAACTGCACTACCAAAACACCACTGCACTACCCTAAACCCTAAAACACTAACTCCAGCATTACCCCTACACCACCCAAACACCACTGCACTAACATATACCCTAAAACATGACTCCCTACATTACACAAACACCACTGCACTACCCTAAACACTAAATCTACCCCCAGCATGACCCCTTAAACTACCCAAACACCTCTGCACTACCCTAAACCCTAAAACACTATCTCCATCATGAACCCCTACACTACACGAACACCACTGCATTACTCTAAATCCTAAAACACTATCCCCAGCATGACCCCCTACACTACCCAAACATAACTGCACTACCCTAAACCCTTAAACACTACCTCAGCACAACCCCTAGACTACACAAACACCACTGCACTACCCTAACCTCTAAAAAGACTACCCCCAGAACGACCCCCTTTACTACACAAGCACCACTGCACTACCCTAAACCCTAAAACACTACCCCGAGCATGACACCCTACACTCCCCAAACATAACTGCACTACCCTAAACCCTAAATCTACCCCCAGCCCAACCCCCTACATGACACAAACACCACTGCACTACCCTAAAACCTAAAACACTACCCACAGCACGTCCCCGTCACTACACAAACACCAATGTACTGCCTCAAACACTAAATCACTACCCCCAGCACGACCCCCTACACTATACAAACATCACTACACTATCCTAAACTATAACTCTACCCCCAGCATGACCCCCTACACTACACAAACACCACTGCACTACCCTAAACTCTAAATCTACCCCAGCCCAACCCCGTACAATACACAAACACCACTGCACTACCCTAAACCCTAAAACACAACCCCCAGCACTACCCCCTACACTACCCAAACACCACTGCACTACCCTAAACCCTAAAACACTAACCCCAGCACAACCCCTGCACTACACTAGCACCACTACACTACCCTAAACCCTAATACACTACCCCCTGCATGACACCCTCCACTACCCAAACATAACTGCTCTACCCTAACCCTAAAACACTACCACCAGAACAACTCCCTACACTACCCAAACACCACTGGACTACCCTAAACCCTAAATCTATCCCCAGCACAACCCCCTACAGTACACAAACACCACTGCACTACCCTAAACCCTAAAACACTAACCCCAGAACGACCCCTGCAGTCCACTAGCACCACTACACTACCCTAAACCCTAATACACTACCCCCAGAATGACACCCTACACTACCCAAACACCACTGGACTACGCTAAACCCTAAATCTATCCCCAGCACAACCCCCTACACTACACTAACACCACTGCACTACCCTAAACCCTAAAACACTACCCCCAGCACGACCCCCTACACTACACAAACACCACTGCACTACTCTAACCTCTAAAACACTAACCCCAGCAGGACACCCTACGCTACCCAAACACCACTGGACTACCCTAAACCCTAAATCTATCCCCAGCACAACCCCCTATAGTACACAAACACCACTGCACTACCCTAAACCCTAAAACACTAAACCCAGCACGACCCCTGCAGTACACTAGCACCACTACACTACCCTAAACCCTAATACACTACCCCCAGAATGACACCCTACACAACCCAAACATAACTGCTCTACCCTAACCCTAAAACACTACCACCAGAACGACTCCCTACACTACCCAAACACCACTGGACTACGCTAAACCCTAAATCTATCCCCAGCACAACCGCCTACACTACACAAACACCACGGCACTACCCTAAACCCTAAAACACTACCCCCAGCAAGACACCCTAAACTACACAAACACCACTGCATTACCCTATACCCTAAAACATTACCCCTAGCATGACCCCCTACATTACCCAAACACCACGGCACTACCCTAAACCCTACATCTACCCCCAGCACAACTCCCTACAATTCACACACAACACTGCACTACCCTAAACCCTACCCACAGCTTAACCCCCTACACTACACAAACACCACGGCATTACCCTAAACCCTAAAACACTACCCCCAGCAAGACCCCCTACAGTACCCAAACACCAACTGCACTACCCTAAACCCTTAAACACTACCCCCAGCACGACTCCTACACTACACTAACACCACTGCACTACCCTAAACCCTAAAACACTACCCCCAGCACGACCCCCTACACTACCAATACACCACTGCACTACCCTAAACCCTAAAACACTACCCCCAGCACGAACACCTATACTACACAAACACTACTGAACTGCCCTAAACCCTAAATTTACCTCCAGCACAACCCCCTACACTACACAAACACCAAAGCACTGCACTGCCCTAAACCTGAAAACACTACCCCAGCACGACCCCTACACTACCCAATCACCACTGCACTTCCCTAAACCGTAAAACACTACCCCAACACGAACCCCTACACTACACAAACACCACTGCACTACCCTAAACCCTAAAACACTACCCCCAGCACAACCCACTACATACAAAAACACCTCTACACTACCCTAAACCCTAAAACACTACCTCCAGCAGGACACCCTACACTACCCAAACACCACTGCACTACAATAAACTCTTAAACACTACCCCCAGCACGACCCCCTATACTACCCAAACATCACTGCACAACCCTAAACCCTAAAACACTACCCCCGGCATGACCCCCTACACTACCAAAACACA
Source organism: Triturus cristatus (assembly GCF_964204655.1). Classification (NCBI taxonomy): domain Eukaryota; kingdom Metazoa; phylum Chordata; class Amphibia; order Caudata; family Salamandridae; genus Triturus; species Triturus cristatus. The sequence continues at coordinate 662,657,579 of NC_140579.1, read as the reverse complement.
ACTGCACTACCCTAAACCCTAAAACACTACCCAAGCATGAGCACCTATACTACACAACCACCACTGCACTACCCTAAACCTTAAAACACTACCCCCAGCAGTACCCCCTACACTACTCAAACACCACTACACTACCCTAAACCCTAAAACACTACCCCCAGCACTAACCCCTACACTACCCAAACACCACTGCACTACCCTAAACCCTAAAACACTAACCCCAGCACGACCCCTGCCCTACACTAGCACCACTACACTACGCTAAACCCTAATACACTACCCCCAGCATGACACCCTACACTACCCAAACATAACTGCTCTACCCTAACCCTAAAACACTACCACCAGAACGACTCCCTACACTACCCAAACACCACTGGACTACCCTAAACCATAAATCTATCCCCAGCACAACCCCCTACACTACACAAACACCACTGCACTGCCTTAAACCCTAAAACACTACCTCACATGACCCCTATGATACACAAACACCACTGTACTACCCTAAACCCTAACGCTACCCCCAGCATGACCCCTACACTACCCAAACACCACTGCACTGCCCTAAACCCTAAAACACTACCCCCAGGATGACCCCCCCTTACACCACTCAAACACCACTGCACTGCCCTAAACCCTAAAACACTACCTGCAACACGACCCCCTACACAACCCAATTACCACTGCATTACCTAACCCCTAAATCTACCCCCAGCATGACCCCCTACACTACACAAACACCACTGCACTACCCTAAACCCTAAAACACTACCCCAAGCTTGACTCCTAACACTACACAAACACCACGGCACTAACCTAAACCCTAAAATACTACCCCCAGCAAGACACCCTACACTACACAAACACCACTGCACTACACTAAACCCTAAAACACTACCTCCAGCATGACCCCCTACACTACCACAACACCACTGCACTACCCTAAACCCTAAAACACTACCCAAGCATGAACCCCTATACTACACAAACACCACTGTACTACCATAAACACTAAAACACTTCCCCAGCACAACCTCATACACTACACAAACACCACTGCACTACCCTAAACCCTTAAACACTACCCCCAGCACAACCCCAGACACTACCCAAACATCACTGCACTTCCTTAAACTCTAAAACACTACCCCCAGCACGACCCCCTACACTACCAATACACCACTGCACTACCCTAAACCCTAAAACACTGCCCCCAGCACGAACCCCTATACTACACAAACACTACTGCACTACCCTAAACCCTAAATCTATCTCCAGCACAACCCTCTACACTAACACCAGTGCACTACGCTAAACCCTAAAACACTACCCCCAGCACGGCCCCTTACACTACACAAACACCACTGCACTACTCTAAACCCTAAAACACTACCCCCAGCACGACCCCCTACACTACCCAAACATCACTGCACAACCCTAAACCCTAAAACACTTCCCCCAGCACTACCTCCTACACTACCCAAACACCACTGCACTACCCTAAACCCTGAAACACTACACCCAGCACGACCCCCTACATGCACAAACACCTCTGCACTACCCTAAACCCTAAAACACTACACCCAGCAGGACACCCTAAACTACCCAAACACCACTGCACTACAATAAACTCTTAAACACTACCCCCAGCACGACCCCCTATACTACACAAACACCACTGCTCTACCCTAAACCTTAAAACACTACCCCCAGCAGTACCCCCTACACTACTCAAACACCACTGCACTACCCTAAACCCTAAAACACAACCCCCAGCACTACCCCCTACACTACCCAAACACCACTGCACTACCCTAAACCCTAAAACACTAACCCCAGCACAACCCCTGCACTACACTAGCACCACTACACTACCCTAAACCCTAATACACTACCCCCTGCATGACACCCTCCACTACCCAAACATAACTGCTCTACCCTAACCCTAAAACACTACCACCAGAACGACTCCCTACACTACCCAAACACCACTGGACTACCCTAAACCCTAAATCTATCCCCAGCACAACCCCTACAGTACACAAACACCACTGCACTACCCTAAACCCTAAAACACTAACCCCAGAACGACCCCTGCAGTCCACTAGCACCACTACACTACCCTAAACCCTAATACACTACCCCCAGAATGACACCCTACACTACCCAAACACCACTGGACTACGCTAAACCCTAAATCTATCCCCAGCACAACCCCCTACACTACACTAACACCACTGCACTACCCTAAACCCTAAAACACTACCCCCAGCACGACCCCCTACACTACACAAACACCACTGCACTACTCTAACCTCTAAAACTCTAACCCCAGCAGGACACCCTACGCTACCCAAACACCACTGGACTACCCTAAACCCTAAATCTATCCCCAGCACAACCCCCTACAGTACACAAACACCACTGCACTACCCTAAACCCTAAAACACTAAACCCAGCACGACCCCTGCAGTACACTAGCACCACTACACTACCCTAAACCCTAATACACTACCCCCAGAATGACACCCTACACAACCCAAACTTAACTGCTCTACCCTAACCCTAAAACACTACCACCAGAACGACTCCCTACACTACCCAAACACCACTGGACTACGCTAAACCCTAAATCTATCCCCAGCACAACCGCCTACACTACACAAACACCACGGCACTACCCTAAACCCTAAAACACTACCCCCAGCAAGACACCCTACGCTACACAAATACCACTGCACTACCCTAAACCCTAAAACACTACCCCCAGCATGACCCCCTACACTACCAAAACACCACTGCACTACCCTAAACACTAAAACACTACCCAAGCATGAACCCCTATACTACACAAACACCACTGCACTACCCTAAAACACTACCCCTAGCACAACCCCCTAAACTACACAATCACCACTGCATTACCCTATACCCTAAAACATTACCCCTAGCATGACCCCCTACATTACCCAAACACCACGGCACTACCCTAAACCCTACATCTACCCCCAGCACAACTCCCTACAATTCACACACAACACTGCACTACCCTAAACCCTACCCACAGCTTAACCCCCTACACTACACAAACACCACGGCATTACCCTAAACCCTAAAACACTACCCCCAGCAAGACCCCCTACAGTACCCAAACACCAACTGCACTACCCTAAACCCTTAAACACTACCCCCAGCACGACTCCTACACTACACTAACACCACTGCACTACCCTAAACCCTAAAACACTACCCCCAGCACGACCCCCTACACTACCAATACACCACTGCACTACCCTAAACCCTAAAACACTACCCCCAGCACGAACACCTATACTACACAAACACTACTGAACTGCCCTAAACCCTAAATTTACCTCCAGCACAACCCCCTACACTACAGAAACACCAATGCACTCCACTGCCCTAAACCTGAAAACACTACCCCAGCACGACCCCTACCCTACTTAAACACCACTGCACTACCCTAAACCCTAAAACACTACCCCCAGCACTAACCCCTACACTACCCAATCACCACTGCACTTCCCTAAACCGTAAAACACTACCCCAACACGAACCCCTACACTACACAAACACCACTGCACTACCCTAAACCCTAAAACACTACCCCCAGCACAACCCACTACATACAAAAACACCTCTACACTACCCTAAACCCTAAAACACTACCTCCAGCAGGACACCCTACACTACCCAAACACCACTGCACTACAATAAACTCTTAAACACTACCCCCAGCACGACCCCCTATACTACCCAAACATCACTGCACAACCCTAAACCCTAAAACACTACCCCCGGCATGACCCCCTACACTACCAAAACACAACTGCTCTACCCTAAACCCTAAAACACTACCCAAGCATGAGCACCTATACTACACAAACACCACTGCACTACCCTAAACCTTAAAACACTACCCCCAGCAGTATCCCCTACACTACTCAAACACCACTACACTAAACCCTAAAACACTACCCCCAGCACTAACCCCTACACTACCCAAACACCACTGCACTACCCTAAACCCTAAAACACTAACCCCAGCACGACCCCTGCACTACACTAGCACCACTACGCTACGCTAAACCCTAATACACTACCCCCAGCATGACACCCTACACTACCCAAACATAACTGCTCTACCCTAACCCTAAAACACTACCACCAGAACGACTCCCTACACTACCCAAACACCACTGGACTACCCTAAACCATAAATCCATCCCCAGCACAACCCCCTACACTACACAAACACCACAGCACTGCCTTAAACCCTAAAACACTACCTCACATTGAGGAAATATGAATTTTTATGGTCAATTGTGTCCCCTATCTAGACCCCAACGGCTCCATGTACATGCTACAAGTACATGTATGTTCCCTCCACTTCAAGCTATGAAGACGCAAATACAATTGTGTCCAACGATAATATGTACTCTTTCAGATCTGCCATGAGTGGGTCAGATATTCCGTTCCTAAGTATGCCTGGCCACCGTCTTTATATGGTATACTTTTCACGTTTTCCAGCTCTGGCAAGTTAGGCCCTGAATTCTGCCATCGAGCTTTTCCTGCTTCTGCCTCTGAATGCTCCAGCCTGGACCTGCATCTGTATCCATGAACTTTGTCTTACTCCCTGCGCGGCTAACGGTGCCTAGCCCGGCCTGTTGCCTGCCAAAACTGTATTCAGCCTTCAAGTTATCTGCTCCGCTCTTCAAGAAATGCATTCCTGTCTAGTAGCTTAGGTAAACATCCCCCCAGCTGCAGAGCAAAGGGCCCGGCCTTACTGTCTCCGTACAAGTAATTCATGACTCTCGCGACCATGGTAGGCCCATGCCCCCCTCGCATCTCATGTAGACACTTAGTCGCTTGTACACGTACTAACAGTCAGTATAGAATAGGATCTGTCCGAGAAGACCTTTCCTTCCAGATAATATAGTTCCTTAAACACAAGATATTAGATATGATTTAGGACTAGGTTGTCCTGACACCCCAGACTTCTGTCTCCTCACGTAGGGCTAAATGTCAAGTTCCCTTCACCCTCTAGTTACACGTCAATCACACGTCATGCGGCTGTGCGCGCATCTCTGCCATGTATTTCTGCTGACTTTGCAGGATTCTCTTATGGATCCACCTACTTGTGTCATCATCATAATGACGTTTTTAGTATACGCCTCTATGCACGCCTATTGTAACGCCTTTTCATTACGTATGTATATTCTTATCAGCTGTTACGCCTTCTGCATATGTCTTTACTGTAATGCACTTTAATATAAATATGCTAACATGTCAATAATGTATTGCTGATCCCTTCCTGAACCTTCGTGGTGACGGAACTCGATTGCCTGGTTCGAATCATCATCATTCCTTTGTAAGGAATAAAGTCCCTATTATACCCTCGAATACCACGGATTCTGCCTCTTATTTTTACTGAGTTATTCGTATTGTATTTTACCGCATAAATTAAGTCTAGGTAATTTAAATTTACCACATAATTGGCGCCCGAACAGGGACACCTCTCACACCCCACGCGCCGGAGGTGCGTTGCAGACCCGGTCTCCTGCCACAGCCGGACGGACAATTACGCGTACCCGCAGGATTTCCTGTATCTCCCTCAGGCCAACGGGGGCGACTGAGGCTGCGATCAACACCCAGACGAGGCGGTGAGGAGTGCGGAGAATCCCGACCAGAGCCTAGCTGAGAGAGCAAGATCCGAGGTATACAGAGGCCCACCAGATTCCGAAGTTCCGAAGTATCTAAGTCACGAGTCGAGTCCAGTCCAGTTTGGTCTAGTCCAGTCCAGACTTCCGAGGCCTTCCGTTCCGTGCTTCCCGGTGAGTACCGTTGCTGAGGACGCATCTAGACGTGCACATTAGTTTGTGCCGGTCAAGACGGGTCTGGGTACAAGGACCTGGTCTGCACTGTTTTAGCAGTGTATCTGTACTGTTTAGCAGTACATACAGTATATTTAGTATTATGCAGTTAACTAGTTTTATTCTAATTATTATTGTTCGTTCTAAACTGTTTTGATATGTTTTAAATGTCGTGGTATGAGTGATTGTTCGATCTTCATTATTGTGTTCATTGTAATTATTGTGTTCAAAAGCCAAATAAGAATTAAGTAGCAAGGTTCAAGATGCCGTTATTTTCAAAATTAAGACAGATAAAAACTAGAAAAGGGATACTCGAGGAAGCTGTTCCCATCCCACCTAGGGACACTCCAGGGTACTTTATGTACCATAAACATGGCCTAGATGCCGTATTATATCTTGATCTATGGGTAGACTACACCAAGGATTTAGCAGAGAGTCAGAGATGGCCCGCTGCCGGAACATGGGATGCAGATTGCATCATGAGAATAGAAGAAGCATTATGGAAAAAGAAAGCCAGACAGTCACAGAAAGATGCCATTGAACTATGGCGTAAAGAATCGCATAGGCGCACAGAGAAAGCGCTCAGAAAGGAAGAGAAAAGTAGGGAAGATTCAGAAAAGGCCCGAGAAAACATATTAACTGGCGAAGGTATCCGAGTAAAAACAGAACAAGTAGACAGACAACGAAACACTCTTATGAATGGTATGTATCCTCTTCTGGCCGAGGGTTTGCCTAAAGCCACCATGGAGGTACCAAAGGATCTGCCACCTCCATTACTCCCGATTAAAGTACATCCCAAGACCGCAAAGGACATTTTCCTTTCTTCCTATTTAGATGATGCAGCCCCCGAATATACTAATGGTGCGCAGCCACGCACACCACCTGTTGACGACGCACAACCCCAAGAACAGCTGCACCCACCTCCGCAGCAACAAACTCCTACTCAAGTCCTAACCATTCCATCTGTTTCCACAGTCCTTCCTGCACCCACACTCTCTACCCTACACCCAACAAACCCTTTTGGACTTGGCACCTCGGGAGGTGCGACAGGAGGTTTTTCCACGCCACCGCCAGCAACTAGATTGACTTATAGGGATTTAGCATACCAACGCACACCCCAAAGAGCTAATGACAATATATTAAATGAGCCTCTTTCCGATTGTAGATATGATCCAGTGCCAGGAAAACTCGACAGAATGTTGCTGTCTTCAGTACGTTTGCGACGAGCTGCAAACTATTTAATGACGTTACCAGGAATGGTTGAACATCTAGACAAAATATATCGCTTTATCCAATCAGGGCAAGGTCCTGAAAGTATTGCCGAAGCCATGGAATACCAGAAAGTGGACATACAAAAATTACTGTTACGCTTTTTTATAAATTGTTTGATCAGAAATAGAGACAGGCCTGAGGTAGATTCGGAGGAAATGCAAGCACTTACCAAATGGGGTCAGAATATAACAGACGGGAGACATGATAAACAGAAGTGTATAGCAGCCATGTGCCGAAGGATCAGAAAAGAAGTAGAACGAATACATGAAAACAGAGTAGAAGCAGACAAAACTGAATCAGAGGAAGAGGAGGAAGAACAGTCAGAAATGAGCACAGGACAATTAGAATTACCAGCTAGACAAACGATAGCTTATGTTGGAAAAGGAAGATCCTTTAATAAAACAATACGTCCGATACGTCCAGAATGTAACAGAATTTTTCAAACAGTTATCTCAAATCCTAGGACCCCTGAACACTTATTCCAGGCTACCGATAAATTACTTCGAGAACGAAGGGGGTACCATGTGCTCGATTCTATGGATGAACAAGAATTAGCTAGGTCAGCAGTACAATGGGCTGACAGCTCTGAAAAATACAGTGATGATGCGCTAGCACACACGTTTCTGAATCTTGCCCCAGACGAACAACGTTTGGCTGGTATATACATGATACAACATCTCCTTATATTATATAAAGGCCAACACTCCGATCCTGGCCCCCTACCTGATATATTGATAGAACTACTCATGAATAAATGGAGAGGTTTAGGTACCAATCTAATTAAAGTAATTCTAGAATACAGACATAGATATAGTGCCTTTTTATGCCCAGAACATGATCCAGCTCCTTCCATGGAGAGAAACCCGTATTACATAGACAGACAGAATCCCTTACGCGAAGTACACCCAGTCAGGAATGATGACAATACGTTTAGACGCGTGTTTGTGTACACGCCCATAACCAAAATAGAACTATTGGAAATGAAAAAATTAGTGCCCAGCCATGACAAAGATCCAGCAGGTTTCCACCGTGAACTAAAGGACATGTTACTCATGGGTGATTATACCTATCCTGACATTATGAAAATATTGAAAGTATTATTACCTGCCGGTATTTACGAGAAACTCAAAGAAAAAGAGTGGGAGGTGGGAGACCAAAAGATTGATTGGACCGCATTAGAAACTGAAGAAAATAACCGAACTGCAGGCGTAGGGCTTGGGGACAAAACAAAAGCATTGCCAGGTCTATTAGTACAAGTATTGCCACGTTTGTTAACTACGAAAAAGGAAGATTGGGGAGCGATATCAGCCTGTAAACAGAAACCCGAGGAAGACACCAGTGATTTTTATTCCCGATTTGAAAAATGTTTTGGTATTAATAGCGGCCTGAAAGCAAATAGTGAGTCATATCCACACCTTTTTGTAACAAAACTAGTCGAGAATTCCCTGCCGCAGGTTAAAAACAGAGTATTGAAAGTCGAGAGCACTTGGCAAGCTAACACTCCTTCACAAATGTTACAAATGTTACAGTATCACCAGAATAGAATTAGAGAAGAACAAGACCACGAACAGAGACGTATGAAAGACACAAAAATGAAAATGCTTGTCGCTCAGTCAGTTCCAGCTGACGGTCATAAAAAGGGTGCAACACAGTCCAGTAATTCAGCGGTTCCCGTTAAAGGGACATGCAACTATTGTAAACAGCCAGGTCATCATATAAACGACTGTGCAGTTCTGAAACATAATATCTCTACGGGTAAAACGAAGGAGAGACCATGTCCGCCTAGACAGGATCCGATCCAACAACAAGTACCTCAGAATATACAGCCTATGCAAGTTGCACAACAGACCGTACCACAACAACAACCACAGCCTATTGCTGCAACACAGAACACGACACAACAGATGTACCAGTATGCACAAAATGACTATCCAGAGTATCAACGCTACACATGAAATAGCCTGGAGAGGGAAGTTGGCTTACCCCTTATTGAGGTTCCTGTAGATCAAGAGGGTCCCTATGTGCAGAGTCAAGTATTAGGGAAAGACAGAAAGTTTCTACTCGATACAGGGGCAAGCGGAACAACTATAAGTCACGACGAAGTCCCAGGGGCACCCCTCTCAGGCTCACAAAATATTTCCCTTGGTTTTTCAGGAAAGCCTACTATTAACGAAGTATCGCAACCACTTGCATTTACAGTTGGTCCATTGACACGGACTACAGATCTATTGCTTACGAAATCATGTCCAGAAAACTTGTTAGGTATAAAAACATTGAAAGCTCTAGGAGCTATAATATGTTGTTCTCCGGACGGAGTACGACTATTTTTGCGTGACTTTAAAGGTCACTACGTGTCTAGAGACATGGATCACCGGTTACAGAATCTACCTGCACACTTATGGGCACAAGGCCCCACTGATGTAGGTTGTATGCACATTACACCTTATCGAGTCACGCTCAAAACAGGAGTGGTACTACCACGAATGCGACAATACAAGTTACCACCAGATGCTGTAGTGGCTTTACTGCAAATCATTGACGAGCTCATTACACAAGGAGTGGTTGTAGAAACCGACTCCAATGTATGTAATTCTCCGATTATTCCGATTCTTAAACGAACCGACCCAAAAGCACCCCCAGTATATCGATTAGTTATTGATCTGCGCGAATTAAATAAATGCATTGTACCACAATATCCTGTGGTCCCGGATATTTCTTCATTACTGACAGCTATTGATTCAGAGGCAACGTTCTTTACTGTAATTGACCTCAAGAACGCCTTCTTCAGCGTCCCAATCGATCCGGAAAGCCAATATTTGTTCGGATTCAGTTTAAATGGACGAAGTTTTAAATTCACACGTGCACCTCAAGGATTTACAGAAAGTCCTAGCATCTACAGCCAAGCACTGAAAAGACAACTTGACAGTATCCACATGCCTGTTAACACTGCACTGCTTCAGTATGTCGATGATCTGCTGATCACCGCCCGAAGCGAACCCGAATGTGAAAAAGCATCACTGACGGTTTTACATTTCTTAGCCGACAAGGGGCACAAGGTGTCCCCTTCGAAGCTGCAATTTTGTGCCCAGCAAGTTGTGTACCTAGGGCACTTGCTGTCCAAATGGGGGAGACAGCTCACATCTGACCGCATCCAGTTAATTGTAAACATGCCACCACCCAAGACACAAAAGGAGGTACGGGCCTTCATAGGCCTCACTTCGTACTGCAGGCAGTGGATTCCCCAATATGCATTTTTAGCTAAACCACTCATTCAGTTGACAACCCAGGAGGCAGCGACATCGACTGTCCTCCCTTGGACTCAGGAACATACACAAGCATTTGAAGACTTAAAGAAAGCTTTATGCCAAGCACCTGTTTTAGCGACACCATGTTACAGTAAGCCTTTTACACTCTTTGTTACAGAACGTGAAGGTACTGCTTTGTCAGTACTCACGCAGGAACAAGCAGGATCACACAAGCCATGTGCTTATTTTTCTAGCACATTAGATCCCGTAGCTCAGGCTCTTCCTGCGTGTCTGAAATCAGTTGCAGCGACAGCTCTAGCGATTAGACAAAGCGATTCCATAGTATTAGGACATCAATTGACAGTACAAGTACCACACGCAGTAGAGGTTCTCTTGAACCGGACACAGACACAACACTTGACTATCGCACGATTGACAGGTTACGAACTCACATTGTTTCAGCCACACATAGAAATCAGACGTTGTAGTACATTAAATCCTGCCACACTTTTGCCATTAAGTGGAACAGACCCACTGGCACATGACTGTATTGAAGTCATTACTATTACGACGAAACCCAGACAAGATTTGACAGATGTCCCATTACCAGATCCGGACCTGACGCTTTATGTAGATGGTTCATGTATGAGAACAAGTACAGGAAAGTTAGTGGCCGCCTATGCAGTCACGACAGACACCGAAGTCATTGAAACAAATTGTATCGACACATTATCAGCTCAAGCAGCAGAGCTTATTGCTCTGACACAAGCCTGTATTCAAGCCAAGAATAGAAAAGTTAACATATACATAGATTCACGTTATGCTTTCGGAGTTGTACACGACTTCGGAGTCCTTTGGCGAGAGAGAGGTTATTTGACTTCTCACGGTGCCAACATTCAACACGGTCCCCTCATTCAAGCTCTATTAGATGCAATACATCTACCTACTTCAATATCTATCATGAAGTGCAAAGCTCATACAAAAATCATCGATATTATTTCCCAGGGTAACGACCTAGCAGACCGAACAGCTAAGCAAACAGCACAGAATCGGACTCATGCAACTGACTTGACAAAGACAATAGTTCCGACGCCGACACACTGCATGACAGTTAAGGATCCCGCTCTTGATGTAATTGACATACAGACACATGCTACACCAGAGGAAATAAAGAAATGGACTGAATTAGGAGGGATCCAAACAGATCAGGGATGGATGACGAAGGGAAAATCTATATGGTTTCTCCCCGACTCAATGGTTCAAGTTATCATTAACACAATACATAGTCCAGCACATCTAGGAGAAAAAGCTATGTTAGACAGTATTCAACACATTTGGTTCAACAAACACTTACGAGCTGCAGCCAAACAGAAAGTCCGAACTTGTATGATATGTTGTCAGTTCAATCCAGGTAAAGGCGTACCTGTAGAACAGGGTGGATTTCAACCTCCCGATCACCCTTTTGAAGTCCTCCAGATGGATTATATCCAGATGGAACGATGTCGAGGATTCAAATACGTCCTCGTAGTTGTATGCACTCTTTCCCGTTGGACAGAGGCATATCCCGTCTCAGATTACACTGCCCCGACTACTGCCAAACAATTAGTTCGTGAATTCTTCCCACGGTATGGTTTGCCCCGTATCGTGTACTCAGATAATGGCCAGCCGTTCTCATCCGAGCTAATGAAACACATTTCACTCTTGTTAGGCTATCAATGGAAATTCCACTGTGTCCGACATCCCGAGGCAGCAGGTCTCGTGGAACGTCATAATCAGACCCTGAAAATACGACTCTCTAAAATATGTAGAGAGAAAGGCGTCGACTGGATAGTAGCCTTACCAGTTGCACTATTTTACATGAGAATGGTAGCACATTCTCGCACAGGGCTATCCCCGTACGAGGTGGTCTTCGGTAGGCCGCCAAATATGTGGGGGACGCCTATACCTCGTAAAATAACTGATGTTGATTGTAATATGCTGACAGATTACCTTGCTTCCTTGATGTCTGCACTACAATCTTGCCGTTCACAGGTAGCTGCAGCCTTTCCCGACAACACCGAGGTAAAGCCCCATGAAGTGGTTCCTGGAGATCTAGTTCTCGTGAGAAACTTCGACAGGAGGAGCCCGCTGGAGCCTCGTTGGCAACAACCAAAGCTGGTTCTTCTAACGACGAGGACAGCAGTGAAGGTCGAGGGTCGCAAGGGTTGGTTACACTCGAGTCATATCAAGAAATTTCATGGACTACCGTCTGAACTGAACTCTCAGCCCTGCCCCCTTCCAGAGACTGATTCAAAACTCCCCCTGGTTGAACAGACCGAAACACAGGAATACAAACTGAAACTAAGGTCTAGCAAGTCAGACAATTCGATTGTTTAAGTCCTCTCCAAGGTGAATCGGTTGAATTAAGTCTTTGACATGTATCCTCTAGACCGAATTAGAGAGAAAAATAGACAGAAACAGCTCAAGAAACATGCATACTGTAAATCACTCCATAGTCACTGTATAGTGACATTGTTGATTATGTTTTTTCTAAGTCTTTTTATTATTGCTGCAAGTATACTGTTACACATGTACTATCCTATTTTCAAGCGTGCTTACAATGTTACTGCCGAACATTCTTTTAGTGAACTGCCTCCACATGAGTTATCCTACAGATTTGCGCTGCGCAACAACACATTTATTAGTATGTTACATCATTCCCATCAGACCAGCAATGCTACCAATTGTTGGATATGTGGCCGACTCCCTCCCTATCAGAAATACAAAGGAGTTCTGCCTCTCTTTCCGTACCCATTTACTCACAATGGTTCCTGTGGAGCATGGTTTAGTTTGATTAACTCTTTAGATTCAAACACTGTAGTTTACCAGAGCAACTGGGTATGGGGAAACCTGAACTTAGTTTTGCTTAAAGCCTGTTACCCTAACAAGGAGGGACTTCCCAAAAGAACAGGAACTAACCTAGAAAATGAAGTATATGGATTAGGTAATTTTACACTTAACTGCATGATTCTAAATGTTGAATCTGAAGCTACACTTGTCTTGCCTGCTATGTCCGTATTACCCGTCAAAGGTGAATTCTGTGTAAGAAAGAATGGTTCAGTACACCTGGGTCATAGTAAATGTACTACTGTGATCGAATTCAGTGATAAAGGCAAGTCTACATTTAGAGCTTCCCGTCATTCCTACTTCATATGTGGTCATACCGCATATATACGTCTACCTCCAGACTGGGATGGTACCTGTTACATTGCATTCCTTTTGCCACCTGTTTTCCTAGCCCCTCCTGATTATCATAGAAATACCAATCTAGTACACCATAGACCCCAGAGAGATATCCCGATTGTTGACTACACCGAAACAGCATGGGAACAATATACAGACTTCAATAAAGGTCTCTTTCCTTACATAGGTGTTGTCTCAAACAGTAAACTGATACGTAGATTAACCAGAACCCTTGAAGCAGTAGTGAATGAAACTACCTCTGCCCTAGGCAACTTAACAGAGGAGCAGTCTGCGATGCGGATTGTTGTTCTCCAAAATCGTCTTGTCCTTGACGTCATCCTAGCAGATAGGGGCGGAGCTTGTAGGGTCATCGGATCAAGTTGCTGTGTTTTCATCCCAGAAAACGCGCCATCCGTATATAAAGCCATAACTCGTCTTCACAAGATTGCTAACCAAATACATCAGAATGCAGGCACCTGGACATGGTCCGGTTGGTTCTGGAGTGTATTGTCAGCCTGGGGATGGAAAGTCCTATCCTTCCTAGGTATTGGCTTTCTCATAGTATTCAGTTGTTGCCTATGTCTACAATGTGGACCAGCGATTTGCGGCCTGTGTGCCACATCGTGTATTCCACGTTCAAGTTTTCATTCAAGATCCCGGAAGAAGAAAGAAGAGCAAATGATGTTACATGAACAGATTGATGGATTCCTGAAGATCGATATTTCATGAGGGTCCGTAGGGGACAAGGAGGGAATGAGGAAATATGAATTTTTATGGTCAATTGTGTCCCCTATCTAGACCCCAACGGCTCCATGTACATGCTACAAGTACATGTATGTTCCCTCCACTTCAAGCTATGAAGACGCAAATACAATTGTGTCCAACGATAATATGTACTCTTTCAGATCTGCCATGAGTGGGTCAGATATTCCGTTCCTAAGTATGCCTGGCCACCGTCTTTATATGGTATACTTTTCACGTTTTCCAGCTCTGGCAAGTTAGGCCCTGAATTCTGCCATCGAGCTTTTCCTGCTTCTGCCTCTGAATGCTCCAGCCTGGACCTGCATCTGTATCCATGAACTTTGTCTTACTCCCTGCGCGGCTAACGGTGCCTAGCCCGGCCTGTTGCCTGCCAAAACTGTATTCAGCCTTCAAGTTATCTGCTCCGCTCTTCAAGAAATGCATTCCTGTCTAGTAGCTTAGGTAAACATCCCCCCAGCTGCAGAGCAAAGGGCCCGGCCTTACTGTATCCGTACAAGTAATTCATGACTCTCGCGACCATGGTAGGCCCATGCCCCCCTCGCATCTCATGTAGACACTTAGTCGCTTGTACACGTACTAACAGTCAGTATAGAATAGGATCTGTCCGAGAAGACCTTTCCTTCCAGATAATATAGTTCCTTAAACACAAGATATTAGATATGATTTAGGACTAGGTTGTCCTGACACCCCAGACTTCTGTCTCCTCACGTAGGGCTAAATGTCAAGTTCCCTTCACCCTCTAGTTACACGTCAATCACACGTTATGCGGCTGCGCGCGCATCTCTGCCATGTATTTCTGCTGACTTTGCAGGATTCTCTTATGGATCCACCTACTTGTGTCATCATCATAATGACGTTTTTAGTATACGCCTCTATGCACGCCTATTGTAACGCCTTTTCATTACGTATGTATATTCTTATCAGCTGTTACGCCTTCTGCATATGTCTTTACTGTAATGCACTTTAATATAAATATGCTAACATGTCAATAATGTATTGCTGATCCCTTCCTGAACCTTCGTGGTGACGGAACTCGATTGCCTGGTTCGAATCATCATCATTCCTTTGTAAGGAATAAAGTCCTTATTATACCCTCGAATACCACGGATTCTGCCTCTTATTTTTACTGAGTTATTCGTATTGTATTTTACCGCATAAATTAAGTCTAGGTAATTTAAATTTACCACAACATGACCCCTATGCTACACAAACACCACTGTACTACCCTAAACCCTAACGCTACCCCCAGCATGACCCCTACACTACCCAAACACCACTGCACTGCCCTAAACCCTAAAACACTACCCCCAGGATGACCCCCCTTACACCACTCAAACACCACTGCACTGCCCTAAACCCTAAAACACTACCTGCAACACGACCCCCTACACAACCCAATTACCACTGCATTACCTAACCCCTAAATCTACCCCCAGCATGACCCCCTACACTACACAAACACCACTGCACTACCCTAAACCCTAAAACACTACTCCAAGCTTGACTCCTAACACTACACAAACACCACGGCACTAACCTAAACCCTAAAATACTACCCCCAGCAAGACACCCTACACTACACAAACACCACTGCACTACACTAAACCCTAAAACACTACCCCCAGCATGACCCCCTACACTACCACAACACCACTGCACTACCCTAAACCCTAAAACACTACCCAAGCATGAACCCCTATACTACACAAACACCACTGTACTACCATAAACACTAAAACACTTCCCCAGCACAACCTCATACACTACACAAACACCACTGCACTACCCTAAACCCTAAAACACTACCCCGGCATGACCCCCTTCACTACCCAAAACCAACTGCACTACCCTAAACCCAAAAACACTATCCCCAGCACGACCACCCACACTACCCAAACACCACTGCACTACCCTAAACCCTATAACACGACCCCCTACACTACACAAACATCACTGCACTCCCCTAAACCTTAAAACACTACCCTCAGCACAACCCGCTACACTACACAAACACCACTGCACTACACTAAACCCTAAAACACTACCCGCAGCACGACCCCCTACACTACACAAATACCACTACACTACCCTAAATGCTTAAACACTACCCAGCACAACCCCCTACACTACCCAAACATCACTCCACTAACTTAAGCTCTAAAACACTACCCCCAACATGACCCCCTAAACTACCAAAACACCACTGCACTACAATAAACCCTAAAACACTACCCGAGCATAACCCCCTATACTACACAAACACCACTGCACTACCCTAAACCCTAAAACACTACCCCCAGCATGTACCCCTACACTACACATATACCACTGCACTACCCTAAACCCTAAAAAACTACCCCAAACAATACCCCTACACTACACAAATACCATTGTACTACCCTAAACCCTAAATCAATACCCCCAGCACAACTCCTTTCACTACTCAAAAACAACTGCACTACCCTAAACCGAAAAACACTATCCCCTTCACGACCCCCCACACTACCCAAACACCACTGCACTACCCTAAACCCTAAAACACGACCCCCACCACAACCCCTACTCCACAAAATCACCACTGCACTACCCTAAACCCTAAAAGACTATGCCCAGCACGACCCCCTACACTACCCAAACACCACTGCACTACCCTAAACCCTAAAACACTACCCCCAGCACAACCTCTTACACTACCCAAACATCACTGCACTATATTAAACCCTAACACTACCCACAGCACGAACCCATATACTACACAAACACCACTGCACTACCCTAAACCCTAAATCTACCTCCAGCACGACCTCCTACACTAGACAAACATCACTGCACTACCCTAAGCCCTTAAACACTACCCCCAGCACAACCCCTTACACTACCCAAACATCACTGCACTATATTAAACCCTAAAAGACTACCCCAGCGCTACCCCCTACAGTACCCAAACACCTCTGCACTACCCTAAACCCTAAAACATTACCCCTAGCACGACCCCCTACACAACCCAAACACCACCGCACTACCCTAAACCCTACATCTACCCACTGCACACCTACCTACAACACACAAACACCACTGCACTACCCTTAACCCTAAAACACTACCCACAGTTTGACACCCTACACTACACAAACACCACGGCACTACCCTAAACCCTAAAACACTACGCCCAGCAAGACCTCCTACAGTACCCAAACACCACTGCACTACCCTAAACCCTAAAACACTACCCCCACCACAATCCCTACACCACAAAAACACCACTGCACTACCCTAAACCCTAAAAATCTATGCCCAGCACGACTCCCTACACTACCCAAACACCACTCCACTACCCTAAACCCTAAAACACTTACCCCAGCATGACCCCCTACACCTCTCAAACACCACTGCACTACCCTAAACCCTAAAACACTTCCCCCAGCACAACCCACTACACTGCCAAAACACCACTGCACTACCCTAAACCCTAAAATACTACCCACAGCACCAACCCCTATACTACACAAACACCACTGCACTACCCTAAACCGTAAATCTACCTCCAGCACAACCCCCTACACTACACAAACACCACTGCACTACCCTAAACCCTAAAACACTACCCCCAGCACTGCCCCATCACTGCACAAACACCAATGCACTGTACTGCCCTAAACCTGAAAACACTACCCCCAGCAAGACCCCTATACTTTTCAATCACCACTGCACTACTCTAAACCCTAAAATACCACCACTAGCAAGACCCCCAACAGTACACAAACACCACTGCACTGCCCTAAACCCTAAAACACTACCCCCAACACTACCCCCTACACTATGCAAACACCACTGCACTACCCTAAACCCTAAAAGACTATCCCCTTTGCTAAACCTACACTACTCAAACACCACCCCACTACCTTAAACCCTAAAACCCTAACCCGAGCACGACCCCTGCACTTCACTATCACCACTGCACTACCCTAAACCATAAAACACTACCCCAGCATGACACCCATACACTACCCACACATAACTGCACTATCCTAAACCCTAAAACACTACCACCAGAACGACTCCCTACACTACCCAAACACAACTGCACTACCCTAAACACTAAATCTACACTGAGCACAACCCCCTGCACTACACAAACACCACTGCACTGCCTTAAACCCTAAAACACTACCATGACCCCTATAGAACACAAACACCACTGTACTACCCTAAACCCTAAAGCAACCCCCAGCATGACCCCCTACACTACCCAAACACCACCGCACTGCCCTAAACCCTAAAACACTACCCCCAGGATGACCCCCTATACCAAACAAACACCACTGCACTGCCCTAAACCCTAAAACCATTTCCTGCAGAACGACCCCCTACACTACCCAAACACCACTGCATTACCCTAAACCCTAAAACACTACCCCCAGCATGACCCCCTACACTCAACAAACACCACTGCACTACCCTAAACCCTAAAACACTACCCCCAGTAGGACCCCCTACACCACCAAAACACAGCTGCACTACGCTAAACCCTAAAACACTACCCAAGCATGAACCCCTATACTGCACAAACACCACTGCACTACCCTAAACCCTAAAACACTACCCCAGCACAACCCCCTACACTACACAAACACCACTGCACTACCCTAAATCCTAAAACACTACCTCCAGAACTACCCCAATACTATGCAAACACCACTGCACTACCCTAAACCCTAAAACACTACCCAAGCACGAACCCCTATACTACACAAACACCACTGCACTACCCGAAACCCTAAAACACTACCCCAGCACAACCCCCTACACTACAAAAACACCACTGCACTACCCTAAATCCTAAAACACTACCCCAATACCATGCAAACACCACTGCACTACCCTAAACCGTAAAACACTACCCCTAGCAGTACTCCCTACAATACTCAAACACCACTGCCCTACCCTAAACCCTAAAACACTACCCACAGCACTGCCCCCTAAACTACCCAAACACCACTGCACTACCCTAAACCCTAAAACACTACCCCCAGCATGAGTCCCTACACAATCCAAACACCACTGCACAATCCTAAATCTTAAAACACTACCACCAGCACGAGTCCCTACACTAACCAAACACCACTGCACAACCCTAAACCCTAAATCTACCCCCAGCACAACCCCCTACACTACACAAACACCACTGCACTGCCTTAAACCCTAAAATACTACCTACAGCAAGACCCCCTACACTACCCAAACACCACTGCATTACCCTAAACCCTAAATCTACCCCTTGCATGACCCCCTACACTACATAAACACCACTGCACTACCCTAAACCCTAAAACACGACCCACAGCATGACCCCCTACACTACACAAACAACACTGCACTACCCTAAACCCTAAAACACTACCCCCAGCATGACCCCCTACACTACACAAACACCACGGCACTACCCTAAACCCTAAAACACTACCCCAGCAACACCCCCTACACTACACAAACACCAATGCACTACCCTAAACCCTAAAACACTACCCCCAGCATGACACCCTACACTATCAAAACACCACTGCACTACCCTAAACCCTAAAACACTACCCAAGCATGAACCCCTATACTTCACAAACACCACTGCACTGCCCTAAACCCTAAAACACTACCCCAGCACAACCCACTACATTACACAAACGCCACTCCACTACCCTAAACCCTAAAACACTACCCCCTACACAACACAAACACCACTGCACTGCCCTAAACCCTAAAACACTACCCAAGCATGAACCCCTATACTTCACAAACACCACTGCACTGCCCTAAACCTTAAGACACTACCCGCAGCACAACCCCCTACACTACACACACACCACTGCACTCCCCTAAACCCTTAAACACTACCCCCAGCACAACCCCCGACACTACCCAAACATCACTGCACTACCTTAAACTCTAAATCACTGCCCCCAGCACGACCCCCTACACTACCAATACACCACTGCACTACCCTAAACCCTAAAACACTACCCCCAGCACGAACCCCTATACTACACAAACACTACTGCACTACCCTAAACCCTAAATCTATCTCCAGCACAACCCCCTACACTACACTAACACCACTGCACTACCCTAAACCCTAAAACACTACCCCCAGCACGACCCTCTACACTACACAAACACCACTGCACTACTCTAAACCCTAAAACACTAACCCCAGCAGGACACCCTACACTACCCAAACACCACTGCACTACCCTGAACTCTTAAACACTACCCCCAGCACGACCCCCTACACTACCCAAACATCACTGCACAACCCTAAAACACTTCCCCCAGCACTACCTCCTACACTACCCAAACTCCACTGCACTACCCTAATCCCTAAAACACTAACCACAGCACGACCCCTGCACTACACTAGCACCCCTACACTACCCAAACACCACTGCACTACCCTAAACTGTTAAACACTACCCCCAGCACGACCCCTACACTACCCAAACATCACTGCACAACCCTAAACCCTAAAACACTACCCCAGCATGACACCCATACACTACCCAAACATAACTGCACTATCCTAAACCCTAAAACACTACCACCAGAACGACTCCCTACACTACACAAACACCACTGCACTGCCTTAAACCCTAAAACACTACCATGACCCCTATACTACACAAACACCACTGTACTACCCTAAACCCTAAAGCAACCCCCAGCATGACCCCCTACACTACCCAAACACCAGCGCACTGCCCTAAACCCTAAAACACTACCCCCAGGATGACCCCCTATACCAAACAAACACCACTGCACTGCCCTAAACCCTAAAACCATTTCCTGCAGAACGACCCCCTACACTACCCAAACACCACTGCATTACCCTAAACCCTAAAACACTACCCCCAGCATGATCCCCTACACTCAACAAACACCACTGCACTACCCTAAACCCTAAAACACTACCCCCAGTAGGACCCCGTACACCACCAAAACACAGCTGCACTACCCTAAGACCTTAGAACACTACCCCCAGCAGGACCACTACACTGCCAAAACACCACTGCACTACCCTAAACCCTAAAATACTACCCACAGCACCAACCCCTATACTACACAAACACCACTGCACTACCCTAAACCGTAAATCTACCTCCAGCACAACCCCCTACACTACACAAACACCACTGCACTACCCTAAACCCTAAAACACTACCCCCAGCACTGCCCCATCACTGCACAAACACCAATGCACTGTACTGCCCTAAACCTGAAAACACTACCCCCAGCAAGACCCCTATACTTTTCAATCACCACTGCACTACTCTAAACCCTAAAATACCACCACTAGCAAGACCCCCAACAGTACACAAACACCACTGCACTGCCCTAAACCCTAAAACACTACCCCCAACACTACCCCCTACACTATGCAAACACCACTGCACTACCCTAAACCCTAAAAGACTATCCCCTTTGCTAAACCTACACTACTCAAACACCACCCCACTACCTTAAACCCTAAAACCCTAACCCCAGCACGACCCCTGCACTTCACTATCACCACTGCACTACCCTAAACCATAAAACACTACCCCAGCATGACACCCATACACTACCCACACATAACTGCACTATCCTAAACCCTAAAACACTACCACCAGAACGACTCCCTACACTACCCAAACACAACTGCACTACCCTAAACACTAAATCTACACTGAGCACAACCCCCTGCACTACACAAACACCACTGCACTGCCTTAAACCCTAAAACACTACCATGACCCCTATAGAACACAAACACCACTGTACTACCCTAAACCCTAAAGCAACCCCCAGCATGACCCCCTACACTACCCAAACACCACTGCACTGCCCTAAACCCTAAAACCATTTCCTGCAGAACGACCCCCTACACTACCCAAACACCACTGCATTACCCTAAACCCTAAAACACTACCCCCAGCATGACCCCCTACACTCAACAAACACCACTGCACTACCCTAAACCCTAAAACACTACCCCCAGTAGGACCCCCTACACCACCAAAACACAGCTGCACTACGCTAAACCCTAAAACACTACCCAAGCATGAACCCCTATACTGCACAAACACCACTGCACTACCCTAAACCCTAAAACACTACCCCAGCACAACCCCCTACACTACACAAACACCACTGCACTACCCTAAATCCTAAAACACTACCTCCAGAACGACCCCAATACTATGCAAACACCACTGCACTACCCTAAACCCTAAAACACTACCCAAGCACGAACCCCTATACTACACAAACACCACTGCACTACCCGAAACCCTAAAACACTACCCCAGCACAACCCCCTACACTACAAAAACACCACTGCACTACCCTAAATCCTAAAACACTACCCCAATACCATGCAAACACCACTGCACTACCCTAAACCGTAAAACACTACCCCTAGCAGTACTCCCTACAATACTCAAACACCACTGCCCTACCCTAAACCCTAAAACACTACCCACAGCACTGCCCCCTAAACTACCCAAACACCACTGCACTACCCTAAACCCTAAAACACTACCCCCAGCATGAGTCCCTACACAATCCAAACACCACTGCACAATCCTAAATCTTAAAACACTACCACCAGCACGAGTCCCTACACTAACCAAACACCACTGCACAACCCTAAACCCTAAATCTACCCCCAGCACAACCCCCTACACTACACAAACACCACTGCACTACCCTAAACCCTAAAACACTACCCCCAGCACGACCCCCTTCACTACACAAACACCACTGCACTGCCTTAAACCCTAAAATACTACCTACAGCAAGACCCCCTACACTACCCAAACACCACTGCATTACCCTAAACCCTAAATCTACCCCTTGCATGACCCCCTACACTACATAAACACCACTGCACTACCCTAAACCCTAAAACACGACCCACAGCATGACCCCCTACACTACACAAACAACACTGCACTACCCTAAACCCTAAAACACTACCCCCAGCATGACCCCCTACACTACACAAACACCACGGCACTACCCTAAACCCTAAAACACTACCCCAGCAACACCCCCTACACTACACAAACACCAATGCACTACCCTAAACCCTAAAACACTACCCCCAGCATGACACCCTACACTATCAAAACACCACTGCACTACCCTAAACCCTAAAACACTACCCAAGCATGAACCCCTATACTTCACAAACACCACTGCACTGCCCTAAACCCTAAAACACTACCCCAGCACAACCCACTACATTACACAAACGCCACTCCACTACCCTAAACCCTAAAACACTACCCCCTACACAACACAAACACCACTGCACTGCCCTAAACCCTAAAACACTACCCAAGCATGAACCCCTATACTTCACAAACACCACTGCACTGCCCTAAACCTTAAGACACTACCCGCAGCACAACCCCCTACACTACACACACACCACTGCACTCCCCTAAACCCTTAAACACTACCCCCAGCACAACCCCCGACACTACCCAAACATCACTGCACTACCTTAAACTCTAAATCACTGCCCCCAGCACGACCCCCTACACTACCAATACACCACTGCACTACCCTAAACCCTAAAACACTACCCCCAGCACGAACCCCTATACTACACAAACACTACTGCACTACCCTAAACCCTAAATCTATCTCCAGCACAACCCCCTACACTACACTAACACCACTGCACTACCCTAAACCCTAAAACACTACCCCCAGCACGACCCTCTACACTACACAAACACCACTGCACTACTCTAAACCCTAAAACACTAACCCCAGCAGGACACCCTACACTACCCAAACACCACTGCACTACCCTGAACTCTTAAACACTACACCCAGCACGACCCCCTACACTACCCAAACATCACTGCACAACCCTAAAACACTTCCCCCAGCACTACCTCCTACACTACCCAAACACCACTGCACTACCCTAATCCCTAAAACACTAACCACAGCACGACCCCTGCACTACACTAGCACCCCTACACTACCCAAACACCACTGCACTACCCTAAACTGTTAAACACTACCCCCAGCACGACCCCTACACTACCCAAACATCACTGCACAACCCTAAACCCTAAAACACTACCCCAGCATGACACCCATACACTACCCAAACATAACTGCACTATCCTAAACCCTAAAACACTACCACCAGAACGACTCCCTACACTACACAAACACCACTGCACTGCCTTAAACCCTAAAACACTACCATGACCCCTATACTACACAAACACCACTGTACTACCCTAAACCCTAAAGCAACCCCCAGCATGACCCACTACACTACCCAAACACCAGCGCACTGCCCTAAACCCTAAAACACTACCCCCAGGATGACCCCCTATACCAAACAAACACCACTGCACTGCCCTAAACCCTAAAACCATTTCCTGCAGAACAACCCCCTACACTACCCAAACACCACTGCATTACCCTAAACCCTAAAACACTACCCCCAGCATGATCCCCTACACTCAACAAACACCACTGCACTACCCTAAACCCTAAAACACTACCCCCAGTAGGACCCCGTACACCACCAAAACACAGCTGCACTACCCTAAGACCTTAGAACACTACCCCCAGCAGGACCGCCTACACTACCAAAACACCACTGCACTACGCTAAACCCTAAAACACTACCCAAGCATGAACCCCTATACTGCACAAACACCACTGCACTACCCTAAACCCTAAAACACTACCCCAGCACAACCCCCTACACTACACAAACACCACTGCACTACCCTAAATCCTAAAACACTACCTCCAGAACTACCCCAATACTATGTAAACACCACTGCACTACCCTAAACCCTAAAACACTACCCAAGCACGAACCCCTATACTACACAAACACCACTGCACTACCCGAATCCCTAAAACACTACCCCAGCACAACCCCCTACACTACAAAAACACCACTGCACTACCCTAAATCCTAAAACACTACCCCAATACTATGCAAACACCACTGCACTACCCTAAACCGTAAAACACTACCCCCAGCAGTACTCCCTACAATACTCAAACACCACTGCACTACCCTAAACCCTAAAACACTACCCACAGCACTGCCCCCTAAACTACCCAAACACCACTGCACTACCCTAAACCCTAAAACACTACCCCCAGCATGAGTCTCTACACTACCCAAACACCACTGCACAATCCTGAATCTTAAAACACTACCACCAGCACGAGTCCCTACACTACCCAAACACTACTGCACAACCCTAAACCCTAACTCTACCCCCAGCACAACCCCCTACACTACACAAACACCACTGCACTACCCTAAACCCTAAAACACTACCCCAGCAAGACCCCCTACACTACACAAACACCAATGCACTACCCTAAACCCTAAAACACTACCCCCAGCATGACCCCCTACACTATCAAAACACCACTGCACTACCCTAAACCCTAAAACACTACCCCAGCAAGACCCCCTACACTAGACAAACACCAATGCACTACCCTAAACCCTAAAACACTACCCCCAGCATGACCCCCTACACTATCAAAACACCACTGCACTACCCTAAACCCTAAAACACTACCCAGGCATGAACCCCTATACTTCACAAACACCACTGCACTGCCCTAAACCCTAAAACACTACCCCAGCACAACCCACTACATTACACAAACGCCAATGCACTACCCTAAACCCTAAAACACTACCCCCTACACAACACAAACACCACTGCACTGCCCTAAACCCTAAAACACTACCCAAGCATGAACCCCTATACTTCACAAACACCACTGCACTGCCCTAAACCTTAAAACACTACCCGCAGCACAACCCCCTACACTACACAAACACCACTGCACTCCCCTAAACCCTTAAACACTACCCCCAGCACAACCCCCAACACTACCCAAACATCACTGCACTATCTTAAACTCTAAAACACTGCCCCCAGCACGACCCCCTACACTACCAATACACCACTGCACTACCCTAACCCTAAAACACTACCCCCAGCACGAACTCCTATACTACACAAACACTACTGCACTACCCTAAATCCTAAATCTATCTCCAGCACAACCCCCTACACTACACTAACACCACTGCACTACCCTAAACCCTAAAACACTACCCCCAGCACGACCCTCTACACTACACAAACACCACTGCACTACTCTAAACCCTAAAACACTAACCCCAGCAGGACACCCTACACTACCCAAACACCACTGCACTACCCTAAACTCTTAAACACTACCCCCAGCACGACCCCCTACACTACCCAAACATCACTGCACAACCCTAAAACACTTCCCCCAGCACTACCTCCTACACTACCCAAACACCACTGCACTACCCTAATCCCTAAAACACTAACCACAGCACGACCCCTGCACAACACTAGCACCCCTACACTACCCAAACACCACTGCACTACCCTAAACTGTTAAACACTACCCCCAGCACGACCCCTACACTACCCAAACATCACTGCACAACCCTAAACCCTAAAACACTACCCCCACCATGACACCCTACACTACACAAACATAACTGTACTACCCTAAACCCTAAAACACTACCACCAGAACGACTCCCTACACCACCCAAACACCACTGGACTACCCTAAACCCTAAATCTACTCTCAGCACAACCCCCTACACTACACAAACAACACTGCACTACCCTAAACCCTAAAACCCTACCCCCAGCACAACCCCCTTCACTACACAAACACCACTGCACTGACTTAAACCCTAAAACACTACCCCGCACGACCCCTATATTACACAAACACTACTGTACTACCCTAAACCATAAAGCTACCCCCAGCATGACCCCCTACACTACCCAAACACCACTGCACTGCCCTGAACTCTAAAACACTACCCCCAGGATGACCCCCTACCCCGCACAAACACTACTGCACTGCCCTAAACCCTAAAACACTACCTGCAGCATGACTGACCCCCTACACAACCCAAATACCGCTGCATTACCCTAAACCACAACCCAAGCATGAACCCCTATACTACACAAACACCACTGCACTAGCCTAAACCCTAAAACACTACCCCAGCACAACCCCCTACACTACACAAAAGCCACTGCACTACCCTAAACCCTAAAACACCACCACCAGCACGACCCCCTTCACTACCCAAAAACAACTGCACTACCCTAAACCCAAAAACACTATCCCCGGCACGACCCCCCACACTACCCAACCACTGCACTACCCTAAACCCTATAACACGACCCCCTTCACTACATAAACACCACTGCACTCCCCTAAACCTTAAACCACTACCGCCAGCAAGACCCGCTACACTACACAAACACCACAGCACTATCATAAACCCTAAAACACTACCCCCTACACAACACAAACACAACTGCACTACACTAAACCCTAAAACACTACCCGCAGCACAACCCCCTACACTACACAAACACCACTGCACTACCCTAAACCCTTAAACACTACCCCCAGCACAACCCCCGACACTACCCAAACATCACTGCACTACCTTAAACTCTAAAACACTACCCTCAGCACGACCCCCTATACTAACAATACACCACTGCACTGCCCTAAACCCTAAATCTTTCCCCAGCATGACCCCCTACACTACACAAACACCACTGCACTACACTAAATCCTAAAACACTACCCCCAGCATGACCCCCTACACTACACAAACACCACAGCACTACCCTAAACCCTAAAACACTACCCAGCAAGACCCCCTACACTACACAAACACCAATGCCCTACCCTAAACTCTAAAACACTATCCCCAGCATGACCCCCTACACTACCAAAATACCACTGCACTACCCTAAACCCTAAAACACTACCCAAGCATGAACCCCTATACTACACAAACACCACTGCACTTCCCTAAACCCTAAAACACGACCCCCTTCACTACATAAACACCACTGCACTCCCCTAAACCTTAAACCACTACCGCCAGCAAGATCCGCTACACTACACAAACACCACAGCACTATCATAAACCCTAAAACACTAACCCCTACACAACACAAACACCACTGCACTACACTAAACCCTAAAACACTACCCCCAGCACAACCCCCGACACTACCCAAACATCACTGCACTACCTTAAACTCTAAAACACTACCCTCAGCACGACCCCCTACACTACCAATACACCACTGCACTGCCCTAAACCCTAAATCTTCCCCAGCATGACCCCCTACACTACACAAACACCACTGCACTACACTAAATCCTAAAACACTACCCCCAGCATGACCCCCTACACTACACAAACACCACAGCACTACCCTAAAACACTACCCCAGCAAGATCCCCTACACTACACAAACACCAATGCACTAGCCTAAACCCTAAAACACTACCCCCAGCATGACCCCCTACACTACCAAAATACCACTGCACTACCCTAAACCCTAAAACACTACCCAAACATGAACCCCTATACTACACAATCACCACTGCACTTCCATAAACCCTAAAACACTATCCCAGCACAACCCCCTACACTACACAAACGTCACTGCCCTACCCTAAAACACTACCCCCAGCACGACCCCCTTCACTACCCAAAAACAACTGAACTACCCTAAACCCAAAAACACATTCCCCACCACGACCCCCACACTAAACACCACTGCACCTCCCTAAACCCTATAACACGACCCCCTTCACTACACAATCACCACTGCTCTCCCCTAAACCTTAAACCACTACCCCAGCACGACCCGCTACACTACACAAACACCACAGCACTACCATAAACCCTAAAACACTACCCCCTACACAACACAAACACCACTGCACTACACTAAACCCTAAATCACTACCCGCAGCACAACCCCCTACACTACACAAACACCACTGCACTACCCTAAACCCTTAAACACTACCCCCAGCACAACCCCAGACACTACCCAAACATCACTGCACTACCTTAAACTCTAAAACACTACCCCAGCACTACCCCCTACCGTACTCAAACACCACTGCACTACCCTAAACCCTAAAACACTAACCCCAGCATGACCCCCTACACTATACAAACACCACTGCATTACTCTGTAACCTAAAACATTACCCGTAGCACGACCCCCTACACTACCCAAACACCACCACACTACCCTAAACCCTACATCTACCCCCAGAACAACTCCCTACAATACACAAACACCACTGCACTACTCTAAACCCTAAAACAGTACCCACAGCTTGACCCCCTACACTACACAAACACCACGGCACTACGCTAAACCCTAAAACACTACCCCCAGCAAGACCCCCTACAGTACCCAAACACCAACTGCACTACCCTAAAGCCTAAAACACTTACCTCAGCATGACCCCCTACACCACACAAACACCACTGCACTACCCTAAACCCTAAAACACTATCCCCAGCACGACCCCCTACACTACCAATACACCACTGCACTACCCTAAACCCTAAAACAATACCCCAGCGCGAACCCCTATACTACACAAACACTACTGCACTACCCTAAACCCTAAATCTACCTCCAGCACAATCCCCTACACTACACTAACACCACTGCACTACCCTAAACCCTAAAACACTACCCACAGCACGGCCCCCTTCACTACACAAACACCAATGCACTGCCCTAAACCTGAAAACACTACCCCATCATGACCCCTACACTACTCAAACACCACTGCACTACCCTAAATCCTAAATCTACTCCCAGCACAACCCCCTACACTACACAAACACCACTGCACTACCCTAAACCCTAAAACACTACCCCCAGCACAACCCCTTCACTACACAAACACCACTGCACTGCCTTACACCCTAAAACACTTCCCCGCACGACCCCTATACTACACAAACACGACTCTACTACCCTAAACCCTAAAGCTACCCCCAGCATGACCCCCTTTACTACCAAAACACCACTGCACTGCCCTAAACCCTAAAACACTACACCCAGGATGACCCCCTACACCACACAAACACCACTGCACTGCTCTAAACCCTAAAACACTACCTGCAGCATGACCCGCTACACAACCCAAATACCACTGCATTACCCTAAACCCTAAATCACTACCCAAGCATGAACCCCTACACTACACAAACACCACTGCAATACTCTAAACCCTAAAACACTACACCAGCACAACCCCCTACACTACACAAACGCCACTGCACTACCCTAAACCCTAAAACACTACCCCAAGCGCAACCCCCGACACTACCCAAACATCACTGCACTACCTTAAACTCTAAAACGCTACCCTCAGCATGACCCTCTACACTACCAATACACCACTGCACTGCCCTAAACCCTAAAACACTACGCCCAGCACGACCCCCTACACTACCCAAACATCACTGCACAACCCGAAAACCTAAAACACTTCCCCCAGCACTACCCCTTACACTACCCAAACACCACTGCACTACCCTAAACCCTAAAACACTAACCACAGCACAACCCCTGCACTAGGCTAGCACCAGTACACTACCCTAAACCATAAAACACTACCCCCACCATGATACCCTACACTACCCAAACATAACTGCACTACCCTAAACCCTAAAACACTTCCACCAGAACGACTCCCTACACTACCCAAACACCACTGCAGTACCCTAAACCCTAAAACACTACCCCCAGCACGGCCCCCTTCACTACACAAACACCAATGCACTGCACTGCCCAAACCTGAAAACACTACCCCCACCACGACCCCTACACTACTCAAACACCACTGCACTACCCTAAACCCTAAAACACTAACCCCAGCACGACCCCTGCACTACACTGGCACCACTCAACTACCCTAAACCCTAAAACACTACCACCAGAATGACTCCCTGCACTACCCAAACAACACTGGACTACCCTAAACCCTAAATCTACCCCATCACAATCCCCTACACTACACAATAACCACTGCACTACCCTAATCCCTAAAACACTACCCCCAGCACAATCCCCTTCACTACACAAACACCACTGCACTGCCTTAAACCCTTAAACACTACCCCTCATGACCCCTATACTACACAAACACCACTATACTACCCTAAACCCTAAAGCAACCCCCTGAGCCAGTCCGTGGTTTGACAGTGACCAGCAGTAGCAGCGGCTGGAGAGAGCGAGGAGCGGGGATGACGCCGGCCCCCTGCTCCTGCTCCCGCTAATGGCTTCGGCCGCGACCACTTGTTTTGTCCCTGCCACTGTGGCTCGGCCCCCTCCCCCCACTTTCATTGGGGAACGGCGGGGGTGTGGTGGCGGAGGCGGGCGGTGACCCAGCTCCTGTACTCCCTTTTTCGTGGCAGAAGCAGCAGGTGTTTCTTGGTGCAGCCAACCCTCTTGCAAGCGGCAGGAGCCGCCTAAGCATTT
Source organism: Triturus cristatus (assembly GCF_964204655.1). Lineage (NCBI taxonomy): Eukaryota > Metazoa > Chordata > Amphibia > Caudata > Salamandridae > Triturus > Triturus cristatus. Next base: position 662,625,743 of record NC_140579.1, on the reverse strand, counting down.
TCCCGGTGCTACGGGATCCGCAAATAATGCCCTAAAACGGCAGGAGCTGCCAACATCTCCGTATGCGGCGGAAGCAAATGGTGTTCTGAACGTCTGGAGCCGCCGGTGTCTTCTGCCGAACACGGTGGAAGCTGCAGGATCGATCACGGTCGCGGCAGGAGCTGCTTGCCGATTTCCGCGGTGGCAGGAGCCGCCAGAACTATTCCTTGGTGCAGGCAGGAGCCACAGGTGTTTCTCCTGACCTCAGTGGTGAATACCATTGACGGTCAAACTCCCCTTTCACTGAGGCGCACGGCAGGAGCCGGCAGCACCGCACCGCCTCCAACGCGAATACAGGATACAGGATATTCTGCTGCTTCTTTTCCCAAGGGCCGGAAAGAGCACCTCGAGGAGTTGCCAGAGCTTTGTTCCGCATAATTATGTGATCTGGAGTACTTTTCCCTTCCCAAATACCCTACCAACCCTTCGGCGCAGCCCCCACCAAGAATACTTAGACCCTCTGGACCGAAGTTTGATCGGCTGCAGTCTCGCTCCCGCTTCTACTTCTGCAGGACTCACCAGCCGGCAGCTGCTTTCGAGAGCCGGAGCCGGAGCTTCTGCTCTCGGCCTTTGAGTGTTGCTCTCCAAGGTGTCGCCGGAGCAGGAGTCTCTGCACCCGGCCAGCAAGTCCTCAAGCCTTCAAGCCCCCGGGTCTCAAGTGCTGCTCACCTCCTGTTGCCGCCGTTACCAGACTGGTTCTGCACTCCCGATACGCCTCGCTCCCTCCGCCCTGCCACGAGGGGCGCCCAGAGAGGCTCACAGAGAGCGGGGAGTTAGATATCACCTTGGAAAAAACGTGAAATCAGGAAAAGCAGCGGTCACAACAGTCAGCCAAGACAGTTACTTTAACTAAAATCAGTCCATAGCATCTTGTACCCAATAATGCGGTCTGGGAAGACAAGGCCGCAGGCACCAGCAGACCCTGCCAAAAGAACGAGAAGGGCAACTAAGAAGACACCAAATAAGGAAAGTGCTGAAGCACATGCGAGGATAAAAGACGAAGTCTCCAATTTGATCTCTCTGCTTTTTACTAGCCCTGAAAATAACAAGCGGGATGGCAAGTAGTTTAAGCAGAGACCTTAACTTGCTCAAGTCAAGTTACCAACCTAAAATTTACACAAAATTTTCATTCCTAAAGGACGCCGGGCCGGTACTGTGTTTAGATAGCGGTAAAATAACTAACCTTCCCAATCCACTCCAACCTTTCAAGGCACATCAATCGGTATACCAGTCGGCACAACAGCAGCAATGGCAGCAGTCGGGGCCAGACTGCAGAGGCTTACCAGCCTCCGGCAAAAGCCATGGTAGTGGTGATGCAAGCCCTAAAGAGGGAATAGACGCACCAGTCATAATCAAGGAGGCAAAGACCCAAGGAATCGCGGCAAACGATCACCTAGGATACGACGACCTGAGTCAATTAGAGATAGCCCTGCCTATAAACATCGCAATAGATGACGAGCGCAGGCATAGCACGTCTGGACAGGCGGCGAGCCGTAGAGCAATAACTGCAGAGGGAGCACAGCAACTGGGAGGAAAGGTGGAAGCTTTAAAAGAACAAAAGCACAGCACAGCTCTTCACGGGTCCTTACAGCGATTAGATATGCCGCTAAAGGCCAAAACGGAAGATAGTCCCAATGATAGCCCTTTCTCTTCGGGCACTCTTGTCCAGGATTCACCGGAGAGACTTGGGACATGTGAACACAAGGAGGCGTGCACGGCTAACTTGAGCAAAGTAGATAGCGAAGACTTCTATAATCTAACAAAAAACATCGAAACCGGGAAAGCATCACTAGAACAAGATGAGCACGCTGAACCAACCCAGGGAAAATCTAAAATTCAATATGGCCTCGGCATTGTCGCTCAACCTAATGTAACACACAACGGGCGCCAACACGATCACTAATGTCTCAAGAAATTGAACCAGAGTCATCATATCTTACACCTGAAGAATGGGAGGAACTAGTTGCGTAATACTCCATTGCCACCGGAGGTGAGCCAGAAAGAAGAAATAACAGCTCTCCGAAACCTAACATCGAAAAGCATAAGATACAAGACAAAGATGATATCTGGTCCACTCTGCTGCATACAATGCAAATGTCTGTGAACGCATTGCAGTTTCAATCAGATAAGATGGACCTCCAGTTGTCAGTCCTCAACTCACTCTCCATCTTTGTTGCTAGCATTGATGATAAGCTGGCAGACCTTAACAATTTGATCAAGAGAGCACAGTCAGAGACACAATTTGCCCAGGCCAGCTGCACTTGCATAACAATTGTGGATAAGCTAGCAACATTACCATCAGCACTGGATAACCTCCTTGCCGATATAAGGAAAGCAGTGCCAGCCCAACCAGTGCTGGGCTTGGCCCACATCAGCATCGGTGGGCATCTAACAACAAACCCAATTATCCTCCAAACAGCGGAGAAAACAAAGGAGGAAGGCACAAAACCAAAAACCCACACAGGCATTGCCGCACAGCATGGATGGAATTTATAGTCCCCAGGTTGCACCAATGGATGACCAACAAGTCTCTTCTAGTAGGGAGGAAGAAGACACATTACCGGGTCGCGAAGAGAAAAAGAGACCAATCCAGGATAAAGCATTAGAAAATATTGAGGGAACAACTGCCAATGAATTAATAATTGATGGACTGGAGCAGAAACCGGGGAAAACAGGGGAACCACCAATAACAATAAAGGAATGGGCACTTAACAAGGTAACACAAGGCTTAGCAACATCATTAACAAAAGGGCCAACGGAGCCAACAGGCAAAAAAAAAAACAGCCTCACAGAGCAGCATCTGCACGGAGGGGGAGATAATTACAACGCCAGCTTCAAGCACAGAGAAAGCTTCAGTAAGCAACAGCGAGCTACTCGGCCCGACTATACCATCACGGGGGCCATTACCATTAACAGGTCTCAACAGTGGCAGAGAATATGCCGGACCAACAAACAGGGCACTCAGGTGCAACAACAACAGTCATGTTTTACCCAGAGTATATATCAAAGGGACGGGTTGACACACTAAACAGGGGCAACATCCTGCGTTTATTTAGGTCCATTAACACCTTAAAGAACATAAAAACCACCGACCTGGAGTCAGTCGAGTTTAAAGAATCACCTGATTGTCAAGGAATAGAGCTAACGAAAACAGTCTGGGCTACACCAGAGCTATCCGAGAGAGTCCTAAAGGAACAAACTAGATTTAACGAATGGGGCATCAAACTTCGGCCACTTGCAAAACCAAGGTATCCTGATCCCTTACTGGCTGAATCAAAGTGCCAAGAAGAATTCCCTAGTTCTGGACAACCAAGCCCACGATCATTCTCAGTACTGCGAGGGGCACGCAGCAACAGCACAGAGTACAGGGGAAACGGAGAACATAATGCACCAAGGGCACATTCGGACAGAAGCAAACCCACATCGGAGTGGAGCAGGGTTTCCAGGACAATAAACAACAAAATTAAAAGACCGTGACACTCTAAGCATAATGCACCCTCATATAAGAACTCTCTGAAAATCTGTTCCTGGAACATCAATGGGCTGGGAGACAAGACCACGGACCCGGACCTGCTATCTTATCTGCAGAAATTTGATATAATTTCGCTCCAAGAAACATGGAGTGAAGTACCAATGGCATTGCACGGCTTTATCATGCTCTATCTACCGGCAACAAGAAGCGCTAAATTTGGCCACAATAAGGGAGGTCTAGCTACATACAGCTCTATAAGTAGCATTTATGCAGTAGAACCTTTACCATACAACTTAACGCTACCAAATGAAATGCAAGTAACTCGAATTACCCTACAGGGGAAGACAAGTAAAGAATATATTATACTTGTAAACCTTTATCTGCACCCACGCGAAAAAAACAAAGAGAGCCAACAACTAAAGGAGGAACTGGTGAAAATAATAACAGAAGAGAAAAAAAATAACTGGATAATCACAGGGGACTTCAACCTAAACATGCTCAGGAAAAGAGCTGATGACATCTACTCAGAGGAGGATCCATTTGCTTGGGAGGAAATGTCCCAAGACATCAAAACAGACGGAAGACTTACAAACACCTCGAAAAATCTATTATCGCTCTTAGAGCAATTGGGCTCACGTGCATTAAACGGCAGATTTCCTGGAGACTGCCCACAAACAGCAACATTTAACAACGCAGTAACAAGGTCCACAATTGATTATACATTTTGCTCTCGCTGCATGTTCATAAAAGAAAAAAACTTGCGACAGGTTCTGACCAAAGTGGGATTAGGTCCGGTCTTCTTACAAATGATTGGGGTGCTATATACGGGACCCACTGCGAGGATCCAACTGGGAGACCTGGTCACAGACGCTATACCGATCTCGAGGGGAACGCGCCAGGGCTGCCCCCTGTCGCCCATATTACATGCTCTTATAGCGGAACCGTTGGAGTGCGCTCTCCGGGAATTCCACAGCCTTAGAGGAGTGAGCTTTCCATCATACCGGATTGTGGTCTCCACATATGCAGACAACACCCTGCTTTATGTTAGGGAACCTGAGAACAACCTGGCAACGGTGCTGCGGGAGGTCGTGCATTTTGGGGCACTTTCTGGGCTAAAAGTAAACTGGACTAAGTCCATTGCTTTCTCGTTGACGCCGTCAACCACCCCGTTTGAAATGGAGTATCTGCTTCAGTGGTCCTACGACTCGGTTAGACATCTTGGGATGCAACTGCATAGGGATTCCAAAGTAGTATTCACTGAGAACTATGGAAGAGCCATTGATAAGCTAGAAGATGATGTGGAGATCTGGATAGGGCTCCCCCTGTCACTGATGGGCCGGATATCCATTATGAAGATGGTGGTGCTTCCCAGATTTTTATTTTTGTTTTCCAATATCCCAATGGTGCTGCCGCATGCCTTTTTTGCTAGGCTAACCAAATCCCTGTTGTGACTGGCGTGGGCGGGGAAGCAAGCTCGTGTTAGACATAACATAATACACACACATGTATTTTTAAAGCGCACGTTAACCACTACAGGTATCTTGGCGCTGAATAACAGATGTTTGTTGTTACCCAACTCAATGGTACTCATTTTATCGACCTCAGATGGATGAAAGGCTGAGTGTACCCACCGGGATTTGAACCTGTGACCATGAGGTCGAACACAGGCCCCTGCAGTAGACGCCTTAGTCCACTGAGCATCAGACCCGGCAATGTGTTAGTTGGCGCGTCTTGACGCTGCCCTACCATATGGGAGGCCTAGGGGCGCCTGATATGGAGCTATACTACAGGATAGCACAGGGAGCTCAGGCGCATAGTTGGGTGCATGGCGAGGAAATGGTCCCATATCTAAAGCTAGAGAGATTGTTTGCAGCACCTCTCCTGCTGCCGGCGGTCATTTTTGAGCCGGTTGACCGTAGAACGGGATTTTTAGATTAATTGAACTCAACTCGATCTGCATGGAATGGCATACTGCAGCAAACGGCGGGGGCACTATTATACTCCCCGGCAATGCCCCTTGACTGGGCGGTCTGGTTGACCCCTTGCATGGATCGCGGGGTGGTGCAGTCCCTACGCGAGCTGGGTATACACCTGCTGGGGGACTTCTTCAAGGACGGCATCGCTAAAACATGGGATGAGGTGGCACCTACAGTGGAGACCTACACTCAGCTACAGCGCTTTCAATTCCACAGGGTTAGGGGTGCATGGCTGCACACCTTGGGGACGATATGGCCGAACCCCCGGAGGTTCTGGAATTGTCGTATCTCATCCAACACAAGAGTCCCGGTGGGATGATGTCTAAGTTATACGGCATAGCGATGTTACAGAGATCCCAGAAATATACTAAGGCTAGATTAGCCTGGCAAAGGGACCTGGACACAGTGATAGACGACGCCATGTGGTCATATTGCTGTGCTGGTATACGTCGCATATCATTGCATGGCAGGCATAGGCTGATTCATTTAAAATTTATAAACAGAGTCTATTATACGCCGGAGAGGCTGCACAGGTACGGCCTACGTGAGGGGTCAACTTGTGGGCGGTGCGCCCACCCTGCTGCAGATTTCATCCATTCAGCGTGGGATTGCCCAGGCGTAGGCAAATTCTGGGAGGCTGTATTTCGGCAGATAGGAGAAATAGCTGAATTAGATCTTACCCCGGACCCTGCAGTGGCGTTGCTCGGACACTCGAGGAGGCTGACAAAGGCAGCACATAGGCTAGTGGACATGGGTATGCTGATAGCAAAGCGCAGGGTAGCATTGTGTTGGATGCGTGGTCCCTTACCTACAATGGCACAGTGGGCAGGAGACGTGCTCTACTGCTGCACGCAGTCAGAGACGTTTAGCGAACTGCTCCCTCCGCGAAGCAGGCCAAAGAATTTCTGGGGACTGTATGCTGACTATCTCGGGAGGGGCAGGGGTAGACGCGAGGCTAAGGACTGGGAAGGACGACGTGACAGCCCCGGAGCCAGCCGTTCCCGGTGCAAACTGAAGGGCGACCTTCGGAAGCTGGTGGAGCTGTGTGTATGGTTGGGTAGAAGAGTTCTTACATTCCAGGGGGCCGATGGAGGAAGGGAGGACACAAATGGCCACTCGCTAATGTTCGCCTGTCTGGTATAGAAGTTAGGTATGGTAGTCTCCTCTGAGAGGAGACGTCATGTTTAGGCACTGAGTACGAGGATATATCTTTGTGGGCAGCTGACAGGATACCTCAACAGTTGTGTGTAGGGGGTGGGGAGGGTGTTGGTTCTTGATGTGTGATGTCTTAAGTAGAAAACTCTGTCCCTCTTATGGGGAAAAGACTATAAGAAATGGCATACGGGACTGCAATCCTTGATAGATATATCAACTCGCCACCTTTGCATTCAGTGATGCCCAGCCTCCGGGATGTGGGATAAGCTGAGACGTGTACTGCTCTTCAGTGATAAAGCAGCCGGCTAACTCGCAAGGTCTGTGCATCAGCTCCAACGTCACAGAAAAAGCATGGATAACTTACCTCGAACCACACTTCAATAAAGAACAGACTCCCCAAATAGGCTTAAATAACCCTGTGTCAAGAATGGAAATTCAACCATTCCAGCCAAACTCTAATGGGGCATCAAACTTCGGCCACTTGCAAAACCAAGGTATCCTGATCCCTTACTGGCTGAATCAAAGTGCCAAGAAGAATTCCCTAGTTCTGGACAACCAAGCCCACGATCATTCTCAGTACTGCGAGGGGCACGCAGCAACAGCACAGAGTACAGGGGAAACGGAGAACATAATGCACCAAGGGCACATTCGGACAGAAGCAAACCCACATCGGAGTGGAGCAGGGTTTCCAGGACAATAAACAACAAAATTGAAAGACCGTGACACTCTAAGCATAATGCACCCTCATATAAGAACTCTCTGAAAATCTGTTCCTGGAACATCAATGGGCTGGGAGACAAGACCACGGACCCGGACCTGCTATCTTATCTGCAGAAATTTGATATAATTTCGCTCCAAGAAACATGGAGTGAAGTACCAATGGCATTGCACGGCTTTAACATGCTCTATCTACCGGCAACAAGAAGCGCTAAATTTGGCCACAATAAGGGAGGTCTAGCTACAAACAGCTCTATAAGTAGCATTTATGCAGTAGAACCTTTACCATACAACTTAACGCTACCAAATGAAATGCAAGTAACTCGAATTACCCTACAGGGGAAGACAAGTAAAGAATATATTATACTTGTAAACCTTTATCTGCACCCACGCGAAAAAAACAAAGAGAGCCAACAACTAAAGGAGGAACTGGTGAAAATAATAACAGAAGAGAAAACAAATAACTGGATAATCACAGGGGACTTCAACCTAAACATGCTCAGGAAAAGAGCTGATGACATCTACTCAGAGGAGGATCCATTTGCTTGGGAGGAAATGTCCCAAGACATCAAAACAGACGGAAGACTTACAAACACCTCGAAAAATCTATTATCGCTCTTAGAGCAATTGGGCTCACGTGCATTAAACGGCAGATTTCCTGGAGACTGCCCACAAACAGCAACATTTAACAACGCAGTAACAAGGTCCACAATTGATTATACATTTTGCTCTCGCTGCATGTTCATAAAAGAAAAAAACTTGCGACAGGTTCTGACCAAAGTGGGATTAGGTCCGGTCTTCTTACAAATGATTGGGGTGCTATATACGGGACCCACTGCGAGGATCCGACTGGGAGACCTGGTCACAGACGCTATACCGATCTCGAGGGGAACGCGCCAGGGCTGCCCCCTGTCGCCCATATTACATGCTCTTATAGCGGAACCGTTGGCGTGCGCTCTCCGGGAATTCCACAGCCTTAGAGGAGTGAGCTTTCCATCATACCGGATTGTGGTCTCCACATATGCAGACAACACCCTGCTTTATGTTAGGGAACCTGAGAACAACCTGGCAACGGTGCTGCGGGAGGTCGTGCATTTTGGGGCACTTTCTGGGCTAAAAGTAAACTGGACTAAGTCCATTGCTTTCTCGTTGACGCCGTCAACCACCCCGTTTGAAATGGAGTATCTGCTTCAGTGGTCCTACGACTCGGTTAGACATCTTGGGATACAACTGCATAGGGATTCCAAAGTAGTATTCACTGAGAACTATGGAAGAGCCATTGATAAGCTAGAAGATGATGTGGAGATCTGGATAGGGCTCCCCCTGTCACTGATGGGCCGGATATCCATTATGAAGATGGTGGTGCTTCCCAGATTTTTATTTTTGTTTTCCAATATCCCAATGGTGCTGCCGCATGCCTTTTTTGCTAGGCTAACCAAATCCCTGTTGCGACTGGCGTGGGCGGGGAAGCAAGCTCGTGTTAGACATAACATAATACACACACATGTATTTTTAAAGCGCACGTTAACCACTACAGGTATCTTGGCGCTGAATAACAGATGTTTGTTGTTACCCAACTCAATGGTACTCATTTTATCGACCTCAGATGGATGAAAGGCTGAGTGTACCCACCGGGATTTGAACCTGTGACCATGAGGTCGAACACAGGCCCCTGCAGTAGACGCCTTAGTCCACTGAGCATCAGACCCGGCAATGTGTTAGTTGGCGCGTCTTGACGCTGCCCTACCATATGGGAGGCCTAGGGGCGCCTGATATGGAGCTATACTACAGGATAGCACAGGGAGCTCAGGCGCATAGTTGGGTGCATGGCGAGGAAATGGTCCCATATCTAAAGCTAGAGAGATTGTTTGCAGCACCTCTCCTGCTGCCGGCGGTCATTTTTGAGCCGGTTGACCGTAGAACGGGATTTTTAGATTAATTGAACTCAACTCGATCTGCATGGAATGGCATACTGCAGCAAACGGCGGGGGCACTATTATACTCCCCGGCAATGCCCCTTGACTGGGCGGTCTGGTTGACCCCTTGCATGGATCGCGGGGTGGTGCAGTCCCTACGCGAGCTGGGTATACACCTGCTGGGGGACTTCTTCAAGGACGGCATCGCTAAAACATGGGATGAGGTGGCACCTACAGTGGAGACCTACACTCAGCTACAGCGCTTTCAATTCCACAGGGTTAGGGGTGCATGGCTGCACACCTTGGGGACGATATGGCCGAACCCCCGGAGGTTCTGGAATTGTCGTATCTCATCCAACACAAGAGTCCCCGTGGGATGATGTCTAAGTTATACGGCATAGCGATGTTACAGAGATCCCAGAAATATACTAAGGCTAGATTAGCCTGGCAAAGGGACCTGGACACAGTGATAGACGACGCCATGTGGTCATATTGCTGTGCTGGTATACGTCGCATATCATTGCATGGCAGGCATAGGCTGATTCATTTAAAATTTATAAACAGAGTCTATTATACGCCGGAGAGGCTGCACAGGTACGGCCTACGTGAGGGGTCAACTTGTGAGCGGTGCGCCCACCCTGCTGCAGATTTCATCCATTCAGCGTGGGATTGCCCAGGCGTAGGCAAATTCTGGGAGGCTGTATTTCGGCAGATAGGAGAAATAGCTGAATTAGATCTTACCCCGGACCCTGCAGTGGCGTTGCTCGGACACTCGAGGAGGCTGACAAAGGCAGCACATAGGCTAGTGGACATGGGTATGCTGATAGCAAAGCGCAGGGTAGCATTGTGTTGGATGCGTGGTCCCTTACCTACAATGGCACAGTGGGCAGGAGACGTGCTCTACTGCTGCACGCAGTCAGAGACGTTTAGCGAACTGCTCCCTCCGCGAAGCAGGCCAAAGAATTTCTGGGGACTGTATGCTGACTATCTCGGGAGGGGCAGGGGTAGACGCGAGGCTAAGGACTGGGAAGGACGACGTGACAGCCCCGGAGCCAGCCGTTCCCGGTGCAAACTGAAGGGCGACCTTCGGAAGCTGGTGGAGCTGTGTGTATGGTTGGGTAGAAGAGTTCTTACATTCCAGGGGGCCGATGGAGGAAGGGAGGACACAAATGGCCACTCGCTAATGTTCGCCTGTCTGGTATAAAAGTTAGGTATGGTAGTCTCCTCTGAGAGGAGACGTCATGTTTAGGCACTGAGTACGAGGATATATCTTTGTGGGCAGCTGACAGTATACCTCAACAGTTGTGGGTAGGGGGTGGGGAGGGTGTTGGTTCTTGATGTGTGATGTCTTAAGTAGAAAACTCTGTCCCTCTTATGGGGAAAAGACTATAAGAAATGGCATACGGGACTGCAATCCTTGATAGATATATCAACTCGCCACCTTTGCATTCAGTGATGCCCAGCCTCCGGGATGTGGGATAAGCTGAGACGTGTACTGCTCTTCAGTGATAAAGCAGCCGGCTAACTCGCAAGGTCTGTGCATCAGCTCCAACGTCACAGAAAAAGCATGGATAACTTACCTCGAACCACACTTCAATAAAGAACAGACTCCCCAAATAGGCTTAAATAACCCTGTGTCAAGAATGGAAATTCAACCATTCCAGCCAAACTCTAATGTAGAACACGGACAGAACTTCACAATTACAAATATCCAAGTCCGCAAAAGAATCTCTAAAGGCAGACGTGAAGCAGCTCCAGGCCCAAACGGGATTCCGCCCATACTATTCAAACAAGATCCTGAATTTTGGGCTACAGTCTTAAAACCGATCTTTGACAGAATCCTGCAGACTTCAACGGTACCATCATCATGGAGGGGCTCAATAATCTCTCCGATCTATAAAAAAGGCAACAGGAGTGATCCAAAGAGCTATCGGTTGGTGGCTCTTTTGCACAACAAAGCTAAATATTATGCCGGGGTACTCCTTCAAGAACTAACAACATGGGCCACAGAAATTAAAGCAATACCCTACAATCAAACCGGTTTCTGTAGAGATATGGGCACTGCCACTAACATCTCCGCCCTCTCATTAATGATAGACGCTGCACTTGTAATTAAACAGCATATGAAACACTGTATGGGTGGAAAATTCTGGACTTGTGGCGCTACAATTGTTAAGGCCCAATTTTATGTGTGGCACAATCCTCGTGAAATCAAAAGCAATGAGCTGTCAGAAGGGTTCTGGAGCCAGAACCCTTCTGACAGCTCATTGCTTTGATTCCTCGAGACCGCAGAGACCGCAGAGACTCATCTCCTGACATCCGCAGGAAGACTTTGACACTTACTGAAAACCGCCTTGAAAAAGCCCAAGGCCAATGGGCCACTAGCTGCGAAACACGTGTCGGCTTGTTCCTTTTTCTCTCACAATCTATACCTGCATTTTTTGTCAAAAAATAAAAACAACACAAGTAATTTCATTTTGAGTTATGTTCTTGATGTTGATTATCCACTGACGTGGACCAATTAAGAAGGCACTACCCTCCACCGTTTTCTAACTGTAATTAAACAGCCCCTGTACATCTGCTTCATTGATTACAGTTCAGTGTTTGATCATATAAACAGAAATATCCTGTGGCAAAAACTAAAAAAGTTAGGCATTCCATCGCTGCTCCTAAAACAACTAATCCTTCTGCATAGTAACACCTGGGTACAAGTAAAGCTGGGGGCAGGAGATGATTTAACGAAAAAGGTGAACACAACTTCAGGATTAAAATAAGGGTGTGTACTTGCCCCGACACTTTTTAATCTATTTATGGCTGAGCTTTCAGTTCAACTTAATGGAAGCAATTTGCATGCCCTGAAGCTAGGAGGCTGTCAGCTATCTAACCTCTTATACGCAGACGACTTAGTACTCATCAGTCGGACACCCATAGGATTACAACGCCTGCTGGACATTACATCTCAATACTCAGAGACCCAAAAACTAAGCTTTAATCAAGTTAAAACAAAAGTTATGTGTGTAAATCACCGGAAAATAAAAATAAAATACAACTGGTACCTGGCAAAAGTCAAGCTTGAAGTCCTACAAGACAACAAATATCTGGGGGTCATGATCAACAATAAAGGCAATTACAAAGCACAATGCGAGGCAATAAAAAAGAGGGGATTAACAACAGCGATAGCATTAAGAAACCTGAAAAATATGACCGCTGGACCAAGCTTTCGCCCTCTGACCAAGGTGATACAGGCTAAACTGATTCCATCAATCACCTATGGAAGTGAAGCCATGAGAGGGAGGGACGCGGAAACATTGAACGGCACCATCGCAAGAGCACTGAGAATAATATACGGGCTACCTGGATATACATCTCCGGCACAAATGAGGCTTGAATTCGGGATACAAAGACAAGACCTGGCCCGAAAAGGAGCCATTGATAAAACCTGGTTTAAGATCAAAAAAGGGCAGCCAGAAACGTTAAACTCCTATTTGTGGAGAGAAGTAGAAACTTCGGAAATCTGCCCAGCTAGACACTTTTTGGATACTGCACTGGACTTGTTGGGGTTACAGCAACTCTGGGCAATGTCAGGGACCATGGCAAGCTTAAAAAAACTTGTAAATAACATTATCAAAAAAGAATCTATCTTACAAGACAAAGCGGACTTGACAGAACACTCACATGGCTAGCTCATTATACAATCTTACAGTAAAGCGACTCTTCAAGCTTACCTCCTCTCTAACTTCTCCAGAACCACCAAAGAGAAGTTTTTGAAATTCAGGTTAGGTTTATTACCATCTGCATACCATCTGCCTCCGTGGCTGCGCCCTCCAAAGCCTGCAAAGTGCTGTCTCTGCGGGGAAGGAGAGGAGGACATAGTCCATGTCATAACCATTTGCCGTGAACTGATGCGGGAGCGCCGGTTACTACTCAGACCTATTTTTAACAAGAATCAAATATGGTCGTGCAGACAAGCGGTGCTTGCAAGCTTCTCTGGCAAAGACATTCAACTAAGCTGCTGCCTGGTAAAAAATGTAACTGCAGTTGATCTCCGCTTAAAACAGTTACCGCCGGATCATCAAAGAAGTTGATTAGAACTGAGTTGGAGAGGTCCTGTTAACCCTTTGCGTAATAACTGTAACAGCGCTTTAAGTACATAATTTCAAGCATTTTTGCACATGCAAGCCTCAAGGAAAAGCATCAGTCGGCTAACCATAGGATGTCTTTGCACAAATTAATGGATGTTGATGCGGCACTATGCAATTTAAACTTGCACCTATTTGCCTGCCCTCACTTTGTAGTTAAGACTCTGACAAGGGGGGCAATTTTTATCTCATGAACTGCTGCTAATCTCTGCAAACAAAAATGAGGAAACAGGACTATGGGCCACTAAGGCCAGGGGAGGGGATCTTTTCCGCAATTTTAATGTGTGTTTGTAAATGTGGCAATCAGCCTTTTAAATCGATGTTTTATTGTTTATAAGAGATGGCCAACTTTTTGTAATGGTTTTAATTAACTGCACAATAAACATATTACTTACATACTAAAGCTACCCCCAGCATGACCCCCTACACTACCCAAACACCACTGCACTGCCCTAAACCGTAAAACAGGATGACCCCCTACACCACACCATCTCCAAGAGACCCGGCCCCCATGAACATTTTGGTTAAGGCAGCACCCTTGGTAGCTCCTGTTGTTGCAGAGGTGATTAATTCCTCACTGTATACAGGTATAGTGCCCCCAAAATGGAAAAGGGCTATGGTGAAGCCATTGCTGAAAAAACCCAATTTAGATCCGGAAGAGTTGGGTAACTATCGCCCTATTTCCCTTCTCCCGGGAATCGCCAAAATTGCAGAGAAATACGTGAACTCTATGCTTTCCAAGCTTCTGGAACTGCATGGGGTTGTACATCCCTCTCAGACCGGATTCCGTCCATGACAGAGCACGGAGACTGCCCTGGTGGCTGTAGTGGAGGAAGGTAGAGAGATTCTAGATGCTGGAGGGTCGGCAGCAATTATTCTTCTCGACCTAAGGGCCGCATTCGATACGGTAAACCATCCGACTCTGATACACCACCTCAAAAGAATTGGAGTAGGTGGCATGGCCCTGAAATGGCTCTGCTCTTTTTTAGAGGATCGCGTCTTCCAGGTCTTTGAGGGAGATGTGAGCTCGCCACCTCAACCTCTGCTATGTGGCGTCCCCCAGGGATCTTCACTAAGCCCCACCCTATTCAATATATATATGGCCCCCCTGGCAACAATTTTAGCACCATTCGGAATTCAGATGGTAATTTATGCCGACGACACCCAATTAGTCGTGGCCCTTAACCAAACGAGTCACCAGACTAAGGCCCTCTTATTTTGTTTATCTGAGGTCTTTAAGTGGATGACTGCCTCTCAGCTGAAGCTGAATGGCGATAAGACGGAGATTATGATTTTGGGTAATCCCCCCCAGCTATATTGGAGGCCTCATGGCCAGCATGCATGGGCCCCCTTCCTGTTCTTAAAACTGAAATAAAGAGTTGAGGCATCTGGCTTGACCAGGATTTGTCGTTCAAAGTGCAGGCAAGGAAAACAGTGGCTACCTGCTTCGGCCTGCTTAGAATGATTAGGAAAGTGTTGCCTCTCCTTCCCCCTTTGGCCAAGAAAATCCTGGTCCAGTTCTTGATACTTTCTAGGATTGATTATGGCAATGCCCTTTTTCTGGGCGCTCCAGCGTTAGTTATGACCAAACTCCAAAAGATACCAAAACTGTGCAGCCAGACTGCTTTAAGGCGTATCCATTCGTACTTCGGCTAAACCTTCGATTAGCTCACTGCACTGGCTGCCGGTGAAGGAGAGGGTAAACTTCAAAGCCCTTTGTATTGTGCACAAAACCCTTCAAGGGCATGGCCCACCTCTCGTGGCACCCTTAATTCGGCCTTATAAAGCCAACAGGAATCTCCGCTCCAATGATCTTCATTTGGTATTGATCCCGAAAGTTAAAAGGGCCAGAAGTGGAGGTCGCCTCTTCTCTTTTAATGAATCCAAACTTTGGAATGCCTTGCCTCTCCAGCTACAAAGTGAACCTAACCACCTAGCTTTCCGAAGACAATTGAAAACTCTCCTGTTCCCCTAATCTGTCTCAGCTTGTTCCGTTCAGTCTAACCCAGCGCTGGGAGGCCTCCGGGTAGCCAGGCGCTTTAGAAATGTTCTTTTCATTTAATTTCATTTCACACAAACACCACTACACTGCCATAAACCCTAAAACACTACCTGTAGCACGAGCCCCTACACAACCCAAATACCACTGCATTACCCTAAACCCTAAATCTACCCCCAGCATGACCCCCTACACTACACAAACACCACTGTACTACCCTAACCCCTTAAACACTACCCCCAGCTTGACCCCTTACCCTACACAAACACCATGGCACTACCCTAAACCCTAAAACACTACCCCCAGAAAGACCCCCTACACTACACAAAACCACTGCACTACCCTAAAAACTAAAACACTACCCCCAGCATGACCCCCTACAATACCAAAACACCACTGCACTACCCTAAACCCTAAAACACTATCAAAGCATGAGCCCCTATATTACACAAACACCACTGTACTACCCTAAATTCTAAAATACTACCCCAGCACAACCCCCTACACTACACAAACACCACTGCACTACCCTAAACCCTAAAACCCGACCCCCAGCACGACCCCCTTCACTATCCAAAAACAACTGCCCTACCCTAAACCCAAAAACACTATCCCCAGCACGACCCCCCACACTACCCAAACACCACTGCACTACCCTAAACCATAAAACACGACCCCCTACACTACACAAACACCACTGTACTACTCTAAACCCTAAAACACTACCCCCAGCACGACACCCTACACTACCCAAAAATAACTGCACAACCCTAAACCCAAAAACACTACAAACAGCACGACTCCTTACACTACCCAAACACCACTGCACTACCCTAAACCCTAAATCTAGCCCAGCACAACCCCCTACACTACACAAACACCACTGCACTACCCTAAACCCTAAAACACTACCCCCAGCACGGCCCCTTCACTACACAAACACCACTGAACTGCCTTAAACCCTACATCTACCCCCAGCACAACTCCCTACAATACACAAACACCACTGCACTACCCTAAACCCTAAAACACTTCCCCTAGCATGACCCCATACACTACCCAAACACCACTGCACTACCCTAAACCCTACAGCACTTACCCCAGCACGACCCCCCACACCACAAAAACACCACTACACTAACCTAAAGCCTAAAACTCTACGCCCAGCACGACACCCTACACTACCCAAACACCACTCCACTACCCTAAACCCTGAAACACTTACCCCAGCACGAACCCCTATACTACACAAACACCACTGCACTACCCTAAACCCTAAAACATTACCCCCAGCATGACACCCTACACTACCAAAACACCACTGCACTACCCTAAACCCTAAAACACTACCCCCAGCAGGAACCCCTATACTACACAAACACCACTGCACTACCCTAAACCCTAAAACACTACCCGCAGCATGTACCCCTACACTACAGAAACACCACTGCACTACCCTAAACCCTAAAACACTACCCCAAGCGCGACCCCCTACACAACCCAAACACCACTGCACTACCCTAAACCCTAAATCTACCCCCAGCACAACCCCCTACACTAGCCAAACACCATTGCACTACAATGAACCCTAAACCTCCCCCCAGCATGACCCCCTACACTACACAAACACCACTGAGCTACCCTAAACCCTAAATCACTGACCCCTACACTACCCCCACACTACCCAAACACCACTGCACTTCCCTAAACCCTAAAAAACTACCCCCAGCATGACCCCCTACACTATACAAGCACCACCACACTACCCAAAACCGTAAAACACTACCCCCAGCACGACACCCTACACTACCGAAACATAACTGCACTACCCTAAACCCAAAAACACTAGCTCCAGCATGACCCCCCACACTACCCAAACAACACTGCACTACCCTAAACCCTAAAACACTTCCCACAGTACGACCCCCTTCACTACCCAAAAGCAACTGCACTACTCTAAACCCAAAAACACTAGCCCCAGCACGACCCCCCACTCTACTCAAACACCACTGCACTACCCTAAACCCTAAAACATGACCCCCTACACTACACAAACACCACTGAACTCCCCTAAACCCTAAAACACTACCCCCAGCACGACCCCCTACACTACACAAACACCAATGCACTACCCTAAACCCTTAAACACTACCCACAGCACAACCCCCTACACTACACAAAGACCAATGTACTACCCTATACCCTAAAACATTACACATAGCACGGCCCCCTACACTACCCAAACACCACCGCAATACCCAAAACCCTACATCTACCCCAGCACAACTCCCTACAATACACAAACATCACTGCACTACCCTAAATCATAAATCACTACAAACAGCAAGACCCCTACACTACACAAACACCACTGCACTGCCCTAAACCCTAAAACCCTAACGCTAGCACGACCCCCTACACTACCAAAACACCACTGCACTACCCTAAACCGTAAAACACTTACCCCAGCACGACCCCCTACAGCACAAAAACACCACTGCACTATCCTAAACCCTAAAACACTACACACAGCACGACCCCTATACTACCGAAACCCCACTTCACTACCCTAAACCCTAAAACACTTACCCCAGCATGACCCCCTACACCACACAAACACCACTGCAATACCCTAAACCCTAAAACACTACCCCCAGCACGACCCCTACACTACACAAACACCACTGCACTACACCAAACCCTAAAACACTACCCCCAGCATGACCCCCTACACTACCCAAACAACACTGCACTACCCTAAACCCTATTACACTACCCCCAGCAGTACCCCCTACACTACCCAAACACCACTGCACTACCCTAAACCCTAAATCTACCCCCAGAACAATCCCCTACACTACCCAAACACCATTGCACTACCCTAAACCCTAAATCTCCCCCCAGCATGACCCCCTACACTACACAAACACCACTGCGCAACCCTAAACCCTAAAATTCTGCCCCAGCACTACTCCCACACAACCCAAACACCACTGCACTTCCCTAAACGCTACAAAACTGCCCCCAGCACGACCCCCTACACCACACAAGTACCACTGCTCTACCCAAAACCTTAAAACACTACCCCCATTACGACACCCTACACTACCCAAACATAACTGCACTACCCTAAACCATAAAACACTACCACCAGCACAACTCCCTTCACTACCGAAACACCACTGCACTACCCTAAACCCTAAATCTACCCCCAGTATGATCGCCTACACTACCCAAACACCACTGCACTACCCTAAACCATAAAACACGACCCCCTACACTACACAAACACCACTGTACTACTCTAAACCCTAAAACACTACCCCCAGCACGACACCCTACACTACCCAAAAATAACTGCACAACCCTAAACCCAAAAACACTACAAACAGCACGACTCCTTACACTACCCAAACACCACTGCACTACCCTAAACCCTAAATCTAGCCCAGCACAACCCCCTACACTACACAAACACCACTGCACTACCCTAAACCCTAAAACACTACCCCCAGCACGGCCCCTTCACTACACAAACACCACTGAACTGCCTTAAACCCTACATCTACCCCCAGCACAACTCCCTACAATACACAAACACCACTGCACTACCATAAACCCTAAAACACTTCCCCTAGCATGACCCCATACACTACCCAAACACCACTGCACTACCCTAAACCCTACAGCACTTACCCCAGCACGACCCCCCACACCACAAAAACACCACTACACTAACCTAAAGCCTAAAACTCTACGCCCAGCACGACCCCCTACACTACCCAAACACCACTCCACTACCCTAAACCCTGAAACACTTACCCCAGCACGAACCCCTATACTACACAAACACCACTGCACTACCCTAAACCCTAAAACATTACCCCCAGCATGACACCCTACACTACCAAAACACCACTGCACTACCCTAAACCCTAAAACACTACCCCCAGCAGGAAGCCCTATACTACACAAACACCACTGCACTACCCTAAACCCTAAAACACTACCCGCAGCATGTACCCCTACACTACAGAAACACCACTGCACTACCCTAAACCCTAAAACACTACCCCAAGCGCGACCCCCTACACAACCCAAACACCACTGCACTACCCTAAACCCTAAATCTACCCCCAGCACAACCCCCTACACTAGCCAAACACCATTGCACTACAATGAACCCTAAACCTCCCCCCAGCATGACCCCCTACACTACACAAACACCACTGAGCTACCCTAAACCCTAAATCACTGACCCCTACACTACCCCCACACTACCCAAACACCACTGCACTTCCCTAAACCCTAAAAAACTACCCCCAGCATGACCCCCTACACTATACAAGCACCACCACACTACCCAAAACCGTAAAACACTACCCCCAGCACGACACCCTACACTACCGAAACATAACTGCACTACCCTAAACCCAAAAACACTAGCTCCAGCATGACCCCCCACACTACCCAAACACCACTGCACTACCCTAAACCCTAAAACACTTCCCACAGTACGACCCCCTTCACTACCCAAAAGCAACTGCACTACTCTAAACCCAAAAACACTAGCCCCAGCACGACCCCCCACTCTACTCAAACACCACTGCACTACCCTAAACCCTAAAACATGACCCCCTACACTACACAAACACCACTGAACTCCCCTAAACCCTAAAACACTACCCCCAGCACGACCCCCTACACTACACAAACACCAATGCACTACCCTAAACCCTTAAACACTACCCACAGCACAACCCCCTACACTACACAAAGACCAATGTACTACCCTATACCCTAAAACATTACACATAGCACGGCCCCCTACACTACCCAAACACCACCGCAATACCCAAAACCCTACATCTACCCCAGCACAACTCCCTACAATACACAAACATCACTGCACTACCCTAAATCATAAATCACTACAAACAGCAAGACCCCTACACTACACAAACACCACTGCACTACCCTAAACCCTAAAACCCTAACGCTAGCACGACCCCCTACACTACCAAAACACCACTGCACTACCCTAAACCGTAAAACACTTACACCAGCACGACCCCCTACAGCACAAAAACACCACTGCACTATCCTAAACCCTAAAACACTACACACAGCACGACCCCTATACTACCGAAACACCACTCCACTACCCTAAACCCTAAAACACTTACCCCAGCATGACCCCCTACACCACACAAACACCACTGCAATACCCTAAACCCTAAAACACTACCCCCAGCACGACCCCTACACTACACAAACACCACTGCACTACACCAAACCCTAAAACACTACCCCCAGCATGACCCCCTACACTACCCAAACAACACTGCACTACCCTAAACCCTATTACACTACCCCCAGCAGTACCCCCTACACTACCCAAACACCACTGCACTACCCTAAACCCTAAATCTACCCCCAGAACAACCCCCTACACTACCCAAACACCATTGCACTACCCTAAACCCTAAATCTCCCCCCCAGCATGACCCCCTACACTACACAAACACCACTGCGCAACCCTAAACCCTAAAATTCTGCCCCCAGCACTACTCCCACACAACCCAAACACCACTGCACTTCCCTAAACGCTACAAAACTGCCCCCAGCACGACCCCCTACACCACACAAGTACCACTGCTCTACCCAAAACCTTAAAACACTACCCCCATTACGACACCCTACACTACCCAAACATAACTGCACTACCCTAAACCATAAAACACTACCACCAGCACAACTCCCTTCACTACCGAAACACCACTGCACTACCCTAAACCCTAAATCTACCCCCAGTATGATCGCCTACACTACACAAACTCCACTGCACTACCCTAAACCCTAAAACACTACCCCCAGCACTACCCCCTACACTACCCAAACACCACTGCTCTAGCCCTAAACCCTATAACACTACCCCCAGCACGACCCCCTACACTACACAAACACCACTGCACTACCTTATACCCTAAAACATTACACTTAGCACAACTCCCTACAATACACAAACACAACTGCACTACCCTAAACCCTAAAACACTAACACTAGCACGACACCTACACTACCCAAACAACACTGCACTACCCTAAACCCTAAAACACTTATCCCAGCACGACCCCCTACAGCACAAAAACACCACTGCACTATCCTAAACCCTTAAACACTAGCCCAGCACGACCCCTATACTACCCAAACACCACTCCACTGCCCTAAACCCTAAAACGCTTACCTCAGCATGACACCCTATACCACACAAACACAACTGCACTACCCTAAACCCTAAAACACTATCCCCAGCACGACCCCTACACTTCACAAACACCACTGCACTACACTAAACCCTAAAACACTACCCCCAGCACGACCCCCTAAACTACCCAAAACACCACTGCACTACTCTAAACCCTATAACACTACCCCCAGCAGTACCCCCTACACTATCCAAACACCACTGCACTACCCTAAACCCTAAATCTACCCCCAGCACAACCCCCTACACTACCCAAACACCATTGCACTGCCTTAAACCATTAATATCCCCCCAGCATGACCCCCTACACTACACAAACACCACTGCACTACCCTAAACCCTAAAACACTGGCCCCAGCACTACCCTCACACTACCCAAACACCATTGCACTTCCCTAAACCCTAAAAAACTAACCCCAGCACGACCCCCTACACTACACAAGCACCACTGCACTACCCAAAACACTAAAACACTACCACCAGCACGACTCCCTATACTACCGAAACACCATTGCACTACCCTAAATTCTAAAACACTACCTCCAGCTTGACCCCCTACACTACTCAAACACCACGGCATTACCCTAAAGCCTAAAACACTACCCCCAAGACCCCCTACACTACACAAACACCACTGCACTACCCTAAACCCTAAAACACTACCCCCAGCACGACCCCTTACACTACTTAAACACCACTGCACTAGCTCTAAACCCTATAACACAAACCCCAGCACTACCCCTACACTACCCAAACACCACTGCACTAACCTAAATCCTAAAACACTACCACCAGAACTACCCCAATACTATACAAACACCACTGCACTACCCTAAACCCTAAAACACAACCCCCAGCATGACCCCCTACACTACACGAACACCACTGTGCTGCCCTAAACCCTTAATCTACCCCCAGCAAAAACCCCTACACTACCCAAATACCACTGCAGAACCCTAGACCCTAAATCTACCCCCAGCATGACCCGCTACACTACACAAACACCACTGCGCTACCCTTAAAACCTAAAACATTATCCCCGCACTACCCCCTACACTACCCAAACAACACTGCACTACCTTAAAGCCTAAAACACTAACCCCAGCATGACCCCCTGTACTACACAAGCACCACTGCACCACCCTAACCCCTAAAACACTACCCCCAGCATGACACCCTACAGTATCCCAACATAACTGCACTACCCTAAACCCTAAAACACTTCCACCAGCACGACTCCCTACACTACCCAAATACCACTGCACTACCCTAAACCCTAAATCTACCCACAGCACAACCCCCTACACTACACAAACACCACTGCACTACCATAAACCCTAAAACACTACCCTAAGAAAGACGCCCTACACTACCCAAACACCACTGCACCATCCTACACCCTAAATCACTACCTCAGCACGAACCCCTACACTACACAAACACCACTTCAATACCCTAAACCCCAAAATCACTACCCCCGGCATGCCCCCCTACACTACCCAAACAACACTGCAGTACGCTAAACCCTAAAACGCGACCCCCTATACTACACAAACA
Source organism: Triturus cristatus (assembly GCF_964204655.1). Classification (NCBI taxonomy): domain Eukaryota; kingdom Metazoa; phylum Chordata; class Amphibia; order Caudata; family Salamandridae; genus Triturus; species Triturus cristatus. The sequence continues at coordinate 662,602,504 of NC_140579.1, read as the reverse complement.
ACTGCACTACACTAAACCCAAAAACACTACCACCAGCACAACCCCCTACACTACCTGAACACCACTGAACTACCCTAAACCCTAAAACACGACCCCCTACTCTACACAAACACCACTGCCCTAGCCTAAACCCTAAAACACTACCCCCAGCATGACCCCCCACACTACACAAACACCACTGCACTACCCTAAACCCTAAAATAACTACCCCCTACACTACACAAACACCACTGCAATACCCTAAACCCTAAAACACTACCCCCAGCATGACCCCCTACACTACACAAACACCACTGCACTACCCTAATCCCTCAAACACTATCCCTAGCACGAACCCCTACACTACCCAACCATCACTGCACTACCCTAAACCCTAAAACACTACACCCAGCACTACCCCCTACACTAAGTAAACACTACTGCATTACACTAAACCCTAAAACACTTACACCAGAAAGACCCCCTATGCTACACAAGCACCCCTGCACTACCCTAAACCCTAAAACACTACCCTCAGCACGACACCTTACAGTACCCAAACACCACTGCACTACCCTAAACCCTAAGTCTAACCCGAGGACAACCCCCTACACTACACAAACACCACTGCACTACCCTGAATCCTAAAACACTACCCCCAGCACGAACCCCTTCACTACACAAACACCACTGCACTGCCTTAAACCCTTAAACACTACCCCCAGCATGACCCCCTATAGTACACAAATAACACTGCACTACCCTAAACCCTACAACTACCCCCAGTATGACCCCCTATACATTACAAACACCACTGTACTACCCTAAACCCTAAAACACTACCCCCAGCACGACTCCCTTTACTATCCAAACACAACTGCACTCCCCTAAACCCAAAAACACTACCCCCAGCACGACCCCCTACACTACTCAAACACAACTGCACTATCATATACCCTAAAACACTACCCACAGCACAAACCCCTACACTACACACACACCACTGCACTACCCTAAACCCTAAAACACTACCCCCTATACTATACAAACACAACTGCACTACCCTAAACCCTAAAACACTACCCCAAGCATGACACCCTACACAACCCAAACACCACTGCACTACCCTAAACCCTAAATCTACCCCCAGCACAACCCCCTACACTAGCCAAACACCATTGCACTACAATGAACCCTAAATCTCCCCCCAGCATGACCCCCTACACTACACAAACACCGCTGAGCTACCCTAAACCCTAAATCACTGACCCCAGCACTACCCCCACACTACCCAAACACCACTGCACTTCCCTAAACCCTAAAAAACTACCCCCAGCACGACCCCCTACACTACATAAGCACCACCACACTACCCAAAACCGTAAAACACTATCCCCAGCACGACACCCTACACTACCCAAACCTAACTGCACTACCCTAAACCCAAAAACACTAGCTCCAGCATGACACCCCACACTACCCAAACACCACTGCACTACCCTAAACCCTAAAACACCAGCTCCAGCTTGAACCCCCACACTACCCAAACACCACTGCACTACCCTAAACCCTAAAACACTACCCACAGTACGACCCCCTTCACTACCCAAAAGCAACTGCACTACTCTAAACCCCAAAACACTAGCCCCAGCACGACCCCCCACACTACTCAAACACCACTGCACTACCCTAAACCCTAAAACATGACCCCCAGTATGACCCCCTACACTACACAAACACCACTGCACTACCCTAATCCCTTAAACACTATCCCTAGCACGGCCCCCTACACTACCCAACCATCACTGCACTACCCTAAACCCTAAAACACTACTCCCAGCATGACCCCCTACAGTACCGAAACATCACTGCACGGCCCAGCTCCACAGAGCACTACCCCCTACAGTACCTAAACACCACTGCACTACCCTAAACCCTAAATCTACCCCCAGCACAACCCCCTACACTACCCAAACACCACTGCACTACCCTAAACCCTACAACACTATCACCAGCACGACCCCCTACATACAAAAGCACCAGTGCACTACCCTAAACTCTAAAACACTACCCCAGCACCACCCCCTACACTACCCAAACATCAATGCACTACCCTAAACCCTAAAACACTACCCCAGCACGACCCCCTTCACCACACAAACACCACAGTGCTACCCTAAAACACTATCCCTAGCACGACCCCCTACATACACAAGCACCAGTGCACTACCCTAAACCCTAAAACACTACCCCCAGCACCACCCCTACACTACCCAAACATCACTGCACTACCCTAAACACTAAAACACTACCCCCAGCACTACCCGCTACACTACCCAAACTCCACTGCACTACCATAAACCCTAAAACCCTAACGCTAGCACAACCCCCTACACTACCAAAACACCACTGCACTACCCTAAACCCTAAAACACTTACCCCACCACGACCCCCTACAGCACAAAAACACCACTGCACTATCCTAAACCCTAAAACACTATACCCAGCACGACCCCCTATACTACCGAAACACCACTCCACTACCCTAAACCCTAAAACACTTACCCCAGCATGACCCCCTACACCACACAAACACCACTGCAATACCCTAAACCCTAAAACACTACCTTCAGCACGACCCCTACACTACACAAACACCACTGCACTACACCAAACCCTAAAACACTACCCCCAGCATGACCCCCTACACTACCCAAACAACACTGCACTACCCTAAACCCTATTACACTACCCCAGCAGTACCCCCTACACTACCCAAACACCACTGCACTACCCTAAACCCTAAATCTACCCCCAGCACAATCCCCTACACTACCCAAACACCATTGCACTACCCTAAACCCTAAATCTCCCCCCAGCATGACCCCCTACACTGCACAAACACCACTGCGCTACCCTAAACCCTAAAATTCTGCCCCCAGCACTACTCCCACACAACCCAAACACCACTGCACTTCCCTAAACCCTACAAAACTGCCCCCAGCACGACCCCCTACACTACACAAGCACCACTGCTCTACCCAAAACCCTAAAACACTACCCCCAGCACGACACCCTACACTACCCAAACATAACTGCACTACCCTAAACCATAAAACACTACCACCAGCACAACTCCCTTCACTACCGAAACACCACTGCACTACCCTAAACCCTAAATCTACCCCAGTATGATCGCCTACACTACACAAACTCCACTGCACTACCCTAAACCCTAAAACACTACCCCCAACAAGACCCCCTACACTACACAAACACGACTGCACTACACTAAACCCTAAAACACTACCCCCAGCACTACCCCCTACACTACCCAAACACCACTGCTCTAGCCCTAAACCCTATAACACTACCCCCAGCACGACCCCCTACACTACACAAACACCACTGCACTACCTTATACCCTAAAACATTACACTTAGCACAACTCCCTACAATACACAAACACAACTGCACTACCCTAAATCATAAAACACTACCCACATCAAGACCCCTACACTACACAAACACCACAGCACTACCCTAAACCCTAAAACACTTACACCAGCACGACCCACTACAGCACAAAAACACCACTGCACTATCCTAAACCCTTAAACACTACGCCCAGCACGACCCCCTATACTACCCAAACACCAACCCACTGCCCTAAACCCTAAAACACTTACCTCAGCATGACACCCTATACCACACAAACACAACTGCACTACCCTAAACCCTAAAACACTACCCCCAGCACGATCCCTACACTTCACAAACACCACTGCACTACACTAAACCCTAAAACACTACCCCAGCAGTACCCCTACACTACCCAAACACCACTGCACTACCCAAAACCCTAAATCTACCCCAGCACAACCCCCTACACTACCCAAACACCATTGCACTGCCATAAACCATTAATATCCCCCCAGCATGACACCCTATACCACACAAACACAACTGCACTACCCTAAACCCTAAAGCACTACCCCCAGCACGACCCCTACACTTCACAAACACCACTGCACTACACTAAACCCTAAAACACTACCCCCAGCACGATCCCCTAAACTACCCAAACACCACTGCACTACTCTAAACCCTATAACACTACCCCCAGCAGTACCCCCTGCACTACCCAATCACCACTGCACTACCCTAATCCCTAAATCTACCCCCAGCACAACCCCCTACACTACCCAAACACCATTGCACTGCCATAAACCATTAATATCCCCCCAGCATGACCCCCTACACTACACAAACACCACTGCACTACCCTAAACCCTAAAACACTGGCCCTAGCACTACCTCCACACTTCCCAAACACCATTGCACTTCCCTAAACCCTAAAAAACTAACCCCAGCACGACCCCCTACACTACACAAGCACCACTGCACTACTCTAAACCCTATAACACTACCCCCAGCAGTACCCCCTCCACTACCCAAACACCACTGCACTACCCTAAACCCTAAATCTACCCCCAGCATGACACCCTACACTACCAAAACACCACAGCACTACCCTAAACCCTAAAACACTACCCCCAGCAGGAACCCCTATACTACACAAACACCACTGCACTACCCTAAACCCTAAAACACTACCCCCAGCAGTACCCCCTCCACTACCCAAACACCACTGCACTACCCCAAACCCTAAATCTACCCCAGCACAACCCCCTACACTACCCAAACACCATTGCACTGCCTTAAACCATTAATATCCCCCCAGCATGACCCCCTACACTACACAAACACCACTGCACTACCCTAAACCCTAAAACACTGGCCCTAGCACTACCCCCACACTTCCCAAACACCATTGCACTTCCCTAAACCCTAAAAAACTAACCCCAGCACGACCCCCTACACTACACAAGCACCACTGCACTACCCAAAACACTAAAACACTACCACCAGCACGACTCCCTATACTACCGAAACACCACTGCACTACCCTAAATTCTAAAACACTACATCCAGCTTGACCCCCAACACTACACAAACACCACGGCATTACCCTAACGCCTAAAACACTACCCTCAAGACCCCCTACACTACACAAACACCACTGCACTTCCCTAAACCCTAAAAAACAAACCCCAGCACGACCCCCTATACTACCCAAACACCAACCCACTGCCCTAAACCCTAAAACACTTACCTCAGCATGACACCCTATACCACACAAACACAACTGCACTACCCTAAACCCTAAAACACTACCCCCAGCACGACCCCTACACTTCACAAACACCACTGCACTACACTAAACCCTAAAACACTACCCCAGCAGTACCCCCTACACTACCCAAACACCACTGCACTACCCAAAACCCTAAATCTACCCCAGCACAACCCCCTACACTACCCAAACACCATTGCACTGCCATAAACCATTAATATCCCCCCAGCATGACACCCTATACCACACAAACACAACTGCACTACCCTAAACCCTAAAGCACTACCCCCAGCACGACCCCTACACTTCACAAACACCACTGCACTACACTAAACCCTAAAACACTACCCCCAGCACGACCCCCTAAACTACCCAAACACCACTGCACTACTCTAAACCCTATAACACTACCCCCAGCAGTACCCCCTGCACTACCCAATCACCACTGCACTACCCTAATCCCTAAATCTACCCCCAGCACAACCCCCTACACTACCCAAACACCATTGCACTGCCTTAAACCATTAATATCCCCCCAGCATGACCCCCTACACTACACAAACACCACTGCACTACCCTAAACCCTAAAACACTGGCCCTAGCACTACCCCCACACTTCCCAAACACCATCGCACTTCCCTAAACCCTAAAAAACTAACCCCAGCACGACCCCCTACACTACACAAGCACCACTGCACTACTCTAAACCCTATAACACTACCCCCAGCAGTACCCCCTCCACTACCCAAACACCACTGCACTACCCTAAACCCTAAATCTACCCCCAGCATGACACCCTACACTACCAAAACACCACTGCACTACCCTAAACCCTAAAACACTACTCCCAGCAGGAACCCCTATACTACACAAACACCACTGCACTACCCTAAACCCTAAAACACTACCCCCAGCAGTACCCCCTCCACTACCCAAACACCACTGCACTACCCTAAACCCTAAATCTACCCCCAGCACAACCCCCTACACTACCCAAACACCATTGCACTGCCTTAAACCATTAATATCCCCCCAGCATGACCCCCTACACTACACAAACACCACTGCACTACCCTAAACCCTAAAACACTGGCCCTAGCACTACCCCCACACTTCCCAAACACCATTGCACTTCCCTAAACCCTAAAAAACTAACCCCAGCACGACCCCCTACACTACACAAGCACCACTGCACTACCCAAAACACTAAAACACTACCACCAGCACGACTCCCTATACTACCGAAACACCACTGCACTACCCTAAATTCTAAAACACTACATCCAGCTTGACCCCCAACACTACACAAACACCACGGCATTACCCTAACGCCTAAAACACTACCCTCAAGACCCCCTACACTACACAAACACCACTGCACTTCCCTAAACCCTAAAAAACAAACCCCAGCACGACCCCCTACACTACACAAGCACCACAGCACTACCCAAAACCATAAAACTCTACCCCCAGCACGACACCCTACACTACCCAAACATAACTGCACTACCCTAAATCCAAAAACACTAGCTCCAGCATGACCCCCCACACTACCCAAACACCACTGCACTACCCTACCCTAAACCCTAATACACTAGCTCCAGCTTGAACCCCCACACTACCCAAACACCACTGCACTACCCTAAACCCTAAAACACTACCCACAGTACGACCCCCTTCACTACCCAAAAGCAACTGCACTACTCTAAACCCAAAAACACTAGCCCCAGCACGACCCCCCACACTACTCAAACACCACTGCACTACCCTAAACCCTAAAACATGACCCCCAGTATGACCCCCTACACTACACAAACACCACTGCACTACCCTAATCCCTTAAACACTATCCCTAGCACGGCCCCCTACACTACCCAACCATCACTGCACTACCCTAAACCCTAAAACACTACTCCCAGCATGACCCCCTACAGTACCGAAACATCACTGCACGGCCCAGCTCCACAGAGCACTACCCCCTACAGTACCTAAACACCACTGCACTACCCTAAACCCTAAATCTACCCCCAGCACAACCCCCTACACTACCCAAACACCACTGCACTACCCTAAACCCTACAACACTATCACCAGCACGACCCCCTACATACAAAAGCACCAGTGCACTACCCTAAACTCTAAAACACTACCCCAGCACCACCCCCTACACTACCCAAACATCAATGCACTACCCTAAACCCTAAAACACTACCCCAGCACGACCCCCTTCACCACACAAACACCACAGTGCTACCCTAAAACACTATCCCTAGCACGACCCCCTACATACACAAGCACCAGTGCACTACCCTAAACCCTAAAACACTACCCCCAGCACCACCCCCTACACTACACAAACACCACTGCACTACCCTAAACACTAAAACACTACCCCCAGCACTACCCCCTACACTACCCAAACACCACTGCACTACCATAAACCCTAAAATACTAACCCCAGCAAGACCCACTACAGTACACAAACACCACTGAACTACCCTAAACCACTATCCCCAGCACGACCCCTACATACAAAAGCACCAGTGCACTACCCTAAAACAGTACCCCCAGCACCACCCCTTAAACTACACAAACACCACTGCACTGCCCTAAACCTGAAAACACTACCCCCAGCACGACCCCCTACACTACTCAAACACCACTGCACTGCCCTACACCCTAAACAATACCCCCAGCAAGACCCCGTACAGTACACAAACACCACTGCACTACCCTAAACCCTAAAACACTATACCCAGCATGACCCCCTACATACACAAGCACCAGTGCACTACCCTAAAACACCACCCCCAGCACCACCTCCTATACTACCCTAACATCACTTCACTACCCTAAACCCTAAAACACTACCCCCAGCACTACCCCCTACACTACCCAAATCCCACTGCACTACCCTAAACACTAAATCTATGCCAGCATGACCCCCTACACTACCCAAACACCACTGCGCTACCCTAAACCCTAAGACACTTCCCCCAGCATTTCCCATCACACTACACAAGCACCACTGCACTATCCGGAACCCTAGAACACTACCCCCAGCATGACCCCCTACACTACCCAAACACCACTGCACTACCCTACACCCTATAACACTACCCCAGCATGAACCCCTACACTACACAAACACCACTGCGCTACCCTAAACCCTAAAACACTACCCCCAGCATGACCCCCTACACTACCCACACACCAATGCACTACCCTAAACCCTAAAACGTAACCCCCTAAACTACACAAACACCACTGCACTATCCTAAACCCTAAAACACTACCCCCAGCACGACCCCCTTCACTACACAAACACCACTGCACTACCTTAAACCCTATAACACTACCCCTACAATACAGAAACACCACTGCGGTAACCTAAACCCTAAAACACTTCCCCCAGCATGACCCTCTACACTACACAAACACCACTGCACTAACCTAAACCATTAAACACTATCGCCAGCATGACCCCCTACACTACCCAAACATCACTTCACTACCCTAGTCCCTAAAACACTACCCCCAGCACTATCCCCTACACTACACAAACACCACTGCACTAACCTAAACCATTAAACACTATCCCCAGCATGACCCCCTACACTACCCAAACATCACTTCACTGCCCTAAAACCTAAAACAGTACCCCCAGCACCACCCTTAAACTACACAAACACCACTGCACTGCCCTAAACCTGAAAACACTACCCCCAGCACGACCCCCTACACTACTCAAACACCACTGCACTGCCCTACACCCTAAACAATACCCCCAGCAAGACCCCGTACAGTACACAAACACCACGGCACTACCCTAAACCCTAAAACACTATACCCAGCATGACCCCCTACATACACAAGCACCAGTGCACTACCCTAAAACACCACCCCCAGCACCACCTCCTATACTACCCTAACATCACTTCACTACCCTAAACCCTAAAACACTACCCCCAGCACTACCCCCTACACTACCCAAATCCTACTGCACTACCCTAAACACTAAATCTATGCCAGCATGACCCCCTACACTACCCAAACACCACTGCGCTACCCTAAACCCTAAGACACTTCCCCCAGCATTTCCCATCACACTACACAAGCACCACTGCACTATCCGGAACCCTAGAACACTACCCCCAGCATGACCCCCTACACTACCCAAACACCACTGCACTACCCTAAACACTAAAACACTATCCCCAGCACAACCCCCTACACTACTCAAACACCACTGCACTACCCTACACCCTATAACACTACCCCAGCATGAACCCCTACACTACACAAACACCACTGCGCTACCCTAAACCCTAAAACACTACCCCCAGCATGACCCCCTACACTACCCACACACCAATGCACTACCCTAAACCCTAAAACGTAACCCCCTAAACTACACAAACACCACTGCACTATCCTAAACCCTAAAACACTACCCCCAGCACGACCCCCTTCACTACACAAACACCACTGCACTACCTTAAACCCTATAACACTACCCCTACAATACAGAAACACCACTGCAGTAACCTAAACCCTAAAACACTTCCCCCAGCATGACCCTCTACACTACACAAACACCACTGCACTAACCTAAACCATTAAACACTATCGCCAGCATGACCCCCTACACTACCCAAACATCACTTCACTACCCTAGTCCCTAAAACACTACCCCCAGCACTATCCCCTACACTACACAAACACCACTGCACTAACCTAAACCATTAAACACTATCCCCAGCATGACCCCCTACACTACCCAAACATCACTTCACTGCCCTAAAACCTAAAACACTACCCCCAACACCACCCCTACACAATCAAACACCAATGCACTACCCTACACCCTAAAACACTACCCCCAGCAAGACCCCGTACAGTACACAAACACCACTGCACTACCCTAAACCCTAAAACACTATCTTCAGCACGACCCCCTACATACACAAGCACCAGTGCACTACCCTAATACACTACCCCCAGCACCACCTCCTACACTACCCAAACATCACTGCACTACCCTAAACCCTAAAACACTGCCCCCTACACTACCCAAACACCACTGCACTACCCTAAACACTAAATCTACGCCAGCATGACCCCTACACTACACAAACACCACTGCGCTGACCTAAACCCTAAAACAATACCCCCAGAATTTCCCATTACACTACACAAGCACCACTGCACTACCTGGAACTGTAAAACACTACCCCAGCATGAACCCCTACACTACCCGAACACCACTGCACTACCCTAAACCTATACCCTGCGCAATCCCTTACACTACCCAAACACCACTACACTACCCTTAACACTAAAACACTACCCCCAGCAAGACCAACTACAGTACACAAACACCACTGCACTACCCTACACCCTAAAACACTACCCCAGCACAAACCCCTACACTACACAAACACCACTGCACTACCCTAAACCCTAAAACACAACCCCCAGCATGACCCCCTACACTACCCAAACACCAATGCACTACCTTAAATCCTAAAACACTACCCCTACACTACACAAACACCACTGCAGTACCCTAAACCCTAAAACACTACCCCAGCATGACCCCCTACACTACACAAACACCACTGCACTAACCTAAACCATTAAACACTATCCCCAGCATGACCCCCTACACTACCCAAACATCACTTCACTACCCTAATCCCTAAAACACTACCTCCAGCACGACACCTTATACTACAAAAACACCACTGCACTGCACAAAACCCGAAAAAACTACCCCAGCATGACCCCCTACACTACTCAAACACCACTGCACTACCCTAAACCCTGAAACACTACCCCCACATGACTCCCTACACTACACAAACACCACTGCACTACCCTAAACCCTAAAATACTCCCCCAGCACGACTCCCTACACTATCCAAACACCACTGCACTACCCTAAACCCTAAATCTACCCCCAGCACGACCTTCTACACTACCGAAACACAACTGCACTACCCTAAAGCCTAAATCTACCCTCAGCACGACCCCTACACTACCCAAACACCACTACACTACCCTAAACCGTAAAACACTGCCCCCAGCTCGACCCCCTACACTACCCAAACACGAGTGCACTACCCTACACCCTAAAACACTACCCCAGCACAAATCCCTACACTACACAAACACCACTGCACTACCCTAAAACACTATCTCCAGCACGATCCCCTACATACAGAAGCACCAGTGCACTACCATAAACCCTAAAACACTACACACAGCACCACCCCCTATGCTACCCAAACAACAATATACTATCCTAATCCCTAAAACACTACCCCAGCACGACCCCTTCACTACAAAAACACCACTACATTGCACTGCCCTAAACCTGAAAACACTACCCCCAGCACGACCCCCTACACTACACAAACACCACTGCACTACCCTAAACTGTAAAACATGACCCCAGCACAACCCCCTACACTACCCAACCACTGCACTACCCTACACCCTAAAACACTACCCCAGCACGAACCCCTACACTATACAAACATCACTGCATTACCCTAAACCCTAAAACACTACCTCAGCACGAACCCCTACACTACACAAGCACCACTTCACTACCCTAAACCCTAAAACAGTAATCCCTACAAAACACAAACACAACTACCCAACCCTAAACCCTAAAACACTACCCCCAGCATGACCCCCTACACTACCCAAACATCACTGCACTATCCTACACCCTAAATCAGTACCTCAGCACGAACCCCTACACTACACAAACACCACTGCACTACCCTAAACCTTAAAACACTACCCCAGCACTTCCCCTACACTACCCAAACAACACTGCACTACCCTCAATCCTAAAACACTTCACCCAGCACGACCCCCTACACTACACAAACACCACTGCACTATCCTAAACCCTCAAACACTACCCCCAGCTCGACCCTCTACACTACCCAAACACCACTACATTACCCTAAACCCTAAAACACTACCCCCAACACGACCCCCTACACTTCACAAACACCACTGCACTACCCTAAACTCTACAACACTACCCAAAGCACAATGCCCTACACTATTCAAACACCACTGCACTACCATAAACCCTAAAACACTATCCACAGCACTAACCCCTACGCTACACAAACACCACTGCACTACCCTAAACCCTAAAACATTACTCCCAGCAGTACCCCTACACTACCCAAACACCACTGCACTACCCTAAACCCTAAAAATCTACCCCCAGCATGACCCCTACACTACACAAACACCAAGGCACTACACTAAACCCTTAAACACTACCGACAGCAGTACCCCCTACACTACCCAAACACAACTGCACTACCCTAAACCATAAAACACTACCCCCAGCAGGACCTCCTACACTACACAACCACTGCCCTACCCTACTGCACTACCCTAAACCCTAAAACTCTATCCTCAGCACGACCCCCTACACTACACAAACATCACTGCGCTACCCTAAACCCTAAAACTATCCCCAGCACGACCCCTAGACTTCCCAAATACCACTGCACTACCCTAAACCGTAAATCTACTCCCAGCATGACCCCCTACACTACGCTAACACCACTGCACTACCCTAAACCCTAAGACACTTCCCCCAGCATTTCCCATTACACTACACAAGCACCACTGCACTACCCTGATCCCTAAATCACTACCCCCAGCATAACCCCTACACTACCCAAAAACCACTGAACTACCCCAAACCCTAAATCTACCCCCGCACAAACCCTTACACTACCCAAACACTACTGTACTACCCTAACCCAAAAACACTACCCCCAGTACCACCCCCTACACTACCCAAACACCACTGTACTACCCTACACCCTAAAACACTACCGCAGCACGAACCCCTACACTACACAAACAGCACTGCACTACCCTACACCCTAAAACACTACCCCCAACACCACCCCCTACACTACCCAAACACCACTGCACTACCCTACACCCTAAAACACGACCCCCTACACTACACAAACACCGCTGCACTATCCTAAACCCTTAAACACTACCCCAGCACAACCCCCTACAGTACACAAACACCACTGCACTACCCTAAACTCTAAAACACTACCCCCAGAACCACCCCCTACACTTCCCAAACACCACTGCACTACCCTACACCCTAAAACACTATCCCCAGCACTACCCCCTACATACACAAGCACCAGTGCACTACCTTAAACCCTAAAACACTACTCCCAGCACAACCCCCGACACTACACAGAGACCACTGCACTATCCTAAACCCTCAAACACTACCCCCAGCATGACTCCATATACTCCTAAACACCACTGCACTACCCTAAACTCTAAAACACTACCCCCAGCACGACCCCCTACACTACACAAACACTACTGCACTACACTAAACCCTAAAACACTACACCCAGCATGACCCCCTACACTATACAAACACCACTGTACTACCCTAAAACCTAAAACTCTACCCTCAGCACAAACCCCTTCACTACCCAAACACAACAGCACTACCCTACACCAAAAAACACCACCCCCAGCACGACCCCTATACTACCCAAAAAATACTGCACTACCCTAAACTAACAATCACTACCCCAGCACATACCCCTACACTACCCAATCACCACTGCACTACCCTAAACCCTAAAACACGACCCTCTAAACTACACAATCACCACTGCACTACCCTAAACCCTAAAAGACTACCCCCAGCATGAGCACTACACTATACAAACACCAATGCACTACCCTAAACCCTAAAACACTACCCCCTACACTACACAAACAGTACTGCACTACCCTAAACCCTAAAACACTTCCACCAGCATGTCCCCTACACTAAACAAACACCACTGCACTACCCTAATCTCTTAAACACTACAACCAGCACAACCCCCTACACTACCCAACCATCACTGCATTACCCTAAACCCAAAAACACTACCCCCAGCACTACCCCTACACTACCCAAACACCACTGCACTACCCTAATCCCTTAAATACTAACACCAGCATGACACCCTACACTACACAAGCACCACTGCACTACCCTAAACCCTAAAACACTAACCCCAGCACGACAAACTACACTACCCAAACATAACTGCACTACCGTAAACCCTAAAACACTGCCACCAGCACGACTCCCTACACTACACAAACACTACTGCACTACCCTAAACTCTAAAACACTATAACCAGCATGACCCGCTTCACTACATAAACACCACGGCACTGCGTTTAAACCATAAAACACTACCCCCAGCATGACCCCCATACTACACAAACACCACTGCACTACCATAAACCCTAAAGCTACCCCCAACATGACCCCCTATACTACACAAACACCACTGTACTACCCTAAACCCTAAAACACTACCCCCAGCATGACCCCCTTCACTACCCAAACACAACTGCACTACCCTAAACCCAAAAACACTACCCACAGTACTACCCCCTAAACTACCCAAACACCACTGCACTACCCTAATTCCTAAAACACTAACCCCAGCACGACCCCTACACTACACAAGCACAACTACACTACCCTAAACCCTAAAACACTACGCCCAGCACAACACCCTACACTACCAAAACATAACTGCACTTCCCTAAACCCTAAAACACTACCACCAGCACCACTCCTTACACTACCCAAACACCACTGCACTACCCTAAAACATAAATCTATCCCCAACACAACCCCCTACACTACACAAACACCACTGCACTACCCGAAACCCTAAAACACTACCCCCAGCACGACCCCCTACAGTACACAACACCACTGTACTACCCTAAACCCTAAAATACTACCCCAAGCATGACCCCCTACACTACCCAAACATCACTGCACTACCCTAAACCCAAAAACAAGACCACCTACTCTACAAAAACACCACTGCACTACCCTAAACTCTAAAACACTACCCCAGCACTACCACCTACACTACCCAAACAATTCTGCTCTACCCTAATCCCTAAAATACTTCCCCCAGCACGACCCCCTACACAACACAAACACCACTGCACTGCACTGCCCTAAACCTGAAACCACTAGCACCAGCACGACCCCCTACACTAAACAAACACCACTTTGCTACCCTACACCCTAAAACACCACCCCCAGCAAGGTCCCCTATAGTACACAAACACCAATGCACTACCCTAAACCCTAAAACACTCTCCCAGCACAACCCCCTACCCTACTCAAACACAACTGCACTACCCTACACCTTAAAACACTACACCAGCATGAACGCCTACACTACACAAACACCACTGCACTACCCTAAACCCTAAAACACCCTACACTACCCAAACATGACTGCACCACTTCTAAACCCTAAAACACTACCCCAGCACAACCCCCTACACTACACAAACACCACTGTACTACCCTAAACCCTAAAACACCACCCGCAGCATGACCCCCTACATTACCCAAACACCACTGCACTACCCTAAACCCAAAAACAAGACACCCTACTCTATACAAACACCACTGCACTACCCTAAACCTTAAGACACTACCCCAGCACTACCACCTACACTACCCAAATAATTCTGCACTACCCTAATCCCTAAAAGACTATCCCCAGCACGACCCCCTACACTACACAAACACCACTGCACTGCCCTAAACCCTAAAATACTAATCCCTACACGGCACAAACACCACTGCACTACCTTAACCCTAAAACACTATCCCCAGCATGACCCCCTACACTACACAAACACCACTACACTACTCTAAACCTTAAAAGACTATCCCAGCACTTCCCCTACACTACATAAATAACACTGCACTACCCTAAATCCTAACAAACTACCCCCAGAACGACCCCTACACTACACAAACAATACTGCACTACCCTAAACTCTAAAACACTACCCCCTACACTACACAAACACCACTGCACTATCCTCAAGCCTAAAACACTACCCCCAGCACAACGCCCTACACTATTCAAACACCACTGCACTACTATAATCCCTAAAACGCTATCCACAGCACTACCCCTATACTACACAAACACCACTGCAATACCCTAAACCCTAAAACACTACCCCTAGCAGTACCCCCCTACACTAGCCAAACACCACTGCACTACCCTACACCCTAAAACACTACCCCCTGCATAACCTCCTACACTACACAAACACCACTGCCCTACCCTAATGCACTACCCTAAACCCTAAAACACTATCCTCAGCACGACCCCCTACACTACACAAACATCGCTGCGCTACGCTAAGCCCTAAAACTATCCCCAGCACGACCCCTTACACTTCCCAAATACCACTGCGCTACCCTAAACCCTAAATATACTCCCAGCATGACCCCCTACACTACGCTAACTCCACTGCGCTACCCTAAACCCTAAGTCACTTCCCCCAGCATTTTCCATTACACTACAGAAGCACCACTGCACTACCCTGAACCCTAAAACACTACCCCCAGTATGACCCCCTCCACTACCCAAACACCACTACACTTCCCTAAACCCTAAATCTACCCCCGCACAAACCTTTACACTACCCAAACACCACTACACTACCCTGAACACTAAAATACTACCCCCAGCAAGACCCCTTATAGTACACAAACACCACTGCACAACCCTAAACCCTAAAACACTACCCCAGCACAACCCCCTACACTACCCAAACACCACTGCACTACCCTACACCCTAAAACACTACCCCAGAACGAACCCCTACACTACACAAACATCACTGCACTACCCTAAACCCTAAAACACTACCCCCAGCATGATCCCACAATACACAAACTCCACTGCACTACCTTAAACCCTAAAACACGACCCCCAACACTACACAAACACCACTGCACTATCCTAAACCCTAAAACACTACACCCAGCACGACCCCCTACACTACACAAACGCCACTGCACTACCCTAAACCCTAAAACACTACCCCCAGCAGTACCCCCTACACTTCCCAAACACAACTGCACTACCCTAAACCATTAAACACTACCCCCAGCATGACCCCCTACACTACCCAAACACCACTACAATACCCTAAACCCTAAAACACTACCCCCAGCACAACCAACTGCACTACCCAAAACCCTAAAATACTATCCGCAGCGTGACCCCTACACTACACAAACACCAAGGCACTACACTAAACCCTTAAACACTACCGACAGCAGTACCCCCTACACTACCCAAACACAACTGCACTACCCTAAACCATAAAACACTACCCCCAGCAGGACCTCCTACACTACACAACCACTGCCCTACCCTACTGCACTACCCTAAACCCTAAAACTCTATCCTCAGCACGACCCCCTACACTACACAAACATCACTGCGCTACCCTAAACCCTAAAACTATCCCCAGCACGACCCCTAGACTTCCCAAATACCACTGCACTACCCTAAACCGTAAATCTACTCCCAGCATGACCCCCTACACTACGCTAACACCACTGCACTACCCTAAACCCTAAGACACTTCCCCCAGCATTTCCCATTACACTACACAAGCACCACTGCACTACCCTGATCCCTAAATCACTACCCCCAGCATAACCCCTACACTACCCAAAAACCACTGAACTACCCCAAACCCTAAATCTACCCCCGCACAAACCCTTACACTACCCAAACACTACTGTACTACCCTAACCCAAAAACACTACCCCCAGTACCACCCCCTACACTACCCAAACACCACTGTACTACCCTACACCCTAAAACACTACCGCAGCACGAACCCCTACACTACACAAACAGCACTGCACTACCCTACACCCTAAAACACTACCCCCAACACCACCCCCTACACTACCCAAACACCACTGCACTACCCTACACCCTAAAACACGACCCCCTACACTACACAAACACCGCTGCACTATCCTAAACCCTTAAACACTACCCCAGCACAACCCCCTACAGTACACAAACACCACTGCACTACCCTAAACTCTAAAACACTACCCCCAGAACCACCCCCTACACTTCCCAAACACCACTGCACTACCCTACACCCTAAAACACTATCCCCAGCACTACCCCCTACATACACAAGCACCAGTGCACTACCTTAAACCCTAAAACACTACTCCCAGCACAACCCCCGACACTACACAGAGACCACTGCACTATCCTAAACCCTCAAACACTACCCCCAGCATGACTCCATATACTCCTAAACACCACTGCACTACCCTAAACTCTAAAACACTACCCCCAGCACGACCCCCTACACTACACAAACACTACTGCACTACACTAAACCCTAAAACACTACACCCAGCATGACCCCCTACACTATACAAACACCACTGTACTACCCTAAAACCTAAAACTCTACCCTCAGCACAAACCCCTTCACTACCCAAACACAACAGCACTACCCTACACCAAAAAACACCACCCCCAGCACGACCCCTATACTACCCAAAAAATACTGCACTACCCTAAACTAACAATCACTACCCCAGCACATACCCCTACACTACCCAATCACCACTGCACTACCCTAAACCCTAAAACACGACCCTCTAAACTACACAATCACCACTGCACTACCCTAAACCCTAAAAGACTACCCCCAGCATGAGCACTACACTATACAAACACCAATGCACTACCCTAAACCCTAAAACACTACCCCCTACACTACACAAACAGTACTGCACTACCCTAAACCCTAAAACACTTCCACCAGCATGTCCCCTACACTAAACAAACACCACTGCACTACCCTAATCTCTTAAACACTACAACCAGCACAACCCCCTACACTACCCAACCATCACTGCATTACCCTAAACCCAAAAACACTACCCCCAGCACTACCCCTACACTACCCAAACACCACTGCACTACCCTAATCCCTTAAATACTAACACCAGCATGACACCCTACACTACACAAGCACCACTGCACTACCCTAAACCCTAAAACACTAACCCCAGCACGACAAACTACACTACCCAAACATAACTGCACTACCGTAAACCCTAAAACACTGCCACCAGCACGACTCCCTACACTACACAAACACTACTGCACTACCCTAAACTCTAAAACACTATAACCAGCATGACCCGCTTCACTACATAAACACCACGGCACTGCGTTTAAACCATAAAACACTACCCCCAGCATGACCCCCATACTACACAAACACCACTGCACTACCATAAACCCTAAAGCTACCCCCAACATGACCCCCTATACTACACAAACACCACTGTACTACCCTAAACCCTAAAACACTACCCCCAGCATGACCCCCTTCACTACCCAAACACAACTGCACTACCCTAAACCCAAAAACACTACCCACAGTACTACCCCCTAAACTACCCAAACACCACTGCACTACCCTAATTCCTAAAACACTAACCCCAGCACGACCCCTACACTACACAAGCACAACTACACTACCCTAAACCCTAAAACACTACGCCCAGCACAACACCCTACACTACCAAAACATAACTGCACTTCCCTAAACCCTAAAACACTACCACCAGCACCACTCCTTACACTACCCAAACACCACTGCACTACCCTAAAACATAAATCTATCCCCAACACAACCCCCTACACTACACAAACACCACTGCACTACCCGAAACCCTAAAACACTACCCCCAGCACGACCCCCTACAGTACACAACACCACTGTACTACCCTAAACCCTAAAATACTACCCCAAGCATGACCCCCTACACTACCCAAACATCACTGCACTACCCTAAACCCAAAAACAAGACCACCTACTCTACAAAAACACCACTGCACTACCCTAAACTCTAAAACACTACCCCAGCACTACCACCTACACTACCCAAACAATTCTGCTCTACCCTAATCCCTAAAATACTTCCCCCAGCACGACCCCCTACACAACACAAACACCACTGCACTGCACTGCCCTAAACCTGAAACCACTAGCACCAGCACGACCCCCTACACTAAACAAACACCACTTTGCTACCCTACACCCTAAAACACCACCCCCAGCAAGGTCCCCTATAGTACACAAACACCAATGCACTACCCTAAACCCTAAAACACTCCCCCAGCACAACCCCCTACCCTACTCAAACACAACTGCACTACCCTACACCTTAAAACACTACACCAGCATGAACGCCTACACTACACAAACACCACTGCACTACCCTAAACCCTAAAACACTAACCCCAGCACAACACCCTACACTACCCAAACATGACTGCACCACTTCTAAACCCTAAAACACTACCCCAGCACAACCCCCTACACTACACAAACACCACTGTACTACCCTAAACCCTAAAACACCACCCGCAGCATGACCCCCTACATTACCCAAACACCACTGCACTACCCTAAACCCAAAAACAAGACACCCTACTCTATACAAACACCACTGCACTACCCTAAACCTTAAGACACTACCCCAGCACTACCACCTACACTACCCAAATAATTCTGCACTACCCTAATCCCTAAAAGACTATCCCCAGCACGACCCCCTACACTACACAAACACCACTGCACTGCCCTAAACCCTAAAATACTAATCCCTACACGGCACAAACACCACTGCACTACCTTAACCCTAAAACACTATCCCCAGCATGACCCCCTACACTACACAAACACCACTACACTACTCTAAACCTTAAAAGACTATCCCAGCACTTCCCCTACACTACATAAATAACACTGCACTACCCTAAATCCTAACAAACTACCCCCAGAACGACCCCTACACTACACAAACAATACTGCACTACCCTAAACTCTAAAACACTACCCCCTACACTACACAAACACCACTGCACTATCCTCAAGCCTAAAACACTACCCCCAGCACAACGCCCTACACTATTCAAACACCACTGCACTACTATAATCCCTAAAACGCTATCCACAGCACTACCCCTATACTACACAAACACCACTGCAATACCCTAAACCCTAAAACACTACCCCTAGCAGTACCCCCCTACACTAGCCAAACACCACTGCACTACCCTACACCCTAAAACACTACCCCCTGCATAACCTCCTACACTACACAAACACCACTGCCCTACCCTAATGCACTACCCTAAACCCTAAAACACTATCCTCAGCACGACCCCCTACACTACACAAACATCGCTGCGCTACGCTAAGCCCTAAAACTATCCCCAGCACGACCCCTTACACTTCCCAAATACCACTGCGCTACCCTAAACCCTAAATATACTCCCAGCATGACCCCCTACACTACGCTAACTCCACTGCGCTACCCTAAACCCTAAGTCACTTCCCCCAGCATTTTCCATTACACTACAGAAGCACCACTGCACTACCCTGAACCCTAAAACACTACCCCCAGTATGACCCCCTCCACTACCCAAACACCACTACACTTCCCTAAACCCTAAATCTACCCCCGCACAAACCTTTACACTACCCAAACACCACTACACTACCCTGAACACTAAAATACTACCCCCAGCAAGACCCCTTATAGTACACAAACACCACTGCACAACCCTAAACCCTAAAACACTACCCCAGCACAACCCCCTACACTACCCAAACACCACTGCACTACCCTACACCCTAAAACACTACCCCAGAACGAACCCCTACACTACACAAACATCACTGCACTACCCTAAACCCTAAAACACTACCCCCAGCATGATCCCACAATACACAAACTCCACTGCACTACCTTAAACCCTAAAACACGACCCCCAACACTACACAAACACCACTGCACTATCCTAAACCCTAAAACACTACACCCAGCACGACCCCCTACACTACACAAACGCCACTGCACTACCCTAAACCCTAAAACACTACCCCCAGCAGTACCCCCTACACTTCCCAAACACAACTGCACTACCCTAAACCATTAAACACTACCCCCAGCATGACCCCCTACACTACCCAAACACCACTACAATACCCTAAACCCTAAAACACTACCCCCAGCACAACCAACTGCACTACCCAAAACCCTAAAATACTATCCGCAGCGTGACCCCTACACTACACAAACACCACTGCGCTACCCTAAACCCTAAAACTATCCACAGCACAACCCCCAACACTTCCGAAATACCACTGCACTACCCTAAACCCTAAATCTACCCCTGGCATGACCCCCTAAACTACAAAAACTCTACTGCACTACCATACTGCACTACCATAAACCCTCAAACACTACCCCCAACATGACCCCAACACTACCAAAATACCACTGCACTACACAAAACCCTAAAACACTACCCCCAGCATGACCCCTACACTACACAAAAACCACTGCGCTACCCTAAACACTCAATCTAAGCCAGCACGACCCCCTATACTACCCAAACACCACTGCACTACCCTAAACACTAAATCTACGCCAGCATGACCCCCTACACTACACAAACAACACTGCGCTGACCTAAACCCTAAAACAATACCCCCAGCTCGACCGTTTACACTACCCGAACACCACTGCGCTACCCTAAACCCTAAAACTATCCCCAGCACAACCCACAACACTTCCCAAATACCACTGCACTTCCTTAAACCCTAAATCTACCCCTAGCTTGACCTCCTACACTACACAAACTCTACTGCACTACCATACTGCACTACCATAAACCCTCAAATACTACTCCCAGCATGACCCCAACACTACCAAAATACCACTGCACTACCCTAAACCTTAAAACACTACCCCCAGCACAACCTCCTGCACTACCCAAACACCACTGCACTACCCAAAACCCTAAAACATTACCCCCAGCACGACCCCTACACTACACAAAAACCACTGCGCTACCCTAAACCCTAAATCTACCCCAGCACGACCCCCTACACTACTCAAACACCACTGCACTACCCTAAACACTAAATCTACGCCAGTATGACCCCCTACACTACACAAACAACACTGCGCTGATCTAAACCCTAAGACACTTCCCCCAGCATTTCCCATTACACTACACAAGCACCGCTGCACTACCATACTGCACTACCATAAACCCTCAAATACTACTCCCAGCATGACCCCAACACAACCAAAATACCACTGCACTACCCTAAAACTTAAAACACTACCCCCAGCACAACCTCCTGCACTACCCAAACACCACTGCACTACCCAAAACCCTAAAACACTATCCCCAGCATGACCCCCTACACTACCCGAACACCACTGCACTACACTAAACCCTAAATCTAACCCCCGCACAAACCCTTACACTACCCAAACACCACTGCACTATCCTAAACACTAAAGCACTACCCCCAGCAAGACCAACTACAGTACACAAACACCTCTGCACTACCTTAAACCCTAAAACACTACCTCTATCACCACCCCCTACACTACTCAAACACCACTGCACTACCCTACACCCTAAAACACTACCCCAAACCAGACCCTATACACTACACAAACACCACTTCACTACCCTAAACCCTAAAATACGAATCCCTACACTACACAAACACCACTGCACTACCCTAAACCCTAAAACACTACCCTCAGCATGACCCCCTACACTACCCAAACACCACTGCACTATCCTACACCCTAAATCACCACCTCAGCACGAACCCCTACACTATACAAACACCACTGCACCACCCTAAACCCCAAAAACACTACCCCCTACACGACCAAAACAACACTGCAGTACGCTAAACCCTAAAACACGATTCCCTACACTACACAAACACAACTGCACTACACTAAACCCAAAAACACTAACACAAGCACAACCCCCTACAGTACACAAACACCACTGCACTACCCTAAACCCTAAAACAAGACCCCCCACTCTACACAAACACCACTGCACTACCCTAAACCCTAAAACACTACCCCCAGCATGACATCCTACACTACACAAACACCACTGCACTACCCTAATCCCTTAAACACTATCCCCAGCACGACCCCTACACTACCCAACCATCACTGCACTACCCTAAACCCTAAAACACTACCCCAGCACTACCCGAACACTAAGTAAACACCACTGCACTACCCTAAACCCTAAAACACTTACACCAGAAAGACCCCCTAAGCTACACAAGCACCCCTGCACTACCCTAAACCCTAAAACACTACCCTCAGCACGACACCTTACACTACCCAAACATAACTGCACTACCCTAAACCCTAAAACACTACCCCAAGCATGACACCCTACACTACACAAGCACCACTGCACTACCCTAAACCCTAAAACACTACCACCAGAACGACTTCCCACACTACCTAAACACCACTGCACTACCCTAAACGCTAAACCTATCCCCAGCACAACCCCCTGCACTACTCAAACACCACTGCACTACCCTAAACCGTAAAACACTACCCCCAGCACGACCCCCTTCACTACAAGAACACCACTGCACTGCCTTAAAACCTAAAACACTACCCCCGCACGAGCCCAATACTACACAAACACCACTGTACTACCCTAAATCCTAAAGTTACCCCCAGCATGACCTCCTACACTACCCAAACACCACTGCACTACCCTAAACACTAAATCTACGCCAGCATGACCCCCTACACTACACAAACAACACTGCGCTGACCTAAACCCTAAAACAATACCCCCAGCTCGACCGTTTACACTACCCGAACACCACTGCGCTACCCTAAACCCTAAAACTATCCCCAGCACAACCCACAACACTTCCCAAATACCACTGCACTTCCCTAAACCCTAAATCTACCCCTAGCTTGACCTCCTACACTACACAAACTCTACTGCACTACCATACTGCACTACCATAAACCCTCAAATACTACTCCCAGCATGACCCCAACACTACCAAAATACCACTGCACTACCCTAAACCTTAAAACACTACCCCCAGCACAACCTCCTGCACTACCCAAACACCACTGCACTACCCAAAACCCTAAAACATTACCCCCAGCACGACCCCTACACTACACAAAAACCACTGCGCTACCCTAAACCCTAAATCTACCCCAGCACGACCCCCTACACTACTCAAACACCACTGCACTACCCTAAACACTAAATCTACGCCAGTATGACCCCCTACACTACACAAACAACACTGCGCTGATCTAAACCCTAAGACACTTCCCCCAGCATTTCCCATTACACTACACAAGCACCGCTGCACTACCATACTGCACTACCATAAACCCTCAAATACTACTCCCAGCATGACCCCAACACAACCAAAATACCACTGCACTACCCTAAAACTTAAAACACTACCCCCAGCACAACCTCCTGCACTACCCAAACACCACTGCACTACCCAAAACCCTAAAACACTATCCCCAGCATGACCCCCTACACTACCCGAACACCACTGCACTACACTAAACCCTAAATCTAACCCCCGCACAAACCCTTACACTACCCAAACACCACTGCACTATCCTAAACACTAAAGCACTACCCCCAGCAAGACCAACTACAGTACACAAACACCTCTGCACTACCTTAAACCCTAAAACACTACCTCTATCACCACCCCCTACACTACTCAAACACCACTGCACTACCCTACACCCTAAAACACTACCCCAAACCAGACCCTATACACTACACAAACACCACTTCACTACCCTAAACCCTAAAATACGAATCCCTACACTACACAAACACGACTGCACTACCCTAAACCCTAAAACACTACCCTCAGCATGACCCCCTACACTACCCAAACACCACTGCACTATCCTACACCCTAAATCACCACCTCAGCACGAACCCCTACACTATACAAACACCACTGCACTACCCTAAACCCCAAAAACACTACCCCCTACACGACCAAAACAACACTGCAGTACGCTAAACCCTAAAACACGATTCCCTACACTACACAAACACAACTGCACTACACTAAACCCAAAAACACTAACACAAGCACAACCCCCTACAGTACACAAACACCACTGCACTACCCTAAACCCTAAAACAAGACCCCCCACTCTACACAAACACCACTGCACTACCCTAAACCCTAAAACACTACCCCCAGCATGACATCCTACACTACACAAACACCACTGCACTACCCTAATCCCTTAAACACTATCCCCAGCACGACCCCTACACTACCCAACCATCACTGCACTACCCTAAACCCTAAAACACTACCCCAGCACTACCCGAACACTAAGTAAACACCACTGCACTACCCTAAACCCTAAAACACTTACACCAGAAAGACCCCCTAAGCTACACAAGCACCCCTGCACTACCCTAAACCCTAAAACACTACCCTCAGCACGACACCTTACACTACCCAAACATAACTGCACTACCCTAAACCCTAAAACACTACCCCAAGCATGACACCCTACACTATACAAATACCACTGCACTACCCTAAAGCCTATAACACTACCCCCAGCAGTACCCCTACACTACCCAAACACCACTGCACTACCCTAAACCCTACATCTACACCCAGCACAACACCCTACACTACCCAAACACCACTGCACTACCCTAAACCCAAAACACGAACCCCTACACTACACAGACACCACTGCACTACCTTAAACCCTAAAACACTACCCCCAGCACGACCCCCTATAGTACACAAACACCACTGCACTAACCTAAACCCTAAAACACTACCCCCTATGCTACTCAAACATAAATGCACTACCCTAAACCCTAAAACACTACCCGCAGCATGACCCCCTACACTACAAAAGCACCACTGCACTACCCTAAACCCTAAAACACTACCACCAGCATGACACCCTACACTACCCAAACATAACTGCACTACCCTAAACCCTAAAACACGACCACCAGCACGACTCCCTACACTACCCAAGCACCACTGCTAACCCTAAACCCTAAATCAACCCCCAGCACGACCCCCTACACTACACAAACACCACTGCACTACCCTAAAGCCTAAAACACTATCCCCAGCACGACCCCCTACACTACACAAACAGCACTGCACTACCCTAACCCTATAACTATACCCAGCATGACCCCCTACACTTCCCAAACACCACTGCACTGCCCTAAACCTAAATCTACCCCCAGCATGACCCCCTACACTATACAAACACCTCTGCGCTACCCTAAACCCTAAAACACTACCCCCAGCACGACCCCTTACACTACCCAAACATCACTGCACTACCCTAAAACCAAAAACACTACCCCGAGCATGACCCCCTAAACTACCCAAACACCACTGCACTACCCTAAATCCTAAAACACTACACCCAGCATGACCTCCCACACTACACGAACACCACTGCACTAACCTAAACCATAAACACTACCCCCAGTACGACCCCCTACTTAACACAAACACCACTGGTACATCTAGGATCGGTCGCGCCGAGGCGTTTTGGATGTGTTGTAGTCGTTTGATGAGCTTGGTCGGGGCTCCCGCGTAGAGGGCGTTTCCGTAGTCGAGTCTGCTGCTGACGAGGGCCTGGGTGACTGTCTTTCTTGTATCTATCGGGATCCATCTGTAGATCTTGAGGAGCATGCGGAGGGTGTTGAAGCAGGAGGAGGAGACGGAGTTGACTTGCCTGGTCATTGAGAGCATTGAGTCGAAGATGATTCCCAGGTTGTGTGCGTGCTCTGTGGGTGTTGGGCTGCCCCCAGTGCAATCGGCCTCCAGGAGTCGTCCCAGGCTGAGGGGTTGGAGCCGAGGATGAGGACCTCCGTCTTGTCCGTGTTCAGCTTCAGGCAGCTGATCTTCATCCAGTCGGCGACGGCCTTCATTCTTTCGTGGAGGTTGGCTTTGGTGGTGATGGGGTCCTTGGTGAGGAAGAAGATCAGTTGAGTGTCGTCTGCGTAGGAGATTATGTTGAGGTTGTGCTGCCGGGCGACGAGTGTGAGCGGGGCCATGTAAATGTTGAACAGTATCGGGCTGAGGGAGGATCCCTGAGGTACGCCGCAGATGATCTCGGAGGCTTTGGAACAGAATGGGGGAGGCGGACGCTCTGGGTTCTGCCAGAGAGGAAGGAGGTGGTCCATTCCAGAGCCTTGTCTCGGATCCCTGCGACATGGAGGCAAGCGCATAGTGTGCGGTGGCAGACGGTGTCGAAGGCGGCACGACCCCCTACACTACACAAACACCAATGTACTACCCTAAACCCTAAAACACTACCCCCAGCACGACCCCTTTCACTACCCAAACACAACTGCACTACCCAAAACCCAAAAACACTACCCCAGCAGTCACTACCCAAACACCACTGCACTACCCTAAATCCTAAAACACTAGCCCCAGCATGACCCTCTACACTACCCAAACACCACTGCACTACCCTAAACCCTAAAACACTAGCCCTAGCATGACCCCCTACACTACACAAACACCACTATACTACCCTATACTCTAAAACACTACCCCCAGCACAACCCTCTTCACAACCCAAACACAAATGCACTACCCTAATCCCAAAAACACTACCGCCAGCATGACCCCTACACTACCCAAACACCACTGAAATACCCTAAAACCTAAAACACGACCCCCTATACTACACAAACACCACTGCACTACCCTAAACGCTAAAATACTACCCCCAGCAGACCCCCTAAACTACACAAACCACTTCTGCACTACCCTAAACCCTTAAACACTACCCCAAGCAAAACCCCCTACACTACCCAAACATCACTGCACTACCCTAAACCCTAAAACACTGCTGTCAGCATGACTCCCTACACTACACAAACACCACTGCACTACCCTCAACCCTAAAACACTACCCCCAACACGACTCCCTACACTACACAAAAACCCCTGCACTACATTAAACCCTAAATCTACACCCAGCATGACCTCCCACACTACACAAACACCACTGTACTATCCTAATCCCTAAAACACTACCCCCAGCATGATCTCCTTTACTACCCAAACACAACTGCACTACCCTAAACCCAAAAACACTATCCCCAGCACAACCCCCTACACTACCCAAACACCACTGCACTAACCTAAACCCTAAAACACAACACCCTACATTACACAAACACAATTGCACTACACTAAACCCTAACTCACTACCTCCTAGACTAAACAAACACCACTGCACTACCCTAAACCCTAAAACACTACCCCCAGCATGACCCCCTACACTACACAAACACCAATGCGCTACCCTAAACCCTAAAACTCTACCCCCGCACTACCCCCAACACTACCCAAACACCACTGCACTACCTAAACCCTAAAACACTACCCGAGCATGACCCCCTACACTACACAAAAACCACTGCACTACACTAAACCCTAAAACGCTACCCCCAGCACTACTCCCTACACGACACCATCACCACTGCACTACCCTAAACCCTGAAACACTACCCCAAGCACAACTCCCTACACTACCCAAACACCACTGCACTACACTAAACCCTAAATCTACCCCAGCATGACCTCCCACACTACACAAACACCACTGCACTACTCTAAACCCTAAAACACTACCCCCAGCATGAACCCCAACACTACCCAAACACAACTGCACTACCCTAAACCCTAAAACACTAACCCCAGCATGACCCCCTACACTACCCAAACACCACTGCACTACCCTAAACCATAAAACACTACCCCCTACACTACACAAACACCACTGCACTACCCTAAACCCTAAAACACTACCCCCAGCATTACCCCTACACTACTCAAACACCACTGCACTACCATAAACCCTAAAACACTACCCCAAGCACGACCCCTATACACTACCCAAACACCACTGCACTACCCTAAACCCTAAAACACTACCCACAGCACGCCTCCCTACACTACACAAACAACACTGCACTACCCTAAACCCAAAATCTACCCCCAGAATGACCCCCTACACTACACAAACACCACTGCACTACCCTAAACCCTAAAACACTACTCCAAGCACAACCCCCTACACTACACAAACACCTCTGTACTACCCTAAACCCTAAAACACTACCCCCAGCCAGACCCCTTCACTACCCAAACACAACTGCACTACCCTAAACCCAAAAGCACTAGCCCCAGCATGAACGTCTACTCTACCCAACCACCACTGCACTACCCTAAACCCTAAAACACGACCCCCTACACTACACAAAAACCACTGCACTACACTAAACCCTAAAACGCTACCCCCAGCACGACCCCCTATGCTACACAAACACCACTGCATTACCCTAAACCCTAAAACACTACCCGCTACACTACACAAACACCACTGCACTACCCTAAACCCTAAAACACTACCCCCAGCATGACCCCTACACTACACAAACACCATTGCACTACCCTAAACCCTCAAACACTACGCCCAGCATGACCACCTATACTACCCAAACACTACTGCACTACCCTAAACCCTTAATCATTTCCTCCAGCACGACCCCCTACACTCCACAAACACCATTGCACTACCCTAAACCCTAAAACACGACCCCCTACACTTCACAAACACCACTGCACTACGCTAAACCCTAAAACGCTACCACCAGCACGACCCCCTATGCTACACAAACACCACTGCACTACCCTCAACCCTAAAACACTATCCCCAGCACTACCACTACACAAACACCACTGCACTACCCTAAACCCTAAACACTAACCCCAGTACGACCCCCTACTCTACACAAACACCACTGTACTACCCTTAACCCTAAATCTACCCCCAGCATGACCCCCTACACTACACAAACATCACTGCACTACCCTAAACCCTAAAACTATCCCAAACACGACCCCCTACACTACACAAACACCACTGTACTATCCTAATTCCTAAAACACTACCCCCAGCATGACCTCCTTTACTACCCAAACACAACTGCACTACCCTAAACCCAAAAACACTATCCCCAGCACAAACCCCTACACTACCCAAACACAACTGCACTAACCTAAACCCTAAAACACAACACCCTACATTACACAAACACAATTGCACTACACTAAACCCAAAACACTACCTCCTACACTACACAAACACCACTGCACTACCCTAAACCCTAAAACACTACCCCCAGTATGACCCCCTACACTACACAAACACCAATGCGCTACCCTAAACCCTAAAACTCTACCCCAGCACTACCCCAACACTACCCAAACACCACTGCACTACCTAAACCCTAAAACACTACCCCGAACATGACCACCTACACTACACAAAAACCACTGCACTACACTAAACCCTAAAACGCTACCCCCAGCACTACTCCCTACACGACACCAACACCACTGCACTACCCTAAACCCTGAAACACTACACCAAGCACAACTCCCTACACTACCCAAACACCACTGCACTACACTAAACCCTAAATCTACCCCCAGCATGACCTCCCACACTACACAAACACCACTGCACTACTCTAAACCCTAAAACACTACCCCAGCATGAACTCCAACACTACCCAAACACAACTGCACTACCCTAAACCCTAAAACACTAACCCCAGCATGACCCCCTACACTACCCAAACACCACTGCACTACCCTAAACCCTAAAACACTACCCCCTACACTACACAAACACCACTGCACTACCCTAAACCCTAAAACACTACCCCCAGCATTAACCCTACACTACTCAAACACCACTGCACTACCATAAACCCTAAAACACTACCCCAAGCACAACTCCCTACACTACCCAAACACCACTGCACTACACTAAACCCTAAATCTACCCCCAGCATGACCTCCCACACTACACAAACACCACTGCACTACTCTAAACCCTAAAACACTACCCCAGCATGACTCCCTACACTACCCAAACACCACTACACTACCCTATACCCTAAAACATGACCCACTACATGACACAAACACCACTGCTCTACCCTAAACCCTTAAACACTGCCGACAGCATGACCCCCTACACTACACAAACACCACTGCACTACCCTAAAACACTACCCCCTACACTACACAAACACCACTGCACTACCCTAAACCCTAAAACACTACCCCCAGCATTACCCCAACACTACTCAAACACCACAAAAACAACACCAAATGCACCACTTAAACAATGTAATTCAAATAAGTCCAGGTTCTTAAGGTATTTTTCGTTTTTCATAAAAGCTCTTCTTTATTATGCAGTGAATATTGCAATTAAAAAACAATTTTCCAACACAGCCAAAGCAGCTGACGCGTTTCGTCCAACTCTGGACTTCTTCAGGGCTGCAACAGATTTATACAAAAGCGCATTGTAAGTGTACAACATAAGGACTAGGCAAAAACACATATAACATGATAATAAAAAAAAAATATGCTGGACATATATAGACGCATATTTGATACCAAAGAGTACGAAACAAGTTCAAATGCAATTGTGTCATGTCAACTAAAACAATTAAAAAGCAATTTGTGATATTGCAAGGAAAAGCATGTGTTCATAAAATCACAATTGCTAAATGTAACAATATTAATGTGACAAATTGAATGATGACTAAAGTCAATGAGTGTATAAACCGAATATTTGAACACTCCTCTCAAAATGTCACAAAAACAGCCTAAAAAGGCTAATTCTAACAATAAGGAAAGTGAAGACCAACTAAATAAAAAAGGACAAAGTAAATATGACCCGTAAGGGACAGTAAGGTATAAGAATTATCACCTAGAATAGACCATATTGGTGAGTCCAAGTCTAGGTCTAGGTATTGTTCTGGGGCAGGTACATCGACGATGTGATTATCATCTGGAATGGGCCTGTCCCCGACCTCATGGATTATCACAACTATCTCAATGACAATCCATACAATGTGAAGTTTACCCTAAATTGGAATAAGGAGAAAATCGATTTCCTTGATATCCAATTTTTTGTGCATAATAATGTAATCCATAGCACGGTCCACCGAAAAGACACCGCTTGTAACAGTGTTTTACACTATGAAAGCGCCCATCCCCGACACGTAGTAAAGAACATCCCTTTCGGTGAGATGGTGAGAATGAGAAGGATCTGCAGCACACATGAATCATTTGTTCATCATATAACAGAAACCAAGAAGAGATTCTTGGCTAGGGGCTATCCTGTCACCCTTATGAACAAAACTGAGAGGAGGGCATTGAACGTTAA
Organism: Triturus cristatus; assembly: GCF_964204655.1. Taxonomy (NCBI): domain Eukaryota; kingdom Metazoa; phylum Chordata; class Amphibia; order Caudata; family Salamandridae; genus Triturus; species Triturus cristatus. Next base: position 662,569,199 of record NC_140579.1, on the reverse strand, counting down.
ACGAGAAAGCACACTTGGAGAACGAGTACCACGTAGGAAGAAAGGGGAACATTCGCCCGCTGCCCTGGTAACAGGGTACAACAGGGACAGTAGAAAGATTTTTAACATCCTGCGTAAACACTGGAGACTACTAGAGGAAGTTCCAGGCCTTAAGGATGTAATAACAAAAAACCCCAGAGTTACCTACAGACGTGGCCAAAACTTGCGAAATATGCTCTGTCCTAGTCTGGTCATATCCCCCAAAAATTCTAACTGGATGAGGGAAGGCCAAGGGGGGTTCTACACATGCACCAAATGCTGTGTCTGTAAGATTGGAAAAAATAGAACGCGTACCTTTCAATTCAATACCGAAAGAGTGCATACGATCAGACACATCATCACATGCAGAACCACGTTTGTGACATACATCCTGGGATGCCCATGTAATAAAATATATGTGGGCAGTACCAAAAGAGAACTTAGGGTCAGGATACAAGAACACCTTAGGGCAGTAAACAACGGGGACCCTAGATACCCTTTAACATCTCATTTTCAGGAAGAACAACATAAGTCCAATGAATTATGGTTTTTGGGAATAGACCATACACCGGTTTCACCAAGAGGAGGAAACAGGGAACAGGCTTTAAGAAGGAATGAAGCTAGTTGGATATGTAGACTCCGTTGTGTGGAAATGGGTCACAATAGTGAATCAGAAATGCACTATTTTCTTTAGATCTATCAGGTTTTCATTTAAGCTTTACCTACTTGTGGCCACATTTTACACTACCTGGATTAGAACTTTAAGGATGAATGCAAGGGTAACATTGCGTTATGACCATTTCCTGTCCCCTTACATGCAATATGAGAATGATTTTCTGTGATTTCCACAATTGTATTTCCGTTTAAAGACTTGATCTGTATCATGTTCTTGATGAGTACTCCTTTCAACATGTTATATGACTAGGGCTCATTTGGTAACATGGGATGAGCTGCCCATCTTCTCTCTCCTTTCCTTTCCCCCCCTTTTCTGTTAATGCATACCCTCCACTCACTTTCTGCCGTTTTTATCAATTGTTCGTTGCTGCTATTATTCACATAGTAGCTCCACACAACATTTGAACATTGACTCTCTAGTTCTGATAATCAGAGCTTGCCGGACCCACGTTGGTTTAATACCTACCACTCATATTTTTATTGATTTGACTGTTATATAGAGTATACTACCCTCCTAAGATGGCGGTTCGTCTGAGATTTGATATCATTGTCCGAACTCTTTTATTTTTTGGTTCAGAAACTTTTAGGTGATATTGATTTGACTTCCGTGAAACAGCTCTAATGTATCTCTAACGAGGGAAGACATTACTCCCATTTGTCGTGGTTCTGCCTGACTACGACAAATGTTCATTACCCATTCAAGCTGGCGACCCTTCTGGTATCCCGTTCCACCTGAGACCTTATATTGACAATCGAACTCTATTAACTTAGGCTTTAGGTGACATTTCTAGTTTACTTTTGCTATATAGTTTGAATTTTATAAAGGAAAACATTACTCCCCTTTACTTTCGTGGTTCCGCCCGACCAACACAAATGGTGTACTACACCTTCTAAAGATGGCGCCCACATGCTCCCCTCTCTATGGTGCCTTTTTCACTTGATGCTCGAAATACCTATGGCTTAGAAATCAGGAATCGAGGTGGGACGATTAATCTATTGTCTGATCATCATCATTTGACACCTATCAGGCACATTTCTTACCTTTTTTGAATGCCACATTGATGCACATTACCTTCTCAAAGATGGCGACCCCTTCGACACTTCATTCTGACATTGACGATATATCGACATTTTTACTTACTCCCCTGGTAATTTTAGAAACCCCAATTGGGACTTCCCCCCAATTAATCACAGTTTGTATCAATACTGATTTAGTGAGGGGTCATTTCACTCACCATTTCTCAGATTCACCCGACTTTTAAAAGAGTTTTTCACCATTCAATGATGGCGACTATTCCGCTTGCCCTGTGGATACTCTATTCTTACTATAACGATATACCGACATTTGCATTTAATCTATTGGCAATTTCAGAAACCTTAAATGGGACTTTGCCCTTACAAATGACAGATTAGATCAATACTTATTTAGTGAGGGGTTATTTTATCCACCACTCCTCTTATTTACCGGATTACCTCAAGGGTTCTTACACCATTCAATGATGGCGGCTATTGAGCTTATCCGTCTCAATGGGTCCTTCGCTTTTCGTTGGAAGTTCCCGCGCTTTGTAACCAGGTGTGATCAATTCAACCTGTTATACACACTATATAAACAGGACTTTTCCATCACAGGTCCTGTTGCCGCTCGACAGGACAGGTGTATTTTGACCTCACCTCCGAGATACGGACTCGGGTAAGTGCTAGCACAGGTTCCAAGTCCCTTCATTAGAGGTTGTGTGACTTTCGTGCTCTTGACTGAATTACACAAGGATACCTACCTTGGTTACTTATAGATGATATTTTCAATGTAGATACCACCGTGGTTGCATCCAGAACTTAGATAGTTATGGGTTGCTGCATCCAGAACTTAGACAGTATGGGTTGCTGCACTTGCGTTTTTGATCGCTATTATATATTTTTAACAAATCGTACCTGTAGTTACATTTTGGTTAACAGGCATGCAATCGCTGTTTTGATCGCTATAGCAGCACTCAAAACTCTTACCTGGTGTTATCTCTTGGTTAGAAGGTATGTGATCACCTTAAAGTAAGAGGTCATCTTACCCTGTCAACTTCCTCATTAAGAAGCATCAGTTGACTTTTTTCAGATCATTGGTGGTATACTTTTATTTATTTGTGTTCTTCATTATAGGTATCTCTGACCATGTTATAGCTGCCTTCACAATTTGGATGAATATTGATACTGACCACCACTATATTGTCAAGCCTCATTTGGGCCAATCAACAGACAACTTCGCTACTCCGATTATTCAGTTTTTTATTCGACAATAAGTGAGTAAAACATTATTCTCTATAACCCTAGACTTGACCCTTCCTTCATTTAGGCCCTTGATATACCAGTGGACGATACACGTTACCTTTTTCTTTTTAGAAACATTGACTTCTATCTCCAACAATTCTGATAACTGAAATTATGAGGGAGCTGAAACAAGAAATTTAGAACCCGAAGACGGTGTTAATCCCTCACAAGTTTCCTTGGTGTGTATATATCCTCCTTTTCCCTTTTAGTCACTATGTCTCTATATGTTTTGTCTTTTTCTCCCCCCATTCCAGTTTGACCTAGACTTGGACTCACCAATATGGTCTATACTAGGTGATAATTCTTATACCTTACTGTCCCTTACGGGTCATATTTACTTTGTCCTTTTTTATTTAGTTGGTCTTCACTTTCCTTATTGTTAGAATTAGCCTTTTTAGGCCGTTTTTGTGACATTTTGAGAGGAGTGTTCAAATATTCGGTTTATACACTCATTGACTTTAGTCATCATTCAATTTGTCACATTAATATTGTTACATTTAGCAATTGTGATTTTATGAACACATGCTTTTCCTTGCAATATCACAAATTGCTTTTTAATTGTTTTAGTTGACATGACACAATTGCATTTGAACTTGTTTCGTACTCTTTGGTATCAAATATGCGTCTATATATGTCCAGCATATTTTTTTATTATCATGTTATATGTGTTTTTGCCTAGTCCTTATGTTGTACACTTACAATGCGCTTTTGTATAAATCTGTTGCAGCCCTGAAGAAGTCCAGAGGTGGACGAAACGCGTCGGCTGCTTTGGCTGTGTTGGAAAATTGTTTTTTAATTGCAATATTCACTGCATAATAAAGAAGAGCTTTTTTGAAAAACGAAAAATACCTTAAGAACCTGGACTTATTTGAATTACATTGTTTAAGTGGTGCATTTGGTGTTGTTTTTGTACATGTATTTTCCAGTTACTGGAACGGCATTGTGCTGGCGGGTGTCAACCAAAATTGCACACTTAGGGTGAATAGACTGTATCACCAACGATTACACTGAGTTACCTTAAATCTGGTGCTGCTCTAGAGGGCTACCGCTAGCATTGTGGTTTGGTTTTTACTACTCAAACACCACTGTACTACCATAAACCCTAAAACACTACCCCAAGCATGACCCCCTATACACTACCCAAACACCACTGCACTACCCTAAACCCTAAAACACTACCCACAGCACGACTCCCTACACTACACAAACACCACTGCACTACCCTAAATCCAAAATCTACCCCCAGAATGGCCCCTACACTACACAAACACCACTGCACTACCCTAAACCCTAAAACACTATTCCAAGCACAACCCCCTACACTACACAAACACCTCTGTACTACCCTAAACCCTAAAACACTACCCCCAGCAAGACCTCTTCACTACCCAAACACAACTGCACTACCCTAAATCCAAAAACACTAGCCCCAGCATGAACCTCTACTCTACCCAAAAACCACTGCACTACCCTAAACCCTAAAACACGACCCTCTACACTACACAAACACCACTGCACTACACTAAACCCTAAAACGCTACCCCCAGCACGACCCCCTATGCTACACAAACACCACTGCATTACCCTAAACCCTAAAACACTACCCCTACACTACACAAACACCACTGCACTACCCTAAACGCTAAAACACTACCCCCAGCATGACCCCTACACTACACAAACACCATTGCACTACCCTAAACCCTCAAACCCTACGCCCAGCATGACCACCTATACTACCCAAACACTACTGCACTACCCTAAACCCTAAATCATTTCCCCCAGCACGACCCCCTACACTACACAAACATCATTGCACTACCCTAAACCCTAAAACACGACCCCCTACACTACACAAACACCACTGCACTACGCTAAACCCTTAAACGCTACCCCCAGCACGACCCCCTATGCTACACAAACACCACTGCACTACACTCAACCCTAAAACACTATCCCCAGCACTACCACTACACTACACAAACACCACTCCACTACCCTAAACCCTAAAACACTACCCCCAGCACGACCCTCTGCACTACCCAAACACCACTGCACTACACTAAACCCTGAAACACTACCCCCAGCACTACTCCCTACACAACACCAACACCACTGCACTACCCTAAACCCTGAAACACTACCCCAAGCACAACTCCCTACACTACCCAAACACCACTGCACTACACTAAACCCTAAATCTACCCCCAGCATGACCTCCCACACTACACAAACACCACTGCACTACTCTAAACCCTAAAACACTACCCCAGCATGAACTCCAACACTACCCAAACACACCTGCACTACCCTAAACCCTAAAACACTAACCCCAGCATGACCCCCTACACTACCCAAACACCACTACACTACCCTATACCCTAAAACATGACCCACTACACAACACAAACACCACTGCTCTACCCTAAACCCTTAAACACTGCCGACAGCATGACCCCCTACACTACACAAACACCACTGCACTACCCTAAACCCTAAAACACTACCCCCTACACTACACAAACACCACTGCACTACCCTAAACCCTAAAACATTACCCCCAGCATTACCCCTACACTACTCAAACACCACTGCACTACCATAAACCCTAAAACACTACCCCAAGCATGACCCCCTTTACACTACCCAAACACCACTGCACTACCCTAAACCCTAAAACACTACCCACAGCACGACTCCCTATACTACACAAACACCACTGCACTACCCTAAATCCAAGATCTACCCCCAGAATGACCCCTACACTACACAAACACCACTGCACTACCCTAAACCCTAAAACACTACTCCAAGCACAACCCCCTACACTACACAAACACCTCTGTACTACCCTAAACCCTAAAACACTACCCCCAGCAAGACCCCTTCACTACCCAAACACAACTGCACTACCCTAAATCCAAAAACACTAGCCCCAGCATGAACCTCTACTCTACCCAAAAACCACTGCACTACCCTAAACCCTAAAACACGACCCCCTACACTACACAAACACCACTGCACTACACTAAACCCTAAAACGCTACCCCCAGCACGACCCCCTCTGCTACACAAACACCACTGCATTACCCTAAACCCTAAAACACTACCCCCTACACTACACAAACACCTTTGCACTACCCTAAACCCTCAAACACTACGCCCAGCATGACCACCTATACTACCCAAACACTACTGCACTACCGTAAACCCTAAATCATTTCCCCCAGCACGACCCCCTACACTACACAAACATCATTGCACTACCCTAAACCCTAAAACACGACCCCCTACACTACACAAACACCACTGCACTACGCTAAACCCTAAAACGCTACCCCCAGCACGACCCCCTATGCTACACAAACACCACTGCACTACACTCAACCCTAAAACAATATCCCCAGCACTACCACTACACTACACAAACACCACTCCACTACCCTAAACCCTAAAACACTACCCCCAGCACGACCCTCTACACTACACAAACACCACAGCACTGCCCTAAACCCTAAAACACTACCCCCAGCAGTACCCCCTATGCTACCCAAACTCAACTGCACTACCCTAAACCCTAAAACACTATCCGCAGCATGACCTCCTACATTACACAAACACCACTGCACTACCCTACTGCAATACCCTGAACCCTAAAACAAGACCCCCAGAATGACCCCCTACACTACCCAAACACCACTACACTACCCTAAACTCTAAAACACAACCCCCAGCATGACCCTCTGCACTACCCAAACACCACTGCACTACCCTAAACCCTAAAACACTATCCCCAGTATGACACCCTACACTACACAAACACCACTGCGCTACCCTAAACCCTAAAACTTTTCCCAGCATGACCCCCTACATTACCCAAACACCACTGCACTACCCTAAACCCAAATCTACTCCCAGCATGACTCCCTATACTACACACACACGACTGTGCTACTCTAAACCCTAAAACACTACCCACAGCATGACCTCTTACACTTCCCGAACACCACTGTGCTTCCCTAAACCCAAAGACACTTCCCCCAGCATGACCCATTATACTACACAAACACCACTGCACTATCCTAAACCCTAAAACACTACCCCCAGCATGGCCCTCTACACAACCCGAACATCACTGCACTACTCTAAACACTAAATCTACTCCGAGCACAAACCCCCACACTACCCAAACACCACTACACTACCCTAAAACCTAAAGCACTACCCGCAGCATGAACCCCTACACTACACAAACACCACTGCACTGCCCTAAACCCTAAAACACTACCCCCAGCACGACCCCTTACACTACCCAAACACCATTGTACTGCACTGCCCTAAACCCAAAAACACTACCCCCAGCATGACCCCTACACTACTTAAAAACCACTGCACTACCCTAAACCCTAAAATATTACCCCCAGCAAGACCCCCTACACTACACAATTACCACTGCACTACCCTAAACCCTAAAATACTACCCCCAGCATGACCCCTACACTACCCAAACACCACTGCACTTCCCTACACCCTAAAACACTACCCCAGCACGAACCTCTACACTGCACAAACACCACTGCACTACCCAAAACCAATAGCCATAGCACAACCCTCTACACTACACAAACACCACTGCACTAAACTAAACTCTAAAATACAACCCCCAGCATGACCCCCTACACTACCCAAACACCACTGCACTTCCCTAAACACTAAAACACGACCCCCTACACTACACAATCACCACTGCACTACCCTAAACCCTAAAACACTACCCCCAGCACGGCCCACTAAACTACACAAACACCACTGCACTACCATAAACCCTTAAACACTTCCCCATGCACGACCCCCTACACTGCACAAACACCACTGCACTACCCTAAACCCTAAAACACTACACCCAGCACCAATCCCTACACTACCCAAACACCACTGCACTACCCTAAACCCTAAAACTTGACCCCCTATACTACACAAACATCACTGCACTATCTTAAACCCTAAAACACTACCCCCAGCACGACCCCCTACACTACCCAAACACCACTGCACTACCCTAAACCCAAATCTACTCCCAGCATGACTCCCTATACTTAGGCTTTCCTGTTTTCAGTTTCTATTTTTGGTGAATTCTGGTGGTGTTTTTTCAGTGTTTTCCAGTGATTTCAAAACCTCAAAAAAACAGTGCTTTTCAGTGGTTACTCATTTTCGCGCCATAAAAAACAACTGAAACGGTGTTTTACCGGTGTTTATGGAACGCTTTGCGTTTATTATTGCTTGCTTTCTTCATTGATGCATGGTATATAGACAGTGTACGTACAGTGTAGATGAGGTCCAAGTACATTTTTACAACTCGAAGGTTAAGTCAGCACTTTCTGAAATTTGCCTGAAAAGGGTGGCTCTGTGCAAGGCACACCTCTTGAACTGCGGGGTACAGAGAGAACGTTTTGGAAATAAGAGATTTCTGGGGGTGTTGGGCGTTGTAGGCAAGGCAGGCAGTTCTCATAGTTCATTTAGAATCAATGTGTTGTCATTTGAAGAAAGTGAGAGCTTGGTGAAATGTTCATGGTTTTGGGCACTCCTCCCAAATCATGTAGCATGATGGCACGGCTCTGAGTAAAGCTAGGCTGGTTTTCACTGCTGGTTTTTTTCCACTCTGAGATTTATATAGTGCTAACTCGACCTGAAGGTATTGAAGCGCTTCACATGAGCACCTGTTGCGTTATACAAGGCACATTCATTTTTGTTAGGGACGGGTAGATTACATGATTTGCCCAGACTCTGACCACCGTTCGCCAGATTTGAGGTCCACCGCCCTAATCATTAGACTACATCCTCTCCTGCTGTTATTTTCAAGGTTTATGGAAGCGCTACGATAATTATCGCCGGCTAGCGTGGATTTTTATCGCTGAGATAGCGTGCTATTAGCAACGCTTATCACAAAAGCGATAAAAAATCCTAGCGTTAATTGCCAAACGTGAGATTATCGCTGGAAACCCAGCGATAATCCCGCGAAGTTTGGCGATAGCTTGCTGATAAGGCCTCACATACTTAGCCATGATATTCACCTTACACAGGATATCATGGCTAAGTCAGTTTCAAAGCAGGCGTAAGGAAATTAGCAATAACAGAGGTTATCGCTACTTATCTTGTCGCTATGCTGCTTTGCGTGAGGCTTGATAATAGGAGAAATGTCCTTAGTGACATTTCTCCCGTTATCCTGGGGAGGAATGCCCACTTTGCATCTCATTAGAGATGCAAAGGTGGGCGTTAGGAATTCAGGCGCTAAGGCAAGGTTTCACGCGACAGCGTGACCTTGCTAATATAGCGATAAAATTATCGCCGCTTTTCGGCCGAAACCGGCCACAAAAGCGGCGATAATTTTATATCGCCGCCTTGTAGATATGCCCCTTATTTTGGGGCATATTATCAAGACAGGTGATAAAATTATCGCCGCTTTAGCGGCATAAAACTGCTGCTAAAACTGCGATAATGGGCTTGATAATATGCTCTATGGAATTCCAATTGAAGCCCATGTTAGATGTGAAGGACGTCTAACCTGAGCTTCAATTGGAATTCCATAGAGCATATTATCAAACCCATTATCGCCGTTTTAGCGGCAGTTTTCTGCCGCTAAAGCGGCGATAATTTTATCGCCTGTCTTGATAATATACCTCTTAGTTATTGTTTTATAGATCGCAAACTACACCCAATGCTGTTTCAGAGCACTGTACAGAGGAGAGGTGTCAGAGCACAAGGCAAAAGTCAGCAATGTGTTTTGATTGGTTTATAAAAGAACACATTGTTTACTGTATAACATTGGTTTATAGATACAGAGGTTTACAGTACATGGAATGCATACATTTTTCCCGATGGTTAAATGCATATTTAGTGGAAGATAACGTGGTTTCCAAACAAACAGTTTCATCGTTATTGTTTTAGTCTGCACGTTTTAGCTCATTCTGTATGCTCTGTCTCTAGTTTTAAGCACTTTTTGGTCCAGTCCCGATGTGAGAATCTATCAGTGCTCATGGCTGAAATGAGTAGGTCGAGCTTTATAGCACATCACACCTCCTGCCTGTCCTTTGGGACTCGAGCCATCTTCTTCTTCACTAGAGAGAGAGGGTGCATCCCCTGTCAGAGGGATCAGGCAGGCTGTAACCCCATTTCCAAGAGCCTCGGAGAAATTGCGTCACACGTTTTCTACGCTGGAAAGACGACCCCGCACACGCCCAAGCTCTCTTTTCGGCGGGGCCTCCCTGTTTTGTCTGCAAAAATGGTTTTCTTTAGTTTACCTCATACAGATAATAACCAACTTGTCTTCCGTAGCGACCTTAGCTTGGTAATTGTGTTCAATGCATTGCAATGCAAAAGTGAGTTGGAACCCTCAGTCAAATTTCAAATGATACAGTAGAAGCTCTGCAAAATAAGAGTCGAACTTTGAAAACAATTTTCGGCCCTTGTCACGTATCAATCCTGATATATTTCTATGTGCCTCTTTTAAATCCACGTGGTGGGCACACGAAATGCATTTACATCTTTCGATAGGACCTGTACAGTGAGGAGAGGTCAGCATTTCCTTAAGAAGCTTAAGGACACCTAGGAAGTCTTTCTGTCGCCAAGCTAATTTTATTTAAACAATGAACACACTGTCACACTTTGATGTGGCTGCAATCTGCACTTGTTGTGATATTCATTATCCTAAGGAACAAGGTCGGCCGTTTGAACTTGAGCACTTGAGGAAAAGCTGTGAATAGGTTAGTCTGCGCCCTGCTGCTACGTATACACTGCCCGATGCCACGCATTCCTCCAGGGGCATCCATTGCTAATCCCTTTCAAGCGTGTATTCCGAACACCTCGCGGCTGTTGGTGGCATGCCCCCATTGTCATTCCCCGTCCCCCTACACTTCCCCAGTGTGTTACCAAACAAAGGCCCGGGCCCTCCCCTTTCGAGGAACTGCGTGCCTACGGGCAGTGCACCCCGAGCTCTCATTGTGAGTGTGCTACAAGCAGACACGCATTTGTTACCAGTGGCGTAAAGACCCACGTCACGACTCACGCGCCGTAGTTCCGGCAAGGGAACCCTCGGTCCCTGACTGCCGTTCGGACAGCGAAAGGCAGGAACCATCGAGGCCTTGGTGCCACTGCTCCACTGCACTACCTTAAACCCTAAAACACTACCCCAGCACGACCCCCTCCACTACACAAACACCACTGCACTGCCCTAAACCCTAAAACACTACCCCCAGCACGACCCCTTACACTACCCAAATACCATTGTACTGCACTGCCCTAAACCCAAAAACACTACCCCCAGCATGACCCCCTACACTACTTAAAAACCACTGCACTACACTAAACCCTAAAATACTACCCCCAGCAAGACCCCCTACACTACACAATTACCACTGCACTACCCTAAACCCTAAAATACTACCCCCAGCATGACCCCTACACTACCCAAACACCACTGCACTACCCTACACCCTAAAACACTACCCCAGCATGAACCTCTACACTGCACAAACACCACTGCACTACCCTAAACCCAAAACCACTAGCCATAGCACAACCCTCTACACTACACAAACACCACTGCACTAAACTAAACTCTAAAATACTACCCCCAGCATGACCCCCTACACTACACAATCACCACTGCACTACCCTAAACCCTAAAACACTACGCCCAGCATGGCCCACTAAACTACACAAACACCACTGCACTACCATAAACCGTTAAACACTTCCCCATGCACGACCCCCTACACTGCACAAACACCACTGCACTACCCTAAACCCTAAAACACTACCCCCAGCTCCAATCCCTACACTACCCAAACACCACTGCACTAACCTAAACCCTAAAACTTGACCCCCTACACTACACAAACACCACTGCACTACCTTAAACCCTAAAACACTACCCCAGCACGACCCCCTACACTACCAAACACCACTGCACTACCCTAAACCCTAAAACACGACCACCAGCACGACTCCCTACACTACACAAACACCACTGCACTACCCTAAACCCTAAAACACTACCCCAAGCACGACCCCCTTCACTACACAAACACCACTGCGCTACCCTAAACCCTATAACTATCCCCAGCATGACCCCCTACACTACCCAAACACCACTGCACTATGCTAAACCTAAATCTACCCCCAGCATGACCCCCTACACTATACAAACACCACTGGGCTACCCTAAAATATTACCCCCAGCACGACCCCTTACACTACCCGAACACCACTGCACTTCCCAAAACCCTAAGACACTTCCCCCAGCATGACCCATTACACTACACAAACACCACTGCACTACCCTCAACCCTAAAACACTACCCCAGCACGACCCCCTACACTACCCAAACACCACTGAACTACCCTAAACCCTAAAACACGACCACCAGCACGACTCCCTACACTACACAAACACCACTGCACTACCCTAAACCCTAAAACACTACCCCCAGCACGACCCCCTACACTACTCAAACACCACTGCACTACCCTAAACCCTAAAACACTATCCCCAGCAAGACCCCCTACACTACACAAACACCACTGCACTACCCTAAACCCTAAAACACTAACACCAGCATGACCCCCTACACTACCCAAACACAACTGCACTACCCTAAACCCTAAAACACGACCACCAGCACGACTCCCTACACTACACAAACATCACTGCACTACCCTATACCCTAAAACACTACCCCCAGCACGACCCCCTTTACTACACAAACACCACTGCACTGCCTTAAACCCTAAAACACTACCACCAGCATCACCCCTTACACTACCCAAACACCACTGAGCTTCCCTAAACCCTAAGACGCTTCCCCCAGCATGACCCATTACACTACACAAACACCACGGCACTACCCTCAACCCTAAAACACTAATCCAGCATGACCCCCTGCACTACCCGAACACCACTGCACTACCCTAAACCCTAACATTACCCCCTATACTACACAAACACAACTGCACTACCCTAAACCCTAAAACACTAACTCAACATGATCCCCTACACTACACAAATACCACTGAACTACCCTAAACCCTAAAACACTAACCCCAGCATGACCCTCTACACTACACAAACACCACTGTACTACACTAAACCATAAAACACTACCCCCTACACTACACAAACACCACTGCACTACCCTAAACCCTAAAACACTAACCCCAGCATGACCCCTTACACTACCCAAACACCACTGCACTACCCTAAACCCTAAAACACTAACCCCAGCATGACCCCCTACACTACCCAAACACAACTGCACTACCCTAAACCCTAAAACTTGACCCCCTATACTACACAAACACAACTGCACTACCCTAAACCCAAATACACTACCCTCACATGACACCCTACACTACCCAAACACCACTGCACTACCCTAAACCCTAAAACTTGACCCCCTACACTACACAAACACCACTGCACTACCTTAAACCCTAAAACACTACCCCAGCACGACCCCCTACACTACCAAACACCACTGCACTACCCTAAACCCTAAAACACGACCACCAGCACGACTCCCTACACTACACAAACACCACTGCACTACCCTAAACCCTAAAACACTACCCCAAGCACGACCCCCTTCACTACACAAACACCACTGCGCTACCCTAAACCCTATAACTATCCCCAGCATGACCCCCTACACTACCCAAACACCACTGCACTATGCTAAACCTAAATCTACCCCCAGCATGACCCCCTACACTATACAAACACCACTGGGCTACCCTAAAATATTACCCCCAGCACGACCCCTTACACTACCCGAACACCACTGCACTTCCCAAAACCCTAAGACACTTCCCCCAGCATGACCCATTACACTACACAAACACCACTGCACTACCCTCAACCCTAAAACACTACCCCAGCACGACCCCCTACACTACCCAAACACCACTGAACTACCCTAAACCCTAAAACACGACCACCAGCACGACTCCCTACACTACACAAACACCACTGCACTACCCTAAACCCTAAAACACTACCCCCAGCACGACCCCCTACACTACTCAAACACCACTGCACTACCCTAAACCCTAAAACACTATCCCCAGCAAGACCCCCTACACTACACAAACACCACTGCACTACCCTAAACCCTAAAACACTAACACCAGCATGACCCCCTACACTACCCAAACACAACTGCACTACCCTAAACCCTAAAACACGACCACCAGCACGACTCCCTACACTACACAAACATCACTGCACTACCCTATACCCTAAAACACTACCCCCAGCACGACCCCCTTTACTACACAAACACCACTGCACTGCCTTAAACCCTAAAACACTACCACCAGCATCACCCCTTACACTACCCAAACACCACTGAGCTTCCCTAAACCCTAAGACGCTTCCCCCAGCATGACCCATTACACTACACAAACACCACGGCACTACCCTCAACCCTAAAACACTAATCCAGCATGACCCCCTGCACTACCCGAACACCACTGCACTACCCTAAACCCTAACATTACCCCCTATACTACACAAACACAACTGCACTACCCTAAACCCTAAAACACTAACTCAACATGATCCCCTACACTACACAAATACCACTGAACTACCCTAAACCCTAAAACACTAACCCCAGCATGACCCTCTACACTACACAAACACCACTGTACTACACTAAACCATAAAACACTACCCCCTACACTACACAAACACCACTGCACTACCCTAAACCCTAAAACACTAACCCCAGCATGACCCCTTACACTACCCAAACACCACTGCACTACCCTAAACCCTAAAACACTAACCCCAGCATGACCCCCTACACTACCCAAACACAACTGCACTACCCTAAACCCTAAAACTTGACCCCCTATACTACACAAACACAACTGCACTACCCTAAACCCAAATACACTACCCTCACATGACACCCTACACTACCCAAACACCACTGCACTACCCTAAACCCTAAAACACGAACACCAGCACGACTCCCTACACTACACAAACATCACTGCATTACCCTATACCGTAAAACACTACCCCCAGCACGACCCCCTTCACTACACAAACACCACTGCACTGCCTTAAACCCTAAAACACTACCCCCAGCATCACCCCTTACACTACCCAAACACCACTGAGCTTCCCTAAACCCTAAGACGCTTCCCCCAGCATGACCCATTACACTACACAAACACCAGGGCACTACCCTCAACCCTAAAACACTAACCCAGCATGACCCCCTGCACTACCCGAACACCACTGCACTACCCTAAATCCTAACATTACCCCCTACACTACACAAACACAACTGTACTACCCTAAACCCTAAAACATTAACCCAGCATGATCCCCTACACTACACAAATACCACTTAACTACCCTAAACCCTAAAACACTAACCCCAGCATGACCCTCTACACTACACAAACACCACTGTACTACACTAAACCAGAAAACACTACCCCCTACACTACACAAACACCACTGCACTACCCTAAACCCTAAAACACTAACCCCAGCATGAACCCTTACACTACCCAAACACAACTGCACTACCCTAAACCCTAAAACATGACCCCCTACACTACACAAACACCACTGCACTACCCTAAACCCTAAAACACTACCCCCAGCACGACCCCCTATACTACACAAACACCACTGCACTACCCTAAACCCTAAAACACTACCCCCTACACTACACAAACACCACTGCACTACCCTAAACCCAAAACACTACCCCCAGCACGACCCCCTACACTACACAAACACCACTGCACTACCCTAAACCCTTAAGCACTACCCCACCAAGACCCCCTACACTACCGAAACATCATTGCACTGCCCTAAACCCAAAAACACTACCCCCAGCAATGCCCCCTACAGTACCCAAACACCACTGCACTACCTAAACCCTAAAACACTAACCACAGCATGACACCCTACACTACCCAAACACCACTGCACTACCCTAAACCCTAAAACTTGACCCCCTACACTACACAAACACCACTGCACTACCTTAAACCCTAAAACACTACCCCAGCACGACCCCCTACACTACCAAACACCACTGCACTACCCTAAACCCTAAAACACGACCACCAGCACGACTCCCTACACTACACAAACACCACTGCACTACCCTAAACCCTAAAACACTACCCCAAGCACGACCCCCTTCACTACACAAACACCACTGCGCTACCCTAAACCCTATAACTATCCCCAGCATGACCCCCTACACTACCCAAACACCACTGCACTATGCTAAACCTAAATCTACCCCCAGCATGACCCCCTACACTATACAAACACCACTGGGCTACCCTAAAATATTACCCCCAGCACGACCCCTTACACTACCCGAACACCACTGCACTTCCCAAAACCCTAAGACACTTCCCCCAGCATGACCCATTACACTACACAAACACCACTGCACTACCCTCAACCCTAAAACACTACCCCAGCACGACCCCCTACACTACCCAAACACCACTGAACTACCCTAAACCCTAAAACACGACCACCAGCACGACTCCCTACACTACACAAACACCACTGCACTACCCTAAACCCTAAAACACTACCCCCAGCACGACCCCCTACACTACTCAAACACCACTGCACTACCCTAAACCCTAAAACACTATCCCCAGCAAGACCCCCTACACTACACAAACACCACTGCACTACCCTAAACCCTAAAACACTAACACCAGCATGACCCCCTACACTACCCAAACACAACTGCACTACCCTAAACCCTAAAACACGACCACCAGCACGACTCCCTACACTACACAAACATCACTGCACTACCCTATACCCTAAAACACTACCCCCAGCACGACCCCCTTTACTACACAAACACCACTGCACTGCCTTAAACCCTAAAACACTACCACCAGCATCACCCCTTACACTACCCAAACACCACTGAGCTTCCCTAAACCCTAAGACGCTTCCCCCAGCATGACCCATTACACTACACAAACACCACGGCACTACCCTCAACCCTAAAACACTAATCCAGCATGACCCCCTGCACTACCCGAACACCACTGCACTACCCTAAACCCTAACATTACCCCCTATACTACACAAACACAACTGCACTACCCTAAACCCTAAAACACTAACTCAACATGATCCCCTACACTACACAAATACCACTGAACTACCCTAAACCCTAAAACACTAACCCCAGCATGACCCTCTACACTACACAAACACCACTGTACTACACTAAACCATAAAACACTACCCCCTACACTACACAAACACCACTGCACTACCCTAAACCCTAAAACACTAACCCCAGCATGACCCCTTACACTACCCAAACACCACTGCACTACCCTAAACCCTAAAACACTAACCCCAGCATGACCCCCTACACTACCCAAACACAACTGCACTACCCTAAACCCTAAAACTTGACCCCCTATACTACACAAACACAACTGCACTACCCTAAACCCAAATACACTACCCTCACATGACACCCTACACTACCCAAACACCACTGCACTACCCTAAACCCTAAAACACGAACACCAGCACGACTCCCTACACTACACAAACATCACTGCATTACCCTATACCGTAAAACACTACCCCCAGCACGACCCCCTTCACTACACAAACACCACTGCACTGCCTTAAACCCTAAAACACTACCCCCAGCATCACCCCTTACACTACCCAAACACCACTGAGCTTCCCTAAACCCTAAGACGCTTCCCCCAGCATGACCCATTACACTACACAAACACCAGGGCACTACCCTCAACCCTAAAACACTAACCCAGCATGACCCCCTGCACTACCCGAACACCACTGCACTACCCTAAATCCTAACATTACCCCCTACACTACACAAACACAACTGTACTACCCTAAACCCTAAAACATTAACCCAGCATGATCCCCTACACTACACAAATACCACTTAACTACCCTAAACCCTAAAACACTAACCCCAGCATGACCCTCTACACTACACAAACACCACTGTACTACACTAAACCAGAAAACACTACCCCCTACACTACACAAACACCACTGCACTACCCTAAACCCTAAAACACTAACCCCAGCATGAACCCTTACACTACCCAAACACAACTGCACTACCCTAAACCCTAAAACATGACCCCCTACACTACACAAACACCACTGCACTACCCTAAACCCTAAAACACTACCCCCAGCACGACCCCCTATACTACACAAACACCACTGCACTACCCTAAACCCTAAAACACTACCCCCTACACTACACAAACACCACTGCACTACCCTAAACCCAAAACACTACCCCCAGCACGACCCCCTACACTACACAAACACCACTGCACTACCCTAAACCCTTAAGCACTACCCCACCAAGACCCCCTACACTACCGAAACATCATTGCACTGCCCTAAACCCAAAAACACTACCCCCAGCAATGCCCCCTACAGTACCCAAACACCACTGCACTACCTAAACCCTAAAACACTAACCACAGCATGACACCCTACACTACACAAGCACCACTGCACTACCCTAAACCCTAAAACACTACCCCAGCATGACACCCTACGATACCCAAACATAACTGCACTACCCTAAACCCTAAAACACGACCACTAGCACGACTCCCTACACTACACAAACACCACTGCACTACCATAAACCCTAAAACACTACCCCCAGCATGACCACTTATACTACCCGAACACCACTGGGCTTCCCTAAACCCTAAGACACTTCCCCCAGCACGACCCATTACACTACACAAACACCACGGCATTACCCTCAACCCTAAAACACTAACCCAGCATGACCCCCTGCACTACCCGAACACCACTGCACTACCCTAAACCCTAAATATACCCCAGGACAAACCCCTACACTAACCAAACACCACTGCACTGCCCTAAACCCTGAAACACTACCCGCAGCATGACCCCCTACACTACTCAAACACCACTGCACTACCCTAAACCCTAAAACACAAACCACAGCAAGAACCCCTACACTACACAAACACCACTGCACTACCCTAAACCCTGAAACACTACCCCCAGCACGACCCCCTACACCACCCAAACACCACTTCACTACCCTACACCCTTAAACACTACCCCAGCACGAACCTCTATACTACACAAACAATAGTGCACTACCCTAAACCCTAAAACACTACCACCAGCACGACCCCCTACACTACACAAAAACCACTGCACTACCCTAAAACACTACCCCCAGCATGACCCCCTACACTACACAAACACTACTATACTACCCTAAACACAATAACACTACCCCCAGCAAGACCCCCTACACTACATAAAAACCACTGCACTACCCTAAACCCTAAATCTACCCCAGCACGACCCCCTTCACTACACAAACACCACTGCACTGCCTTAAACCCTAAAACTCTACCCCTAGCACGACCCCCTGCACTACACAAACACCACTGCACTCCCCTGAAACCAAAAACACTACCCCAGAGCATCACCCCAAACACTAAACAAACACCACTACAGTACCCTAAACCCTAAAACACTACCCACCTACATTACACAAACACAACTGCACTACCCTAAACCCTAAAACACTACCCCCAGCACGACCCCCTTCACTACACAAACACCACTGCACTGCCTTTAACCCTAAAACACTACCCACAGCATGACCCCTTATCCTACCCGAACACCACTGGGCTTCCCTAAACCCTAAAACACTACCCCCAGCACGACCCCCTGCACTACTCAAACACCACTGCACTACCCTAAACCCTAAAACACTATCCCCAGCAAGACCCCCTACACTACACAAACACCACTGCACTACCCTAAACCCTAAAACACTAACCCCAGCATGACCCCCTACACTACCCAAACACAACTGCACTACCCTAAACCCTAAAACTTGACCCCCGACACTACACAAACACAACTGCACTACCCTAAACCCTAAAACACTAATCCAGCATGACCCCCTGCACTACCCGAACACCACTGCACTACCCTAAACCCTAACATTACCCCCTATACTACACAAACACAACTGCACTACCCTAAACCCTAAAACACTAACTCAGCATGATCCCCTACACTACACAAATACCACTGAACTACCCTAAACCCTAAAACACTAACCCCAGCATGACCCTCTACACTACACAAACACCACTGTACTACACTAAACCATAAAACACTACCCCCTACACTACACAAACACCACTGCACTACCCTAAACCCTAAAACACTAACCCCAGCATGACCCCTTACACTACCCAAACACCACTGCACTACCCTAAACCCTAAAACACTAACCCCAGCATGACCCCCTACACTACCCAAACACAACTGCACTACCCTAAACCCTAAAACTTGACCCCCTATACTACACAAACACAACTGCACTACCCTAAACCCAAATACACTACCCCCACATAACACCCTACACTACCCAAACACCACTGCACTACCCTAAACCCTAAAACACGAACACCAGCACGACTCCCTACACTACACAAACATCACTGCACTACCCTATACCCTAAAACACTACCCCCAGCACGACCCCCTTCACTACACAAACACCACTGCACTGCCTTAAACCCTAAAACACTACCCCCAGCATCACCCCTTACACTACCCAAACACCACTGAGCTTCCCTAAACCCTAAGACGCTTCCCCCAGCATGACCCATTACACTACACAAACACCATGGCACTACCCTCAACCCTAAAACACTAACCCAGCATGACCCCCTGCACTACCCGAACACCACTGCACTACCCTAAATCCTAACATTACCCCCTACACTACACAAACACAACTGTACTACCCTAAACCCTAAAACACTAACCCAGCATGATCCCCTACACTACACAAATACCACTTAACTACCCTAAACCCTAAAACACTAACCCCAGCATGACCCTCTACACTACACAAACACCACTGTACTACACTAAACCATAAAACACTACCCCCTACACTACACAAACACCACTGCACTACCCTAAACCCAAAACACTACCCCCAGCACGACCCCCTACACTACACAAACACCACTGCACTACCCTAAACCCTTAAGCACTACCCCAGCAAGACCCCCTACACTACCGAAACATCATTGCACTGCCCTAAACCCTAAAACACTACCCCCAGCAATGCCCCCTACAGTACCCAAACACCACTGCACTACCTACACCCTAAAACACTAACCGCAGCATGACACCCTACACTACACAAGCACCACTGCAATACCCTAAACCCTAAAACACTACCCCAGCATGACACCCTACACTACCCAAACATAACTGCACTACCCTAAACCCTAAAACACGACCACCAGCACGACTCCCTACACTACACAAACACCACTGCACTACCCTAAACCCTAAAACACTACCCCCAGCACGACACCCTTCACTACACAAACACCACTGCACTGCACTGCCTTAAACCCTAAAACACTACCCACAGCATGACCACTTATACTACCCGAACACCACTGGGCTTCCCTAAACCCTAAGACACTTCCCCCAGCACGACCCATTACACTACACAAACACCACGGCATTACCCTCAACCCTAAAACACTAACCCAGCATGACCCCCTGCACTACCCGAACACCACTGCACTACCCTAAACCCTAAATATACCCCAGGACAAACCCCTACACTAACCAAACACCACTGCACTGCCCTAAACCCTGAAACCCTACTTGCAGCATGACCCCCTACACTACTCAAACACCACTGCACTACCCTAAACCCTAAAACACAAACCACAGCAGGAACCCCTACACTACACAAACACCACTGCACTACCCTAAACCCTGAAACACTACCCCCAGCACGACCCCCTACACCACCCAAACACCACTTCACTACCCTACACCCTTAAACACTACCCCAGCACGAACCTCTATACTACACAAACACTAGTGCACTACCCTAAACCCTAAAACACTACCCCCAGCACGACCCCCTACACTACACAAAAACCACTGCACTACCCTAAAACACTACCCCCAGCATGACCCCCTACACTACACAAACACCACTATACTACCCTAAACCCAATAACACTACCCCCAGCAAGACCCCCTACACTACATAAAAACCACTGCACTACCCTAAACCCTAAATCTACCCCAGCACGACCCCCTTCACTACACAAACACCACTGCACTGCCTTAAACCCTAAAACTCTACCCCTAGCACGACCCCCTGCACTACACAAACACCACTGCACTCCCCTGAAACCAAAAACACTACCCCCAGCATCACCCCAAACACTAAACAAACACCACTACAGTACCCTAAACCCTAAAACACTACCCACCTACATTACACAAACACAACTGCACTACCCTAAACCCGAAAACACTACCCCCAGCACGAACCCCTTCACTACACAAACACCACTGCACTGCCTTTAACTCTAAAACACTACCCACAGCATGACCCCTTATCCTACCCGAACACCACTGGGCTTCCCTAAACCCTAAGACACTTCCCCCAGCATGACTCATTACACTCCACAAACACCACGGCATTACCCTCAACCCTAAAACACTAACCCAGCATGACCCCCTGCACTACCCGAACACCACTGCACTACCCTAAACCCTAAATATACCCCAGGACAAACCCTTACACTAACCATACACCACTGCACTGCCCTAAACCCTGAAACACTACCTGCAGCATGACCCCTACACTACATAAAAACCACTGCACTACCCTAAACCCTCAATCTACCCCAGCACGACCCCCTTCACTACACAAACACCACTGCACTGCCTTAAACCTTAAAACTCTACCCCTAGAACGACCCCCTGCACTACACAAATACCACTGCACTACCCTAAACCCAAAAACACTACACCCAGCATGACCCCCTACACTACACAAACACCACTACAGTAACCTAAACCCTAAAACACTACCCCCTACACTACACAAACACCACTGCACTACCCTAAACCCTAAAAGACTACCCCCAGCACGACCCCCTTAACTACACAAACACCACTGCACTGCCTTAAACCCTGAAACACTACCCGCAGCATGACCCCCTACACTACTCAAACACCACTGCATTACCCTAAACCCTAAAACACTAATCCAGCATGACCCCCTGCACTACCCGAACACCACTGCACTACCCTAAACCCTAACATTACCCCCTATACTACACAAACACAACTGCACTACCCTAAACCCTAAAACACTAACTCAGCATGATCCCCTACACTACACAAATACCACTGAACTACCCTAAACCCTAAAACACTAACCCCAGCATGACCCTCTACACTACACAAACACCACTGTACTACACTAAACCATAAAACACTACCCCCTACACTACACAAACACCACTGCACTACCCTAAACCCTAAAACACTAACCCCAGCATGACCCCTTACACTACCCAAACACCACTGCACTACCCTAAACCCTAAAACACTAACCCCAGCATGACCCCCTACACTACCCAAACACAACTGCACTGCCCTAAACCCTAAAACTTGACCCCCTATACTACACAAACACAACTGCACTACCCTAAACCCAAATACACTACCCCCACATGACACCCTACACTACCCAAACACCACTGCACTACCCTAAAACACGAACACCAGCACGACTCCCTACACTACACAAACATCACTGCATTACCCTATACCCTAAAACACTACCCCCAGCACGACCCCCTTCACTACACAAACACCACTGCACTGCCTTAAACCCTAAAACACTACCCCCAGCATCACCCCTTACACTACCCAAACACCACTGAGCTTCCCTAAACCCTAAGACGCTTCCCCCAGCATGACCCATTACACTACACAAACACCACGGCACTACCCTCAACCCTAAAACACTAACCCAGCATGACCCCCTGCACTACCCGAACACCACTGCACTACCCTAAATCCTAACATTACCCCCTACACTACACAAACACAACTGTACTACCCTAAACCCTAAAACACTAACCCAGCATGATCCCCTACACTACACAAATACCACTTAACTACCCTAAACCCTAAAACACTAACCCCAGCATGACCCTCTACACTACACAAACACCACTGTACTACACTAAACCATAAAACACTACCCCCTACACTACACAAACACCACTGCACTACCCTAAACCCTAAAACACTAACCCCAGCATGAACCCTTACACTACCCAAACACAACTGCACTACCCTAAACCCTAAAACATGACCCCCTACACTACACAAACACCACTGCACTACCCTAAACCCTAAAACACTACCCCCAGCACGACCCCCTATACTACACAAACACCACTGCACTACCCTAAACCCTAAAACACTACCCCCTACACTACACAAACACCACTGCACTACCCTAAACCCAAAACACTACCCCCAGCACGACCCCCTACACTACACAAACACCACTGCACTACCCTAAACCCTTAAGCACTACCCCAGCAAGACCCCCTACACTACCGAAACATCATTGCACTGCCCTAAACCCTAAAACACTACCCCCAGCAATGCCCCCTACAGTACCCAAACACCACTGCACTACCTAAACCCTAAAACACTAACCGCAGCATGACACCCTACACTACACAAGCACCACTGCACTACCCTAAACCCTAAAACACTACCCCAGCATGACACCCTACACTACCCAAACATAACTGCACTACCCTAAACCCTAAAACACGACCACCAGCACGACTCCCTACACTACACAAACACCACTGCACTACCCTAAACCCTAAAACACTACCCCCAGCACGACCCCCTTCACTACACAAACACCACTGCACTGCCTTAAACCCTAAAACACTACCCACAGCATGACCACTTATACTACCCGAACACCACTGGGCTTCCCTAAACCCTAAGACACTTCCCCCAGCACGACCCATTACACTACACAAACACCACGGCATTACCCTCAACCCTAAAACACTAACCCAGCATGACCCCCTGCACTACCCGAACACCACTGCACTACCCTAAACCCTCAATCTACCCCTGCACGACCCCCTTCACTACACAAACACCACTGCACTGCCTTAAACCTTAAAACTCTACCCCTAGAACGACCCCCTGCACTACACAAATACCACTGCACTACCCTAAACCCAAAAACACTACACCGAGCATGACCCCCTACACTACACAAACACCACTACAGTAACCTAAACCCTAAAACACTACCCCCTACACTACACAAACACCACTGCACTACCCTAAACCCTAAAAGACTACCCCCAGCACGACCCCCTTAACTACACAAACACCACTGCACTGCCTTAAACCCTGAAACACTCCCCGCAGCATGACCCCCTACACTACTCAAACACCACTGCACTACCCTAAACCCTAAAACACTAATCCAGCATGACCCCCTGCACTACCCGAACACCACTGCACTACCCTAAACCCTAACATTACCCCCTATACTACACAAACACAACTGCACTACCCTAAACCCTAAAACACTAACTCAGCATGATCCCCTACACTACACAAATACCACTGAACTACCCTAAACCCTAAAACACTAACCCCAGCATGACCCTCTACACTACACAAACACCACTGTACTACACTAAACCATAAAACACTACCCCCTACACTACACAAACACCACTGCACTACCCTAAACCCTAAAACACTAACCCCAGCATGACCCCTTACACTACCCAAACACCACTGCACTACCCTAAACCCTAAAACACTAACCCCAGCATGACCCCCTACACTACCCAAACACAACTGCACTACCCTAAACCCTAAAACTTGACCCCCTATACTACACAAACACAACTGCACTACCCTAAACCCAAATACACTACCCCCACATGACACCCTACACTACCCAAACACCACTGCACTACCCTAAAACACGAACACCAGCACGACTCCCTACACTACACAAACATCACTGCATTACCCTATACCCTAAAACACTACCCCCAGCACGACCCCCTTCACTACACAAACACCACTGCACTGCCTTAAACCCTAAAACACTACCCCCAGCATCACCCCTTACACTACCCAAACACCACTGAGCTTCCCTAAACCCTAAGACGCTTCCCCCAGCATGACCCATTACACTACACAAACACCACGGCACTACCCTCAACCCTAAAACACTAACCCAGCATGACCCCCTGCACTACCCGAACACCACTGCACTACCCTAAATCCTAACATTACCCCCTACACTACACAAACACAACTGTACTACCCTAAACCCTAAAACACTAACCCAGCATGATCCCCTACACTACACAAATACCACTTAACTACCCTAAACCCTAAAACACTAACCCCAGCATGACCCTCTACACTACACAAACACCACTGTACTACACTAAACCATAAAACACTACCCCCTACACTACACAAACACCACTGCACTACCCTAAACCCTAAAACACTAACCCCAGCATGAACCCTTACACTACCCAAACACAACTGCACTACCCTAAACCCTAAAACATGACCCCCTACACTACACAAACACCACTGCACTACCCTAAACCCTAAAACACTACCCCCAGCACGACCCCCTATACTACACAAACACCACTGCACTACCCTAAACCCTAAAACACTACCCCCTACACTACACAAACACCACTGCACTACCCTAAACCCAAAACACTACCCCCAGCACGACCCCCTACACTACACAAACACCACTGCACTACCCTAAACCCTTAAGCACTACCCCAGCAAGACCCCCTACACTACCGAAACATCATTGCACTGCCCTAAACCCTAAAACACTACCCCCAGCAATGCCCCCTACAGTACCCAAACACCACTGCACTACCTAAACCCTAAAACACTAACCGCAGCATGACACCCTACACTACACAAGCACCACTGCACTACCCTAAACCCTAAAACACTACCCCAGCATGACACCCTACACTACCCAAACATAACTGCACTACCCTAAACCCTAAAACACGACCACCAGCACGACTCCCTACACTACACAAACACCACTGCACTACCCTAAACCCTAAAACACTACCCCCAGCACGACCCCCTTCACTACACAAACACCACTGCACTGCCTTAA
This sequence comes from Triturus cristatus, assembly GCF_964204655.1. NCBI lineage: Eukaryota > Metazoa > Chordata > Amphibia > Caudata > Salamandridae > Triturus > Triturus cristatus. The sequence continues at coordinate 662,542,014 of NC_140579.1, read as the reverse complement.
ACCCTAAAACACTACCCACAGCATGACCACTTATACTACCCGAACACCACTGGGCTTCCCTAAACCCTAAGACACTTCCTCCAGCACGACCCATTACACTACACAAACACCACGGCATTACCCTCAACCCTAAAACACTAACCCAGCATGACCCCCTGCACTACCCGAACACCACTGCACTACCCTAAACCCTAAATATACCCCAGGACAAACCCCTACACTAACCAAACACCACTGCACTGCCCTAAACCCTGAAACACTACCCGCAGCATGACCCCCTACACTACTCAAACACCACTGCACTACCCTAAACCCTAAAACACAAACCACAGCAGGAACCCCTACACTACACAAACACCACTGCACTACCCTAAACCCTGAAACACTACCCCCAGCACGACCCCCTACACCACCCAAACACCACTTCACTACCCTACACCCTTAAACACTACCCCAGCACGAACCTCTATACTACACAAACACTAGTGCACTACCCTAAACCCTAAAACACTACCCCCAGCACGACCCCCTACACTACACAAAAACCACTGCACTACCCTAAAACACTACCCCCAGCATGACCCCCTACACTACACAAACACCACTATACTACCCTAAACCCAATAACACTACCCCCAGCAAGACCCCCTACACTACATAAAAACCACTGCACTACCCTAAACCCTAAATCTACCCCAGCACGACCCCCTTCACTACACAAACACCACTGCACTGCCTTAAACCCTAAAACTCTACCCCTAGCACGACCCCCTGCACTACACAAACACCACTGCACTCCCCTGAAACCAAAAACACTACCCCCAGCATCACCCCAAACACTAAACAAACACCACTAAAGTACCCTAAACCCTAAAACACTACCCACCTACATTACACAAACACAACTGCACTACCCTAAACCCTAAAATACTACCCCCAGCACGAACCCCTTCACTACACAAACACCACTGCACTGCCTTTAACTCTAAAACACTACTCACAGCATGACCCCTTATCCTACCCGAACACCACTGGGCTTCCCTAAACCCTAAGACACTTCCCCCAGCATGACCCATTACACTCCACAAACACCACGGCATTACCCTCAACCCTAAAACACTAACCCAGCATGACCCCCTGCACTACCCGAACACCACTGCACTACCCTAAACCCTAAATATACCCCAGGACAAACCCTTACACTAACCAAACACCACTGCACTGCCCTAAACCCTGAAACACTACCTGCAGCATGACCCCTACACTACATAAAAACCACTGCACTACCCTAAACCCTCAATCTACCCCAGCACGACCCCCTTCACTACACAAACACCACTGCACTGCCTTAAACCTTAAAACTCTACCCCTAGAACGACCCCCTGCACTACACAAATACCACTGCACTACCCTAAACACAAAAACACTACACCCAGCATGACCCCCTACACTACACAAACACCACTACAGTAACCTAAACCCTAAAACACTACCCCCTACACTACACAAACACCACTGCACTACCCTAAACCCTAAAAGACTACCCCCAGCACGACCCCCTTAACTACACAAACACCACTGCACTGCCTTAAACCCTGAAACACTACCCGCAGCATGACCCCCTAGACTACTCAAACACCACTGCACTACCCTAATCCCTAAAACACAAACCCCAGCAAGACCCCCTACACTACACAAACACCACTGCACTACCCTAAACCCTGAAACACTACCCCCAGCATGACCCCCTACACTACCCAAACACCACTGCACTACACTACACCTTTAAACACTACCCCAGCACAAACCTCTATACTACACAAACACCACTGCACTACTCTAAACCCTACAACATTACCCCAGCACTACCCCTACACTACCCAACCACCACTGCACTACCCTAAACCCTGAAACACTACCCCCACATGACTCCCTACCCTACACAAACACCACTGCACTACCCTAAACCCTAAAACACTACCCCAGGACAACTCCCTACACTACCCAAACACCACTGCACTACGCTAAACCCAAAATCTTCCCCCAACATGACCTTACACACTACACAAACACAACTGCACTACCCTAAACCCAAAAACACTACCCCCAGCATGAACCCATACACTACACAAACTCCACTGCACTACCCTAAACCCTAAAACACTACCCCCAGCATGACCCCCTACACTACCCAAACACCACTGCACTACCCTACACCTTTAAACACTACCCCAGCACATACCTCTATACTACACAAACACCACTGCACTACTCTAAACCCTACAACATTACCCCAGCACTACCCCTACACTACCCAACCACCACTGCACTACCCTAAACCCTGAAACACTACCCCCACATGACTCCCTACACTACACAAACACCACTGCACTACCCTAAACCCTAAAACACTACCCCAGCACAACTCCCTACACTACCCAAACACCAATGCACTACGCTAAACCCTAAATCTTCCCCCAACATGACCTTACACACTACACAAACACAACTGCACTACCCTAAACCCAAAAACACTACCCCCAGCATGAACCCATACACTACACATACTCCACTGCACTACCCTAAACCCTAAAACACTACCCCCAGCAAGACCCCCTACACTACATAAAAACCACTGCACTACCGTAAACCCTAAATCTACCCCAGCACGACCCCCTTCACTACACAAACACCACTGCACTGCCTTAAACCCTAAAACTCTACCCCTAGCACGACCCCCTGCACTACACAAACACAACTGCACTCCCCTGAAACCAAAAACACTACCCCCAGCATCACCCCAAACACTAAACAAACACCACTACAGTACCCTAAACCCTAAAACACTACCCACCTACATTACACAAACACAACTGCACTACCCTAAACCCTAAAACGCTACCCCCAGCATGACCCCCTTCACTACACAAACACCACTGCACTGCCTTTAACCCTAAAACACTACCCACAGCATGACCCCTTATCCTACCCGAACACCACTGGGCTTCCCTAAACCCTAAGACACTTCCCCCAGCATGACCCATTACACTACACAAACACCACGGCATTACCCTCAACCCTAAAACACTAACCCAGCATGACCCCCTGCACAACTCGAACACCACTGCACTACCCTAAACTCTAAATATACCCCAGGACAAACCCTTACACTAACCAAACACCACTGCACTGCCCTAAACCCTGAAACACTACCTGCAGCATGACCCCTACACTACATAAAAACCACTGCACTACTCTAAAACATTACCCACTACACAAACACAACTGCACTACCCTAAACCCTAAAACACTACCCCAGCATGATCCCCTACATTACACAAACACCACTGCACTACACTAAACCCTAAAACACTACCCCCAGCACGATACCCTACACTACACAAACACCACTATACTACCCTAAAACCCCAAAACTCAACCCCCAGCACGACCCCCTACACTACACAAACACCACTGCACTACCCTAATCCCTAAATATGAGCCCCTACACTACACAAACTCCACTGCACTACCCTAAACCCTAAGACACTACCCACAGCATGACCCTCTACACTACACAAACACAACTGCACTACCCTAAACCCTAAAACACTAACCCCAGCATGACCCTCTACACTACACAAACACCACTGCACTACCCTAAACCATAAAACACTACCCCCTACACTACACAAACACCAGTGCACTACCATAAACCCTAAAACACTAACCCCAGCATGACCTCTTACACTACCCAAACACAACTGCACTACCCTAAACCCTAAAACACGACCCCCTACACTGCACAAACACAACTACACTCCCCTAAACCCAAAAACACTACCCCCACATGACACCCTATACTACCCAAACACCACGGTACTACCCTAAACCCTAAAACACGACCCCCTACACTAAACAAACACCACTGCACTACCCTAAACCCTAAAACACTACCCCAGCACGACCCCCTATACTACACAAACACCACTGCACTACCCTAAACCCTTAAACACTACCACCAGCACGACCCCCTACAGTACCCAAACATCACTGCACTACCCTAAACCCTAAAACAATAACCACAGCATGACACCCTACACTACACAAGCACCACTGCACTACCTTAAACCCTAAAGCACTACCCCCAGCACGACACCCTACACTACCTAAACATAACTGCACTACCCTAAACCCTAACACACGACCACCAGCACGACTCCCTACACTACCCAAACACCACTGCACTACCCTAAACCCTAAAACACTACCCCAGCACGATCACCTACACTACACAAACACCACTGTACTACCCTAAAACCTAAAGCACTACACCCAGCACGATCCCTTTCACTACCCAAACATAACTGCACTACCCTAAACCCTAACACACGACCACCAGCACGACTCCCTACACTACACAAACACCACTGCACTACCCTAAACCCTAAAACACTACCCCCAGCACGATCCCCTACACTACACAAACACCACTGTACTACCCTAAAACCTAAAACACTACACCCAGCACGACCCCTTTCACTACCCAAACACAACTGCACTACCCTAAACCCAAAAACACTACCCCCAGCACGGCCCCCTACACTACACAAACACCACTGCACTACCCTAAACCCTAAATATGAGCCCCTACACTACACAAACTCCACTGCACTACCCTAAACCCTAAGACACTACGCACAGCATGACCCTCTACACTACACAAACACCACTTTACTACCCTAAACCTCAAAACACTACCCCCTACACTACACACACACCACTGCACTATCCTAAACCTTAAAACACTAACCCCAGCATGACCCTCTACACTACACAAACACCACTGCACTACCATAAACCATAAAACACTACCCCCTACACTACACAAACACCACTGCACTACCCTAAACCCTAAAACACTAACCCCAGCATGACCTCTAACACTACCCAAACACAACTGCACTACCCTAAACCCTAAAACACGACCCCCTACACTGCACAAACACAACTGCACTCCCCTAAACCCACAAACACTACCCCCACATGAGACCCTACATCTACCCAAACACCACTGCACTACCCTAAACCCTAAAACACGACCCCCTACAGTACACAAACACCACTGCACTACCCTAAACCCCAAAAAAACTACCCCCAGCACGACCCCCTATACTACACAAACACCAATGCACTACCGTTAAACACTACTACCAGCACGACCCCCTACAGTACCCAAACACCACTGCACTACCCTAAAACCTAAAACAATAACCACAGCATGACACCCTACACTACACAAGCACCACTGCACTACCTTAAACCCTAAAACACTACCCCCAGTATAACACCCTACACTACCCAAACATAACTGCACTACCCTAAACCCTAAAACACGACCACCAGCACGACTCCCTATACTACCCAAACACCACTGCACTACCCTAAACCCTAAATCTACCCCCAGCACAAACCCCTACACTACACAAACACCACTGCACTACTCTAAACCCTAAAACACTACCCCAGCACGAACCCCTTCACTAAACAAACACCACTGCACTGTCTTAAGCCCTAAAACACGACCACCAGCACGACTCCCTATACTACCCAAACACCACTGCACTACCCTAAACCTACATCTCCCCCCGACATGGCCCTCTACACTATACAAACACCACTGCACTACCTTAAACCCTAAAACACTACCCCCAGCACAACCCCTTACACTACCCGAATGCCACTGCGCTTCCCTGAACCCTAAGACATTTCCCCCAGCATGACCCATTATACTAAACAAACACCACTGCATTACCCTAAACCCTAAAACACTACCCCAGCATGACCCCCTACACTACACGAACACCACTGCACTACCCTAAACCCTAAATCTACCCGCAGCACTAACCCCTACACTAACCAAGCACCACTGCACTACCGTAAACCCTAAAACACTACCCGCAGCATGACCCACTACTCTACACAAACACCACTGCACTGCCCTAAAACATAATACACTACCCCCAGCACGACCCCTTTCACTACCAAAACACCACTGCACTGCGCTGCCATAATCCCGAAAACACTACCCCCAGCATGACCCCCTACACTACACAAACACCACTGCACTACCCTAAACCCTAAAACACTACCCCCAGCACAACCCCCTACATTACCCAAACACCACTTCACTACCCTACACCCTAAAACACTACCCCAGAACGAACCTCTACACTACACAAACACCACTGCACTACCCTAAACCCTAAAACACTACTCCCAGCATGACCCCCTACACTACACAAACACCACTGCACTTCCCTAAAACACTACTCCCAGCACAACCAACTACACTAGACAAACACCACTATACTAACCTAAACCCTAAAACACTACCCCAGCACGACACCCTACACTACCCAAACATAACTGCACTGCCCTAGACCCGAAAACACTAGCCCCAGAACAACCCCCTACACTACTCAAACACCACTGCACTACCCTAAACCCTAAAACACTACCCCCTACACTACACAAACACCACTGCACTACCCTAAACCCAAAACACTACCCCCAGCACGACCCCCTACACTACACAAATACCACTGCACTACCATAAACCCTTAAACACTACCCCAGCATGACACCCTACACTACCCAAACATCACTGCACAACCCTAAACCCTAAAACACTACCCCCAGCACTACCCCCTACAGTATCCAAACACCACTGCACTACCCTAAACCACTAACCCCAGCATGACACCCTACACTACACAAACACCACTGCACTGCCTTAAACCCTATAACACTACCCCCAGCATGACCACTTACACTACCCGAACACCACTGCGCTTCCCTAAACCCTAAGACACTTCCTGCAGCATGACCCATTACACTACACAAACACCACTGCACTACCCTAAACCCTAAAACACTACCCCCAGCACGACCCCCTATACTACACAAACACCACCGCACTACCCTAAACCGTTAAACACTAACACCAGCACGACCCCCGACAGTATCCAAACACCACTGCACTACCCTAAACCCTAAAACAATAATCACAGCATGACACCTTACACTACACAAGCACCACTGCACTACCTCAAACCCTAAAACACTACCCCCAGTATAACACCCTACACTACCCAAACATAACTGCACTACCCTAAACCCTAAAACACGACCACCAGCACGACTCCCTATACTACCAACACCACTGCACTACTCTAAACCCTAAAACACTACCCCCAGCACGAATCCCTTCACTAAACAAAGACCACCGTACTGCCTTAAGCCCTAAAACACTACCCCCAGCACGACCCCCTACACTACACAAACACCACAGCACTACCCTAAAGCCTAAAACACTACGCCCAGCACAACCATTTGCACTACACAAACACCACTGCACTACCCGAAACCCTAAAACACTATCCCCAGCATGACCCCCTACACTGCAAACCCTAGGACATTTCCCCCAGCATGACCCATTACACTAAACAAACACCACTACATTACCCTAAACCCTAAAACACTACCCCAGCATGACCCCCTACACTACCCGAACACCACTGCACTACCCTAAACCCTAAATCTACCCGCAGCACTAACCCCTACACTAACCAAGCACCACTGCATTACCGTAAACCCTAAAACACTACGCGCAGCATGACCCACTACTCTACCCAAACACCACGGCACTAACCTAAACCTACATCTCCCCCCAGCATGACCCTCTACACTATACAAACACCCCTGCACTACCTTAAACCCTAAAACACTACCCCCAGCGCAAACCCTTACACTACCCGAATGCCACTGCACTTCCCTAAACCCTAGGACATTTCCCCCAGCATGACCCATTACACTAAACAAACACCACTGCATTACCCTAAACCCTAAAACACTACCCCAGCATGACCCCCTACACTACCCGAACACCACTGCACTACCCTAAACCCTAAATCTACCTGCAGCACTAACCCCTACACTAACCAAGCACCACTGCACTACAGTAAACCCTAAAACACTACCCGCAGCATGACCCACTACTCTACACAAACACCACTGCACTGCCCTAAACCATAATACACTACCCCCAGCACGACCCCTTTCACTACCAAAACACCACTGCACTGCGCTGCCATAATCCCGAAAACACTACCCCCAGCATGACCCCCTACACTACACAAACACCACTGCACTACCCTAAACCCTAAAACACTACCCCCAGCACAACCCCCTACACTACCCAAACACCACTTCACTACCCTACACCCTAAAACACTACCCCAGAACGAACCTCTACACTACACAAACACCACTGCACTACCCTAAACCCTAAAACACTACTCCCAGCATGACCCCCTACACTACACAAACACCACTGCACTTCCCTAAAACACTACCCCCAGCACAACCAACTACACTAGACAAACACCACTATACTAACCTAACCCCTAAAACAGTACCCCAGCACGACACCCTACACCACCCAAACATAACTGCACTGCCCTAGACCCGAAAACACTACCCCAAGAACAACCCCCTACACTACTCAAACACCACTGCACTACCCTAAACCCTAAAACACTACCCCCTACAATACACAAACACCACTGCACTACCCTAAACCCAAAACACTACCCCCAGCACGACCCCCTACACTACACAAACACCACTGCACTACCATAAACGCTTAAACACTATCCCAGCATGACACCCTACACTACCCAAACATCACTGCACAACCCTAAACCCTAAAACACTACCCCCTACAGTACCCAAACACCACTGCACTACCCTAAACCACTAACCCCAGCATGACACCCTACACTACACAAACACCACTGCACTGCCTTAAACCCTGTAACACTACCCGCAGCGTGACCACTTACACTACCCGAACACCACTGCGCTTCCCTAAACCCTAAGACACTTCCTGCAGCATGACCCATTATACTACACAAACACCACTGCACTACCCTCAACCCTAAAACACTATCCCCAGCACCACCCCCTACACTACACAAACACCACTGCGCTACCCTAAACCCTATAACAATCCCCAGCATGACCCCCTACACTACCCAAACACCACTGCACTACCCTAAACCTACATCTCCCCCAGCATGACCATTACACTAAACAAACGCCACTGCATTACCCTAAACCCTAAAACACTACCCTAGCATGACCCCCTACACTACCCGAACACCACTGCACTACCCTAAACCCTAAATCTACCTGCAGCACTAACCCCTACACTAACCAAGCACCACTGCACTACCGTAAACCCTAAAACACTACCCGCAGCATGACCCACTACTCTACACAAACACCACTGCACTGCCCGAATCCATAATACACTACACCCAGCACGACCCCTTTCACTACCCAAACACCACTGCACTGCACTGCCATAATCCCGAAAACACTACCCCCATCATGACCCCCTACACTACCCAAACACCACTTCACTACCCTACACCCTAAAACACTACCCCAGAACGAACCTCTACACTACACAAACACCACTGCACTACCCTAAACCCTAAAACACTACCTCTAGCACGACCAACTACACTAGACAAACACCACTATACTAACCTAAACCCTAAAACACTACCCCCAGCATGACACCCTACACTACCCAAACATAACTGCACTGCCCTAGACCCAAAAACACTACCCCAGAACAACCCCTACACTACTCAAACACCACTGCACTACCCTAAACCCTAAATCAATACCCCCAGCACGACCCCCTATACTACACAAACACCACTGCACTACCCTAAACCCTAAAATACTACCCCCTACACTACACAAACACCACTGCACTACCCTAAACCCAAAACACTACCCCCAGCATGACCCCCTATACTACACAAACACCACTGCACTACCCTAAACCCTTAAACACTACCCCAGCACGACACCCTACACTACTCAAACACCACTGCACTACCCTAAACCCTAAATCAATACCCCCAGCACGACCCCCTATACTACACAAACACCACTGCACTACCCTAAACCCTAAAATACTACCCCCTACACTACACAAACACCACTGCACTACCCTAAACCCAAAACACTACCCCCAGCACGACCCCCTATACTACACAAACACCACTGCACTACCCTAAACCCTAAAACACTAACCCCAGCATGACACCCTACACTACCCAAGCACCACTGCACTACCCTAAACCCATAAAAACTACCCCCAGCACGACACCCTACACTACCCAAACATAACTGCACTACCCTAGTCCCTAAAATACGACCACCAGCATGACTCCCTACACTACACAAACACCACTGCACTACCCTAAACCCTATAACACTAACCCCAGCACGACCCCCTTCACTACACAAACACCACTGCACTGCCTTAAACCCTATAACACTACCCCCAGCATGACCACTTACACTACCCGAACACCACTGTGCTTCCCTAAACCCTAAGACACTTCCTGCAGCATGACCCATTACACTACACAAACACCACTGCACTACCCTCAACCCTAAAACACTAACCCATCATGACCCCCTGCACTACCCGAACACCACTGCAATACCCTAAACCCTAAAACACTAACCCCAGCATGACCCTCTACACTACACAAATACCACTGCACTACCCTAAACCATACAACACTACCGCCTACACTACACAAACTCCACTGCACTACCCTAAACCCTAAGACACTACCCACAGCATGACCCTCTACACTACAAAAACACAACTGCACTACCCTAAACCCTAAAACACTAACCCCAGCATGACCCTCTACACTACACAAACACCACGGTACTACCCTAAAACCTAAAACACGACCGACTACACTACACAAACACCACTGCACTACCCTAAAGCCTAAAACACTACCCACAGCATGACCCCCTACATTACACAAACACCACTGCACTACCCTAAACCCTAAAACATTACCCACTACACAAACACAACTGCACTACCCTAAACCCTAAAACACTACCCCAGCATGATCCCCTACACTACACAAACACTACTGCACTACACGAAACCCTAAAACACTACCCCCAGCACGATCCCCTACACTACACAAACACCACTATACTACCCTAAAACCTAAAACACTACACCCAGCATGACCTATTTCGCTACCCAAACACAACTGCACTACTCTAAACCCAAAAACACTACCCCCAGCACGACCCCCTATACTACACATACACCACTGCACTACCCTAATCCCTAAATATGAGCCCCTACACTACACAAACTCCACTGCACTACCCTAAACCCTAAGACACTACCCACAGCATGACCCTCTACACTACCCAAACACAACTGCACTACCCTAAACCCTAAAACACGACCCCCTACACTGCACAAACACAACTACACTCCCCTAAACCCAAAAACACTACCCCCACACGACACCCTACACTACCCAAACACCACAGTACTACTATAAACCCTAAAACACGACCCCCTACACTAAACAAACACCACTGCACTACCCTAAACCCTAAAACACTACCCCAGCACAACCCCCTATACTACACAAACACCACTGCACTACCCTAAACCCTTAAACACTACCACCAGCACGACCCCCTACAGTACCCAAACACCACTGCACTACCCTAAACCCTAAAACAATAACCACAGCATGACACCCTACACTACACAAGCACCACTGCACTACCTTAAACCCTAAAGCACTACCCCCAGCACGACACCCTATACTACCCAAACATAACTGCACTACTCCAAACCCTAAAACACGACCACCAGCACGACACCCTAAACTACCCAAACACCACTGCACTACCCTAAACCCTAAAACACTACCCCAGCACGATCCCCTACACTACACAAACACCACTGCACTACCCTAAACCCTAAAACACTACCCCCAGCACGATCCCCTACACTACACAAACACCACTGTACTACCCTAAAACCTAAAACACTACACCCAGCACAACCCCTTTCACTACCCAAACACAACTGCACTACCCTAAACCCAAAAACACTACCCCCAGCACAACCCCCTACACTACACAAACACCACTGCACTACCCTAAACCCTAAATATGAGCCCCTACACTACACAAACTCCACTGCACTACCCTAAACCCTAAGACACTACGCACAGCAGGACCCTCTACACTACACCAACACCACTTTACTACCCTAAACCCAAAAACACTACCCCCTACACTACACAAACACCATTGCACTATCCTAAACCCTAAAACACTAACCCCAGCATGACCCTCTACACTACACAAACACCACTGCACTACCATAAACCATAAAACACTACCCCCTACAATACACAAACACCACTGCACTACCCTAAACCCTAAAACACTAACCCCAGCATAACCTCTAACACTACCCAAACACAACTGCACTACCCTAAACCCTAAAACACGACCCCCTACACTGCACAAACACAACTGCACTCCCCTAATCCCAAAATAACTACCCCCACGACACCCTACACTACCCAAACACCACTGCACTACCCTAAACCCTAAAACACGACCCCCTTCACTACCCAAACACAACTGCACTACCCTAAACCCAAAAACACTACCCCCAGCACGACCCCCTACACTACACAAACACCACTGCACTACCCTAAACCCTAAATATGAGCCCCTACACTACACAAACTCCACTGCACTACCCTAAACCCTAAGACACTACGCACAGCATGACCCTCTACACTACACAAACACCACTTTACTACCCTAAACCCAAAAACACTACCCCCTACACTACACAAACACCACTGCACTATCCTAAACCCTAAAACACTAACCCCCGGCATGACCCTCTACACTACACAAACACCACTGCACTACCATAAACCATAAAACACTACCCCCTACAATACACAAACACCACAGCACTACCCTAAACCCTAAAACACTAACCCCAGCATGACCTCTAACACTACCCAAACACAACTGCACTACCCTAAACCCTAAAACACGCCCCCCTACACTGCACAAACACAACTGCACTCCCCTAATCCCAAAAACACTACCCCCACACGACACCCTACACTACCCAAACACCACTGCACTACCCTAAAACCTAAAACACGACCCCCTACACTACACAAACACCACTGCACTACCCTAAACCCTAAAACACTACCCCCAGCACGACCCCTTTCACTACCCAAACACAACTGCACTACCCTAAACCCAAAAACACTACACCCAGCACGACCCCCTACACTATACAAACACCACTGCACTACCCTAAACCCTAAATATGAGCCCCTACACTACACAAACTCCACTGCACTACCCTAAACCCTAAGACACTACCCATAGCATGACCCTCTACACTACACAAACACCACTGCACTACCCTAAACCCAAAAACACTACCCCCTACACTACACAAACACCACTGCACTACCCTAAACCCTAAAACACTAACCCCAGCATGACCCTCTACACTACACATACACCACTGCACTACCCTAGACCATAAAACTGTACCCCCTACACTACACAAACACCACTGCACTTCCCTAAACCCTAAAACACTCACCCCAGCATGACCTCTTACACTACTCAAACACAACTGCACAAGCCCTTAACCCAAAAACACTACCCCCACACGACCCCCTACACTACACAAACACCACTGCACTACCCTAAACCCTAAAACACTACCCCCAGCACGACCCCCTATCCTACACAAACACCACTGCACTACCCTAAACCTTAAACACTACCACCAGCACAACCCCCTACAGTACCCAAACACCACTGCACTACCCTAAACCCAAAAATACTACCCCCAGCATGACCCCTTACACTACACAAACACAACTACAGTACCCTAAACCCTAAAACACTACCCCCTACATTACACAAACACCACTGCACTGCCCTAAACCCTAAAACACTACCCCAAGCACAACCGTCTACACTACACAAACACCACTGCACTACTCTAAACCCTAAAACAGTACCCCCACATGACTCCCAACACTACACAAACACCACTGCACTACCCTAAACTGTAAAACACTACCCCAGCACAACTACCTACACTACCCAAAAACCACTGCACTCCACTAAACCCTAAATCTTCCCCCACCATGACGTTGCACACTACACAAACACCACTGCACTACCCTAAACCCTAAAACACTAACCCCAGCATGACCTCTTCCACTACCCAAACACAACTGCTCTACCCTAAACCCTAAAACACGACCCCCTACACTGCACAAACACAACTGCACTCCCCTAATCCCAAAAACACTACCCCCACACGACACCCTACACTACCCAAACACCACTGCACTACCCTAAACCCTAAAACACGACCCCCTTCACTACCCAAACACAACTGCACTACCCTAAACCCAAAAACACTACCCCCAGCACGACCCCCTACACTACACAAACACCACTGCACTACCCTAAACCCTAAATATGAGCCCCTACACTACACAAACTCCACTGCACTACCCTAAACCCTAAGACACTACGCACAGCATGACCCTCTACACTACACAAACACCACTTTACTACCCTAAACCCAAAAACACTACCCCCTACACTACACAAACACCACTGCACTATCCTAAACCCTAAAACACTAACCCCCGGCATGACCCTCTACACTACACAAACACCACTGCACTACCATAAACCATAAAACACTACCCCCTACAATACACAAACACCACAGCACTACCCTAAACCCTAAAACACTAACCCCAGCATGACCTCTAACACTACCCAAACACAACTGCACTACCCTAAACCCTAAAACACGCCCCCCTACACTGCACAAACACAACTGCACTCCCCTAATCCCAAAAACACTACCCCCACACGACACCCTACACTACCCAAACACCACTGCACTAACCTAAAACACGACCCCCTACACTACACAAACACCACTGCACTACCCTAAACCCTAAAACACTACACCCAGCACGACCCCCTACACTATACAAACACCACTGCACTACCCTAAACCCTAAATATGAGCCCCTACACTACACAAACTCCACTGCACTACCCTAAACCCTAAGACACTACCCATAGCATGACCCTCTACACTACACAAACACCACTGCACTACCCTAAACTCAAAAACACTACCCCCTACACTACACAAACACCACTGCACTACCCTAAACCCTAAAACACTAACCCCAGCATGACCCTCTACACTACACATACACCACTGCACTACCCTAGACCATAAAACTGTACCCCCTACACTACACAAACACCACTGCACTTCCCTAAACCCTAAAACACTAACCCCAGCATGACCTCTTACACTACTCAAACACAACTGCACAAGCCCTTAACCCAAAAACACTACCCCCACACGACCCCCTATACTACACAAACACCACTGCACTACCCTAAACCCTAAAACACTACCCCCAGCACGACCCCCTATACTACACAAACACTACTGCACTACCCTAAACCGTTAAACACTACCACCAGCACAACCCCCTACAGTACCCAAACACCACTGCACTACCCTAAACCCAAAAATACTACCCCCAGCATGACCCCTTACACTACACAAACACAACTACAGTACCCTAAACCCTAAAACACTACCCCCTACATTACACAAACACCACTGCACTGCCCTAAACCCTAAAACACTACCCCAAGCACAACCCTCTACACTACACAAACACCACTGCACTACTCTAAACCCTAAAACAGTACCCCCACATGACTCCCAACACTACACAAACACCACTGCACTACCCTAAACTGTAAAACACTAACCCCAGCATGACCTCTTCCACTACCCAAACACAACTGCACTACCCTAAACCCTAAAACACGACCCCCTACACTGCACAAACACAACTGCACTCCCCTAATCCCAAAAACACTACCCCCACACGACACCCTACACTACCCAAACACCACTGCACTACCCTAAACCCTAAAACACGACCCCCTTCACTACCCAAACACAACTGCACTACCCTAAACCCAAAAACACTACCCCCAGCACGACCCCCTACACTACACAAACACCACTGCACTACCCTAAACCCTAAATATGAGCCCCTACACTACACAAACTCCACTGCACTACCCTAAACCCTAAGACACTACGCACAGCATGACCCTCTACACTACACAAACACCACTTTACTACCCTAAACCCAAAAACACTACCCCCTACACTACACAAACACCACTGCACTATCCTAAACCCTAAAACACTAACCCCCGGCATGACCCTCTACACTACACAAACACCACTGCACTACCATAAACCATAAAACACTACCCCCTACAATACACAAACACCACAGCACTACCCTAAACCCTAAAACACTAACCCCAGCATGACCTCTAACACTACCCAAACACAACTGCACTACCCTAAACCCTAAAACACGCCCCCCTACACTGCACAAACACAACTGCACTCCCCTAATCCCAAAAACACTACCCCCACACGACACCCTACACTACCCAAATACCACTGCACTACCCTAAAACCTAAAACATGACCCCCTACACTACACAAACACCACTGCACTACCCTAAACCCTAAAACACTACACCCAGCACGACCCCCTACACTATACAAACACCACTGCACTACCCTAAACCCTAAATATGAGCCCCTACACTACACAAACTCCACTGCACTACCCTAAACCCTAAGACACTACCCATAGCATGACCCTCTACACTACACAAACACCACTGCACTACCCTAAACTCAAAAACACTACCCCCTACACTACACAAACACCACTGCACTACCCTAAACCCTAAAACACTAACCCCAGCATGACCCTCTACACTACACATACACCACTGCACTACCCTAGACCATAAAACTGTACCCCCTACACTACACAAACACCACTGCACTTCCCTAAACCCTAAAACACTAACCCCAGCATGACCTCTTACACTACTCAAACACAACTGCACAAGCCCTTAACCCAAAAACACTACCCCCACACGACCCCCTATACTACACAAACACCACTGCACTACCCTAAACCCTAAAACACTACCCCCAGCACGACCCCCTATACTACACAAACACTACTGCACTACCCTAAACCGTTAAACACTACCACCAGCACAACCCCCTACAGTACCCAAACACCACTGCACTACCCTAAACCCAAAAATACTACCCCCAGCATGACCCCTTACACTACACAAACACAACTACAGTACCCTAAACCCTAAAACACTACCCCCTACATTACACAAACACCACTGCACTGCCCTAAACCCTAAAACACTACCCCAAGCACAACCCTCTACACTACACAAACACCACTGCACTACTCTAAACCCTAAAACAGTACGCCCACATGACTCCCAACACTACACAAACACCACTGCACTACCCTAAACTGTAAAACACTACCCCAGCACAACTCCCTACACTACCCAAAAACCACTGCACTCCACTAAACCCTAAATCTTCCCCCAACATGACGTTGCACACTACACAAACACCACTGCACTACCCTAAACCAAAAAACACTACCCCCAGCATGACCCCCTACATTACACAAACACCGCTGCACTACCCTGAACCCTAAAACACTACCCCCTACACTACACAAACACAACTGCACTACCCTAAACCCTAAAACACTACCCCAGCACGATCCCCTACACTACAAAAGCAACACTGCACTACCCTAAACCCTAAAACACTACCCCAGCACGATCCCCTACACTACACAAACACCACTGTACTACACTAAAAACTAAAACACTACACCCAGCACGACCCCTTTCACTACCCAAACATAACTGCACTATTCTAAACCCAAAAACACTACCCCAGCACGATCCCCTACACTACACAAGCACCACTGCACTACCCTAAACCCTAAATATGAGCCCCTTCACTACACAATCTCCACTGCACTACCCTAAACCCTAAGACACTTCCCACAGCATGACCCTCTACACTACACAAACACGACTGCACTACCCTATACCCAAAAACACTACCCCCTACACTACACAAAAATCACTGCACTACCCTAAACCCTAAAACACTAACCCCAGCATGACCCTCTACACTAAACAAACACCATTGCAGTACTCTAAACCATAGAACACTACCCCCTACACTCCACAAACACCACTGCACTACCCTTAACCCTAAAACACTAACCCCAGCATGACCTCTTACACTACCCTAAACCCTAAAACATGACCCCTACACTGCACAAACACAACTGCACTCCCCTAAACCCAAAAACACTACCCCCACACGACACCCTACACTACCCAAACACCACTGCACTACCCTAAACCCTAAAACACGACACCCTACACTACACAAACACCACTGCACTACCCTAAACCCTAAAACACTACCCCCAGCACGACCCCCTATACTAAACAAACACCACTGCACTACCCTAAAACCTAAAACACTACACCCAGCACGACCCCTTTCACTACCCAAACACAACTGCACTACCCTAACCCCAAAAACACTACCCCCAGCACGACCTCCTACACTACACAAACACCACTGTACTACCCTAAACCCTACATATGACCCCTACACTACACCAACTCCACTGCACTACCCTAAACCCTAAGACACTACCCACAGCATGACCCTCTACACTAGACAAAGACCACTTTACTACCCCAAACCCAAAAACGCTACCCCCTACACTACACAAACACCACTGCACTATCCTAAACCCTAAAGCACTAACCCCAGCATGACCCTCTACACAACACAAACACCACTGCACTACCATAAACCATAAAACACTAACCCCAGCATGACCTCTTACACTACTCAAACACAACTGCACTACCCTAAACCCTAAAACACGACCCCCTACACTTCACAAACACAACTGCACTCCCTTAAACCCAAAAACACTACCCCCACACGACACCCTACACTACCCGAACACCAGTGCACTACCCTAAACCCTAAAACACAACCCCCTACACTACACAAACACCACTGCACAACCCTAAACCCTAAAACACTACCCCCAGCACGACCCCCTATACTACACAAACACCACTGCACTACCCTAAACCCTTAAACACTACCACCAGCACGACCCCCTACAGTACCCAAACTCCACTGCACTACCCTAAACCCTAAAACAATAACCACAGCATGACACCCTACACTACACAAGCACCACTGCACTACCTTAAACCCTAAAACACTACCCCCAGCATGACACCCTACACTACCCAAACATAACTGCACTACCTTAAACCCTAAAACACGACCACCAGCACGACTCCCTATACTACCCAAACACCACTGCACTACCCTAAACCCTAAATCTACCCCAGCACAAACCCCTACACTACACAAAACACCACTGCACTACTCTAAACCCTAAAACACTGCCCCCAGCACGAACCCCTTCACTAAACCAACACCACTGCACTGCCTTAAGCCCTAAAACACTACCCCCAGCACGACCCCCTACACTACACAAACACCACAGCACTACCCTAAAGCCTAAAACACTACGCCCAACACAACCCTTTACACTACCCAAACACCACTGCACTACCCGAAACCCTAAAACACTATCCCCAGCATGACCCCCTACACTACACAAACACCACTGCGCTACCCTAAACCCTATAACAATCCCCAGCATGACCCCCTACACTACCCAAACACCACTGCACTACCCTAAACCTACATCTACCCCCCCATGACCCTCTACACTATACAAACACCACTGCACTACCTTAAACCCTAAAACACTACCCCAAGCACAACCCCTTACACTACCCGAATGCCACTGCGCTTCCCTAAACCCTAAGACATTTGCCCCAGCATGACACATTACACTAAACAAACACCACTGCATTACCCTAAACCCTAAAACACTACCCCAGCATGACCCCCTACACTACCCGAACACCACTGCACTACCCTAAACCCTAAATCTACCCGCAGCACCAACCCCTACACTAACCAAGCACCACTGCACTACCGTAAACCCTAAAACACTACCCGCAGCATGACCCACTACTCTACACAAACACCACTGCACTGCCCTAAACCATAATACACTTCCCCCAGCGCAACCCCCTAAACTACTCTAACACCACTGCACTACCCTAAGCCTGGGCAAAGCACTACGCTACGCTCGCACTACGCGAATTGCACGTAGCACAGTGCGAACACGCGTTGCGTAGTGTTGCGTAGTGCTGCAGTCATTTTTTGTGTGCTCGCGGTCCTCAACGTCAAGTTGGCGACCGCGAGTAAGCAAAATGACATCCCAGCGAGACTTTTTCCTTGTTCGCGATCAGCAACATCAAGTTGGCGATCGCGAGCATGGAAAATAAACCTCCCGGCGAGATTCCCAACGCGAGGAGGTCAGGTTTCTCATTGCGAGTGGTCGCGTATGCTCGCTACCAGTTCGCGTTAAGAAAGCTGCCGCTCGAGTAAAAATCTACTCGAGCAGCAGAAAACTACAGCTCGCACTGTGCAAGATGCCATTTTCAATGATTGCACAGTGCCGGTTGCTTGTCCGCACTGTGCAATCATTGAAAACGACATCTGGCACAGTGCGAACAAGGTACTACGCAGTTCGCGAAGTGCTACGCGTAGCTCGCGTAGTGCGAACTGCACTTTGCATAGCTTCGCGAAGTGCTACTTCGCGAACTACGCCCAGGGTTACCCTAAACCCTAAAACACTACCCCCAGCATGACCCACTACACTACACAAACACCACTGCACTACCCTAAACCTCTAAAACACTACCCCCAGCACGACCCCCTACACTACCCAAACACCACTTCACTACCCTACACCCTAAAACACTACCCCAGAACGAACCTCTACACTACACAAACACCACTGCACTACCCTAAACCCTAAAACACTACTCCCATCATGACTCCCTACACTACACAAACACCACTGCACTACCCTAACACACTACCCCCAGCACGACCAACTACACTAGACAAACACCACTATACTAACCTAAACCCTAAAACACTACCCACAGCATGACCCCCTACACTACCCAAACACCACTGTACTGCACTGCCCTAGACCCGAAAACACTACCCCCAGAAAGACCCCCTACACTTCTCAAACACCACTGCACTACCCTAAACCCTAAAACACTACCCCACCATGACCCCCTATACTACACAAACACCACTGCACTACCCTAAACCCTAAAACACTACCCCCTACACTACACAAACACCACTGCACTACCCTAAACCCAAAACACTACCCCCAGCACGACCCCCTACACTACACAAACACAACTGCACTACCCTAAACCCTTAAACACTACCCCAGCATGACACCCTACACTACCCAAACATCACTGCACTACCCTAAACCCTAAAACACTACCCCCAGCACTACCCCCTACAGTACCCAAACACCACTGCACTACCCTAAACCCTAAAACACTAACCCCAGCATGACACCCTACACTACACAAGCACCACTGCACTACCCTAAACCCTAAAACACTACCCCCACCACGACACCCTACACTACCCAAACATAACTGCACTACCCTAAACCCTAAAATACGACCACCAGCACGACTCCCTACACTACACAAACACCACTGCACTACCCTAAACCCTATAACACTACCCCAGCACGACCCCCTTCACTACACAAACACCACTGCACTGCCTTAAACCCTATAACACTACCCCCAGCATGACCACTTACACTACCCGAACACCCCTGCGCTTCCCTAAACCCTTAGACACTTCCTGCAGCATGACCCATTACACTACACAAACATCACTGCACTACCCTCAACCCTAAAACACTAACCCATCATGACCCCCTGCACTACCCGAACACCACTGCACTACCCTAAACCCTAAATATACCCCTGGACAAACCCCTACACCAACCAAACACCACTGCACTGCCCTAAACCCGGAAACACTACCCGCAGCATGACCTCCTACACTACTCAAACACCACTGCACTACCCTAAACCCTAAAACACTACCCCCAGCACGACCTCCTACACTACACAAACACCACTGTACTACCCTAAACCCTAAATATGAACCCTACACTACACCAACTCCACTGCACTACCCTAAACCCTAAAACACTACTCCCATCATGACTCCCTACACTACACAAACACCACTGCACTACCCTACACCCTAAAACACTACCCCAGAACGAACCTCTACACTACACAAACACCACTGCACTACCCTAAACCCTAAAACACTACTCCCATCATGACTCCCTACACTACACAAACACCACTGCACTACCCTAACACACTACCCCCAGCACGACCAACTACACTAGACAAACACCACTATACTAACCTAAACCCTAAAACACTACCCACAGCATGACCCCCTACACTACCCAAACACCACTGTACTGCACTGCCCTAGACCCGAAAACACTACCCCCAGAAAGACCCCCTACACTTCTCAAACACCACTGCACTACCCTAAACCCTAAAACACTACCCCAGCATGACCCCCTATACTACACAAACACCACTGCACTACCCTAAACCCTAAAACACTACCCCCACACTACACAAACACCACTGCACTACCCTAAACCCAAAACACTACCCCCAGCACGACCCCCTACACTACACAAACACCACTGCACTACCCTAAACCCTTAAACACTACCCCAGCATGACACCCTACACTACCCAAACATCACTGCACTACCCTAAACCCTAAAACACTACCCCCAGCACTACCCCCTACAGTACCCAAACACCACTGCACTACCCTAAACCCTAAAACACTAACCCCAGCATGAAACCCTACACTACACAAGCACCACTGCACTACCCTAAACCCTAAAACACTACCCCCACCACGACACCCTACACTACCCAAACATAACTGCACTACCCTAAACCCTAAAATACGACCACCAGCACGACTCCCTACACTACACAAACACCACTGCACTACCCTAAACCCTATAACACTACCCCAGCACGACCCCCTTCACTACATAAACACCACTGCACTGCCTTAAACCCTATAACACTACCCCCAGCATGACCACTTACACTACCCGAACACCCCTGCGCTTCCCTAAACCCTTAGACACTTCCTGCAGCATGACCCATTACACTACACAAACATCACTGCACTACCCTCAACCCTAAAACACTAACCCATCATGACCCCCTGCACTACCCGAACACCACTGCACTACCCTAAACCCTAAATATACCCCTGGACAAACCCCTACACCAACCAAACACCACTGCACTGCCCTAAACCCGGAAACACTACCCGCAGCATGACCTCCTACACTACTCAAACACCACTGCACTACCCTAAACCCTAAAACACTACCCCCAGCACGACCCCCTATACTAAACAAACACCACTGCACTACCCTAAAACCTAAAACACTACACCCAGCACGACCCCTTTCACTACCCAAACACAACTAAACTACCCTAAACCCAAAAACACTACCCCCAGCACGACCTCCTACACTACACAAACACCACTGTACTACCCTAAACCCTAAATATGAACCCTACACTACACCAACTCCACTGCACTACCCTAAACCCTAAGACACTACCCACAGCATGACCCTCTACACTAGACAAAGACCACTTTACAACCCCAAACACGCTACCCCCTACACTACACAAACACCACTGCTCTATCCTAAACCCTAAAGCACTAACCCCAGCATGACCCTCTACACAACACACACACCACTGCACTACCATAAACCATAAAAAACTACCCGCTACACTACACAAACACCACTGCACTACCCTAAACCCTAAAACACTAACCCCAGCATGACCTCTTACACTACTCAAACACAACTGCACTACCCTAAACCCTAAAACACGCCCCCCTACACTGCACAAACACAACTGCACTCCCCTAAACCCAAAAACACTACCCCCACAAGACACCCTACACTACCCGAACACCAGTGCACTACCCTAAACCCTAAAACACGACTCCTTACACTACACAAACACCACTGCACTACCCTAAACCCTAAAAGACTACCCCCAGCACGACCACCTAAACTACACAAACTCCACTGCACTACCCTAAACCCTAAAACAATAACCACAGCATGACACCCTACACTACACAAGCACCACTGCACTACCTTAAACCCTAAAACACTACCCCCAGCATGACACCCTACACTACCCAAACATAACTGCACTACCTTAAACCCTAAAACACGACCACCAGCACGACTCCCTATACTACCCAAACACCACTGCACTACCCTAAACCCTAAATCTACCCCCAGCACAAACCGCTACACTACACAAACACCACAGCAGTACCCTAAAGCCTAAAACACTACCCCCAGCACGACCCCCTACACTACACAAACACCACAGCAGTACCCTAAAGCCTAAAACACTACGCCCAACACAACCCTTTACACTACCCAAACACCACTGCACTACCCGAAACCCTAAAACACTATCCCCAGCACGACCCCCTACACTACACAAACACCACTGCGCTACCCTAAACCCTATAACAATCCCCAGCATGACCCCCTACACTACCCAAACACCACTTTACTACCCTAAACCTACATCTACCCCCCCATGACCCTCTACACTAAACAAACACCACTGCACTACCTTAAACCCTAAAACACTACCCCCAGCACAACCCCTTACACTACCCGAATGCCACTGCGCTTCCCTAAACCCTAAGACATTTCCCCCAGCATGACACATTACACTAAACAAACACCACTGCATTACCCTAAACCCTAAAACACTACCCCAGCATGACCCCCTACACTACCCGAACACCACTGCACTACCCTAAACCCTAAATCTACCCACAGCACCAACCCCTACACTAACCAAGCACCACAGCACTACTGTAAACCCTAAAGCACTACCCGCAGCATGACCCACTACTCTACACAACACCACTGCACTGCCCTAAACCATAATACACTACCCCCAGCACGACCCCTTTCACTACCCAAACACCACTGTACTGCACTGCCATAATCCCGAAAACACTACCCCCAGCGCAACCCCCTAAACTACTCTAACACCACTGCACTACCCTAAGCCTGGGCAAAGCACTACGCTACGCTCGCACTACGCGAATTGCACGTAGCACAGTGCGAACACGCGTTGCGTAGTGTTGCGTAGTGCTGCAGTCATTTTTTGTGTGCTCGCGGTCCTCAACGTCAAGTTGGCGACCGCGAGCAAGCAAAATGACATCCCGGGGAGACTTTTTCCTTGTTCGCGATCAGCAACATCAAGTTGGCGATCACGAGCATGGAAAATAAACCTCCGGGCGAGATTCCCCCAACGCGAGGAGGTCAGGTTTCTCATTGCGAGTGGTCGCGTATGCTCGCGACCGCTCGCGATGAGAAACTACCAGTTCGCGTTGAGAAAGCTGCCGCTCGAGTAAAAATCTACTCGAGCAGCAGAAAACTACAGCTCGCACTGTGCAAGATGCCATTTTCAATGATTGCACAGTGCCGGTTGCTTGTCCGCACTGTGCAATCATTGAAAACGACATCTGGCACAGTGCGAACAAGGTACTACGCAGTTCGCGAAGTGCTACGCGTAGCTCGCGTAGTGCGAACTGCACTTTGCATAGCTTCGCGAAGTGCTACTTCGCGAACTACGCCCAGGGTTACCCTAAACCCTAAAACACTACCCCCAGCATGACCCACTACACTACACAAACACCACTGCACTACCCTAAACCTCTAAAACACTACCCCCAGCACGCCCCCTACACTACCCAAACACCACTTCACTACCCTACACCCTAAAACACTACCCCAGAACGAACCTCTACACTACACAAACACCACTGCAATACCCTAAACCCTAAAACACTACTCCCATCATGACTCCCTACACTACACAAACACCACTGCACTACCCTAACACACTACCCCCAGCACGACCAACTACACTAGACAAACACCACTATACTAACCTAAACCCTAAAACACTACCCCCAGCATGACCCCCTACACTACCCAAACACCACTGTACTGCACTGCCCTAGACCCGAAAACACTACCCCCAGAAAGACCCCCTACACTACTCAAACACCACTGCACTACATAAAACCCTAAAACACTACCTCCAGCATGACCCCCTATACTACACAAACACCACTGCACTACCCTAAACCCAAAACACTACCCCCAGCACGACCCCCTACACTACACAAACACCACTGCACTACCCTAAACCCTTAAACACTACCCCAGCACGACACCCTACACTACCCAAACATCACTGCACTACCCTAAATCCTAAAACACTACCCCCAGCACTACACCCTACAGTACCCAAACACCACTGCACTACCCTAAACCCTAAAACACTAACCCCAGCATGACACCCTACACTACACAAGCACCACTGTACTACCCTAAACCCTAAAACACTACCACCACCACGACACCCTACACTACCCAAACATAACTGCACTACCCTAAACCCTAAAATACGACCACCAGCACGACTCCCTACACTACACAAACACCACTGCACTACCCTAAACCCTATATCACTACCCCAGCATGACCCCCTTCACTACACAAACACCACTGCACTGCCTTAAACCCTATAACACTACCCCCAGCATGACCCCTTACACTACCCGAACACCCCTGCGCTTCCCTAAACCCTTAGACACTTCCTGCAGCATGACCCATTACACTACACAAACACCACTGCACTGCCCTAAACCATATTACACTACCCCCAGCACGACCCCTTTCACTACCCAAACACCACTGTACTGCACTGCCATAATTCCGAAAACACTACCCCCAGCGCAACCCCCTAAACTACTCTAACACCACTGCACTACCCTAAGCCTGGGCAAAGCACTACGCTACGCTCGCACTACGCGAATTGCACGTAGCACAGTGCGAACACGCGTTGCGTAGTGTTGCGTAGTGCTGCAGTCATTTTTTGTGTGCTCGCGGTCCTCAACGTCAAGTTGGCGACCGCGAGCAAGCAAAATGACATCCCGGCGAGACTTTTTCCTTGTTCGCGATCAGCAACATCAAGTTGGCGATCGCGAGCATGGAAAATAAACCTCCCGGCGAGATTCCCAACGCGAGGAGGTCAGGTTTCTCATTGCGAGTGGTCGCGTATGCTCGCGACCGCTCGCGATGAGAAACTACCAGTTCGCGTTGAGAAAGCTGCCGCTCGAGTAAAAATCTACTCGAGCAGCAGAAAACTACAGCTCGCACTGTGCAAGATGCCATTTTCAATGATTGCACAGTGCCGGTTGCTTGTCCGCACTGTGCAATCATTGAAAACGACATCTGGCACAGTGCGAACAAGGTACTACGCAGTTCGCGAAGTGCTACGCGTAGCTCGCGTAGTGCGAACTGCACTTTGCATAGCTTCGCGAAGTGCTACTTCGCGAACTACGCCCAGGGTTACCCTAATCCCTAAAACACTACCCCCAGCATGACCCACTACACTACACAAACACCACTGCACTACCCTAAACCTCTAAAACACTACCCCCAGCACGCCCCCTACACTACCCAAACACCACTTCACTACCCTACACCCTAAAACACTACCCCAGAACGAACCTCTACACTACACAAACACCACTGCACTACCCTAAACCCTAAAACACTACTCCCATCATGACTCCCTACACTACACAAACACCACTGCACTACCCTAACACACTACCCCCAGCACAACCAACTACACTAGACAAACACCACTATACTAACCTAAACCCTAAAACACTACCCCCAGCATGACCCCCTACACTTCCCAAACACCACTGTACTGCACTGCCCTAGACCCGAAAACACTACCCCCAGAAAGACCCCCTACACTACTCAAACACCACTGCACTACCCTAAACCCTAAAACACTACCCCCAGCATGACCCCCTATACTACACAAACACCACTGCACTACCCTAAACCCAAAACACTACCCCCAGCACGACCCCCTATACTACACAAACACCACTGCACTACCCTAAACCCTTAAACACTACCCCAGCATGACACCCTACACTACCCAAACATCACTGCACTACCCTAAACCCTAAAACACTACCCCCAGCACTATACCCTACAGTAC
This sequence comes from Triturus cristatus, assembly GCF_964204655.1. NCBI lineage: Eukaryota > Metazoa > Chordata > Amphibia > Caudata > Salamandridae > Triturus > Triturus cristatus. Next base: position 662,513,853 of record NC_140579.1, on the reverse strand, counting down.
CCAAACACCACTGCACTACCCTAAACCCTAAAACACTAACCCCAGCATGACACCCTACACTACACAAGCACCACTGCACTACCCTAAACCCTAAAACACTACCACCACCACGACACCCTACACTACCCAAACATAACTGAACTACCCTAAACCCTAAAATATGACCACCAGCACGACTCCCTACACTACACAAACACCACTGCACTACCCTAAACCCTATAACACTACCCCAGCACGACCCCCTTCACTACACAAACACCACTGCATTGCCTTAAACCCTATAACACTACCCCCAGCATGACCACTTACACTACCCGAACACCATTGCGCTTCTCTAAACCCTTAGACACTTCCTGCAGCATGACCCATTACACTACACAAACATCACTGCACTACCCTCAACCCTAAAACACTAACCCATCATGACCCCCTGCACTACCCGAACACCACTGCACTACCCTAAACCCTAAATATACCCCTGGACAAACCCCTACACTAACCAAACACCACTGCACTACCCTAAACCCGGAAACACTGCCCGCAGCATGACCTCCTACACTACTCAAACACCACTGCACTACCCTAAACCCTAAAACACAAACCCCAGCAAGACCCCCTACACTACACAAACACCACTGCACTACCCTAAACCCTGAAACACTATCCCCAGCACGACCCCCTACACTACTCAAACACCACTGTACTACCCTAAAACACTACCCCCAGCACAAAAAAACCTCTATACTTCAAGAAACACCAGTGCACTACCCTAAACCCAAAAACACTACCCCAGCACGACCCCCTACACTACACAAAAACCACTACACTACCCTAAAACACTACCCCCAGCACGACCCCCTACACTACACAAACACCACTATACTACCCTAAACCCAAAAAAACTACCCCCAGCATAACAACCTACACTACTCAAACACCACTGCACTACCCTAAACCCTAAAACACTACCCCCAGCAAGACCCCCTACACTGCACAAAAACCACTGCACACCCTAAACACTAAAACACTACCCCCAGCAGTACCCCTCAATCTACCCAAACACCACTGCACTACCCTAAACCCTAAAACACTACCTCCAGCAGTACCCCTTACACTACCCAACCACCACTGCACTACCCTAAACCCTAAACTACTACCCTCAGCACGACCCCCTACACTACCCAAACACCACTGCACTGCCCTAAACCCTGAAACACAACCCCAGCAAGACCCCCTATGTAGGAGAGTAGGGTCTGCTATCCTATGGTCACCCCAAATTTTTGCTTTTTGCTTCACTGGTTTTTGACATATTGAGGCTGTGGGCCTGCCAATCAGACCCCCAGCCTGCTGTTCTCTCTACTAAATTAAAACTATGCACCCTAGGTGCATAACCAATTGGAAGTGGATCACCCTGTCAGCCCCTGTACCAGTGTACACTAGGTACCCAGGGCATTGGTGTACCCAAGGCCTGCCAGGGGCTGCAGCATGTATTGTGCCACCCCAGGCTTGGCCTAACAATCTGACACAACTGGCTGATCACTCAGCTGGGGTAAGTTGGTGTAATCACCTCTTACTTAGGTGTAGTATACCTATACCTAACCTTAAATGGGACACCTGGTAACCTATAAGTCACTCCTATGGCAGGCCTTAACAATCCTGAAGGCAGAGTGCTTGGTTCCATGTGAGATGGTGCTCTGGCATGAGCTGAGCCTGTCTGCAGTGGTCGGAACAACTTCCTTCTACTGTTTCCAGATATCGTCATACCATATACTCTTAAGTGCATTATGAACCTCGCGGTTAAATGCTATCTTTGGTTTGGCTTTATCAAAACATGTCGAGTAAGGTGTCATACGAATTGGAATACTAACCCCTCGCCAATTCTGGCGACGGGGTTAGCATTCCACCCTTCTAGAGGGACACGACATGTACAGTACCTGAAACCCGGGTAAAATCAGACATAGCCTCAGCTCCACAAAATGGATGCTGCCACCACAGACACAAGTCTGCCCTCCTGCTGCTGGGAGTCCTTCCAGCTTGGGAGGTGTGGACAAAGGGTTTCCTGCCAGGGGAGGTGCGAGCACCACCCCAGACAGGATTTTGTGTATTGGTCAGGTAGGGCTTGAAAGAAACCAGACATGCCTGTGGCTCACAAGGAGCCTCGGTGCATATGCCAGTTCAAACCGGTCCTGGGGCACACCAGTCCCGGGCCTGGGGCGAGCTGGACAAAGGATTGGGGGTGTAACCACCCCCCTTCCTGGTCCCACCCATAGGGAGGGACCTAGCAGGTAGTCCGGCCCCTAGAATCCGAATAAAGGTAGGAGCTGTGTCCTAAGACTTCAGACATCCTGGAATCAACTTGAAACTAAGAAGAAGACGGGAACTTCGACATTCTGCTGCACAGAAGACTGAAGAAAATCTCCCCTGTGGTCAGGGAGTGACCACCTTGCTAACGCAAGCACCATCCAGCGAATCAACGTCTGCTTTGCCGCCGCCTCCCGCCGGAGCCCGAGCCCAGAGACTGACAAGACCTGGACCTCCAGACCTCTCACCGCCCGATCCACAGTCCCTGCAAAGAGGAGACCCGTGGAGGCACCGAGACACGTGGAGCCAGCCATCTTGAAACGACTACGACAAGCTGACCAGTGCAACAACCGAGGCTCCCTCCAAGTTGTGCTTTGGGTCCTGAGAAGCCCAACCCTCGAGCAGCATCTGCACCAAAGGTGAGCCCTCCAGCATCTCCACGATCTGCGTGGGGCCCTTCTGCATTTTGCCACTCGACGCGCCTAACCGGTTGCTGGCCCGCTGGCTAGTGGCCATCTTGGCGACGAAATCTACGACAAACACCGCTGGTCTGGTTGCTCCAGACTGGCCCTTGCTCACCTCCAAAGGAGCAATCCCTCTGACCTTGCTGGTCAGAACCAACAGCTGATTTCCGAATCCTCCTGCAATTGCTTTTGCCAAGGCTTGTTTGCTTCGATTAAGTCGCCGACACCGCCGACAGCGAGAGCCTGCGTGGGACAGCTCGTGAGCCGACTCCTGGACGTCGTCGACCTTCAGGGACCACGTGGCTGCGGAGACAAGCTACCCCTCATCACCTGTTTGCACCCGACATCGCCTGGTACCCACCTGGTGCCACGCTGGTCACTGGCTAGTGACTGTGAACACTGTCCCCTCTGCTTACAGGTCTTCAACATCTCCGATCCACTCTTGGATCCACTGCATCTCTTCCCGACCGACCGCCTGCAGCATCTTTGTCCCAGGCTCAACGGAACAGATAGAAGAAACCCGACGCACTTTGAGGCCTATGCACCCGCTTCCTGTGGGTGAGGTAAAGCTGGTACTCCGGTGCCCATGTGTAGTAATACATCTCTAGTGCCTGTGTTCCAAATCTTAAGTTCCTAGGTCATCCGGAAGATTCCTTTTGCAGTAACTTTGTACTTTTTACGCACCCATTGAAACCTATGGGAGCCCGCGTGTGACTATTTGCTCTGCACACGCCACCCGTGGACCTCCTGGTCACTAACTGACGTTAGCTCCTTGTAGGCCCAGCGATTCCAGAGGCCCTAGGCCTTTTCCCTTTTCTGTTCGTGGTACTTATACCACTATTTTAGTATATGGTTCGAGTGGCCACCAGGGCCTATCCATATAAAGTGCAACTTCTGTGTATTCTGTGATAATCTTGTTTGACGATTTGTGCTCCTGTGCTCATAAAGAGACTAGGGGTTACTTTGAGAAATAAATACATATATATTTTGAATATATATCTGTGTGGTGTCCTTTCATTGGTATAAAAGGGGGTTACTATTGGTAAAACAGCTTGCTTAACACGCTTCACGAGTTTAGCCTCAAAGACTGCTTAGCCTACGCTACCACTAGGGCAGCTAGTCCAAAAAGGTTGACTTACAACCACACCATAAGGGTTGCTTGGCATGGTACAAGGTGGTCACTAGAACTAGTGAACAGCATATACCAGGCCAACTTCTCACATTGGTGAGCAGCGGTTGGATTTGAGCTTGCTGTGTTTTACCATTGTAATCTCTTGGTTACCAATTGAAAGATCACATAGGTACCTGTAGGTACATATAAAACAAGATTAGATATACTTAAGTTCTACTGAACTTAGTTGTTGTAGAGCAAAGGGAGTAGCACACCCTGACTACAACTACTAGATAGGTTTAGTAGGTAAACCCAAGTGTAGGTAGATTGCAACACATCCACCCACACTTAAGAGCAATGGCCGGGGCAGAGGGGTCCACTGTACCCATCTCTGTTGAGAGTGACCCCCAGAGGGCACCATCCAGCTTTGCTACCCTTAATCAGAATGAGCTCAGGCATTTGGCAACTCTTAGAGGCCTTAAACAGCCCAAGAACCCAAACTCTGCTGAGCTCAGAGAGCTCTTACAGAATGATGAGAATCAGAGAGCACTCAAGAAAGCTTCCCAGTTAGCCCCCTTAGGGACAGGAACAGGAGGCCCCCCTTCTAAAGATGCCACTGAAGTACCCCTTCCCAATAGTCACCCCTTAGATGGGATGCCTACCACAGAGGATGAGAGTGAAAAGGATACTGACAGTAGTGAGGATGAAGGGAGAACTAGCCCAGTGCCAAGTATTATACTTGGCCCAGCTAAACCAAGGCTATTGGGGACTGACAGTGGGTTCAACCCACTGGATCTCCCCAGTGGACTTAACACAGGGCTTGGAAGGCAAAGGAATCGCTCAGGTGACTCCAATGCTTCCCATGGCTCTAGAGGCTCTCAAGGTCACTCCAGGAGAAGGATGACCACCCCTCAGAGGAGGGAACATGAGGCCAAGATGCAAGAGGCTCAGCTGAGGATCAGGAAGCAGGAGCTAGAAGTAGCCCTGATGGAAGAGAAACTTAGCAAGGCTAGACAGCATAAAGAGAGTGGGTCTATACCCACTGGTGGCAGCATTGTCCCTAAGGACAAAGATAGGGTTTTCGACAATAGAAACCTGTCTAAGGTTGTGCCCCCCTACAAAAGTGGGGATGACATCCACAAGTGGATAACTGCTCTTGAGAGAGCCTGCAAAGTACAGCAGGTTCCTGAAGATCAGTGGGCAGCAATCCTCTGGCTCTCCTTTGAAGGAAGAGGCAGAGACAGACTCCTCACTGTTAGAGAAGAGGATGTCAGAAACTACAGAGTCCTGAAGAGTGTTCTAGTTGATGGGTTAGGCTTAACCACTGAGCAGTACAGGTTAATGTTCAGAGACACCCAAAAGACACAGACTCAGGACTGGTCTGAATACATTGAATGTGCCACTAAGGCTTTGGAGGGTTGGTTGCTGGGAAGTAAGGTATCTGATTTTACAGGATTGTATAATTTGATGATGAGAGAACAGATTTTAAATAACTGTCAAAACCAGCAACTGCATCAACACTTGGTTGACTCTGATCTGACCTCTCCCCAAGAATTGGGAAAGAAGGCAGACAAATGGGTCAGAACCAGGGTTAAGCAAAAGAACCAGAACCAGGGCCAAGGGGGTGATCAGAAGAAAACAGACCAAAAGGGTGGAGATCAGAAACCTAAAGACCAGAAGTCTTCAACAGGGCCCCAAACTACTGCTAAGGAGGGTGGGTCCCAACAGTCCAAGAAGAAGAAAGAAGGTCAGAAGAAACCCTGGTGCAATCATTGTAAAAATACAACTCACTGGACTAGTGATTGCAAAAAGGGTGGAGCCCCCAACACTGTTGCCCCTAAGGCACCTGCTCCCAGTACTACTGTTAGCAGTGTTGGTCCCCAGACAAAGGGTGTAGTGGGAATCACTATGGGAACTGAAGGAGATTCTGACTTAGACAGAACCCTGACACAGGCAGTCTTGATCTGTGATGGGGACATTGATTTGTCCCTGACTGTGAGCCCCAGTAACCTGGGCAAGTACAGACAGACTCCTTTAATTAATGACAAAGTGGCTCAAGCCTACAGGGACACATGTGCCAGTGTCACTATGGTGACACCAGGCTTTGTGGATCCTGGACAGTACATACCAGGTGAGAACTACCTGGTGACCAATGCCAGCAATGCCACTACTTCACATAGTGTGGCAGTTGTTAACTTCTCATGGGGAGGGGTAACTGGCCTCAAAAGGGTTGTGGTTAGTGCAGACCTCCCAGTAGAATGTTTGTTGGGCAATGACCTAGAGAGTTCTCTATGGTCAGAAGTGGAGTACAGGACTCATGCAGAGATGTTAGGTATATCATCACATGTCCTTGCTGTGACCAGGTCACAGGCCAAAAAGTGCCTCACTGAACCACAGGTCTTGGATCCTGGAACAATGGACCAAGCACCTACCAAGAAGAAGAACAGGAGGGTCAAGGCTGTGCCTTCCCCCCTGCCTCAGAGTGATGATCAGCCTTCCCAGGAAGCTGATCTAGAGGACCCTGAAGGAACTGTCCCTGAAGAGCTTGAACCTGATCAGGTTGAGTTTCTGGGGACAGGGGGACCTTCAAGGGCTGACTTGAGGCAGGCTCAGTTATCCTGTCCCTCTCTTGAACCCCTCAGACAGCTGGCTGCTGCTGAGGCTGCTGGGAATGCTCAAGGTACCCATAAAGTGTATTGGGATGAAGGGCTCCTTTATTCAGAGGCTAGAGACCCCAAGCCTGGTGCAACCAGGAGGTTGGTTATACCTCTGCAATTTAGGGGCTTCCTTCTTACCTTGGCCCATGATATTCCTTTAGCAGGACACCTAGGCCAGAACAAGACCTGGGACAGACTTGTCCCTCACTTTCACTGGCCTCATATGAATGAAGATACAAAGGAGTTTTGTCGCTCCTGTGTTACCTGCCAAGCCAGTGGCAAATCAGGTGGCACAACAAAGGCCCCCCTGATACCACTACCTGTGGTGGGGGTTCCCTTTGAAAGAGTGGGAATAGACATAGTGGGTCCCATGGATCCTCCCACTGCATCTGGGCACAGATTTATACTGGTGGTAGTGGATCATGCCACCAGGTATCCAGAGGCAATTCCCCTTAGGACCACTACAGCTCCTGTTGTGGCCAGGGCCCTGCTGGGAGTATTCTCCAGAGTGGGGTTTCCTAAGGAGGTAGTATCTGACAGAGGTACCAACTTTATGTCAGGATACTTAACAGCTATGTGGAAGGAATGTGGTGTCAACTACAAGTTCACCACCCCTTATCACCCACAATGCAATGGGCTTGTTGAGAGATTCAACAAGACCCTAAAGGGTATGATCAAAGGATTACCTGAAAAGCTCAGGCGAAGATGGGACATCCTTCTACCCTGCCTTCTGTTTGCTTACAGAGAGGTCCCACAAAAAGGAGTTGGCTACAGCCCCTTTGAATTGTTGTTTGGGCACCCTGTGAGAGGCCCACTGTGTTTGGTGAAGGAAGGCTGGGAGTTACCTCTCAAAAAGCCTAAGCTAGACATAGTGGACTATGTACTTGGTCTCCGCTCCAGGATGGCTGAGTATATGGAGAAGGCATCTAAAAACCTTGAGGCAAGCCAGGCCTTACAGAAAGCTTGGCATGACCAAAAGGCTGTCTTGGTTGAGTATCAGCCAGGACAGAAGGTATGGGTGTTGGAGCCAGTGGCCCCAGCAGCACTCCAAGACAAATGGTCTGGACCCCATACAATCCTGGAAAAGAAGGGAGAGGTCACCTACTTGGTGGACCTAGGAACTCCCAGGAGTCCCCACAGGGTACTCCATGTTAACAGGCTTAAAGCATATGTTGACAGGGCAGACATGGGCTTGCTCATGGCTACAGATGAGGGACAGGAGGAAGAGAGTGACCCTCTCCCAGACCTGTTGTCTCAGAACCCTGAAGATGGCTCAGTTGAAGGAGTGACCCTTGGAGGCAACCTCACTGCCCATCAGCAGACTGAATGTAGACAGGTTCTACAATCATTTTCACATATGTTTTCCTTGATACCTAGTCAAACTGACTGGTGTACCCATGTTGTGGACACTGGTGACAGTCTGCCTGTAAAGAACAAACTTTACAGACAACCTGACCACGTCAGGGACTGTATAAAGGCTGAGGTACATAAAATGCTGGAATTAGGTGTCATTGAACCCTCAGAGAGCCCCTGGGCTAGCCCAGTGGTTCTGGTCCCCAAACCTCACACCAAAGATGGCAAGAGAGAGATGAGGTTCTGTGTGGATTACAGAGGACTCAATGCTGTCACCAGGACAGATGCACACCCTATTCCAAGGGCAGATGAGCTCATAGACAAACTAGCTTCTGCAAAGTTTTTGAGCACATTTGACTTAACAGCTGGCTATTGGCAAATCAGATTAGCTGAGGAGTCTAAGGCCAAAACAGCATTCTCAACCCCAGGTGGGCATTATCAGTTTGTGGTGATGCCCTTTGGTCTGAAGAATGCACCTGCCACCTTCCAAAGGCTGGTGAACCAAGTCCTTACTGGGTTGGATGACTTTTGTGCAGCATATCTTGATGACATTGCTGTCTTTAGCTCCACCTGGGAGGATCACCTGATCCACCTGAAGAAGGCTCTTGAGGCCCTGCAGAGGGCAGGCCTCACTATCAAGGCTACTAAGTGCCAGATAGGGCAGAGTAAGGTTGTGTATTTGGGCCACCTTGTAGGTGGAGGCCAAGTTCAACCACTGGAGAGTAAGATACAATCCATCAAGGACTGGTCCCCTCCAACCACCCAGACTCAAGTTCGAGCTTTCTTGGGCTTGACTGGGTATTACAGGAAGTTTGTTAAGAACTATGGGTCCATTGTGACTCCTCTTAATGATCTGACATCCAAGAAGATGCCCAAAAAGGTTCAGTGGACAGTAAACTGTCAAAAGGCATTTGATGACCTGAAGGAGGCCATGTGCTCTGCACCTATCCTGAAAAGTCCTGACTACTCCAAAGAGTTTATTGTCCAAACAGATGCTTCTGAGTTGGGTGTGGGAGCTGTGCTGTCACAACTTAATGTAGATGGTCAAGACCAACCCATTGCTTTTATTAGCAGAAGGTTGACCCCCAGAGAGAAGAATTGGTCAGCTATTGAGAGGGAGGCCTTTGCTGTGGTGTGGGCCCTGAAGAAGCTGAGGCCATACTTGTTTGGCACTCACTTCAAGATTCAGACCGACCATAAGCCCCTCTTGTGGCTAAATCAGATGAAGGGTGAAAACCCCAAACTGCTTAGGTGGTCCATTTCCCTACAGGGGATGGACTTTACAGTGGAGCACCGGCCAGGTACTGACCATGGGAATGCAGATGGTCTCTCCAGGTACTTCCACTTAGGACATGAAGACGAGACTGGTCAAGGCTAGTTTAATGTCCCAGCGTTTGGGGGGGGGGTTGTGTAGGAGAGTAGGGTCTGCTATCCTATGGTCACCCCAAATTTTTGCTTTTTGCTTCACTGGTTTTTGACATATTGAGGCTGTGGGCCTGCCAATCAGACCCCCAGCCTGCTGTTCTCTCTACTAAATTAAAACTATGCACCCTAGGTGCATAACCAATTGGAAGTGGATCACCCTGTCAGCCCCTGTACCAGTGTACACTAGGTACCCAGGGCATTGGTGTACCCAAGGCCTGCCAGGGGCTGCAGCATGTATTGTGCCACCCCAGGCTTGGCCTAACAATCTGACACAACTGGCTGATCACTCAGCTGGGGTAAGTTGGTGTAATCACCTCTTACTTAGGTGTAGTATACCTATACCTAACCTTAAATGGGACACCTGGTAACCTATAAGTCACTCCTATGGCAGGCCTTAACAATCCTGAAGGCAGAGTGCTTGGTTCCATGTGAGATGGTGCTCTGGCATGAGCTGAGCCTGTCTGCAGTGGTCGGAACAACTTCCTTCTACTGTTTCCAGATATCGTCATACCATATACTCTTAAGTGCATTATGAACCTCGCGGTTAAATGCTATCTTTGGTTTGGCTTTATCAAAACATGTCGAGTAAGGTGTCATACGAATTGGAATACTAACCCCTCGCCAATTCTGGCGACGGGGTTAGCATTCCACCCTTCTAGAGGGACACGACATGTACAGTACCTGAAACCCGGGTAAAATCAGACATAGCCTCAGCTCCACAAAATGGATGCTGCCACCACAGACACAAGTCTGCCCTCCTGCTGCTGGGAGTCCTTCCAGCTTGGGAGGTGTGGACAAAGGGTTTCCTGCCAGGGGAGGTGCGAGCACCACCCCAGACAGGATTTTGTGTATTGGTCAGGTAGGGCTTGAAAGAAACCAGACATGCCTGTGGCTCACAAGGAGCCTCGGTGCATATGCCAGTTCAAACCGGTCCTGGGGCACACCAGTCCCGGGCCTGGGGCGAGCTGGACAAAGGATTGGGGGTGTAACCACCCCCCTTCCTGGTCCCACCCATAGGGAGGGACCTAGCAGGTAGTCCGGCCCCTAGAATCCGAATAAAGGTAGGAGCTGTGTCCTAAGACTTCAGACATCCTGGAATCAACTTGAAACTAAGAAGAAGACGGGAACTTCGACATTCTGCTGCACAGAAGACTGAAGAAAATCTCCCCTGTGGTCAGGGAGTGACCACCTTGCTAACGCAAGCACCATCCAGCGAATCAACGTCTGCTTTGCCGCCGCCTCCCGCCGGAGCCCGAGCCCAGAGACTGACAAGACCTGGACCTCCAGACCTCTCACCGCCCGATCCACAGTCCCTGCAAAGAGGAGACCCGTGGAGGCACCGAGACACGTGGAGCCAGCCATCTTGAAACGACTACGACAAGCTGACCAGTGCAACAACCGAGGCTCCCTCCAAGTTGTGCTTTGGGTCCTGAGAAGCCCAACCCTCGAGCAGCATCTGCACCAAAGGTGAGCCCTCCAGCATCTCCACGATCTGCGTGGGGCCCTTCTGCATTTTGCCACTCGACGCGCCTAACCGGTTGCTGGCCCGCTGGCTAGTGGCCATCTTGGCGACGAAATCTACGACAAACACCACTGGTCTGGTTGCTCCAGACTGGCCCTTGCTCACCTCCAAAGGAGCAATCCCTCTGACCTTGCTGGTCAGAACCAACAGCTGATTTCCGAATCCTCCTGCAATTGCTTTTGCCAAGGCTTGTTTGCTTCGATTAAGTCGCCGACACCGCCGACAGCGAGAGCCTGCGTGGGACAGCTCGTGAGCCGACTCCTGGACGTCGTCGACCTTCAGGGACCACGTGGCTGCGGAGACAAGCTACCCCTCATCACCTGTTTGCACCCGACATCGCCTGGTACCCACCTGGTGCCACGCTGGTCACTGGCTAGTGACTGTGAACACTGTCCCCTCTGCTTACAGGTCTTCAACATCTCCGATCCACTCTTGGATCCACTGCATCTCTTCCCGACCGACCGCCTGCAGCATCTTTGTCCCAGGCTCAACGGAACAGATAGAAGAAACCCGACGCACTTTGAGGCCTATGCACCCGCTTCCTGTGGGTGAGGTAAAGCTGGTACTCCGGTGCCCATGTGTAGTAATACATCTCTAGTGCCTGTGTTCCAAATCTTAAGTTCCTAGGTCATCCGGAAGATTCCTTTTGCAGTAACTTTGTACTTTTTACGCACCCATTGAAACCTATGGGAGCCCGCGTGTGACTATTTGCTCTGCACACGCCACCCGTGGACCTCCTGGTCACTAACTGACGTTAGCTCCTTGTAGGCCCAGCGATTCCAGAGGCCCTAGGCCTTTTCCCTTTTCTGTTCGTGGTACTTATACCACTATTTTAGTATATGGTTCGAGTGGCCACCAGGGCCTATCCATATAAAGTGCAACTTCTGTGTATTCTGTGATAATCTTGTTTGACGATTTGTGCTCCTGTGCTCATAAAGAGACTAGGGGTTACTTTGAGAAATAAATACATATATATTTTGAATATATATCTGTGTGGTGTCCTTTCATTGGTATAAAAGGGGGTTACTATTGGTAAAACAGCTTGCTTAACACGCTTCACGAGTTTAGCCTCAAAGACTGCTTAGCCTACGCTACCACTAGGGCAGCTAGTCCAAAAAGGTTGACTTACAACCACACCATAAGGGTTGCTTGGCATGGTACAAGGTGGTCACTAGAACTAGTGAACAGCATATACCAGGCCAACTTCTCACACCCTATATTACCAAAACACCACTGCACTACACTAAACCCTAAAATACTCCCCCAGCATGACTCCCTAAACTACCCAAACACCACTGCATTACCCTAAACCCTGAATCTACCCCCAGCACGACCCTCTACACTACCCAAACACCACTGCACTACCCTAAAGCCTAAATCAACCCTCAGCATGACCCCCTATACTACCCAAACACCACTGCAGTACCCGAAACCCTAAAACACTACCCCGCGCATGACCCCCTACACTACCCAAACACCACTGCACTACCCTAAACCCTAAAATACAACCCCAGCATGACCCCCTACACTACCCAAACACCACTGCACTACCCTAAACCCTAAAACACTACCCCCAACAGTACCCCCTACACTACCCAAATACCACTGCACTACCCTAAACCACTATCCCCAGCACGACCACCTACACTACCCAAACACCACTGCACTGCCCTAAACCCTAAAACACTACCCCCAGCATGACCCACTATGCTACCCAAACAGCACTGCACTACCCTAAACCCTAAAACACTCCCCCAGCATGACTCCCTACACTACCCAAACACCACTGCACTACCTTAAACACTAAATCTACCCCCAGCACGACCCCCTACACTACCCAAACACCACTGCACTACTCTAAACCCTAAATCTACCCTCAGCACGACCCCCTACACTACTCAAAAACCACTGCGCCGCCCTAAGCCCTAAAACACTACCCCAGCACAATCCCCTACACTACACAAACACCACTGCACTACCCTAAACCCTAAATCTACCTCAAGCACGACCCCCTACACAACACAAACACCACTGCACTACTCTAAACTCTAAACCACACCCCCAGCACGACTCCCTACACTCCCCAAACACCACTGCACTACCCTAAACCCTACGTCTACCCTCAGCACGACCCCCTACACTACTCAAAAACCACTGCAGTACCCTAAACCGTAAATCTACCCCCAGCCCGACCCCCTACACTACTCAAACACCACTGCACTATCCTAAGCCCTAAAACACTACCCCCAGCATGACCCCCTACACTACCCGAACACCACTGCACTACCCTGAACCCTAAAACACTACCCCAGCATGATCCCCTACACTACACAATCACCACTGCACTACCCTAAACCCTAAATCTACCTAAAGCACGACCCCCTACACAACACAAACACCACTGCACTACCCTAAACCCTAAACCACTACCCCCAGCACGACCCCCTACACTACCCAAACACCACTGAACTGCACTAAACACTACTACCAAAACACCACTGCAATACCTTAAACTCTAAAACAATCCCCCAGCACGACTCCCTACACTCCCCAAACACCACTGCACTACCCAAAACCCTAAATCTACCGCCAGCACGACCCCCTACGCTACCAAAACAGCACTGCACTACCCTAAACCCTAAATCTACCCTTAGTACGACCCCCTACACTACTCAAAAACCACTGCAGCACCCTAAACCCTAAATCAACCCCCAGCCCGACCCCCTACACTACTCAAACACCACTGCACTATCCTAAACCCTAAACCACTATCCCCAGCACGACCCCCTACACTACCCAAACACCACTGCACTGCCCTAAACACTACGCCAGCACGACACCCTACACTACCCAAACACAACTCCAATACCCTAAACCCTAACACTCCCCAGCACCACTCCCTACACTACCCAAACACCACTGCACTACCCTAAACCCTAAAACACTGCACCTAGCACGACCCCCTACACCACCCAAACACCACTGCACTACCCTAAACCCTAAAACACTACCTACAGCATGACCACCTACACTACCAAAACACCTCTGCACTACCCTAAGCCCTAAAACACTACCCCAGCACAACCCCCTAAACTACCCAAACACCACTGCACTGCCCTAAACCCTAAAACACTACCCCCAGCACGACCCCCTACACTGGATGAACACCACTGCACTGCCCTAAACCTTAAAACACTACCCCAGCACGACCCCCTACACGACCCAAACACCAGTGCACTACCTAAACCCTAAAACACTACACCCAGCACGACCCGCTACACTACACAAACACCAATGCACTACCCTAAACCTTAAAACACTACCCCCAGCACAACCCCCTACACTACCCAAACACCACTGCACTACCCTGAACCCTAAAACACTAATGAGGCATGACCCCCTACACTACCCAAACACCACTTACTACCCTAAACCATAAAACACTACCCACAGCACGACCCCCTACACTACCCAAAGACAACTGCACTACCCTAAACCCTAAAACACTACCCCCAAACGACCCCCTTCACTACCCAAAGACCACTGCACTACCCTAAACCCTAAAACACTAATGAGGCATGACGCCCTACACTACCCAAACACCACTGCACTACCCTAAACCCTAAAACACTACCCGCAGCATGACCCCCTACACTACCCAAAGACCACTGCACTACCCTAAACCCTAAAACACTACCCCCAAACGACCCCCTACACTACCCAAAGACCACTGTACTACCCTAAACCCTAAAACACGACCCCCTACACTACACAAACACCACTGCAGTATCCTAAACCCTAAAACACTACCCCCAGCACAACCCCCTACAATACCAAAACACCACTGCACTACCCTAAACCCTAAAACACTACCAAGGCATGACCCCCTACACTACACAAACACCACTGCACTACCCTAAACCCTAAATCTACCTAAAGCATGACCCCCTACACAACACAAACACCACTGCACTGACCTAAACACTACCCCCAGCACGACACCCTACACTACACAAACACCACTGCACTACCCTAAACCCTAAAACACTATCCCCTACACTATACAAACACCACTGCACTACTCTAAACCCTAGAACACTAACCCCAGCACGACCCCCTACACTACCCAAATACCACTGCACTACCCTAAATCCTAAAACGCTACCCCCAACACGACCCCCTACACTACACAAGCACCACTGCACTACCCTAAACCCTAAAACACTACCCCCAGCATGACCCCCTACACTACCCGAACACCACTGCACTACCCTGAACCCTAAAACACTACCCCAGCACGATCCCCTACACTACACAAACACCACTGCACTACCCTAAACCCTAAATCTACCTAAAGCATGACCCCCTACACAACACAAACACCACTGCATTGCACTAAACACTACCCCCAGCACGACACCCTAGACTACCCAAACACCACTGCACTATCCTAAACCCTAAACCACTATCCCCAGCACGACCCCTACACTACCCAAACACCACTGCACTGCCCTAAACACTACCCCCAGCACGACACCCTACACTACCCAAACACAACTCCAATACCCTAAACCCTAAAACACTTCCCCAGCACGACTCCCTCCACTCCCCAAACACCACTGCACTACCTTAAACCCTAAATCTACCGCCAGCACGACCCCCTACACTACCGAAACACCACTGCACTACCCTAAACCCTAAATCTACCCTTAGCACGACCCCCTACACTGCTCAAAAACCACTGCAGTACCCTAAACCCTAAATCTACCCCCAGCCCGACCCCCTACACTACCCAAACACCACTGCACTGCCCTAAACACTACCCCCAGCACGACACCCTACACTACCCAAACACAACTCCAATACCCTAAACCCTAAAACACTCCCCAGCACCACTCCCTACACTACCCAAACACCACTGCACTACCCTAAACCCTAAAACACTGCACCCAGCACGACCCCCTACACCACCCAAACACCACTGCACTACCCTAAACCCTAAAACACTACCCTCAGCACGACCCCCTAAACTACCCTAACACCACTGCACTACCCTAAAACACTACCTACAGCACGACCACCTACACTACCAAAACACCTCTGCACTACCCTAAGCCCTAAAACACTACCCCAGCACAACCCCCTAAACTACCCAAACACCACTGCACTGCCCTAAACCCTAAAACACTACCCCCAGCACGACCCCCTACACTACACAAGCACCACTGCACTACCCTAAACCCTAAAACACTACCCCCAGCATGACCCCCTACACTACCCGAACACCACTGCACTACCCTGAACCCTAAAACACTACCCCAGCACGATCCCCTACACTACACAAACACCACTGCACTACCCTAAACCCTAAATCTACCTAAAGCATGACCCCCTACACAACACAAACACCACTGCATTGCACTAAACACTACCCCCAGCACGACACCCTAGACTACCCAAACACCACTGCACTATCCTAAACCCTAAACCACTATCCCCAGCACGACCCCCTACACTACCCAAACACCACTGCACTGCCCTAAACACTACCCCCAGCACGACACCCTACACTACCCAAACACACCTCCAATACCCTAAACCCTAAAACACTTCCCCAGCACGACTCCCTAAACTCCCCAAACACCACTGCACTACCCTAAACCCTAAATCTACCGCCAGCACGACCCCCTACACTACCGAAACACCGCTGCACTACCCTAAACCCTAAATCTACCCTTAGCACGATCCCCTACACTGCTCAAAAACCACTGCAGTACCCTAAACCCTAAATCTACCCCCAGCCCGACCCCCTACACTACTCAAACACCACTGCACTATCCTAAACCCTAAACCACTATCCCCAGCACGACCGCCTACACTACCCAAACACCACTGCACTGCCCTAAACACTACCCCCAGCACGACACCCTACACTACCCAAACACAACTCCAATACCCTAAACCCTAAAACACTCCCCAGCACCACTCCCTACACTACCCAAACACCACTGCACTACCCTAAACTCTAAAACACTGCACTCAGCACGACCCCCTACACCACCCAAACACCACTGCACTACCCTAAACCCTAAAACACTACCCCCAGCACGACCCCCTAAACTACCCTAACACCACTGCACTACCCTAAACCCTAAAACACTACCTACAGCACGACCACCTACACTACCAAAACACCTCTGCACTACCCTAAGCCCTAAAACACTACCCCAGCACAACCCCCTAAACTACCCAAACACCACTGCACTGCCCTAAACCCTAAAACACTACCCCCAGCACAACCGCCTACACTGGATGAACACCACTGCACTGCCCTAAACCTTAAAACACTACCCCAGCACGACCCCCTACACGACCCAAACACCAGTGCACTACCCTAAACCCTAAAACACTACCCTCAGCACGACCCCCTAAACTACCCTAACACCACTGCACTACCCTAAACCCTAAAAAACTACCTACAGCACGACCACCTACACTACCAAAACACCTCTGCACTACCCTAAGCCCTAAAACACTACCCCAGCACAACCCCCAAACTACCCAAACACCACTGCACTGCCCTAAACCCTAAAACACTACCCCCAGCACGACCCCCTACATTGGATGAACACCACTGCACTGCCCTAAATCTTAAAACACTACCCCCAGCACGACCCCCTACACGACCCAAACACCAGTGCACTACCCTAAACCCTAAAACACTACCCCCAGCACGACCCGCTACACTACACAAACACCAATGCACTACCCTAAACCATAAAACACTACCCCCAGCACAACCCCCTACACTACCGAAACACCACTGCACTACCCTGAACCCTAAAACACTAATGAGGCATGACCCCCTACACTACCGAAACACCACTTACTACCCTAAACCATAAAACACTACCCACAGCACGACCCCCTACACTACCCAAAGACAACTGCACTACCCCACACCCTAAAACACTACCCCCAAACGACCCCCTTCACTACCCAAAGACTACTGTACTACCCTAAATCCTAAAACACTAATGAGGCATGACACCCTACACTACCCAAACACCACTGCACTACCCTAAACCCTAAAACACTACCCGCAGCATGACCCCCTACACTACCCAAAGACCACTGCACTACCCTAAACCCTAAAACACTACCCCCAAACGACCCCCTACACTACCCAAAGACCACTGTACTACCCTAAACCCTAAAACACTAATGAGGCATGACGCCCTACACTACCCAAACACCACTGCACAACCCTAAACCCTAAAACACTACCTGCAGCACAACACCCTACACTACCCAAAGACCACTACACTACCCTAAACCCTAAAACACTACCCCCAAACGACCCCCTAAACTACCCAAAGACCACTGTACTACCCTAAACCCTAAAACACGACCCCCTACACTACACAAACACCACTGCAGTATCCTAAACTCTAAAACACTACCCCCAGCACAACCCCCTACAATACCTAAACACCACTACACTACCCTAAACCCTAAAACACTACCAAGGCATGACCCCCTACACTACCCAAACCACCTGCACAAGCCTAAACCCTAAAACACTACCACCAGCACAACCCCCTAAACTACTCAAAGACCATTGCACTACCCTAAACCCTAAAACACTACCCCTCACACGACCCCCTACACTACCCAAACACCACTGCACTACCCTTAACCCTAAAACACTCCCCCCAGCACGACCCCCTACACTACCCAAACACCAAAGCACTAACATAAACCCTACAACACTACGCCAAGCATGAACCCCTACTCTACCCAAAGACCACTGTACTACCCTAAAACACGACCCCTACACTACACAAACGCCACTGCACTACCATAAATCCTAAAACACTACCCCGACACTACACAAACACGACTGCACTACCCTTAAACCCTGAAACACTACCCCCAGCATGACCCCGTACACTACACAAACAGCACTGCACTACCCTAAACCCTAAAACACTACCCCAGCACGACCCCCTACACTACCCAAACACCACTGCTTACCCTAATCCCTAAAACACTACCCCCAGCCGTACCCCTCACACTGCCCGAACACTACTGCACTGCCCTAAACCCTAAAACACTATTCCCAGCACGACCCCCTACTCTGCCAAACACCACTGCACTGCCCTAAACCCTAAAACACCAACACCCTACATGAACCCCTACACTGCCCGAACACCACTGCACTGCCCTAAATCTTAAAACACTACCCCAGCACGATCCCCTACACTACACTAACACCACTGCACTACCCTAAACCCTAAATCTACCTCAAGCACGACCCCCTACACAACACAAACACCAGTGCACTACCCTAAACCCTAAACCACTACTCCCAGCACGACCCCCTACACTACCCAAACACCACTGCACTGCCCTAAACACTACCCCCAGCACGACACCCTACACTACCCAAACACCACTCTCAATACCCTAAACCCTAAAACACTCCCCCAGGATGACTCCCTACACTCCCCAAACACCACTGCACTACCCTAAACCTCTAAATCTACCCCCAGCACGACCCACTACACTACCGAAACACCACTGCACTACCCTAAACCGTAAATCTACCCTCAGCACGACTCCCTACACTACTCAAAAACCAAAACAGTAGCCTAAACCCTTAATCTACCCCCAGCCCGACCCCCTACACTATTCAAACACCACTGCACTAACATAAACCCTAAAACACTACGCCAAGCATGATCCCCTACTCTACCCAAAGACCACTGTACTACCCTAAACCCTAAAACACGACCCCTACACTACACAAACACCACTGCAGTATCCTAAACCCTAACACACTACTCCCAGCACGACCCCTACACTACACAAACGCCACTGTACTACCATAAACCCTAAAACACTACCCCGACACTACACAAACACGACTGCACTACCCCTAAACCCTAAAACACTACCCCCAGCAGTACCCCTCACACTACCCAAACACCACTGCACTGCCCTAAACCCTAAAACACTACTCCCAGCAGTACACCCTACATTGCCCGAACACCACTGCACTGCCATAAACCCTAAAACACCACTCCCTGCACGACCCCCTACACTGCCCAAACACCACTGCACTGCCCTAAACCCTAAAACACCACCCCCCTGCATGAACCCCTACACTGCCCAAACACCACTGCACTGCCCTGAATCCTAAAACACCACCCCCCTGCATGACCCCCTACACTGCCAGAACACCACTGCACTACCCTAAACCCTAAAACACTACCCCAGCACGATCCCCCACACTACACAAACACCACTGCACTACCCTAAACCCTAAATCTACCTCAAGCACGACCCACTACACAACACAAACACCACTGCACTACCCTAAACCCTAAAACACTACCCCCAGCACGACCCCCTACACTACCCAAACATCACTGCACAACCCTAAACCCTAAAACACTACCCCCAGCACGATCCGCTACACTACACAAACACCAATGCACTACCCTAAAACACTACCCCCAGCACGACCCCCTACACTAGCCAAACACCACTGCACTACCCTAAACCCTAAAACACGACCCCCTACACTACACAAACACCACTGAACTACCCTAAACCCTAAAACACTACCCCCAGCACGACCCCCTACACTACACAAAAACCATTGCACTACCCTAAACCCTAAAACACTACCCCCTACAATACCCAAAAACCACTGCACTACCCTAAACCCTAAAACACTACCCACAGCAGTACCCCTCAAACTACCCAAACACAACTGCACTACCCTAAACCGTGAACACTACCCCCAGCAGTACCCCCTACACTACCCAAACACCACTGCACTACCCTAAACCCTAAAACACTACCTCCAGCAGTACCCCCTACACTACCCAACCACCACTGCACTACCCTAAACCCTAAACTACTACCCCCAGCACGACCCCCTACACTACCCAAACACCACTGCACTGCCCTAAACCCTAAAACACTACCCCAGCACGACCCCCTATATTACCAAAACACCACTGCACTACACTAAACCCTAAAATACTCCCCCAGCACGAGTCCCTAAACTACCCAAACACCACTGCACTACCCTAAACCCTAAATCAACCCCCAGCATGACCCTCTACACTACCCAAACACCACTGCACTACCCTAAAGCCTACATCAACCCTCAGCACGACCCCCTACACTCCCCAAACACCACTGCACTACCCTAAACCCTAAATCTACTGGCAGCATGCCCCCTACACTACCGAAACACCACTGCACTACCCTAAACCCTAAATCTACCCTTAGCACGACCCCCTACACTACTCAAAAACCACTGCAGTACCCTAAACCCTAAATCTACCCCCAGCCCGACCCCCTACCCTACTCAAACACCACTGCACTATCTTAAACCCTAAACCACTATCCCCAGCACGACCCCCTACACTACCCAAACACCACTGCACTGCCCTAAACCCTAAAACACTACACCCACCACGACCCCCTACTCTACCCAAACACCACTGCACTACCCTAAACCCAAAACACTACTCCCAGCACGACCCCCTACACTACCCAAACACCACTGCACTACCCTAAACCCTAAAACACTACCCTCAGCACGACCCCCTAAACTACCCTAACACCACTGCACTACCCTAAACCCTAAAACACTCCCGCCAGCACGACTCCCTACACTCCCCAAACACCACTGCACTACCCTAAACCCTAAATCTACCCCCAGCACGACCCCCTACACTACCGAAACACCACTGTACTACCCTAAACCCTAAATCTACCCTCAGCACGACCCCCTACACTACTCAAAAACCACTGCAGTACCCTAAACCCTAAATCTACCCCCAGCCCGACCCCCTACACTACTCAAACACCACTGAACTATCCTAAACCCTAAAACACTACCCCCAGCACGACCCCCTACACTACCCAAACACCACTGCACTGCCCTAAACACTACCCCCAGCACGACACCCTACACTACCCACACACAACTCCAATACCCTAAACCCTAAAACACTCCCCAGCACCACTCCCTAAACTACCCATACACCACTGCACTACCCTAAACCCTAAAACACTACACCCACCACGACCCCCTACTCTACCCGAACACCACTGCACTACCCTAAACCCTAAAACACTACCCCCAGCACAACCCCCTACAACACCCAAACACCACTGCACTACCCTAAACCCTAAAACACTACCCTCAGCACGACCCCCTAAACTACCCTAACACCACTGCATTACCCTAAACCCTAAAACACTACCTACAGCACGACCACCTACGCTACCAAAACACCACTGCACTACCCTAAGCCCTAAAACACTACCCCAGCACAACCCCCTACACTACCCAAACTCCACTGCACTGCCATAAACCCTAAAACACTACTCCCAGCACGACCCCCTACACTGGATGAACACCACTGCACTGCTCTAAACTTTAAAACACTACCCCCAGCACGACCCCCTACACAACCCAAACACCAGTGCACTACCCTAAACCCTAAAACACTACCCCCAGCACGACCCGCTATACTTCACAAACACCAATGCACTATCCTAAACCTTAAAACACTACCCCCAGCACAACCCCCTACACTACCCAAACACCACTGCACTACCCTAAACCGTAAAACACTGAGGCATGACCCCCTACACTACCCAAACACCACTTACTACCCTAAACCCTAAAACACTACCCGCAGCAAGACCCCCTACACTACCCAAAGACCACTGCACTACCCTAAACCCTAAAACACTACCCCCAAACGACCCCCTACACTGGATGAACACCACTGCACTGCCCTAAACTTTAAAACACTACCCCCAGCACGACCCCCTACACAACCCAAACACCAGTGCACTACCCTAAACCCTAAAACACTACCCCCAGCACTACCCCCTACACTACCCAAACACCACTGCACTACCCTAAACCCTAAAACACTAATGAGGCATGACCCCCTACACTACCCAAACACCACTTACTACCCTAAACCCTAAAACACTACCCGCAGCAAGACGCCCTACACTACCCAAAGAGCACTGTACTACCCTAAATCCTAAAACACTAATGAGGCATGACGCCCTACACTACCCAAACACCACTGCACAACCCTAAACCCTAAAACACTACCTTCAGCACAACCCCCTACACTACCCAAAGACCACTACACTACCCTAAACCCTAAAACACTACCCCCAAACGACCCCCTAAACTACCCAAAGACCACTGTACCACCCTAAACCCTAAAACACGACCCCCTACACTACACAAACACCACTGCAGTATCCTAAACCCTAAAACACTACCCCCAGCACAACTCCCTACAATACCTAAACACCACTGCACTACCCTAAACCCTAAAACACTACCAAGGCATGACCCCCTACACTACCCAAACCACCTCCACAAGCCTAAACCCTAAAACACTACCACCAACACAACCCCCTACACTACTCAAAGACCACTGCACTACCCTAAACCCTAAAACACTACCCCTCACACGACACCCTACACTACCCAAACACCACTGCACTACCCTAAACCCTAAAACACTCCCCCCAGCACGACCCCCTACACTACCCAAAGACCACTGTACTACCCTAAACCCTAAAACACGACCCCTACACTACACAAACGCCACTGCACTACCATAAACCCTAAAACACTACCCCGACACTACACAAACACGACTGCACTACCCTTAAACCCTAAAACACTACCCCCAGCATGACCCCGTACACTACACAAACACCACTGCACTACCCTAAACCCTAAAACACTACCCCAGCACGACCCCCTACACTACCCAAACACCACTGCTTACCCTAATCCCTAAAACACCACCCCCAACAGTACCCCTCACACTGCCCGATCACCACTGCACTGCCCTAAACCCTAAAACACTATTCCCAGCAGTACCCCCTACATTGCCCGAACACCACTGTACTGCCATAAACTCTAAAACACCACTCCCTGCACAAGCCCCTACACTGCCCAAACACCACTACACTGCCCTAAACCCTAGAACACCAACACCCTGCATGAACCCCTACACTGCCCGAACACCACAGCACTGCCCTAAATCCTAAAACACCACCCCCCTGCACGACCCCCTACACTGCCCGAACACTACTGCACTACCCTAATCCCTAAAACACTACCCCCAGCATGACCCCGTACACTACACAAACACCACTGCACTACCCTAAACCCTAAAACACTACCCCAGCATGACCCCCTACACTACCCAAACACCACTGCTTACCCTAATCCCTAAAACACTACCCCCAACAGTACCCCTCACACTGCCCGATCACCACTGCACTGCCCTAAACCCTAAAACACTATTCCCAGCAGTACCCCCTACATTGCCCGAACACCACTGCACTGCCATAAACTCTAAAACACTACTCCCTGCACAACCCCCTACACTGCCCAAGCACCACTGCACTGCCCTAAACACCAACACCCTGCATGAACCCCTACACTGCCCGAACACCACTGCACTGCCCTAAATCCTAAAACACTACCCCAGCACGATCCCCTACACTACACTAACACCACTGCACTACCCTAAACCCTAAATCTACCTCAAGCACGACCCCCTACACAACACAAACACCACAGCACTACGCTAAACCCTAAACCACTACCCCCAGCACGACCCCCTACACTACCCAAACACCACTGCACTGCCCTAAACACTACCCCCAGCACGGCACCCTACACTACCAAACACCACTGCAATACCCTAAACCCCAAAACACTCCCCCAGGATGACTCCCTACACTTCCCAAACACCACTGCACTACCCTAAACCTCTAAATCTACCCCCAGCACGAACCACTACACTACCGAAACACCACTGTACTACCCTAAACCGTAAATCAACCCTCAGCACGACTCCCTACACTACTCAAAAACCACTGCAGTAGCCTAAACCCTAAATCTACCCCCAGCCCGACCCCCTCCACTATTCAAACACAACTGCACTACCCTAAACCCTAAAACACTACCCCAGCACTACCCCCTACACTACCCAAACACCACTGCTTACCCTAATCCCTAAAACACTACCCCCAACAGTACCCCTCACATTGCCCGATCACCACTGCACTGCCCTAAACCCTAAAACACTATTCCCAGCAGTACCCCCTACATTGCCCGAACACCACTGCACTGCCATAAACTCTAAAACACCACTCCCTGCACAACCCCCTACACTGCCCAAACACCACTGCACTGCCCTAAACCCTAAAACACCAACACCCTGCATGAACCCCTACACTGCCCGAACACCACAGCACTGCCCTAAATCCTAAAACACCACCCCCCTGCACGACCCCCTACACTGCCCGAACACCACTGCACTACCCTAATCCCTAAAACACTACCCCCAGCATGACCCTGTACACTACACAAACACCACTGCACTACCCTAAACCCTAAAACACTACCCCAGCACGACCCCCTACACTACCCAAACACCACTGCTTACCCTAATCCCTAAAACACTACCCCCAACAGTACCCCTCACACTGCCCGATCACCACTGCACTGCCCTAAACCCTAAAGCACTATTCCCAGCAGTACCCCCTACATTGCCCGAACACCACTGCACTGCCATAAACTCTAAAACACTACTCCCTGCACAACCCCCTACACTGCCCAAGCACCACTGCACTGCCCTAAACACCAACACCCTGCATGAACCCCTACACTGCCCGAACACCACTGCACTGCCCTAAATCCTAAAACACTACCCCAGCACGATCCCCTACACTACACTAACACCACTGCACTACCCTAAACCCTAAATCTACCTCAAGCATGACCTCCTACACAACACAAACACCACTGCACTACCCTAAACCCTAAACCACTACCCCCAGCACGACCCCCTACACTACCCAAACACCAGTGCACTGCCCTAAACACTACCCCCAGCACGGCACCCTACACTACCCAAACACCACTGCAATACCCTAAACCATAAAACACTCCCCCAGGATGACTCCCTACACTTCCCAAACACCACTGCACTACCCTAAACCTCTAAATCTACCCCCAGCACGAACCACTACACTACCGAAACACCACTGCACTACCCTAAACCGTAAATCAACCCTCAGCACGACTCCCTACACTACTCAAAAACCACTGCAGTAGCCTAAAACCTAAAACTAACCCCAGCCCGACCCCCTCCACTATTCAAACACCACTGCACTATCCTAAACCACTACCCCCAGCACGACCCCCTACACCACCCAAACACCACTGCACTGCCCTAAACACTACCTCCAACACGACACCCTACACTACCCAAACACCACTGCACTGCCATAAACCCTAAAACACCACTCCCTGCATGACCCCCTACACTGCCCAAACACCACTGCACTGCTCTAAACCCTAAAACACCACCTCCCTGCATGAACCCCTACACTGCCCGAACACCACTGCACTGCCCTAAATCTGAAAACACCACCCCCCTGCATGACCCCCTACACTGCCAGAACACCACTGCACTACCCTAAACCCTAAATCACTACCCCAGCACGATCCCCTACACTACACAAACACCACTACACTACCCTAAACCCTAAATCTACCTCAAGCACGACCCACTACACAACACAAACACCACTGCACTACCCTAAACCCTAAACCACTACCCCCAGCACGACCCCCTACACTACCCAAACACCACAGCACTGCCCTAAACACTACCCCCAGCACAACACCCTACACTACCCAAACACCACTGCAATACCCTAAACCCTAAAACACTCCCCCAGCATGACTCCCTACACTCCCCAAACACCACTGCACTACCCTAAACCTCTAAATCTACCCCCAGCAAGACCCACTACACTACCGATACACCACTGCACTACCCTAAACCGTAATTCTACCCTCAGCACGACCCCCTACACTACCCAAAAACCACTGCAGTAGCCTAAACCCTAAATCTACCCCCAGCCCGACCCCCTACACTACTCAAACACCACTGCACTATCCTAAACCACTACCCCCAGCATGAAACCCTACACTACCCAAACACAACTTCAATACCCTAAACCCTAAAACACTCCCCAGCACCACTCCCTACACTACGCAAACACCACTGCACTACCCTAAACCCTAAAACACTACCCCAGAAAGATCCCTTACACTACACAAACACCACTGCACTACCATAAACCCTAAAGCACTACCCCCAGCATGACCCCCTACATTACCCGAACACCACTGCTCTACCCAAAACTCTAAAACACTACCCCAGCACGACCCCCTACAATACCCAAACACCACTGCACTACACTAAACCCAACATACACTACCGCCAGCACGACCCCCTACACTACACAAACACCACTGCACTACCCTAAACCCTACAACACTCCCCCAGCACCACTCCCTACACTACACAAACACCACTGCACTACCCTAAACCCTAAAAAACTACCCCCAGCAGGACCCCCTACACTACCCGAACATCACTGCTCTAACCAAAACTCTAAAACACTACCCCAGCACGACCCCCTACACTACCCAAATACCACAGCAATACCATAAACCCTAAAACACTACCCCCAACATGACCCCCTACACTACCTGAACACCACTGCACTACCTTAAACCCTAAAACACTACCCCCAGCACGACCCCCTACACTACCCAAACACCACTGCACTACCCTAAACCCTAAAACACTGCCCCCAGCACAACCCCCTACACTACCCAAACACCACTGCACTACCCTAAACCCTAAACCTACCCCCAGCACGACCCCATACACTAAACAAACACCACTGCACTACCCTAAACCCTACATCACTCCCAGCACGACTCCCTACACTACCCTAACACCACTGAACTACCCTAAACCCTGAAACACTACCCATAGCACAACTCCCCACACTACACAATCACCACTGCACTGCCCTAAACCCTAAAACACTACCCCCAGCACGACCCCCTACACTAGATAAACACCACTGCACTGCCCTAAACCCTAAAACACTACCCCCAGCACGACCCCCTACACTACCCAAACATCACTGCACAACCCTAAACCCTAAAACACTACCCCCAGCACGATCCGCTACACTACACAAACACCAATGCACTACCCTAAAACACTACCCCCAGCACGACCCCCTACACTAGCCAAACACCACTGCACTAAACCTAAACCCTAAAACACGACCCCCTACACTACACAAACACCACTGCAGTATCCTAAACCCTAAAACACTACCCCCAGCACAACTCCCTACAATACCTAAACACCACTGCACTACCCTAAACCCTAAAACACTACCAAGGCATGACCCCCTACACTACCCAAACCACCTCCACAAGCCTAAACCCTAAAACACTACCACCAGCACAACCCCCTACACTACTCAAAGACCACTGCACTACCCTAAACCCTAAAACACTACCCCTCACACGACCCCCTACACTACCCAAACACCACTGCACTACCCTAAACCCTAAAACACTCCCCCAGCACGACCCCCTACACTACCCAAACACCGCTGCACTAACATAAACCCTACAACACTACGCCAAGCATGATCCCCTACTCTACCCAAAGACCACTGTACTACCCTAAATCCTAAAACACGACCCCTACACTACACAAACGCCACTGCACTACCATAAACCCTAAAACACTACCCCGACACTACACAAACACGACTGCACTAGCCTTAAACCCTAAAACACTACCCCCAGCATGACCCCGTACACTACACAAACACCACTGCACTACCCTAAACCCTAAAACACTACCCCAGCACGACCCCCTACACTACCCAAACACAACTGCTTACCCTAATCCCTAAAACACTACCCCCAACAGTACCCCTCACACTGCCCGATCACCACTGCACTGCCCTAAACCCTAAAACACTATTCCCAGCAGAACCCCCTACATTGCCCGAACACCACTGCACTGCCATAAACTCTAAAACACCACTCCCTGCACAACCCCCTACACTGCCCAAACACTACTGCACTGCCCTAAACCCTAAAACACCAACACCCTGCATGAACCCCTACACTGCCCGAACACCACAGCACTGCCCTAAATCCTAAAACACCACCCCCCTGCACGACCCCCTACACTGCCCGAACTCCACTGCACTACCCTAATCCCTAAAACACTACCCCCAGCATGACCCCGCACACTACACAAACACCACTGCACTACCCTAAACCCTAAAACACTACCCCAGCACGACCCCCTACACTACCCAAACACCACTGCTTACCCTAATCCCTAAAACACTACCCCCAACAGTACCCCTCACACTGCCCGATCACCACTGCACTGCCATAAACCCTAAAACACTATTCCCAGCAGTACCCCCTACATTGCCCGAACACCACTGCACTGCCATAAACTCTAAAACACCACTCCCTGCACAACCCCCTACACTGCCCAAGCACCACTGCACTGCCCTAAACCCTAAAACACCAACACCCTGCATGAACCCCTACACTGCCCGAACACCACTGCACTGCCCTAAATCCTAAAACACTACCCCAGCACGATCCCCTACACTACACTAACACCACTGCACTACCCTAAACCCTAAATCTACCTCAAGCACGACCCCCTACACAACACAAACACCACTGCACTACCCTAAACCCTAAACCACTACCCCCAGCACGACCCCCTACACTACCCAAACACCACTGCACTGCCCTAAACACTACCCCCAGCACGGCACCCTACACTACCCAAACACCACTGCAATACCCTAAACCCTAAAACACTCCCCCAGAAAGACTTCCTACACTTCCCAAACACCACTGCACTACCCTAAACCTCTAAATCTACCCCCAGCACGAACCACTACACTACCGAAACACCACTGCACTACCCTAAACCGTAAATCAACCCTCAGCACGACTCCCTACACTACTCAAAAACCACTGCAGTAGCCTAAACCCTAAATCTAACCCCAGCCCGACCCCCTCCACTACCCAAACACCACTGCACTGCCCTAAACACTACCTCCAGCACGACACCCTACACTACCCAAACACCACTGCACTGCCATAAACCCTAAAACACCACTCCCTGCACGACCCCCTACACTGTCCAAACACCACTGCACTGCCGTAAACCCTAAAACACCACCCCCCTGCATGAACCCCTACACTGCCCGAACACCACTGCACTGCCCTAAATCCTAAAACACCACCCCCCTGCATGACCCCCTACACTGCCAGAACACCACTGCACTACCCTAAACCCTAAAACACTACCCCAGCACGATCCCCTACACTACACAAACACCACTGCACTACCCTAAACCCTAAATCTACCTCAAGCACGACCCACTACACAACACAAACACCACTGCACTACCCTAAACCCTAAACCACTACCCCCAGCACGACCCCCTACACTACCCAAACACCACAGCACTGCCCTAAACACTACCCCCAGCACGACACCCTACACTACCCAAACACCACTGCAATACCCTAAACCCTAAAACACTCCCCCAGCATGACTCCCTACACTCCCCAAACACCACTGCACTACCCTAAACCTCTAAATCTACCCCCAGCAAGACCCACTACACTACCGAAACACCACTGCACTACCCTAAACCGTAATTCTACCCTCAGCACGACCCCCTACACTACCCAAAAACCACTGCAGTAGCCTACACCCTAAATCTACCCCCAGCCCGACCCCCTACACTACTCAAACACCACTGCACTATCCTAAACCACTACCCCCAGCATGAAACCCTACACTACCCAAACACAACTTCAATACCCTAAAACACTCCCCACCACCACTCCCTACACTACGCAAACACCACTGCACTACCCTAAACCCTAAAACACTACCCCAGAATGACCCCTTACACTACACAAACACCACTGCACTACCATAAACCCTAAAGCACTACCCCCAGCATGACCCCCTACATTACCCGAACACCACTGCTCTACCCAAAACTCTAAAACACTACCCCAGCACGACCCCCTACAATACCCAAACACCACTGCACTACACTAAACCCAACATACACTACTGCCAGCACGACCCCCTACACTACACAAACACCACTGCACTACCCTAAACCCTAAAAAACTACCCCCAGCAGGACCCCCTACACTACCCGAACATCACTGCTCTAACCAAAACTCTAAAACACTACCCCAGACCGACCCCCTACACTACCCAAATACCACAGCAATACCATAAACCCTAAAACACTACCCCAACACGACCCCCTACACTACCCGAACACCACTGCACTACCCTAAACCCTAAAACACTACCCCCAACACGACCCCCTTCACTACCCAAACACCACTGCACTACCCTAAACCCTAAAACACTGCCCCCAGCACAACCCCCTACACTACCCAAACACCACTGCACTACCCTAAACCCTAAACCTACCCCCAGCACGACCCCATACACTAAACGAACACCACTGCACTACCCTAAACCCTACATCACTCCCAGCACGACTCCCTACACTACCCTAACACCACTGAACTACCCTAAACCCTGAAACACTACCCATAGCACAACTCCCTACACTACACAATCACCACTGCACTGCCCTAAACCCTAAAACACTACCCCCAGCACGACCCCCTACACTAGATAAACACCACTGCACTGCCCTAAACCCTAAAACACTACCCCCAGCACGACCCCCTACACTACCCAAACATCACTGCACAACCCTAAACCCTAAAACACTACCCCCAGCACGATCCGCTACACTACACAAACACCAATGCACTACCCTAAAACACTACCCCCAGCACGACCCCCTACACTAGCCAAACACCACTGCACTAAACCTAAACCCTAAAACACGACCCCCTACACTACACAAACACCACTGAACTACCCTAAGCCCTAAAACACTACCCCCAGCACGACCCCCTACACTACACATACACCACTGCACTACCCTAAACCCTAAAACACTACCCCCTACAATACCCAAAAACCACTGCACTACCCTAAACCCTAAAACACTACCCCCAGCAGTACCCCTCAAACTACCCAAACACCACTGCACTACCCTAAACAGTGAAACACTACCCCCAGCAGTACCCCTACACTACCCAAACACCACTGCACTACCCTAAACCCTAAAACACTACCTCCAGCAGTACCCCCTACACTACCCAACCACCACTGCACTACCCTAAACCCTAAACTACTACCCCCAGCACGACCCCTACACTACCCAAACACCACTGCACTGCCCTAAACCCTAAAACACTACCCCAGCACGACCCCCTATATTACCAAAACACCACTGCACTACACTAAACCATAAAATACTTCCCCAGCACGACTCCCTAAACTACCCAAACAGCTCTGCACTACCCTAAACCCTAAATCTACCCCCAGCACGACCCTCTACACTACCCAAACACCACTGCACTACCCTAAACCCTAAAACACTACCTCCAAGAGTACCCCCTACACTACCCAAATACCACTGCACAACCCTAAACCCTAAACCACTACCCCCAGCACAACCCCCTACACTACCCAAACACCACTGCACTATCCTAAACCCTAAAACACTACCCCCAGAATGACCCACTACACTACCCAAACACCACTGTACTACACTAAACCCTAAAACACTCCCCCCCAGCATGACTCCCTACACTACCCAAACACCACTGCACTACCGTAAACCCTAAAACACTACCCCCAGCACAACCCACTACTCTACCCGAACACCACTGCACTACCCTAAACCCTAAAACACTACCCCCAGCATGACCCCCTACACTGGATGAACACCACTGCACTGCCCTAAACCTTAAATCACTACCCCCAGCACGACCCCCTACACGACCCAAACACCAGTGCACTACCCTAAACCCTAAAACTCTCCCCCCAGCATGACTCCCTACACTACCCAAACACCACTGCACTACCGTAAACCCTAAAACACTACCCCCAGCACGACCCCCTACACTGGATGAACACCACTGCACTGCCCTAAACCTTAAATCACTACCCCCAGCACGACCCCCTACACAACCCAAACACCAGTGCACTACCCTAAACCCTAAAACTCTACCCCCAGGACGACCCGCTATACTACACAAACACCAATGCACTACCCTAAACCTTAAAACACTACCCCCAGCATGACCCCCTACACTACACAAACACCACTGCACTACCCTAAACCCTAAAACACTAATGAGGCATGACCCCCTACACTACCCAAACACCACTTACTACCCTAAACCCTAAAACTCTACCCGCAGCACGACCCCCTATACTACCCAAAGACCACTGCACTACCCTAAACCCTAAAACACTACCCCCAAACGACCCCCTACACTACCCAAAGACCACTGTACTACCCTAAACCCTAAAACACTAATGAGGCATGACGCCCTACACTACCCAAACACCACTGTACAACCCTAAACCCTAAAACACTACCTGCAGCACAACCCCCTACACTACCCAAAGACCACTACACTACCCTAAACCCTAAAACACTACCCCCAAACGACCCCCTACACTACCCAAAGACCACTGTACTACCCTAAGCCCTAAAACACGACCCCCTACACTACACAAATACCACTGCAGTATCCTAAACCCTAAAACACTACCCCAGCACAACCCCCTACAATACCCAAACACCACTGCACTACCCTAAACCCTAAAACACTACCAAGGCATGACCCCCTTCACTACCCAAACCACCTGCACAAGCCTAAACCCTAAAACACTACCACCAGCACAACCCCCTACAGTACTCAAAGACCACTGCACTACCCTAAAACACTACCCCTCACACGACCCCCTACACTACCCAAACACCACTGCACTACCCTAACCCCTAAAACACTCCCCCAGCACGACCCCCTACACTACCCAAACACCACTGCACTAACATAGACCCTAAAACACTATGCCAAGCATGATCCCCTACTCTACCCAAAGACCACTGTACTACCCTAAACCCTGAAACACGACCCCTACACTACACAAACGCCACTGCACTACCATAAACCCTAAAACACTACCCCGACACTACAGAAACACGACTGCACTACCCTTAAACCCTAAAACACTATCCCCAGCAAGACCCCGTACACTACACAAACAGCACTGCACTACCTTAAACCCTAAAACACTACCCCAGCACGACCCCCTACACTACCCAAACACCACTGCTTATCCTAAACCCTAAAACACTAACCCAGCAGTACCCCTCACACTGCCCGAACACCACTGCACTGCCCTAAACCCTAAAACACTACTCCCAGCAGTACCCCCTTCATTGCCCGAACACCACTGCACTGCCATAAACCCTAAAACACCACTCCCTGCACGAACCCCTTCACTGCCCAAACACCACTGCACTGCCCTAAACCCTAAAATACCAACACCCTGCATGAACCCCTACACTGCCCGAACACCACTGCACTGCCCTAAATCCTAAAACACCACCCCCTTGCACGATCCCCTACACCACACTAACACCACTGCACTATCCTAAACCCTAAAACACTACCCCCAGCATGACCCCCTACACTACCCGAACACCACTGCACTACCCTGAACCCTAAAACACTACCCAGCACGATCCCCTACACTACACAAACACCACTGCACTACCCTAAACCCTAAATCTACCTAAAGCATGACCCCCTACACAACACAAACACCACTGCACTACCCTAAACCCTAAACCTCTACCCCCAGCACGACCCCCTACACTACCCAAACACCACTGCATTGCACTAAACACAACCCCCAGCACGACACCCTACAACACCCAAACACCACTGCAGTACCCTAAACCCTAAATCTACCCTCAGCACGACCCCCTACACTACCCATAACACCACTGCTCTACTCTAAACCCTAAATCTACCCTCAGCACGACCCCCTACACTACTCAAAAACCACTGCACTGCCCTAAACCCTAAAACACTACCCCAGAACGATCCCCTACACTACACAAACACCACTGCATTACCCTAAACCCTAAATCTACCTCAAGCACGACCCCCTACACAACACAAACACCACTGCACTACCCTAAACCCTAAATCTACCCTCAGCACGACCCCCTACACTACCCATAACACCACTGCTCTACTCTAAACCCTAAATCTACCCTCAGCACGACCCCCTACACTACTCAAAAACCACTGCACTGCCCTAAACCCTAAAACACTACCCCAGAACGATCCCCTACACTACACAAACACCACTGCATTACCCTAAACCCTAAATCTACCTCAAGCACGACCCCCTACACAACACAAACACCACTGCACTACCCTAAACCCTAAACCACTACCCCAGCCCGACCCCCTACACTACCCAAACACCACTGCACTGCCCTAAACCCTAAAACACTACCCCAGCACGACCCCCTATATTACCAAAACAGCACTGCACTACACTAAACCCTAAAATACTTCCCCAGCACGACTCCCTAAACTACCCAAACACCACTGCACTACCCTAAACCCTAAATCTACCCCCAGCACGACCCTCTACACTACCCAAACACCACTGCACTACCCTAAAGCCTAAATCAACCCTCAGCACGACCCCCTACACTACCCAAACACCACTGCAGTACCCTAAATCCTAAAACACTACCCCCAGCATGACCCCCTACACTACCCAAACACGACAGCACTACCGAACACCCTAAAATACTACCCCAGCATGACCCCCTACACTACCCAAACACCACTGCACTACCCTAAACCCTAAAACACTACCCCCAACAGTACCCCCTACACTACCCAAACACCACTGCAGTACCCTAAACCCCAAACCACTACCCCAGCACGACCCCCTACACTACCCAAACACCACTGCACTGCCCTAAACCCTAAAACACTACCCCCAGCATGACCCACTATACTACCCAAACACCACTACACTACACTAAATCCTAAAACACTCCCCCCAGCATGACTCCCTACACTACCCAAACACCACTGCACTACCCTAAACCCTAAATCTACCCCCAGCACGACCCCTACACTACCCAAACACCACTGCACTATTCTAAACCCTAAATCTACCCTCAGCACGACCCCCTACTCTACTCAAAAACCACTGAACTACCCTAAACCCTAAGACACTACCCCAGCACGACCCCCTACACTACCCAAACACCACTGCACTGCCCTAAACCCTAAAACACTACCCCAGCACGATTCCCTACACTACACAAACACCACTGCACTACCCTAAACCCTAAATCTACCCCCAGCACGACTCCCTACACTCCCCAAACACCACTGCACTACCCTAAACCCTAAATCTACCGCCAGCACGAACCCCTACACTACCGAAACACCACTGCACTACCCTAAACCCTAAATCTACCCTTAGCATGACCCCCTACACTACTCAAACACCACTGCACCATCCTAAACCCTAATCCACTATCCCCAGCACGACCCCCTACACTACCCAAACACCACTGCACTGCCATAAACACTAACCCCAGCACGACACCCTACACTACCCAAACACAACTCCAATACCCTAAACCCTAAAACACTCCCCAGCACCACTCCCTGCACTACCCAAACACCACTGCACTACCCTCAACCCTAAAACACTACCCCCAGCATGACCCACTACTCTACCCGAACACCACTGCACTACCCTAAACCCTAAAACACTACCCCCAGCACGACCCCCTACACCACCCAAACACCACTGCACTACCCTAAACCCTAAAACACTACCCTCAGCACGACCCCCTAAACTACCCGAACACCACTGCACTACCCTGAACTCTAAAACACTACCCCAGCACGATCCCCTACTCTACACAAACACCACTGCACTACCCTAAACCCTAAATCTACCTAAAGCACGACCCCTACACAACACAAACCCCACTGCACTACCCTAAACCCTAAACCACTACCCCCAGCACGACCCCCTACACTACCCAAACACCACTGCACTGCACTAAACACTACACCCAGCACGACACCCTACACTACCCAAACAAAACTGCAATACCCTAAACCCTAAAACACTCCCCCAGCACGACTCCCTACACTCCCCAAACACCACTGCACCACCCTAAACCCTAAATCTACCGCCAGCACGACTCCCTACACTACCGAAACACCACTGCTCTACCCTAAATCCTAAATCTAACCTTAGCATGACCCCCTACACTACTCAAACACCACTGCACTATCCTAAACCCTAATCCACTATCCCCAGCACGACCCCCTACACTACCCAAACACCACTGCACTGCCCTAAACACTAACCCCAGCACGACACCCTACACTACCCAAACACAACTCCAATACCCTAGACCCTAAAACACTCCCCAGCACCACTCCCTGCACTACCCAAACACCACTGCACTACCCTAAACCCTAAAACACTACCCCCAGCATGACCCCCTACTCTACCCGAACACCACTGCACTACCCTAAACCCTAAAACACTACCCCCAGCACAACCCCCTACACCACCCAAACACCACTGCACTACCCTAAACCCTAAAACACTACCCTCAGCACGACCCCCTAAACTACCCTAACACCACTGCATTACCCTAAACCCTAAAACACTACCTACAGAACGACCACCTACACTACCAAAACACCACTGCACTACCCTAAGCCCTAAAACACTACCCCAACCCCCTACACTACCCAAACACCACTGCACTGCCCTAAACCCTAAACCCTAAAACACTACCCCCAGCACGACCCCTACACTGGATGAACACCACTGCACTACCCTAAACCCTAAAACACTCCCCCCAGCACGACTCCCTACACTCCCCAAACACCACTGCACTACCCTAAACCCTAAATCTACCCCCAGCACGACCCCCTACACTACCGAAACACCACTGTACTACCCTAAACCCTAAATCTACCCTCAGCACGACCCCCTACACTACTCAAAAACCACTGCAGTACCCTAAACCCTAAAGCTACCCCCAGCCCGACCCCCTACACTACTCAAACACCACTGCACTATCCTAAACCCTAAAACACTACCCCCAGCATGACCCCCTACACTACCCGAACACCACTGCACTACCCTGAACCCTAAAACACTACCCCAGCACGATCCCCTACACTACACAAACACCACTGCACTACCCTAAACCCTAAATCTACCTAAAGCACAACCCCTACACAACACAAACACCACTGCACTACCCTAAGCCCTAAACCACTACCCCCAGCACGACCCCCTACACTACCCAAACACCACTGCACTGCACTAAACACTACACCCAGCACGACACCCTACACTACCCAAACAAAACTGCAATACCCTAAACCCTAAAACACTCCCCCAGCACGACTCCCTACACTCCCCAAACACCACTGCACTACCCTAAACCCTAAATCTACCGCCAGTACGACCCCCTACACTACCGAAACACCACTGCACTACCCTAAACCCTAAATCTACCCTTAGCATGACCCCCTACACTACTCAAACACCACTGCACTATCCTAAACCCTAATCCACTATCCCCAGCACGACCCCCTACACTACCCAAACACCACTGCACTGCCCTAAACACTAACCCCAGCACGACACCCTACACTACCCAAACACAACTCCAATACCCTAGACCCTAAAACACTCCCCAGCACCACTCCCTGCACTACCCAAACACCACTGCACTACCCTAAACCCTAAAACACTACCCCCAGCATGACCCCCTACTCTACCCGAACACCACTGCACTACCCTAAACCCTAAAACACTACCCCCAGCACAACCCCCTACACCACCCAAACACCACTGCACTACCCTAAACCCTAAAACACTACCCTCAGCACGACCCCCTAAACTACCCTAACACCACTGCATTACCCTAAACCCTAAAACACTACCTACAGAACGACCACCTACACTACCAAAACACCACTGCACTACCCTAAGCCCTAAAACACTACCCCAACCCCCTACACTACCCAAACACCACTGCACTGCCCTAAACCCTAAACCCTAAAACACTACCCCCAGCACGACCCCTACACTGGATGAACACCACTGCACTACCCTAAACCCTAAAACACTCCCCCCAGCACGACTCCCTACACTCCCCAAACACCACTGCACTACCCTAAACCCTAAATCTACCCCCAGCACGACCCCCTACACTACCGAAACACCACTGTACTACCCTAAACCCTAAATCTACCCTCAGCACGACCCCCTACACTACTCAAAAACCACTGCAGTACCCTAAACTCTAAAGCTACCCCCAGCCCGACCCCCTACACTACTCAAACACCACTGCACTATCCTAAACCCTAAAACACTACCCCCAGCATGACCCCCTACACTACCCGAACACCACTGCACTACCCTGAACCCTAAAACACTACCCCAGCACGATCCCCTACACTACACAAACACCACTGCACTACCCTAAACCCTAAATCTACCTAAAGCACAACCCCTACACAACACAAACACCACTGCACTACCCTAAGCCCTAAACCACTACCCCCAGCACGACCCCCTACACTACCCAAACACCACTGCACTGCACTAAACACTACACCCAGCACGACACCCTACACTACCCAAACAAAACTGCAATACCCTAAACCCTAAAACACTCCCCCAGCACGACTCCCTACACTCCCCAAACACCACTGCACTACCCTAAACCCTATATCTACCGCCAGCACAACCCCCTACACTACCGAAACACCACTGCACTACCCTAAACCCTAAATCTACCCTTAGCATGACCCCCTACACTACTCAAACACCACTGCACTATCCTAAACCCTAATCCACTATCCCCAGCACGACCCCCTACACTACCCAAACACCACTGCACTGCCCTAAACACTAACCCCAGCACGACACCCTACACTACCCAAACACAACTCCAATACCCTAAACCCTAAAACACTCCCCAGCACCACTCCCTGCACTACCCAAACACCACTGCACTACCCTAAACCCTAAAACACTACCCCCAGCATGACCCACTACTCTACCCGAACACCACTGCACTACCCTAAACCCTAAAACACTACCCCCAGCACGACCCCCTACACCACCCAAACACCACTGCACTACCCTAAACCCTAAAACACTACCCTCAGCACGACCCCCTAAACTACCCGAACACCACTGCACTACCCTGAACTCTAAAACACTACCCCAGCACGATCCCCTACACTACACAAACACCACTGCACTACCCTAAACCCTAAATCTACCTAAAGCACGACCCCTACACAACACAAACACCACTGCACTACCCTAAACCCTAAACCACTACCCCCAGCACGACCCCCTACACTACCCAAACACCACTGCACTGCACTAAACACTACACCCAGCACGACACCCTACACTACCCAAACAAAACTGCAATACCCTAAACCCTAAAACACTCCCCCAGCACGACTCCCTATACTCCCCAAACACCACTGCACCACACTAAACCCTAAATCTACCGCCAGCACGACTCCCTACACTACCGAAACACCACTGCTCTACCCTAAATCCTAAATCTACCCTTAGCACGACCCCCTACACTACTCAAACACCACTGCACTATCCTAAACCCTAATCCACTATCCCCAGCACGACCTCCTACACTACCCAAACACCACTGCACTGCCCTAAACACTAACCCCAGCACGACACCCTACACTACCCAAACACAACTCCAATACCCTAGACCCTAAAACACTCCCCAGCATGACCCCCTACACTACCCAAACACCACTGCACTACCCTAAACCCTAAAACACTACCCCCAGCATGACCCCCTACTCTACCCGAACACCACTGCACTACCCTAAACCCTAAAACACTACCCCCAGCACGACCCCCTAAACTACCCTAACACCACTGCATTACCCTAAACCCTAAAACACTACCTACAGCACGACCACCTACACTACCAAAACACCACTGCACTACCCTAAGCCCTAAAACACTACCCCAACCCCCTACACTACCCAAACACCACTGCACTGCCCTAAACCCTAAAACACTACCCCCAGCACGACCCCTACACTGGATGAACACCACTGCACTGCCCTAAATCTTAAAACACTACCCCCAGCACGACCCCCTACACGACCCAAACACCAGTGCACTACCCTAAACCCTAAAACACTACCCTCAGCACGACCCGCTACACTACACAAACACCAATGCACTACCCTAGACCCAAGAACACTAATGAGGCATGACCCCCTACACTACCCAAACACCACTTACTACCCTAAACCCTAAAACACTACCCGCAGCAAGACCCCCTACACTACACAAACACCACTGCATTACCCTAAACCCTAAAACACTACCTACAGCACGACCACCTACACTACCAAAACACCACTGCACTACCCTAAGCCCTAAAACACCACCCCAACCCCCTACACTACCCAAACACCACTGCACTGCCCTAAACCCTAAAACACTACCCCCAGCACGACCCCTACACTGGATGAACACCACTGCACTGCCCTAAATCTTAAAACACTACCCCCAGCACGACCCCCTACACGACCCAAACACCAGTGCACTACCCTAAACCCTAAAACACTACCCTCAGCACGACCCGCTACACTACACAAACACCAATGCACTACCCTAAACCCAAGAACACTAATGAGGCATGACCCCTACACTACCCAAACACCACTTACTACCCTAAACCCTAAAACACTACCCGCAGCAAGACCCCCTACACTACCCAAAGACCACTGCACTACCCTAAACCCTAAAACACTACCCCCAAACGACCCCCTACACAACCCAAAGACCACTGTTCTACCCTAAACCCAAAAACACTAATGAGGCATGACGCCCTACACTACCCAAACACCACTGCACAACCCTAAACCCTAAAACACTACCTGCAGCACAACCCCCTACACTACTCAAAGACCACTGCACTACGTTAAACCCTAAAACACTACCCCAAACGACCCCCTACACTACCCAAAGACCACTGTACTACCCTAAACCCTAGAACATGACCCCCTACACTACACAAACACCACTGCAGTATCCTAAACCCTAAAACACTACCCCCTACACTACCCAAACACAACTGCACTACTCTAAACCCTAAAACACGACCCCTACACTGCACAAACACAACTGCACTCCCCTAAACCCAAAAACACTACCCCCACACGACACCCTACACTACCCAAACACCACTGCACTACCCTAAACCCTTAAACACTACCACCAGCATGACACCCTACACTACACAAGCACCCCTGCACTACCTTAAACTCTAAAACACTACCCCCAGCATAACACCCTACACTACCCAAACATACCTGCACTACCCTAAACCCTAAAACACGACCACCAGCACGACTCCCTACACTACCCAAACACCACTGCACTACCCTAAACCCTAAAACACTACCCCAGCACGATCCCCTATACTACACAAACACCACTGCACTACCCTAAACCCTAAAACACTACCCCAGCACGATCCCCTACACTACACAAACACCACTGTACTACCCTAAAACCTAAAACATTACACCCAGCACGACCCCTTCACTACCCAAACACAACTGCACTACCCTAAACCCAAAAACACTACACCCAGCACAACCCCCTACACTACACAAACACCAATGCACTACCCTAAACCCTAAATATGAGCCCCTACACTACACAAACTCCACTGCACTACCCTAAACCCTAAGACACTACCCACAGCATGACCCTCTACAATACACAAACACCGCTGCACTACCCTAAACCCAAAACACTACCTCCTACACTACAAAAACACCACTGCACTACCCTGAACCCTAAAACACTAACAAAAACATGACCCTCTACACGACACAAACACCACTGCACTACCCTAAACCATAAAACACTACCCCCTACACTACATAAACACCACTGCACTACCCTAAACCCTAAACCACTACCCCCAGCATGACCCCCTACACTACCCAAACACCACTGCATTGCACTAAACACTACCCCCAGCACGACACCCTACACTACCCAAACACCACTGCAATACCCTAAACCCTAAAACACTCCCCCAGCACGACTCCCTACACTCCCCAAACACCACTGCACTACCCTAAACCCTAAATCTACCGCCAGCACGAACCCCTACACTACCGAAACACCACTGCACTACCCTAAACCCTAAATCTACCCTTAGCATGACCCCCTACACTACTCAAACACCACTGCACTATCCTAAACCCTAATCCACTATCCCCAGCACGACCCCCTACACTACCCAAACACCACTGCACTGCCGTAAACACTAACCCCAGCACGACACCCTACACTACCCAAACACAACTCCAATACCCTAAACCCTAAAACACTCCCCAGCACCACTCCCTGCACTACCCAAACACCACTGCACTACCCTCAACCCTAAAACACTACCCCCAGCATGACCCACTACTCTACCCGAACACCACTGCACTACCCTAAACCCTAAAACACTACCCCCAGCACGACCCCCTACACCACCCAAACACCACTGCACTACCCTAAACCCTAAAACACTACCCTCAGCACGACCCCCTAAACTACCCGAACACCACTGCACTACCCTGAACTCTAAAACACTACCCCAGCATGATCCCCTACACTACACAAACACCACTGCACTACCCTAAACCCTAAATCTACCTAAAGCACGACCCCTACACAACACAAACCCCACTGCACTACCCTAAACCACTACCCCCAGCACGACCCCCTACACTACCCAAACACCACTGCACTGCACTAAACACTACACCCAGCACGACACCCTACACTACCCAAACAAAACTGCAATACCCTAAACCCTAAAACACTCCCCCAGCACGACTCCCTACACTCCCCAAACACCACTGCACCACCCTAAACCCTAAATCTATCGCCAGCACGACTCCCTACACTACCGAAACACCACTGCTCTACTCTAAATCCTAAATCTACCCTTAGCACGACCCCCTACACTACTCAAACACCACTGCACTATCCTAAACCCTAATCCACTATCCCCAGCACGACCCCCTACACTACCCAAACACCACTGCACTGCCCTAAACACTAACCCCAGCACGACACCCTACACTACCCAAACACAACTCCAATACCCTAGACCCTAAAACACTCCCCAGCACCACTCCCTGCACTACCCAAACACCACTGCACTACCCTAAACCCTAAAACACTACCCCCAGCATGACCCCCTACTCTACCCGAACACCACTGCACTACCCTAAACCCTAAAACACTACCCCCAGCACAACCC
Source organism: Triturus cristatus (assembly GCF_964204655.1). NCBI lineage: Eukaryota > Metazoa > Chordata > Amphibia > Caudata > Salamandridae > Triturus > Triturus cristatus. The sequence continues at coordinate 662,469,657 of NC_140579.1, read as the reverse complement.
CCTACACCACCCAAACACCACTGCACTACCCTAAACCCTAAAACACTACCCTCAGCACGACCCCCTAAACTACCCTAACACCACTGCATTACCCTAAACCCTAAAACACTACCTACAGAACGACCACCTACACTACCAAAACACCACTGCACTACCCTAAGCCCTAAAACACTACCCCAACCCCCTACACTACCCAAACACCACTGCACTGCCCTAAACCCTAAACCCTAAAACACTACCCCCAGCACGACCCCTACACTGGATGAACACCACTGCACTGCCCTAAATCTTAAAACACTACCCCCAGCACGACCCCCTACACGACCCAAACACCAGTGCACTACCCTAAACCCTAAAACACTACCCCCAGCACGACCCGCTACACTACACAAACACCAATGCACTACCCTAAACCCAAGAACACTAATGAGGCATGACCCCCTACACTACCCAAACACCACTTACTACCCTAAACCCTAAAACACTACCCGCAGCAAGACCCCCTACACTACCCAAAGACCACTGCACTACCCTAAACCCTAAAACACTACCCCCAAACGACCCCCTACACAACCCAAAGACCACTGTTCTACCCTAAACCCAAAAATACTAATGAGGCATGACGCCCTACACTACCCAAACACCACTGCACAACCCTAAACCCTAAAACACTACCTGCAGCACAACCCCCTACACGACTCAAAGACCACTGCACTACGTTAAACCCTAAAACACCACCCCAAACGACCCCCTACACTACCCAAAGACCACTGTACTACCCTAAACCCTAAAACATGACCCCCTATACTACACAAACACCACTGCAGTATCCTAAACCCTAAAACACTACCCCCTACACTACCCAACTACAACTGCACTACTCTAAACCCTAAAACACGACCCCTACACTGCACAAACACAACTGCACTCCCCTAAACCCAAAAACACTACCCCCACACGACACCCTACACTACCCAAACACCACTGCACTACCCTAAACCCTTAAACACTACCACCAGCATGACACCCTACACTACACAAGCACCCCTGCACTACCTTAAACCCTAAAACACTACCCCCCCCCCCCCCCCCCAAGAGGAGGAGCCTAGCGCTTGACCAAGATGGCCGCGTGAGCTTAGAGCTCCCGAGACCCTCGCGCCCTCCGTCGACTATCCTGTCACTAATCCTGCTGGTATGCATGGCACCGTGTTGCTGAGTTGTCAGGGAGGCGATTGATGCTACCCGCGGTCGGATCGCCCATCGGGAACCGGACTTATGACTGGCGAAAGATTGCGGCCTAACTCCCGGAGATGCCAGGGGCTAGAGTTGGCAGGATGCCCGACTCCTAGTTGATCAACAACGGCCTGGTGAGGTGTGAACTGTCGGACGGAGGCCCTCGCTCTTTCACTTTCGATTTCGTTCCCTTTGTCTGCCCGGACACTGTAGAGCTCTGGGTGGCTTTATAACCCCAAGGACGCTCGGCGGGCTACTCTGGCAGCACAAGGCGGACCTGCTCACTCCTTATTCCTCTCTCTGAGAGGGAACGGTCTTCACTGCATTGGACTGCCTGGAGTCCATTATGTCGGGCAAAGCAGAAGGGGATCGGCTGAAGACTAAGTCCACCAGGCGGGGAACGTATTCCCAAGTCAACAGTATGGACCGCTACGCCCTCCTGAAGACATCGCCGAGTGGATCGAGCCAGGCGCCGGATGCCCAGAAGGAGGACTCGCCTGGGACACCGGAGCTCTCCCTGCAGGATGTCATGGGCGCGCTTGATGGGATGCAGACCTCGATGGGGAGGCAATTCGAGGCCCTGGCGCATAAGGTGGATGCCATCCTGGTGGATGTCAACTTGATCCGCTCGGACCTGGGCAAGACAAACGAACGCGTTAAGGACCTGGACCACAAGACCACGGGCCTCACTGATGATGTTGCGGATTTGCAGAACGAGGTCCGGAAGCTGAGGGCCGAGAGTGACCTCGCCGCCCGCCGGCTGGAGGACTTCGAGAGCCGGTCCAGGCGCAACAACGTGCGCGTCATCGGGGTCCCGGAGTCCTCGGATGAGGCTTCGACGGACCTGCTTGTGGAAGATTTGGTCCTCAATCATCTGAAGCCTAAGGGCCTTGGAAAGTTTTTTGCGGTGGAAAGGGCCCATAGGGTGCCGGGCGGACGTCCCAAGGCGGGTGCCCCGCCGCGGCCGATTGTCGCCCGGCTCTTTCATTTTCGAGATCGGGACGCTATCCTGCAAGCTTCGAGGGTGACGGGCCCAGTCCCCTTCCAGAATGCGTCGGTGAATTTTTATCCGGACTTCACCCAGCAGGTGCAGAGACAGAGACAGAGCTTCCTGGGGGTGAAGCGGAGACTTCGGGAACTGGACCTGAAGTATGCCATGCTTTTCCCCGCCAGACTACGGGTGGTGCATGAAGATCGGACATTCTTTTTTGACTCTCCTGTTATGGCCGACGAATGGCTGGACGCTTTGCCCCGGCGACGGACCGGGGACGACACAGCCGAGCATGGAGACAGTGTCCGGGATGGACAGGGCTGAAATCTTAAAGCCGGCCTGACTTGATTTGACCATACTTGAAGATTTGAACAGAGTGCAGTAACTGTGGAGGGTTGCGGGAGGACGAGGGGTGCTCTTTTCCTCCCTTAGGGTACTTTTTGTAGATTTTTGTTTTTGTAGGGCGACAGGCACACTGCAAGTTGGGGGGGCTTTTTAAGCTGCAGCAGGGGTGCAAGGTGGGGGGAGGTATGGGGATTTTGAGTTTGTTGTTGGGGGGTTTATTTCTGCAAGGCATGATGATTATCCTCAGGACTGTTCCATGGTGGCGCCTCGGGTGTGGGGTGGGCCTCTTTCCGTTTGAGGATGGGGGGTAGAGGCTTAAGTGTTATAAGCTGGAATGTTAATGGTTTGGGGGATCGCATCAAGAGGGGGATTGTTTTGCAACTTCTGAAACGTTCAATGCCAGACGTTGTCCTGCTGCAGGAGACGCATCTCATAGGCAATACGTGCTATGCCCTGAATAGGAAGGGGTATAAATTCATTGCACACTCGGGATTCTCTTCTGGGTCCAGGGGTGTGGGCATCCTCGTTAGAGCATCGTTGCCTTTTGAGGTGGACTCCACCATTGTTGACGATAGGGGGAGGTTTGTGGCGGTGGCGGGGAGGTGGGAAGGAAGGACTTTGGTTTTGGTTTCGGTTTATGTCCCGCCGGCCCTGCAGGCCTCCGCATTTGCTGAACTGGGCAGGGCTTTGCTGACTCTCCCGGGGGGAATGCTGGTAGTGGGAGGGGATTTCAACGCTGTGGGTTCCGGACTGTTGGATAGATACCCGCCCAGGGACACAGGGGGGGCTCAGAAATGGCTTCCAGACTTCCTGGATACGTTTGGTCTGATAGACTGCTGGAGGCTCCGGCACCCCACACAGAGTCAATACACGTTTCACTCCGGGGCGCATGGTAGCCTCTCCAGGATTGACTACCTGCTCACTCTGGCCGCACATGCCTCGTTGATATCCGAGGCGAGGCACATGGCACGTGGTATCTCTGATCACTCGCCAGTGTGGATCCGGCTGGATCTAGGTCGGGAGGGAGGAGGGAGGGTGGCCCCCATCAACCCATGGTATTTCCGAGACCCCAAGATGCGCAGCGCCCTGGTTAAAAAGGTAGATAATTACTTTAAGGACAATCTGGGAACCGTGGACTTGGCGGTGTCGCTGTGGGAAGCTTTTAAGACCGTGCTTCGGGGGGAGGCCCTCTCCCTGGTGGTGGCTGCCAAGAACCGGAGGGATTGCGAGGTGCGGCAAGTGGAGGAGGAGATTGCGGCCCTTGAGGGGGATATGGAGGAGGATGTTACAGAGTCCTCATTGCATGAGCTTTGCCTGAAGCAGGCGGAGTATAGGGACCTGGTGACGAACGCCGCCAAGACCCTCAGCAGGGAACAACAGGGCCGCCTTTATGACGTTGGGGATAAGGCAGGGAAACTCCTGGCGTGGTTGGACAGGAAAGAACGGGTCAATAGAGTGGTGCCAGAGTTGATTGGAGAGGGGGGAGAGGCGATTGTGGAACCTGAGGGGATTGTGGAGTGTTTCGCGGAGTATTTTCATAGGGTTTATTCCTCTGTGTCGGACAGGCCGCCCGAGGACTCGTCTGATCTCCTCCGTGATATCGAGTTGCCCTGCCTCTCTGACATAGATAGGGACGATTTGGATGGTGACATCACGATTGACGAGGTGGCGGGGGCGATTCGCGCGTTGAACTCGGGTAAGGCCTCTGGACCGAACGGACTGCCGATCGACCTGTACAAATTGTTCCCGGATAGGGTCGCCCCTCACCTGCGCGCCATGTTTTTGGAGGCGCGGGGGGATGGGATCCTTCCGTTGGATCAGCGGCTGGCGTCGATCGTGGTCATACATAAAGAGGGTAAACCCCGAGATAGATGCGCCTCCTATCGGCCCATTTCACTCCTCAACGCTGAGCCGAAAATTCTGGCCAAACTCCTGGCTACCCGTTTGATTAGGGTACTTGGCGATTTGGTCCATCCGGATCAATCTGGCTTTATCCCGCACCGAAACACAGCATTGAACCTTAGGCGGCTACATGGCGTCATCGCCAGGGCGGACACGCTGCGTGAACCGGCTGTTGTGGCATCCCTTGATGCCACGATGGCCTTTGACACGGTGGAGTGGGCATATTTATGGGCCGTGCTGGCCAAGTTTGGTTTCGGTCGCGGGTTTGTGAGTTGGGTTCGGTTGCTGTACGAGGGGCCACTAGCGAATGTTGTGGTGAATGGTCGGGCATCTACTCCGTTTCAGCTTGGTAGGGGTACTCGGCAGGGCTGCCCCCTGTCGCCTCTGTTGTTCGCCCTCGCCCTCGAACCGTTGGCTGCGTGGATACGTTGGCACCCGGATATACGGGGCCTTCGGTGGTCGCCTGATCACGAGGACCGTATTTCGCTTTATGCCGATGATATCCTGCTGTATCTTGCCTCACCTAAGAAGTCACTTATAGTGGTCTGTGACGTACTCGCATCGTTCGGCAGGAACTCGGGGCTTGTGATTAATTGGGGCAAATCGTACTTGTACGTTCTTAGTGGCGAGGTCCCACCGATCCCTAGAGCATGTTCGATACAGGTTGCCCAGCAGGGCTTCGTGTATTTGGGGATTTTTATATCCATGGATCCTGCTGTGCGCTATGAGAGGAATCTGCTCCCCCCCTTGGCACGCTTGAGGCGAGATGTTGAAGGTTGGCGGAGGCTGCCGCTCTCCCTTGTTGGGCGTGCGGCCCTGTTCAAAATGATGTCTCTTCCCCGCTTCCTCTACGCCCTCCAGAACACCTTGGACTGGGTACCGGCCAAATACTTTCGGGAGGTCGAAGGCCTCCAACGGACGTTGCTGTGGGATGGGCGGCCGCGAATAGCTATTTCAAAGTTGACGCTCCCATGGTACGATGGGGGCATTGCGCTCCCGGACATCCGACGGTACTATTGAGCCACGCAGCTGAGCGCGATCAACCATGGGTTTTATGGCCCTGCCCTCAGCCCTGGGTATGCCATGGATAGGTGGCTGCTGCGCGGCGACAACTACTACAGGGCGTTGTATTCGCGGTCCTTAGACTCGTCCCTCACGGGGCCCACAGGTGTGGCGGTGCGCGTATGGAAGATGGCGACCGACTCGCTGGGCTGGAAGGATAGGCTAACCCTCGCTACCCCATTGTTTGAATCGGAAAGATTGGGAAGACTCTGGCATACGAAGGGCTTTGATAAGTGGGATCTGATAGGTATATCCAAGGTGGGAGATGTGCTGCATAAGGGGAGGGTGAAGTCCTTCGAGGAGTTGCAGACTGAGTTTGAGCTAGGGCCCTCAGAGTATTTTAGGTATATCCAGCTGCGTCACGCCCTCCGATCAGTCCTCGTGGAGGGTGAGAAGGTGCCGGAGTCCTCTCCCCTTGAGGACCGAGTCCTTGATGGTCATATGCCCGAGAGCACGATTTCGCTCATATATAAGAAGTTGATAAACGTCCGGGCAGACTTGCTATTGGGGCTGAGAGAACAGTGGACCAGGGATGGCCTTGAGTTGGATAATGAGGACTGGCAGTCAGCGGTTTCTTCGCCTAAGGAGGTTGCGATCCCGTCGCGTCTGAGGCTGGTGCAGCTTAAAATACTGCACCGGGTGTATGTGACGGGGCCAAGGCTGGTCCACATGGGATTCTCGGAGGACGGCCTGTGCAGAAGGGGATGTGGTATGGTGGGTACTTTCCTGCACATCATTTGGAAATGTGGTGTCATTGTGGAGTTCTGGAGGAGAGTCCATGCAGTTATGGGGGAGGTGACGGGCATTGTGGTACAGCCGGAGGCGCGGTGCTGCCTCCTGAACGTCTGGGGGCCCACTGACCTCGATGAGGCGCAGACCCAATGGGTGACTCTGGGTAACATGGTAGCTAAAAGGGATATCGCGCGATTATGGGGCTCCTCGGGACCCCCTACACTGACCGCGTGGAAGGAGAACATGGATTGGAGCATGTTTAGGGAGAAGACGGTCTACTGCTCTAGAGGTCGCCCCCGGAAGTGGCATGCCATCTGGGGGCGGTGGAACCAATACAGGGGGGGAATATGTCTTGCCCCGGAACTGGAACCTCCCGAGGAACAGCTTTCCCCCTGACCTACTTTCCAGCACAGTTTGGTTTTAGTAACCGTTCTGGGCCTCTGCTGTTCCCCTTCTTCCTCCGCACACAGTCTTATACTTAGTAGATGAGTGGGGTCCGGCCTTCCCTGGGGGCTTTCGCCATGGGCTTTCAATGTTCTGCCTTGCTGGGGTTTGTTGTGTGTTTTTTCTGTGTTTATTTAAAATTGGACCTTTGCATTACTCTTTGAACTGTATTGGGGACACATCACTGTATCCAACTTGCAATGCTGCCGAACCTTCGGGCTGTCGGCTGAATAGCTGTGTCCTGAATTTCGAAATAAAGGTTTTCAAAAAAAAAAAAAAAACACTACCCCCAGCATAACACCCTACACTACCCAAACATACCTGCACTACCCTAAACCCTAAAACACGACCACCAGCACGACTCCCTATACTACCCAAACACCACTGCACTACCCTAAACCCTAAAACACTACCCCATCACGATCCCCTATACTACACAAACACCACTGCACTACCCTAAACCCTAAAACACTACCCCAGCACGATCCCCTACACTACACAAACACCACTGTACTACCCTAAAACCTAAAACATTACACCCAGCACGACCCCTTCACTACCCAAACACAACTGCACTACCCTAAACCCAAAAACACTACACCCAGCACAACCCCCTACACTACACAAACACCACTGCACTACCCTAAACCCTAAATATGAGCCCCTACACTACACAAACTCCACTGCACTACCCTAAACCCTAAGACACTACCCACAGCATGACCCTCTACAATACACAAACACCGCTGCACTGCCCTAAACCCCAAAATACTACCTCCTACACTACAAAAACACCACTGCACTACCCTGAACCCTAAAACACTAACACCAACATGACCCTCTACACGACACAAACACCACTGCACTACCCTAAACCATAAAACACTACCCCCTACACTACATAAACACCACTGCACTACCCTAAACCCTAAACCACTACCCCCAGCATGACCCCCTACACTACCCAAACACCACTGCATTGCACTAAACACTACCCCCAGCACGACTCCCTATACTACCCAAACACCACTGCACTACCCTAAACACTAAAACACTACCCCAGCACGATCCCCTATACTACACAAACACCACTGCACTACCCTAAACCCTAAAACACTACCCCAGCACGATCCCCTACACTACACAAACACCACTGTACTACCCTAAAACCTAAAACATTACACCCAGCACGACCCCTTCACTACCCAAACACAACTGCACTACCCTAAACCCAAAAACACTACAACCAGCACAACCCCCTACACTACACAAACACCACTGCACTACCCTAAACCCTAAATATGAGCCCCTACACTACACAAACTCCACTGCACTACCCTAAACCCTAAGACACTACCCACAGCATGACCCTCTACAATACACAAACACCGCTGCACTACCCTAAACCCCAAAACACTACCTCCTACACTACAAAAACACCACTGCACTACCCTGAACCCTAAAACACTAACACCAACATGACCCTCTACATGACACAAACACCACTGCACTACCCTAAACCATAAAACACTACCCCCTACACTACATAAACACCACTGCACTACCCTAAACCCTAAACCACTACCCCCAGCATGACCCCCTACACTACCCAAACACCACTGCATTGCACTAAACACTACCCCCAGCACGACACCCTACACTACCCAAACACCACTGCAATACCCTAAACCCTAAAACACTCCCCCAGCACGACTCCCTACACTCCCCAAACACCACTGCACTACCCTAAACCCTAAATCTACCCCCAGCACGACCCCCTACACTACCCATAACACCACTGCTCTACTCTAAACCCTAAATCTTCCCTCATCACGACCCCCTACACTACTCAAAAACCACTGCACTGCCCTAAACCCTAAAACACTACCCCAGCACGATCCCCTACACTACACAAACACCACTGCATTTCCCTAAACCCTAAATCTACCTCAAGCACGACCCCCTACACAACACAAACACCACTGCACTACACTAAACCCTAAACCACTACCCCCAGCCCGACCCCCTACACTACCCAAACACCACTGCACTACCCTAAACCCTAAAACACTACCCCAGCACGACCCCCTATATTACCAAAACACCACTGCACTACACTAAACCCTAAAATACTTCCCCAGCACGACTCCCTAAACTACCCAAACACCACTGCACTACCCTAAACCCTAAATCTACCCCCAGCACGACCCTCTACACTACCCAAACACCACTGCACTACCCTAAAGCCTAAATCAACCCTCAGCACGACCCCCTACACTACCCAAACACCACTGCAGTACCCTAAACCCTAAAACACTACCCCCAGCATGACCCCCTACACTACCCAAACACCACTGCACTACCGAAAACCCGAAAATACTACCCCAGCACGACCTCCTACACTACCCAAACACCACTGCACTACCCTAAACCCTAAAACACTACCCCAACAGTACCCCCTACAATACCCAAATACCACTGCACTATCCTAAACCCTAAACCACTACCCCAGCACGACCCCCTACACTACCCAAACACCACTGCACTGCCCTAAACCCTAAAACACTAACCCCAGCATGACCCACTATACTACCCAAACACCACTGCACTACCCTAAATCCTAAAACACTCCCCCCCGCATGACTCCCTACACTACCCAAACACCACTGCACTACCCTAAACCCTAAATCTACCCCCACCTCGACCCCTACACTACCCAAACACCACTGTACTATTCTAAACCCTAAATCTACCCTCAGCATGACCCCCTACTCTACTCAAAAACCACTGAACTACCCTAAACCCTAAGACACTACCCCAGCACGACCCCCTACACTACCCAAACACCAATGCACTGCCCTAAACCCTAAAACACTACCCCAGCACGATCCCCTACACTACACAAACACCAGTGCACTACCCTAAACCCTAAATCTACCTCAAGCACGACCCCCTACACAACATAAACACCACTGCACTACCCTAAACCACAACCCCCAGCACGACCCCCTACAATACCCAAACACCTCTGCACTGCCCTAAACACTACCCCCAGCACGACACCCTACACTACACAAACACCACTGCACTACCCTAAACCCTAAAACACTCCCCCCAGCACGACTCCCCTCACTCCCCAAACACCACTGTACTACCCTAAACCCTAAATCTACCCCAGCACGACCCCCTACACTACCAAAACACCACTGTACTACCCTAAACCCTAAATCTACCCTCAGCACAACCCCCTACACTACTCAAAAACCACTGCAGTACCCTAAACCCTAAATCTACCCCCAGCCCGACCCCCTACACTACTCGAACACCACTGCACTATCCTAAACCCTAAAACACTACCCCCAGCATGACCCCCTACACTACCCGAACACCACTGCACTACCCTGAACCCTAAAACACTACCCCAGCACGATCCCCTACACTACACAAACACCACTGCACTACCCTAAACCCTAAATCTGCCTAAAGCACGACCCCTACACAACACAAACACCACTGCACTACCCCTAACATAAACCCTAAAACACTATGCCAAGCATGATCCCCTACTCTACCCAAAGACCACTGTACTACCCTAAACCCTGAAACACGACCCCTACACTACACAAACGCCACTGCACTACCATAAACCCTAAAACACTACCTCGACACTACACAAACACGACTGCACTACCCTTAAACCCTAAAACACTACCCCCAGCAAGACCCGTACACTACACAAACAGCACTGCGCTACCCTAAACCCTAAAACACTACCCCAGCACGACCCCCTACACTACCCAAACACCACTGCTTACCCTAAACCCTAAAACACTACCCCCAGCAGTACCCCTCACACTGCCCGAACACCACTGCACTGCCCTAAACCCTAAAACACTACTCCCAGCAGTACCCCCTACATTGCCCGAACACCACTGCACTGCCATAAACCCTAAAACACCACTCCCTGCACGAACCCCTTCACTGCCCAAACACCACTGCACTGCCCTAAACCCTAAAATACCAACACCCTGCATGAACCCCTACACTGCCCGAACACCACTGCACTGCCCTAAATCCTAAAACACCACCCCCTTGCACGATCCCCTACACCACACTAACACCACTGCACCATCCTAAACCCTAAAACACTACCCCCAGCATGACCCCCTACACTACCCGAACACCACTGCACTACCCTGAACCCTAAAACACTACCCCAGCACGATCCCCTACACTACACAAACACCACTGCACTACCCTAAACCCTAAATCTACCTAAAGCATGACCCCCTACACAACACAAACACCACTGCACTACCCTAAACCCTAAACCACTACCCCCAGCACGACCCCCTACACTACCCAAACACCACTGCATTGCACTAAACACAACCCCCAGCACAACACCCTACACTACCCAAACACCACTGCGAAACCCTAAACCCTAAAACACTCCCCCAGCACGACTCCCTACACTCCCCAAACACCACTGCACTACCCTAAACCCTAAATCTACCCCCAGCACGACCCCCTACACTACCCATAACACCACTGCTCTACTCTAAACCCTAAATCTACCCTCAGCACGACCCCCTGCACTACTCAAAAACCACTGCACTGCCCTAAACCCTAAAACACTACCCCAGCACGATCCCCTACACTACACAAACACAACTGCATTACCCTAAACCCTAAATCTACCTCAAGCACGACCCCCTACACAACACAAACACCACTGCACTACTCTAAACCCTAAACCACTACCCCAGCCCGACCCCCTACACTACCCAAACACCACTGCACTGCCCTAAACCCTAAAACACTACCCCAGCACGACCCCCTATATTACCAAAACACCACTGCACTACACTAAACCCTAAAATACTTCCCCAGCATGACTCCCTAAACTACCCAAACACCACTGCACTACCCTAAACCCTAAATCTACCCCCAGCACGACCCTCTACACTACCCAAACACCACTGCACTACCCTAAAGCCTAAATCAACCCTCAGCACGACCCCCTACACTACCCAAACACCACTGCAGTACCCTAAACCCTAAAACACTACCCCCAGCATGACCCCCTACACTACCCAAACACCACTGCACTACAGAAAACCCTAAAATACTACCCCAGCACGACCCCCTACACTACCCAAAAACCACTGCACTACCCTAAACCCTAAACCACTACCCCCAACAGTACCCCCTACACTACCCAAACACCACTGCAGTACCCTAAACCCTAAACCACTACCCTAGCACGACCCCCTACACTACCCAAACACCACTGCACTGCCCTAAACCCTAAAACACTACCCCCAGCATGACCCACTATACTACCCAAACACCACTGCACTACCCTAAATCCTAAAACACTCCCCCCAGCATGACTCCCTACACTACCCAAACACCACTGCACTACCCTAAACCCTAAATCTACCCCCAGCACGACCCCTACACTACCCAAACACCACTGCACTATTCTAAACCCTAAATCTACCCTCAGTACGACCCCCTACTCTACTCAAAAACCACTGAACTACCCTAAACCCTAAGACACTACCCCAGCACGACCCCCTACACTACCCAAACACCACTGCACTGCCCTAAACCCTAAAACACTACCCCAGCACGATCCCCTACACTACACAAACACCACTGCACTACCCTAAACCCTAAATCTACCTCAAGCACGACCCCCTACACAACACAAACACCACTGCACTACCCTAAACCCTAAACCACTACTCCCAGCACTACCCCCTACACTACCCAAACACCACTGCACTGCCCTAAACAGTACCCCCAGCACGACACCCTACACTACACAAACACCACTGCACTACCCTAAACCCTAAAACACTCCCCCCGGCACGACTCCCTACACTCCCCAAACACCACTGCACTACCCTAAACCCTAAATCTACCCCCAGCACGACCCCCTACACTACCGAAACACCACTGTACTACCCTAAACCCTAAATCTACCCTCAGCACGACCCCCTACACTACTCAAAAACCACTGCAGTACCCTAAACCCTAAATCTACCCCCAGCCCGACCCACTACACTACTCAAACACCACTGAACTATCCTAAACCCTAAAACACTACCCCCAGCATGACCCCCTACACTACCCGAACACCACTGCACTACCCTGAACCCTAAAACACTACCCCAGCACGATCCCCTACACTACACAAACACCACTGCACTACCCTAAACCCTAAATCTACCTAAAGCACGACCCCTACACAACACAAACACCACTGCACTACCCTAAACCACTACCCCCAGCACGACCCCCTACACTACCCAATCACCACTGCACTGCACTAAACACTACACCCAGCACGACACCCTACACTACCCAAACAAAACTGCAATACCCTAAACCCTAAAACACTCCCCCAGCACGACTCCCTACACTCCCCAAACACCACTGCACTACCCTAAACCCTAAATCTACCGCCAGCACGACCCCCTACACTACCGAAACACCACTGCACTACCCTAAACCCTAAATCTACCCTTAGCACGACCCCCTACACTACTCAAACACCACTGCACTATCCTAAACCCTAATCCACTATCCCCAGCACGACCCCCTACACTACCCAAACACTACTGCACTGCCCTAAACACTAACCCCAGCACGACACCCTACACTACCCAAACACAACTCCAATACCCTAAACCCTAAAACACTCCCCAGCACCACTCCCTGCACTACCCAAACACCACTGCACTACCCTAAACCCTAAAACACTACCCCAGCATGACCCACTACTCTACCCGAACACCACTGCACTACCCTAAACCCTAAAACACTACCCCCAGCACGACCCCCTACACCACCCAAACACCACTGCACTACCCTAAACCCTAAAACACTACCCTCAGCACGACCCCCTAAACTACCCGAACACCACTGCACTACCCTGAACCCTAAAACACTACCCCAGCACGATCCCCTACACTACACAAACACCACTGCACTACCCTAAACCCTAAATCTACCTAAAGCACGACCCCTACACAACACAAACACCACTGCACTACCCTAAACCCTAAACCACAACCCCCAGCACGACCCCCTTCACTACCCAAACACCACTGCACTGCACTAAACACTACACCCAGCACGACACCCTACACTACCCAAACAAAACTGCAATACCCTAAACCCTAAAACACTCCCCCAGCACGACTCCCTACACTCCCCAAACACCACTGCAGTACCCTAAACCCTAAAACACTACCCCCAGCATGACCCCCTACACTACCCAAACACCACTGCACTACCGAAAAACCTAAAATACTACCCCAGCACGACCCCCTACACTACCCAAACACCACTGCACTACCCTAAACCCTAAAACACTACCCCCAACAGTACCCCCTACACTACCCAAACACCACTGCAGTACCCTAAACCCTAAACCACTACCCCAGCACAACCCCCTACACTACCCAAACACCACTGCACTGCCCTAAACCCTAAAACACTACCCCCAGCATGACCCACTATACTACCCAAACACCACTGCACTACCCTAAATCCTAAAACACTCCCCCCAGCATGCCTCCCTACACTACCCAAACACCACTGCACTACCCTAAACCCTAAATCTACCCCCAGCATGACCCCTACACTACCCAAACACCACTGCACTATTCTAAACCCTAAATCTACCCTCAGCACGACCCCCTGCTCTACTAAAAAACCACTGAACTACCCTAAACCCTAAGACACTACCCCAGCACGACCCCCTACACTACCCAAACACCACTGCACTGCCCTAAACCCTAAAACACTACCCCAGCACGATCCCCTACACTACACAAACACCACTGCACTACCCTAAACCCTAAATCTACCTCAAGCATGACCCCCTACACAACACAAACACCACTGCACTACCCTAAACCCTAAACCACTACTCCAAGCACTACCCCCTACACTACCCAAACACCACTGCACTGCCCTAAACACTACCCCCAGCACGACACCCTACACTACACAAACACCACTGCACTACCCTAAACCCTAAAACACTCCCCCCAGAACGACACCCTACACTCCCCAAACACCACTGCACTACCCTAAACCCTAAATCTACCCCCAGCACGACCCCCTACACTACTGAAATACCACTGTACTACCCTAAACCCTAAATCTACCCTCAGCACGACCCCCTACACTACGCAAAAACCACTGCAGTACCCTAAACCCTAAATCTACCCCCAGCCCGACCCCCTACACTACTCAAACACCACTGCACTATCCTAAACCCTAAAACACTACCCCCAGCATGACCCCCTACACTACCCGAACACCACTGCACTACCCTGAACCCTAAAACACTACACCAGCACGATCCCCTACACTACACAAACACCACTGCACTACCCTAAACCCTAAATCTACCTAAAGCACGACCCCTACACAACACAAACACCACTGCACTACCCTAAACCCTAAACCACTACCCCCAGCACGACCCCCTACACTACCCAAACACCACTGCACTGCACTAAACACTACACCCAGCACGACACCCTACACTACCCAAACAAAACTGCAATACCCTAAACCCTAAAACACTCCCCCAGCACGACTCCCTACACTCCCCAAACACCACTGCACTACCCTAAACCCTAAATCTACCGGCAGCACGAACCCCTACACTACCGAATCACCTCTGCACTACCCTAAATCCTAAATCTACCCTTAGCACGACCCTCTACACTACTCAAACTCCACTGCACTATCCTAAACCCTAATCCACTATCCCCAGCACGACCCCCTACACTACCCAAACACCACTGCACTGCCCTAAACACTACCCCCAGCACGACACCCTACACTACCCAAACACAACTCCAATACCCTAAACCCTAAAACACTCCCCAGCACCACTCCCTGCACTACCCAAACACCACTGCACTACCCTAAACCCTAAAACACTACCCCCAGCATGACCCCCTACTCTACCCGAACACCACTGCACTACCCTAAACCCTAAAACACTACCCCCAGCACGACCCCCTACACCACCCAAACACCACTGCACTACCCTAAACCCTAAAACACTACCCTCAGCACGACCCCCTAATCTACCCTAACACCACTGCACTACCCTAAGCCCTAAAACACTACCCCAGCACAACCCCCTACACTACCCAAACACCACTGCACTGCCCTAAACCCTAAAACACTACCCCCAGCACGACCCCCTACACTGGATGAACACCACTGCACTGCCCTAAATCTTAAAACACTACCCCCAGCACGACCCCCTACAAGACCCAAACACCAGTGCACTACCCTAAAACACTACCCCCAGCACGACCCCCTACACTACCCAAACACCACTGCACTACCCTAAACCCTAAAACACTACCCCCAACAGTACCCCCTACACTACCCAAACACCACTGCAGTACCCTAAACCCTAAACCACTACCCCAGCACAACCCCCTACACTACCCAAACACCACTGCACTGCCCTAAACCCTAAAACACTACCCCCAGCATGACCCACTATACTACCCAAACACCACTGCACTACCCTAAATCCTAAAACACTCCCCCCAGCATGACTCCCTACACTACCCAAACACCACTGCACTACCCTAAACCCTAAATCTACCCCCAGCATGACCCCCTGCTCTACTAAAAAACCACTGAACTACCCTAAACCCTAAGACACTACCCCCAGCATGACCCACTATACTACCCAAACACCACTGCACTACCCTAAATCCTAAAACACTCCCCCCAGGATGACTCCCTACACTACCCAAACACCACTGCACTATTCTAAACCCTAAATCTACCCTCAGCACGACCCCCTGCTCTACTAAAAAACCACTGAACTACCCTAAACCCTAAGACACTACCCCAGCACGACCCCCTACACTACCCAAACACCACTGCACTGCCCTAAACCCTAAAACACTACCCCAGCACGATCCCCTACACTACACAAACACCACTGCACTACCCTAAACCCTAAATCTACCTCAAGCATGACCCCCTACACAACACAAACACCACTGCACTACCCTAAACCCTAAACCACTACTCCCAGCACTACCCCCTACACTACCCAAACACCACTGCACTGCCCTAAACACTACCCCCAGCACGACACCCTACACTACACAAACACCACTGCACTACCCTAAACCCTAAAACACTCCCCCCAGAACGACACCCTACACTCCCCAAACACCACTGCACTACCCTAAACCCTAAATCTACCCCCAGCACGACCCCCTACACTACTGAAATACCACTGTACTACCCTAAACCCTAAATCTACCCTCAGCACGACCCCCTACACTACTCAAAAACCACTGCAGTACCCTAAACCCTAAATCTACCCCCAGCCCGACCCCCTACACTACTCAAACACCACTGCACTATCCTAAACCCTAAAACACTACCCCCAGCATGACCCCCTACACTACCCGAACACCACTGCACTACCCTGAACCCTAAAACACTACCCCAGCACGATCCCCTACACTACACAAACACCACTGCACTACCCTAAACCCTAAATCTACCTAAAGCACGACCCCTACACAACACAAACACCACTGCACTACCCTAAACCCTAAACCACTACCCCCAGCACGACCCCCTACACTACCCAAACACCCCTTCCCTGAGTCACTGAGTGACAGTCACATGCACAACAGTCTCTAGTCCGAACCTATATTAACAACGTGGCCAAACTGCAGCAGTATATATGTAGCATTGATGCAGATGCGCAGAGTGTATTATGCTATTTATTCCCACTGTGAAATGTGGAGAGGGGCCATCAATAAAGAAGGGCAAAGCCTCAAGTGACTCCTGATGTCCTTATCCACTCTCAGCAAAGATGCCACCAAGTACCATTGATAACTGGAATAATACTTGTTAGTTACAGCGCTTAGAAGCATGAGACGTTCTTTAAGGAGCATATTTACTTCATATGATAAGAAGTTAGAGGGCACAGTACTCTTCGTGGGTGAACGCATATATTGAAAGTCATGCTGTTTTATTATTAATAAAGTTATGTTTACGGCTCCATACCACCCTACTGCCCCTTTCTACGATCTGTACACAACAGGTGTTAATATTTACCAGGTCAAAGGGTCTCAATTACTCACCGTGGAGAATGAAAGGCTGAGTGGCCCTGCCGGGATTCAAATTTGTGACTTAAGCAAAAGCCCACAACCCCATTCCTCTTAACAGGAGGATGCCATACGAAAACACAATTTATACACAAGACAAATAGACCAGTTCTACAACTCAAGAAAAAGAAAACACATTATTGAGCCAATGACCAAATTGGCCCACTTACATAGTGATTTAAAAGCTTGTGTTCGAATAAACAATGATGGTGAGGTTTCGGGCGAGATTTTAATTGGTAGGGGGGTAAGACAAGGTTGTGTCCTGGCCCCCCTGCTTTTTATTTTATACATAAATGAATTAAGCACATCTTTGGGCAAACTAACTACCGACGTCCCGCTCGTCAATGGTAATCCTCTTCCTGCACTTCTTTATGCGGACGACGTGGTTCTTATGGGCCGAACACCCAATGCTCTGCGCACTTTAATCTCAGGCTTCGTCTCTTATATGGCCGATCTCGACTTATGCACAAATTTTAAAAAATCCTACATAATGTCCTGCGGCCCGAGGAAACACAAAATTCGCCATATTATGTCAGGGAATAATGTCTTAAATAGCACTTGCACTTTTCCTTATTTAGGCCTGTTGTTTTCTGACTTTGGATCCTGGCAACCTCATGTTGCCAGAGGGAGGAACAAACTGGGTAAAGCTATTAACTCTATAATTACCCTCCGTCAACCAAAGCATGCTGAGGTCATTCTACCACTCTTACAAATTTATAAGACCCAGTGCCTACCTACAGGAACTTATGGTGCTGAGGTGTGGGGATATTCGAATTGCACCAATATCCAGATGGAAGAGAATAAAGTCTGCAGGAAGGTTTTGGGGGGGGTCATCTCGGCCCCCTCCTATGTGTGCCATAGAGAATTGAATCTCCCCTATATAGAGGATTTTATAAAATCAATACCCGCTTTGTTTTGGTTAAAAATTTGGCGAAACCCTGCTGCCTCCTTGACTCGTGATATTATCTCAGACTGCCTAAAAAGTGAGCGGGCCAATTATATTCCTTGGCTCAAGGCGGTACAGAAGAGTTTAGTAAGTGTGGAACTGGGGCACCTTTTCTCAGCACCCCAAACAATAGACTGCTCGCATAAGAATATAGTAAAAAGGGCTTTATACGACCTGTACCGAGCAAATAGAGAAAACATTGAATTTGCAAAGCCAGCTATCCTCAGGTACATCCCCATTCAAGAACCATGTGATAGGCCACATAATATGCCCCACGGTTACTTGCGTAAGAAACTGGGTAGATGGAATAGGAGCTTGTTGTTTCGGTTCAGGGATGGAAGTGTGGTAAATTTACTCTGTTTCCCCTTAGGCTATATCCATAATTTGGGAAATTTAAGCTGCCCCTGTAACCAAGGTGGAAAACAAAGTCTGCTACATTTTACATTGTTCTGTGGTTTTTATGTAAAATATACCAAACACTTCCTAATTCCCTATTTTAGAGTCAGTGCTTTGACGGATTTTAACGCAGCTTAAAGAGATCTACTGATGTTAAGCTCGGACGATGTAATCTTTAGAGTTAGTCGTTTTCTCCAAACTGCTGTCCGTTCCCGCGCTACAATGAACATGGCCTGATAGGTTGCATTACTATCTTGCATTTTTTGCACATTGTATTTCTGCACAATGGGTGTTCGTACATTTTAACGAACATGGCCTGATAGGTTGCATTACTTGCACATTGCATCTTTGCACAATGGGTGTTCCTCTACATAATGTTATGATTAATAATGTTTGTTTTTATCGTTCATTTGGATGATTATCGTGTTTTATATATATCTTAATGGATGTAATTTTTAAGAGCTAATTGTCTTTTAACTGTTGCTGTCTGTTGTCGAGCGAAATGAACATGGTTCGTTTAGCCTGAATTATCTTTGTATTATTTGCACATTGCACATTTGCACCAATATTGGCCCTTTTTGCACATATTATAGCTATTTGATGTAGTTCCTATTGTTTATAGGATGAATGTTGTGATTTATATGTACTTTTATGGATGTTTCTAAATATATCCGAATAAAGATCATTTGAATTTGAATTGACCAAAATAGCCATTTCACAACACTAGAAGGAAAAATACCCAGTGAAACTAAATTCCCAGTTCGCTCGAAGAAAACGGAAGCCCTAAAAAGCTGTGAAATACTATTTCCGATAAAGGAATTATTTTCCAGCTGTAGTATAGTCGGCCCACAGAACACCACTAAACTGTGTAATCACACATGCCTCAAGGTGCAACTCGGCACCCTTCAAGAACATGCAACATCCACCCCCTTTGAATGTGCTAGCATAGTTAGGCGGCGTCCTATCAGGAGGCAACCGCAAGGCCTTGTTAAACTCCACATGATGTACCGTAAATAGGCATGACCCCACGTCACATGTGAAGTGTACATAACACAGAGAGCATCTCATGGCTCCTTACTCAACCACACCCCCCCCTACAACATAACGCTATCAGGTACCACTGACCGGACGTCTCAACCGCCACAAGAGCACAGCAGAATCACATCCATCCTTACAAAAACCTCCACAAGAGCGCAGCAGGGTATCCCCTTTGTTCATGTTTTTTTTTTTTTATTACGTTCACCACCACTGCCTCCTGAAAATAATTTATATCCCCGGCCCTGACAATGAAGTGCCGGTGCTGAGCACCCGAACGCAGCGGCACAAATTAAGCACTGCAGCCATATCCAAACATATTCAACCATTTGCAAACCTATTCATCATGTATCCTTCCATCTATCATTTCACTCATCCATCCCTTCATCCATCATTTCACTCATCCATCCATTATCCATCCATCCACCCTTTCACCCTATCCATCTGTACACTCATCCATCCACTCTTCCACCCATCCATCCATTCACTCATCCATCCAGCCATTTACCCTTTCACCCATCCAGCCATCCTTTCACTTACTCATCCATCCACCCAGTCACTCCTTCCACCCATCCATCCTTTCAGTCATCCATCCATCCTTCCTTTCTCTCTACATCGATCCTTTCACTTAGCCATCCTTCCTTCCATCCACCCACCCATCCATCTACTCATCCACTCATGAATCCATCCATTGACCCTATCACTCATCCATCCTTTCTCTCATCCATCCATCTATCCTTTCACTCCTTCACTCATCTATTCATCCTTTTGTCCATCTACCCCCCTTTCACTCACTCATCCGTCCTTGCATCCACCCGTTTACTCATCTGTCCATCCATTCACCCTTGCACTTATCAATTCATCAATCCATCCATCATTTCACTCATCCATCCACCCACTCACTCATCATCCACCTTTTCACTCATCCATCCACCCGTTTACCCATCCAGCTACCCTTCCACCCATACATCCAGCTATTTACCTTTTCTCTCATCCATCCTTCCACTCACTCATCAATCCATCCATCCTCTCTCATTATCCATCTATTCAATCGTTCATTCATCCATTCACCATTTCACTAATTCATCCAGCCATCCACCCATCCCTTCACTTACTCACTCGCCCACCTTTTCATATTAATTTTGAGCTGAGCCTTTTTTGAGAAGAGGCCCATCAAGAACTTCACCCTCGCTGCAGGAGCTATTCCAGGGCTGGAACAGAAGCCACCCACGATGAAGACAGGATCCACCACAGGGGGGGGGGCAGGAGCTATCACAGGTGGGGGGGCAAGAGCCACCACATGGGGGGACAGGAGCAATCGCTGGGTGGGGGGCAGGAGCCATCACAGGAGGGGGGACAGGATCCACCAGGGTGGGCACAGGGGTGGGCATGCAGTATTCTAGTATCATCTTGGTCTCTTCCAGGGTGGGGTAGGGCTCCCCCCCCTCCTGGACAAGACAACGAGAAGACACTCTCTTTCCAAAATGTTAGTTTTGACATTCCCCACTGTGATGTACAGTACTTAAAGGAGATACTCCAATGGAACTGATTTAACTGATTGTCCTCCATACTTTGCTAATCAGTGTGGGTGCAATTGTGCCATTTCTTTATTTTATTACATTATAGACTGCATGTTTGAAGAACTGAGAATTTGCTTACAATTTAGTGACAGTAATTAAGCTCTATGAAGAGAACCACGTGCTGCCTGGTGTAATCAGGGCCGCCGGTTCTAGGGTGCTTGGGGCCCTGGGCAGAAAGGGAATGTGTGAGGCCCCTTTAAATTGCAGAGACATGAGGCGTTCAGGGCTGTTTGCATATGAATAGATGCCCTTGCCCCTGAAGCTGCAGCCCCTACCTCTCAATAACCTTCAAACACCTCTTAACAGCTCATCAAGGGCTGAAGGTGTGAGGGTAGCCGTCCTGCTGTGCCTCTCCAGTGCTGCTGGGTATCTGAGTTTTGGTACCGCATCGGCGTCAAGAAGGGAGGTGGGTGGAAGCTGTGCCGGCTTTAGGGTGGTGCGATCGGTGCCTGGTTAAAATTACGGACAAATGGCGTCCGTTAAAGTATCCTTCACGGACAACGGACAGACGGCCGAAATTATGGAATGTCCGTGAAATTTACGGATGGTTGGTCACCCTACCCCCAGCACGACCCGCTACACTACCCAAACACCACTGCACTACCCTAAATCCTAAAACACTGAGGCATGAACCCCCTACACTACCCAAACACCACTTACTACCCTAAACCCTAAAACACTACCCGCAGCACGACCCCCTACACTACCCAAAGACCACTGCACTACCCTAATCCCTAAAACACTACCCCCAAACGACCCACTACACTACCCAAAAACCACTGTACTACCC
This sequence comes from Triturus cristatus, assembly GCF_964204655.1. NCBI lineage: Eukaryota > Metazoa > Chordata > Amphibia > Caudata > Salamandridae > Triturus > Triturus cristatus. Next base: position 662,447,006 of record NC_140579.1, on the reverse strand, counting down.
TAAACCCTAAAACACTAATGAGGCATGACGCCCTACACTACCCAAACACCACTGCACTACCCTACACCCTAAAACACTACCCGCAGCACGACCCCCTACACTACTCAAAGACCACTGCACCTCCCTAAACCCTAAAACACTACCCCCAAACGACCCCTACACTACTGAAAGACCACTGTACTAACCCAAACCCTAAAACACGACCCCCTACACCACACAAACACCACTGCAGTATCCTAAACCCTAAAACACTACCCCCAGCACAACCCCCTACATTACCCAAACACCCTTGCACTACCCTAAACCCTAAAACACTACCAAGGCATGACCCCCTACTCTACCCAAACCACCTGTACAAGCCTAAACCCTAAAACACTACCACCAGCACAACACCCTACACTACTCAAAGACCACTGCACTACCCTAAACCCTAAAACACTAACCCCAGCACAACCCCCTACGCTACCCAAACACCACTGCACTAACATAAACCCTAAAACACTACGCCAAGAATGATCCCCTACTCTACCCAAAGACCACTGTACTACCCTAAACCCTAAAACACGACCCCTACACCACACAAACACCACTGCAGAATCCTAAACCCTAACACACTACCCCCAGCAGTACCACTCACACTGCCCGAACACCACTGCACTGCCCTAAACCCTAAAACACTATCCCGACACTACACAAACACGACTGCACTACCCCTAAACCCTAAAACACTACCCCCAGCAGTACCACTCACACTGCCCGAACACCACTGCACTGCCCTAAACCCTACAACTACTCCCAGCAGTACCTCCTACATTGCCCAAACACCACTGCACTGCCATAAACCTTAAAACACCACTCCCTGCACGACCCCCTATACTGCCCAAACACCACTGCACTGCCCTAAACCCTAAAACACCAGCCCCCTGCATGAACCTCTACATTACCCAAACACCACTGCATTATTCTAAACCCTAAATCTACCCTCAGCACGACCCCCTACACTACTCAAAAACCACTGAACTACCCTAAACCCTAAGACACTACCCCAGCACGACCCCCTACACTACCCAAACACCACTGCACTACCCTAAACCCTAAATCTACCTCAAGCACGACCCCCTACACAACACAAACACCACTGCACTACCCTAAACCCTAAACCACTACCCCCAGCACGACCCCCTACACTACCCAAACACCACTGCACTGCCCTAAACACTACCCCCAGCACGACACCCTACACTACACAACCACCACTGCACTACCCTAAACCCTAAAACACTCCCCCCAGCACGACTCCCTACACTCCCCAAACACCACTGCACTACCCTAAACCCTAAATCTACCCCCAGCACGACCCCCTACACTACCGAAACACCACTCTACTACCCTAAACCCTAAATCTACCCTCAGCACGACCCACTACACTACTCAAAAACCACTGCAGTACCGTAAACCCTAAATCTATCCCCAGCCCGACCCCCTACACTACTCAAACACCACTGCACTATCCTAAACCCTAAAACACTACCCCCAGCATGACCCCCTACACTACCCGAACACCACTGCACAACCCTGAACCCTAAAACACTACCCCAGCACGATCCCCTACACTACACAAACACCACTGCACTACCCTAAACCCTAAATCTACCTAAAGCATGACCCCCTACACAACACAAACACCACTGCACTACCCTAAACCCTAAACCACTACCCCCAGCACGAACCCCTACACTACCCAAACACCACTGCATTGCACTAAACACTACCCCCAGCACGACACCCTACACTACCCAAACACCACTGCAATACCCTAAACCCTAAAACACTCCCCCAGCACGACTCCCTACACTCCCCAAACACCACTGCACTACCCTAAACCCTAAATCTACCGCCACCACGACCCCCTACACTACCGAAACACCACTGCATTACCCTAAACCCTAAATCTACCCTTAGCACGACCCCCTACACTACTCAAAAACCACTGCAGTACCCTAAACCCTAAATCTACCTCCAGTCCGACCCCCTACACTACTCAAACACCACTGCACTATCCTAAACCCTAAACCACTATCCCCAGCATGACCCCCTACACTACCCAAACACCACTGCACTGCCCTAAACACTACCCCCAGCACGACACCCTACACTACCCAAACACAACTCCAATACCCTAAACCCTAAAACACTCCCCAGCACCACTCCCTACACTACCCAAACACCACTGCACTACCCTAAACCCTAAAACACTACACCCAGCACGACCCCCTACACCACCCAAACACCACTGCACTACCCTAAACCCTACCCTCAGCACGACCCCCTAAACTACCCTAACACCACTGCACTACCCTAAACCCTAAAACACTACCTACAGCACAACCACCTACAATACCAAAACACAACTCCAATACCCTAAACCCTAAAACACTCCCCAGCACCACTCCCTACACTACCCAAACACCACTGCACTGCCCTAAACCCTAAAACACTACACCCACCACGACCCCCTACACCACCCAAACACCACTGCACTACCCTAAACACTACCCCAGCACAACCCCCTAAACTACCCAAACACCACTGCACTGCCCTAAACCCTAAAACACTACCCCAGCACGACCCCCTACACTGGATGAACACCACTGCACTGCCCTAAACCTTAAAACACTACCCCAGCACGACCCCCTATACGACCCAAACACCAGTGCACTACCCTAAACCCTAAAACACTATCCCCAGCACGACCCGCTACACTACACAAACACCAATGCCTTACCCTAAACCTTAAAACACTACCCCCAGCACGACCCCCTACACTACCCAAACACCACTGCACTACCCTGAACCCTAAAACACTAATGAAGCATGACCCCCTACACTACCCAAACACCACTTACTACCCTAAACCCTAAAACACTACCCGCAGCACGACCCCCTACACTACCCAAAGACCACTGCACTACCCTAAACCCTAAAACACTACCCCCAAACGACCCCCTTCACTACCCAAAGACCACTGTACTACCCTAAACCCTAAAACACTAATGAGGCATGACGCCCTACACTACCCAAACACCATTGCACTACCCTAAACCCTAAAACACTACCCGCAGCATGACCCCCTACACTACCCAAAGACCACTGCACTACCCTAAACCCTAAAACACTACCCCCAAACGACCCCCTACACTACCCAAAGACCACTGTACTACCCTAAACCATAAAACACGACCCCCTACACTACACAAACACCACTGCAGTATCCTAAACCCTAAAACACTACCCCCAGCACAACCCCCTACAATACCCAAACACCACTGCACTACCCTAAACCCTAAAACACTCCCCCCAGCACGACCCCCTACACACCCCAAACACCACTGCACAAGCCTAAACCCTAAAACACTACCACCAGCACAACCCCCTACACTACTCAAAGACCACTGCACTACCCTAAACCCTAAAACACTCCCCCCAGCACGACCCCCTACACAACCCAAACACCACTGCACTACCCTAAACCCTAAAACACTCCCCCCAGCACGACCCCCTACACTACCCAAACACCATTGCACTAACAAACCCTACAACACTACGCCAAGCATGATCCCCTACTCTACCCAAAGACCACTGTACTACCCTAAACCCTAAAACACGACCCCTACACTACACAAACACCACTGCAGTATCCTAAACCCTAACACACTACCCCCAGCAGTACCCCTCACACTGCCCGAACACCACTGCACTGCCCTAAACCCTAAAACACTACTCCCAGCAGTACCCCCTACATTGCCCGAACACCACTGCACTGCCATAAACCCTAAAACACCACTCCCTGCACGACCCCCTACACTGCCCAAACACCACTGCACTGCCCTAAGCCCTAAAACACCACCCCCCTGCGTGAACCCCTACACTGCCCGAACACCACTGCACTGCCCTAAATCCTAAAACACCACCCCCCTGCACAACCCCCTACACTGCCCAAACACCACTGCACTACCCTAAACCCTAAAACACTACCCCAGCACGATCCCCTACACTACATAAACAACACTGCACTACCCTAAACCCTAAATCTACCTCAAGCACGACCCCCTACACAACACAAACACCACTGCACCACCCTAAACCCTAAACCACTACCCCCAGCACGACCCCCTACACTACCCAAAGACCACTGCACTACCCTAAACACTACCCCCAGCACGACACCCTACACTACCCAAAAATCACTGCAATACCCTAAACCCTAAAACACTCCCCCAGCATGACTCCCTACACTCCCCAAACACCACTGCACTACCCTAAACCTCTAAATCTACCCCCAGCACGACCCACTGCACTACCGAAACACCACTGCACTACCCTAAACCGTTATTCTACCCTCAGCACGACCCCCTACACTACTTAAAAACCACTGCAGTAGCCTAAACCCTAAATCTACCCCTAGCCCGACCCCTACACTACTCAAACACCACTGCACTATCCTAACCACTACCCCCAGCAAGACCCCCTACACTACGCAAACACCACTGCACTATCCTAAACCACTACCCCCAGCTCGACCCCCTACACTACGCAAACACCAATGCACTGCCCTAAACACTACCCCAGCACGACACCCTACACTACCCAAACACAACTCCAATACCCTAAACCCTAAAACACTCCCCAGCACCACTCCCTACACTACCCAAACACCACTGCACTACCCTAAACCCTAAAACACTACCCCCAGAATGACCCCTACACTACACAAACACCACTGCACTACCCTAAACCCTGAGACACTTTCCCCTACACTACACAATCCCCACTGCACCACCCTAAACCCAGGATGACCCCCTACACAACCCGAACACCACTGCTCTACACAAAACTCTAAAACACTACCCCAGCACGACCCCCTACACTACACAAACACCACTGCACTACCCTAAACCCTAAAACACTCCCCCAGCACCACTCCCTATACTACACAAACACCACTGCACTACCCTAAACCCTAAAAAACTGCCCCCAGCACGACCCCCTACACTACCCGAACACCACTGCTCTAACCAAAACTCTAAAACACTACCCCAGCACGACCCCCTACACTAACCAAATACCACAGCACTACCATAAACCCTAAAACACTACCCCCAACACGACCCTCTACACTACCCGAACACCACTGCACGACCCTAAACCCTAAAACACTACCCCCAGCATGACCCCCTACACTACCCAAACACCACTGCACTACCCTAAACCCTAAAACACTACCCTCAGCACGACCCCCTACACTACCCAAACACCACTGCACTACCCTAAACCCTAACCCTTCCCCCAGCACGACCCCATACACTACACGAACACCACTGCACTACCCTAAACCCTACAACACTCCCAGCACGACTCCCTACACTACCCTAACACCACTGTACTACCCTAAACCCTGAAACACTACCCACAGCACAACTCCCTACACTGCACAAACACCACTGCACTGCCCTAAACCCTAAAACACTACCCCCAGCACGACCCCCTACACTAGATAAACACCACTGCACTGCCCTAAACCCTAAAACACTACCCCCAGCACGACCCCCTACACTACCCAAACATCACTGCACAACCCTAAACCCTAAAACACTACCCCAGCACGATCCGCTACACTACACAAACACCAATGCACTTCCCTAAACCCTAAAACACTACCCCCAGCACGACCCCCTACACTAGCCAAACACCACTGCACTACCCTAAACCCTAAAACACGACCCCCTACACTACACAAACACCACTGAACTACCCTAAACCCTAAAACACTACCCCCAGCATGACCCCCTACACTACAAAAACACCACTGCACTACCCTAAACCCTAAAACACTACCCCCTACAATACCCAAAAAACACTGCACTACCCTAAACCCTAAAAAACTACCCCCAGAAGTACCCCTCAAACTACCCAAACACCACTGAACTACCCTAAACCGTGAAACACTACCCCCAGCAGTACCCCCTACACTACCCAAACACCACTGCACTACCCTAAACTACTACCTCCAGCAGTACCCCCTACACTACCCAACCACCACTGCACTACCCTAAACCATAAATCTACCGCCAGCACGCCCCCTACACTACCGAAACACCACTGCACTACCCTAAACCCTAAATCTACCCTTAGCACGACCCCCTACACTACTCAAAAACCACTGCAGTACCCTAAACCCTAAATCTACCCCCAGCCCGACCCCCTACCCTACTCAAACACCACTGCACTATCCTAAACCCTAAGCCACTATCCCCAGCACGACCCCCTACACTACCCAAACACCACTGCACTGCCCTAAACACTACCCCCAAACGACCCCCTACACTACCCAAAGACCACTGTACTACCCTAAACCCTAAAACACGACCCCCTACACTACACAAACACCACTGCAGTATCCTAAACCCTAAATCATTACCCCCAGCCCAAAACCCTACAATACCCAAACACCACTGCACTGCCCTAAACCCTAAAACACTACTCCCAGCAGTACCCCCTACACTGCCCAAACACCACTGCACTGCCCTAAGCCCTAAAACACCATCCCCCGGCATGAACCCCTATACTGCCCGAACCCCACTGCACTGCCCTAAATCCTAAAACACCACCCCCTGCACGAACCCCTACACTGCCCGAACACCACTGCACTACCCTAAACCCTAAAACACTACCCCAGCACGATCCCATACACTACACAAACACCACTGCACTACCCTAAACCCTAAATCTACCTCTATCACGACCCCCTACACAACACAAACACCACTGCACTACCCTAAACCCTAAACCACTACCCTCAGCACGACCCCCTACACTACCCAAACACCACTGCACTGGCCTAAACACTACCCCCAGCACGACACCCTACACTACCCAAACATCACTGCAATACCCTAAACCCTAAAACACTCCCCCAGCATGACTCCCTACACTTCCCAAACACCACTGCACTACCTTAAACCTCTAAATCTACCCCCAGCACGACCCACTACACTACCGAAACACCACTGCACTACCCTAAACCGTTAATCTACCCTCAGCACGGCCCCCTTCACTACATAAAAACCACTGCAGTAGCCAAAACCCTAAATCTACCCCCAGCCCGACCCCCTTACACTACTCAAACACCACTGCACTATCCTAAACCACTACCCCAGCACGACCCCCTACACTACCCAAACACCACTGCACTGCCCTAAACACTACCCCCAGCACGACACCCTACACTACCCAAACACACCTCCAATACCCTAAACCCTAAAACACTCCCCAGCACCACTCCCTACACTACCCAAACACCACTGCACTACCCTAAACTCTAAAACACTACCCCCAGAATGACCCCTACACTACACAAACACCACTGCACTACCCTAAACCCTAAGACACTTTCCCCTATACTACACAATCCCCACTGCACCACCCTAAACCCTAAAACACTACCCCCAGCATGACCCCCTACACTAAACGAACACCACTGCTCTACCCAAAACTCTAAAACACTACCCCAGCACGACCCCCTACACTACAAAAACACCACTGCACTACCCTAAACCCTAAAACACTCCCCAGCACCACTCCCTATACTACAGAAACACCACTGCACTACCCTAAACCCTAAAAAACTACCCCCAGCACGACCCCCTACACTACCCGAACACCACTGCTCTAACCAAAACTCTAAAACACTACCCCAGCACGATCCCCTACACTAACCAAATACCACAGCACTACCATAAACCCTAAAACACTACCCCCAACACGACCCCCTACACTACCCGAACACCACTGCACTACCCTAAACCCTAAAACACTACCCCCAGCACAACCCCCTACACTACCCAAACACCACTGCACTACCCTAAACCCTAACCCTACCCCCAGCACAACCCCATACACTACACGAACACCACTGCACTACCCTAAACCCTACAACACTCCCAGCACGACTCCCTACACTACCCTAACACCACTGTACTACCCTAAACCCTGAAACACTACCCACAGCACAACTCCCTACACTACACAAACATCACTGCACAACCCTAAACCCTAAAACACTACCCCAGCACGATCCGCTACACTACACAAACACCAATGCACTACCCTAAACCCTAAAACACTACCCCCAGCACGACCCCCTACACTAGCCAAACACCACTGCACTACCCTAAACCCTAAAACAAGACCCCCTACACTACACGAACACGACTGAACTACCCTAAACCCTAAAACACTACCCCCAGCATGACCCCCTACACTACACAAACACCACTGCACTACACTAAACCCTAAAACACTACCCCCTACAATACCCAAAAACCACTGCACTACCCTAAACCCTAAAACCCTACCCCCAGAAGTACCCCTCATACTACCCAAACACCACTGCACTACCCTAAACCGTGAAACACTACCCCCAGCAGTACCCCCTACACTACCCAAACACCACTGCACTACCATAAACCCTAAAACACTACCTCCAGCAGTACCCCCTACACTACCCAACCACCACTGCACTACCCTAAACCCTAAATTACTACCCCCAGCATGACCCTCTACACTACCCAAACACCACTGCACTGCCCTAAACCCTAAAACAGTACCCCAGCACGACCCCCTATATTACCAAAACACCACTGCACTACACTAAACCCTAAAATACTCCCCCAGCACGACTCCCTACACTACCCAAACACCACTGCACTACCTTAAACTCTAAAACACTACCCCCAGAATGACCCCTACACTACACAAACACCACTGCACTACCCTAAACCCTAAGACACTTTCCCCTATACTACACAATCCCCACTGCACCACCCTAAACCCTAAAACACTACCCCCAGCATGACCCCCTACACTAAACGAACACCACTGCTCTACCCAAAACTCTAAAACACTACCCCAGCACGACCCCCTACACTACAAAAACACCACTGCACTACCCTAAACCCTAAAACACTCCCCAGCACCACTCCCTATACTACAGAAACACCACTGCACTACCCTAAACCCTAAAAAACTACCCCCAGCACGACCCCCTACACTACCCGAACACCACTGCTCTAACCAAAACTCTAAAACACTACCCCAGCACGATCCCCTACACTAACCAAATACCACAGCACTACCATAAACCCTAAAACACTACCCCCAACACGACCCCCTACACTACCCGAACACCACTGCACTACCCTAAACCCTAAAACACTACCCCCAGCACAACCCCCTACACTACCCAAACACCACTGCACTACCCTAAACCCTAACCCTACCCCCAGCACAACCCCATACACTACACGAACACCACTGCACTACCCTAAACCCTACAACACTCCCAGCACGACTCCCTACACTACCCTAACACCACTGTACTACCCTAAACCCTGAAACACTACCCACAGCACAACTCCCTACACTACACAAACATCACTGCACAACCCTAAACCCTAAAACACTACCCCAGCACGATCCGCTACACTACACAAACACCAATGCACTACCCTAAACCCTAAAACACTACCCCCAGCACGACCCCCTACACTAGCCAAACACCACTGCACTACCCTAAACCCTAAAACAAGACCCCCTACACTACACGAACACGACTGAACTACCCTAAACCCTAAAACACTACCCCCAGCATGACCCCCTACACTACACAAACACCACTGCACTACACTAAACCCTAAAACACTACCCCATACAATACCCAAAAACCACTGCACTACCCTAAACCCTAAAACCCTACCCCCAGAAGTACCCCTCATACTACCCAAACACCACTGCACTACCCTAAACCGTGAAACACTACCCCCAGCAGTACCCCCTACACTACCCAAACACCACTGCACTACCCTAAACCCTAAAACACTACCTCCAGCAGTACCCCCTACACTACCCAACCACCACTGCACTACCCTAAACCCTAAATTACTACCCCCAGCATGACCCTCTACACTACCCAAACACCACTGCACTGCCCTAAACCCTAAAACAGTACCCCAGCACGACCCCCTATATTACCAAAACACCACTGCACTACACTAAACCCTAAAATACTCCCCCAGCACGACTCCCTAAACTACCCAAACACCACTGCACTACCCTAAACCCTAAATCTACCCCCAGCACGGCCCTCTACACTACCCAAACACCACTGCACTACCCTAAAGCCTAAATCAACCCTCAGCACGACCCCCTACACTACCCAAACACCACTGCAGTACCCTAAACCCTAAAACACTACCCCAGCATGACCCCCTACACTACCCAAACACCACTGCAGTACCCTAAACCCTAAAATACTACCCCAGCACGACCCCCTACACTACCCAAACACCGCTGCACTACCCTAAACCCTAAAACACTACCCCCAACAGTACCCCCTACACTGCCCAAATACAACTGCACTACCCTAAACCCTAAACCAATACCCCCAGCATGACCCCCTACACTACCCAAACACCACTGCACTGCCCTAAACCCTAAAACACTACCCCCCAGCATGACCCACTACTCTACCCTAACACCACTGTACTACCCTAAACCCTAAAACACTCCCCCCAGCACCACTCCCTACACTACCCAAACACCACTGCACTACCCTAAACTCTAAAACACTACCCCCAGAATGACCCCTACACTACACAAACACCACTGCACTACCCTAAACCCTAAGACACTTTCCCCTATACTACACAATCCCCACTGCACCACCCTAAACCCTAAAACACTACCCCCAGCATGACCCCCTACACTAAACGAACACCACTGCTCTACCCAAAACTCTAAAACACTACCCCAGCACGACCCCCTACACTACAAAAACACCACTGCACTACCCTAAACCCTAAAACACTCCCCAGCACCACTCCCTATACTACAGAAACACCACTGCACTACCCTAAACCCTAAAAAACTACCCCCAGCACGACTCCCTACACTACCCGAACACCACTGCTCTAACCAAAACTCTAAAACACTACCCCAGCACGATCCCCTACACTAACCAAATACCACAGCACTACCATAAACCCTAAAACACTACCCCCAACACGACCCCCTACACTACCCGAACACCACTGCACTACCCTAAACCCTAAAACACTACCCCCAGCACAACCCCCTACACTACCCAAACACCACTGCACTACCCTAAACCCTAACCCTACCCCCAGCACAACCCCATACACTACACGAACACCACTGCACTACCCTAAACCCTACAACACTCCCAGCACGACTCCCTACACTACCCTAACACCACTGTACTACCCTAAACCCTGAAACACTACCCACAGCACAACTCCCTACACTACACAAACATCACTGCACAACCCTAAACCCTAAAACACTACCCCAGCACGATCCGCTACACTAGCCAAACACCACTGCACTACCCTAAACCCTAAAACAAGACCCCCTACACTACACGAACACGACTGAACTACCCTAAACCCTAAAACACTACCCCCAGCATGACCCCCTACACTACACAAACACCACTGCACTACACTAAACCCTAAAACACTACCCCCTACAATACCCAAAAACCACTGCACTACCCTAAACCCTAAAACCCTACCCCCAGAAGTACCCCTCATACTACCCAAACACCACTGCACTACCCTAAACCGTGAAACACTACCCCCAGCAGTACCCCCTACACTACCCAAACACCACTGCACTACCATAAACCCTAAAACACTACCTCCAGCAGTACCCCCTACACTACCCAACCACCACTGCACTACCCTAAACCCTAAATTACTACCCCCAGCATGACCCTCTACACTACCCAAACACCACTGCACTGCCCTAAACCCTAAAACAGTACCCCAGCACGACCCCCTATATTACCAAAACACCACTGCACTACACTAAACCCTAAAATACTCCCCCAGCACGACTCCCTACACTACCCAAACACCACTGCACTACCCTAAACTCTAAAACACTACCCCCAGAATGACCCCTACACTACACAAACACCACTGCACTACCCTAAACCCTAAGACACTTTCCCCTATACTACACAATCCCCACTGCACCACCCTAAACCCTAAAACACTACCCCCAGCATGACCCCCTACACTACAAAAACACCACTGCACTACCCTAAACCCTAAAACACTCCCCAGCACCACTCCCTATACTACAGAAACACCACTGCACTACCCTAAACCCTAAAAAACTACCCCCAGCACGACCCCCTACACTACCCGAACACCACTGCTCTAACCAAAACTCTAAAACACTACCCCAGCACGATCCCCTACACTAACCAAATACCACAGCACTACCATAAACCCTAAAACACTACCCCCAACACGACCCCCTACACTACCCGAACACCACTGCACTACCCTAAACCCTAAAACACTACCCCCAGCACAACCCCCTACACTACCCAAACACCACTGCACTACCCTAAACCCTAACCCTACCCCCAGCACAACCCCATACACTACACGAACACCACTGCACTACCCTAAACCCTACAACACTCCCAGCACGACTCCCTACACTACCCTAACACCACTGTACTACCCTAAACCCTGAAACACTACCCACAGCACAACTCCCTACACTACACAAACATCACTGCACAACCCTAAACCCTAAAACACTACCCCAGCACGATCCGCTACACTACACAAACACCAATGCACTACCCTAAACCCTAAAACACTACCCCCAGCACGACCCCCTACACTAGCCAAACACCACTGCACTACCCTAAACCCTAAAACAAGACCCCCTACACTACACGAACACGACTGAACTACCCTAAACCCTAAAACACTACCCCCAGCATGACCCCCTACACTACACAAACACCACTGCACTACACTAAACCCTAAAACACTACCCCCTACAATACCCAAAAACCACTGCACTACCCTAAACCCTAAAACCCTACCCCCAGAAGTACCCCCTACACTACCCAAACACCACTGCACTACCCTAAACCCTAAAACACTACCTCCAGCAGTACCCCCTACACTACCCAACCACCACTGCACTACCCTAAACCCTAAATTACTACCCCCAGCATGACCCTCTACACTACCCAAACACCACTGCACTGCCCTAAACCCTAAAACAGTACCCCAGCACGACCCCCTATATTACCAAAACACCACTGCACTACACTAAACCCTAAAATACTCCCCCAGCACGACTCCCTAAACTACCCAAACACCACTGCACTACCCTAAACCCTAAATCTACCCCCAGCACGGCCCTCTACACTACCCAAACACCACTGCACTACCCTAAAGCCTAAATCAACCCTCAGCACGACCCCCTACACTACCCAAACACCACTGCAGTACCCTAAACCCTAAAACACTACCCCAGCATGACCCCCTACACTACCCAAACACCACTGCAGTACCCTAAACCCTAAAATACTACCCCAGCACGACCCCCTACACTACCCAAACACCGCTGCACTACCCTAAACCCTAAAACACTACCCCCAACAGTACCCCCTACACTGCCCAAATACAACTGCACTACCCTAAACCCTAAACCAATACCCCCAGCATGACCCCCTACACTACCCAAACACCACTGCACTGCCCTAAACCCTAAAACACTACCCCCCAGCATGACCCTCTACTCTACCCTAACACCACTGTACTACCCTAAACCCTAAAACACTCCCCCCAGCATGACTCCCTACACTACCCAAACAACACTGCACTACCCTAAACCCTAAATCTACCCCCAGCATGACCCCTACACTACCCAAACACCACTGCACTACTCTAAACCCTAAATCTACCCTCAGCACGACCCCCTACACTACTCAAAAACCACTGAACTACCCTAAACCCTAAGACACTACACCAGCACGACCCCCTACACTACACGAACACCACTGCACTGCCCTAAACCCTAAAACACTACCCCAGCACGATCCCCTACACTTCACAAACACCACTGCACTACCCTACACCCTAAATCTACCTCAAGCACGACCCCCTACACAACACAAACACCACTGCACTACCCTAAACCCTAAACCACTACCCCCAGCACGACCCTCTACACTACCCAAACACCACTGCACTGCCCTAAACACGACCCCCAGCACGACACCCTACACTACAGAAACACCACTGCACTACCCTAAACCCTAAAACACTCCCCCCAGCACGACTCCCTACACTCCCCAAATACCACTGCACTACCCTAAACCCTAAATCTACCCCCAGCACGACCCCCTACACTACCGAAACACCACTGTACTACCCTAAACCCTAAATCTACCCTCAGCACGACCCCCTACACTATTCAAAAACCACTGCAGTACCCTAAACCCTAAATCTACCCCAGCCCGACCCCCTACACTACCCAAACATCACTGCACTACCCTAAACCGTAAACCACTACCCCCAGCATGACCCCCTACACTACCCAAACACCACTGCACTGCACTAAACACTACCCCCAGCACGACACCCTACACTACCCAAACACTACTGCACTACCCTAAACCCTAAAACACTACCCTCAGCACGACCCCCTAAACTACCCTAACACCACTGCATTACCCTAAACCCTAAAACACTACCTACACCACGACCACCTACACTACCAAAACACCACTGCACTACCCTAAGCCCTAAAACACTACCCCAGCACAACCCCCTACACTACCCAAACACCACTGCACTGCCCTAAACCCTAAAACACTACCCCCAGCACGACACCCTACACTGGATGAACACCACTGCACTGCCCTAAATCTTAAAACACTACCCCCAGCACGACCCAAACACCAGTGCACTACCCTAAACCCTAAAACACTACCCCCAGCACGACCCGCTACACTACACAAACACCAATGCACTACCCTAAACCTTAAAACACTACCCCCAGCACGACCCGCTACACTACCAAAACACTACTGCACTACCCTAAACCCTAAAACACTGAGGCATGACCCCCTACACTATCCAAACACCACTTACTACCCTAAACCCTAAAACACTACACTACACTACCCAAAGACGACTGCACTACCCTAATCCCTAAAACACTACCCCCAAACGACCCACTACACTACCCAAAAACCACTGCACTACCCTAAACCCTAAAACACTACCCGCAGCACGACCCCCTACACTACTCAAAGACCACTGCACCTCCCTAAACCCTAAAACACTACCCCCAAACGACCCCTACACTACCGAAAGACCACTGTACTACCCCAAACCCTAAAACACTACCCCCTGCACTACACAAACACCACTGCAGTATCCTAAACCCTAAAACACTACCCCCAGCACAACCCCCTACAATACCCAAACACCCTTGCACTACCCTAAACCCTAAAACACTACCAAGGCATGACCCCCTACTCTACCCAAAACACCTGTACAAGCCTAAACCCTAAAACACTACCCCCTACACTACTCAAAGACCACTGCACTACCCTAAACCCTAAAACACTAACCCCAGCAGAACCCCCTACACTACCCAAACACCACTGCTCTAACATAAACCCTAAAACACTACGCCAAGCATGATCCCCTACTCTACCCAAAGACCACTGTACTACCCTAAACCCTAAAACACGACCCCTACACTACACAAACACCACTGCAGAATCCTAAACCCTAACACACTACCCCCAGCACGATCCCTACACTACACAAATGCCACTGCACTACAATAAACCCTAAAACACTATCCCGACACTACACAAACACGACTGCACTACCCCTAAACCCTAAAACACTACCCCCAGCAGTACCACTCACACTGCCCGAACACCACTGCACTGCCATAAACCTTAAAACACCACTCCCTGCACGACCCCCTATACTGCCCAAACACCACTGCACTGCCCTAAACCCTAAAACGCCAGCCCCCTGCATGAACCCCTACATTACCCAAACACCACTGTATTATTCTAAACCCTAAATCTACCCTCAGCACGACCCCCTACACTACTCAAAAACCACTGAACTACCCTAAACCCTAAGACACTACCCCAGCACGATCCCCTACACTACACAAACGCCACTGCACTACCCTAAACCCTAAATCTACCCCCAGCACGACCCCCTACACTACCCAAACACCACTGTACTGCCCTAAACCTTAAAACACTACCCCAGCACGATCCCCTACACTACACAAACACCACTGCACTACCCTAAACCCTAAATCTACCCACAGCACGACCCCCTACACTACTCAAACACCACTGCACTGCCCTAAACACTACCCCCAGCATGTCCCCCTACACTACCCAAACACCACTGCACTACCCTAAACCCTAAAACACTACCCTCAGCACGACCCCCTACACTACCCATGCAAAAACAACAATTGATGGACAGAATGCAGAACAATGTCATACATTCACCCCAGTACAGAGATCTGGGCCTAAATCCATCGTTTTTTTGCTCACCATGCCATTCCAGTTTGAACCCAGCCATATGCAACTCAGTCTTGACCCTGTGCCCCATGGGAACAGTCCAGCCCGAACTGCCAAGCCAGGTCCTCCCTGGACTGGAAACAAGCATCCTAGGACCGGTTTCGGGCTTTCAGCCCTCGTCAGCCAGGATAGCTTGATTCCAGTGGCATGGAGAGCAAGGGACTCATGTCTGAGCATACCCTTCCCACTCGGGGTGACAAATGCAAAAACAGAACAATGGATTTAACCCAGATCTCTTGACTGGGGGAGAATGTCTGCATTGTCAGCATTCCGTCCATCATTTGTTTGTTGTAACGCTTTTCGCCCTAAGTGGGATGGGTATTCCCAGACGTGGGACCCGTGCTCGCTACGCCACTGGAGTCAAGCTATCCTGGCTGATGACGGCTGATAGCCAGAAACCGGTCCTAGGATGCTTGATTCCGGTCCAGGGAAGACATGGCTTGGCAGTTCGGGCTGGACTGTTCCCATGAGGCACAGGGTCAAGACTGATTTGCATATGGCCATGTCTAAACTGGGGTGGCGTAGTGGGCATAAGAACAATGGATTTAACCCAGATCTCTTGACTGGGGGAGAATGTCTGTATTGTTAGCATTCCGTCCATCATTTGTTTGTTGTAACGCTTTTCGCCCTAAGTGGGATGGGTATTCCCAGCCGTGGGACCCGTGCTCACTACGCCACTGGAGTCAAGCTATCCTGGCTGATGACGGCTGATAGCCAGAAACCGGTCCTAGGATGCTTGATTCCGGTCCAGGGAAGACATGGCTTGGCAGTTCGGGCTGGACTGTTCCCATGAGGCACAGGGTCAAGACTGATTTGCATATGGCCATGTCTAAACTGGGGTGGCGTAGTGGGCAAAAGAACAATGGATTTAACCCAGATCTCTTGACTGGGGGAGAATATCTGCATTGTCAGCATTCCGTCCATCATTTGTTTGTTGTAACCCCTACACTACCCAAACACCACTGCACTACCCTAAACCCTAACCCTACCCCCAGCACGACCCCATACACTACACGAACACCACTGCACTACCCAAAACCCTAAAACACCACTCCCTGCACGAACCCCTACACTGCCCAAACACCACTGCACTGCCCTAAGCCCTAAAACACCACCCCCCAGCATGAACCCCTACACTGCCCGAACACCACTGCACTGCCCTAAATCCTTAAACACCACCCCCCTGCACGACCCCCTACACTGCCCGAACACCACTGCACTACCCTAAACCCTAAAACACTACCCCAGCACGATCCCCTACACTACACAAACACCACTGCACTACCCAAAACCCTAAATCTACCTCAAGCACGACCCCCTACACAACACAAACACCACTGCACTACCCTAAACCCTAAACCACTACCCCCAGCACGACCCCCTACACTACCCAAACACCACTGCACTGCCCTAAACACTACCCCCAGCACGACACCCTACACTACCCAAACATCACTGCAATAGCCTAAACCCTAAAACACTCCCCCAGCATGACTCCCTACACTTCCCAAACACCACTGCACTACCCTAAACCTCTAAATCAACCCCCAGCACGACCCACTACACTACCGAAACACCACTGCACTACCCTAAACCGTTAATCTACCCTCAGCACGACCCCCTACACTACATAAAAACCACTGCAGTAGCCTAAACCCTAAATCTACCCCCAGGCCGACCCCCTTACACTACTCAAACACCACTGCACTATCCTAAACCACTACCCCCAGAACGACCCCCTACACTACCCAAACACCACTGCACTGCCCTAAACACTACCCACAGCACGACACCCTACACTACCCAAACACAACTCCAATACCCTAATCCCTAAAACACTCCCCAGCACCACTCCCTACACTACCCAAACACCACTGCACTACCCTAAACCCTAAAACACTACCACCAGAATGACCCCTACACTACATAAACAACACTGCACTACCCTAAACCCTAAGACACTTTCCCCTATACTACACAATCCCCACTGCACCACCCTAAACCCTAAAACACTACCCCCAGCATGACCCCCTACACTACCCGAACACCACTGCTCTACCCAAAACTCTAACACACTACCCCAGCACGACCCCCTACACTACACAAACACCACTGTACTACCCTAAACCCTAAAACACTCCCCCGGCACCACTCCCTATACTACACAAACACCACTGCACTACCCTAAACCCTAAAAAACTACCCCCAGCATGACCCCCTACACTACCCGAACACCACTGCTCTAACCAAAACTCTAAAACACTACCCCAGCACGACCCCCTACACTAACCAAATACCACAGCACTACCATAAACCCTAAAACACTACCCCCAACACGACCCCCTACACTACCCGAACACCACTGCACTACCCTAAACCCTAAAACACTACCCCCAGCACGACCCCCTACACTACCCAAACACCACTGCACTACCCTAAACCCTAAAAAACTACCCCAGCACGATCCCCTACACTACACAAACACCACTGCACTACCCTAAACCCTAAATCTACCTCAAGCACGACCCCCTACACAACACAAACACCACTGCACTACCCTAAACCCTAAACCACTACCCCCAGCACGACCCCCTACACTACCCAAACACCACTGCACTGCCTTAAACACTACCCCCAGCACGACACCCTAGACTACCCAAACATCACTGCAATACCCTAAACCCTAAAACACTCCCCCAGCACGACCCCCTACACTAACCAAATACCACAGCACTACCATAAACCCTAAAGCACTACCCCCAACACGACCCCTACACTACCCGAACACCACTGCACTACCCTAAACCCTAAAACACTACCCCCAGCACGACCCCCTACACTACCCAAACACCACTGCACTACCCTAAACCCTAAAACCCTACCCCCAGCACGACCCCCTACACTACCCAAACACCACTGCACTACCCTAAACCCTAACCCTACCCCCAGCACAACCCCATACACTACACGAACACCACTGCACTACCCTAAACCCTACAACACTCCCAGCACGACTCCCTACACTACCCTAACACCACTGTACTACCCTAAACTCTGAAACACTACCCACAGCACAACTCCCTACACTACACAAACACCACTGCACTGCCCTAAACAATAAAACACTACCCCCAGCACGATTCCCTACACTAGATAAACCCCACTGCACTGCCCTAAACCCTAAAACACTACCCCCAGCACGACCCCCTACACAACCCAAACATCACTGCACAACCCTAAACCCTAAAACACTACCCCAGCACGATCCGCTACACTACACAAACACCAATGCACTACCCTAAACCCTAAAACACTACCCCCAGCACGACCCCCTACACTAGCCAAACACCACTGCACTACCCTAAACCCTAAAACACGACCCCTACACTACACAAACACGACTGAACTACCCTAAACCCTAAAACACTACCCCCAGCATGACCCCCTACACTACACAAACACCACTGCACTACCCTAAACCCTAAAACACTACCCCCTACAATACCCAAAAACCACTGCACTACCCTAAACCCTAAAACCCTACCCCCAGAAGTACCCCTCAAACTACCCAAACACCACTGCACTACCCTAAACCGTGAAACACTACCCCGAGCAGTACCCCCTACACTACCCAAACACCACTGCACTACCCTAAACCCTAAAACACTACCTCCAGCAGTACCCCTACACTACCCAACCACCACTGCACTACCCTAAACCCTAAACTACTAGCCCAAGCACGACCCTCTACTCTACCCAAACACCACTGCACTGCCCTAAACCCTAAAACACTACCCCAGCACGACCCCCTATATTACCAAAACACCATGGCACTACACTAAACCCTAAAATACTCCCCCAGCACGACTCCCTAAACTACCCAAACACCACTGCACTACCCTAAATCTACCCCCAGCACTGCCCTCTACACTACCCAAACACCACTGCACTACCCTAAAGCCTAAATCAACCCTCGGCACGACCCCCTACACTACCCAAACACCACTGCAGTACCCTAAACCCTAAAACACTACCCCAGCATGACCCCCTACACTACCCAAACACCACTGCACTACCCTAAACCCTAAAATACTACCCCAGCACGACCCCCTATGCTACCCAAACACCGCTGCACTACCCTAAACCCTAAAACACTACCCCCAACAGTACCCCCTACACTACCCAAATACCACTGCACTACCCTAAACCCTAAACCACTACCCCCAGCATGACCCCCTACACTACCCAAACACCACTGCACTGCCCTAAACCCTAAAACACTACCCCCAGCATGACCCACTACACTACCCAAACACCACTGTACTACCCTAAACCCTAAAACCCTCCCCCCAGCATGACTCCCTACACTACCCAAACAACACTGCACTACCCTAAACCCTAAATCTACCCCCAGCATGACCCCCTACACTACCCAAACACCACTGCACTACCCTAAACCTCTAAATCTACCCCCAGCACGACCCACTACACTACCGAAACACCACAGCACTACCCTAAACCGTTAATCTACCCTCAGCACGACCCCCTACACTACCCAAACACCACTGCACTACCCTAAACCCTAACCCTACCCCCAGCACAACCCCATACACTACACGAACACCACTGCACTACCCTAAACCCTACAACACTCCCAGCACGACTCCCTACACTACCCTAACACCACTGCACTACCCTAAACCCTGAAACACTACCCACAGCACAACTCCCTACACTACACAAACACCACTGCACTGCCCTAAACAATAAAACACTACCCCCAGCACGATCCCCTACACTAGATAAACCCCACTGCACTGCCCTAAACCCTAAAACACTACCCCCAGCACGACCCCCTACACAACCCAAACATCACTGCACAACCCTAAACCCTAAAACACTACCCCAGCACGATCCGCTACACTACACAAACACCAATGCACTACCCTAAACCCTAAAACACTACCCCCAGCACGACCCTCTACACTAGCCAAACACCACTGCACTACCCTAAACCCTAAAACACGACCCCTAAACTACACAAACACGACTGAACTACCCTAAACCCTAAAACACTACCCCCAGCATGACCCCCTACACTACACAAACACCACTGCACTACCCTAAACCCTAAAACACTACCCCCTACAATACCCCAAAACCACTGCACTACCCTAAACCCTAAAACCCTACCCCCAGAAGTACCCCTCAAACTACCCAAACACCACTGCACTACCCTAAACCGTGAAACACTACCCCGAGCAGTACCCTCTACTCTACCCAAACACCACTGCACTGCCCTAAACCCTAAAACACTACCCCAGCACGACCCCCTATATTACCAAAACACCATGGCACTACACTAAACCCTAAAATACTCCCCCAGCACGACTCCCTAAACTACCCAAACACCACTGCACTACCCTAAATCTACCCCCAGCACTGCCCTCTACACTACCCAAACACCACTGCACTACCCTAAAGCCTAAATCAACCCTCAGCACGACCCCCTACACTACCCAAACACCACTGCAGTACCCTAAACCCTAAAACACTACCCCAGCATGACCCCCTACACTACCCAAACACCACTGCACTACCCCAAACCCTAAAATACTACCCCAGCACGACCCCCTATGCTACCCAAACACCGCTGCACTACCCTAAACCCTAAAACACTACCCCCAACAGTACCCCCTACACTACCCAAATACCACTGCACTACCCTAAACCCTAAACCACTACCCCCAGCATGACCCCCTACACTACCCAAACACCACTGCACTGCCCTAAACCCTAAAACACTACCCCCAGCATGACCCACTACACTACCCAAACACCACTGTACTACCCTAAACCCTAAAACCCTCCCCCCAGCATGACTCCCTACACTACCCAAACAACACTGCACTACCCTAAACCCTAAATCTACCCCCAGCATGACCCCCTACACTACCCAAACACTACTGCACTACTCTAAACCCTAAATCTACCCTCAGCACGACCCCCTACACTACTCAAAAACCACTGAACTACCCTAAACCCTAAAACACTACCCCAGCACGACCCCCTACACTACACAAACACCACTGCACTGCCCTAAACCCTAAAACACTACCCCAGCACGATCCCCTACACTACACAAACACCACTGCACTACCTTACACCCTAAATCTACCTCAAGCACGACCCCCTACACAACACAAACTCCACTGCACTACCCTAAACCCTAAACCACTACCCCCAGCACGACCCCCTACACTACCCAAACACCACTGCACTGCCCTAAACCTTAAAACACTACCCCCAGCACGACCCGCTACACTACCAAAACACTACTGCACTACCCTAAACCCTAAAACACTGAGGCATGACCCCCTACACTATCCAAACACCACTTACTACCCTAAACCCTAAAACACTACCCGCAGCACGACCCCCTACACTACCCAAAGACGACTGCACTACCCTAATCCCTAAAACACTACCCCCAAACGACCCACTACACTACCCAAAAACCACTGCACTACCCTAAACCCTAAAACACTACCCGCAGCACGACCCCCTACACTACTCAAAGACCACTGCACCTCCCTAAACCCTAAAACACTACCCCCAAACGACCCCTACACTACCGAAAGACCACTGTACTACCCCAAACCCTAAAACACTACCCCCTGCACTACACAAACACCACTGCAGTATCCTAAACCCTAAAACACTACCCCCAGCACAACCCTCTACAATACCCAAACACCCTTGCACTACCCTAAACCCTAAAACACTACCAAGGCATGACCCCCTACTCTACCCAAAACACCTGTACAAGCCTAAACCCTAAAACACTACCCCCTACACTACTCAAAGACCACTGCACTACCCTAAACCCTAAAACACTAACCCCAGCAGAACCCCCTACACTACCCAAACACCACTGCTCTAACATAAACCCTAAAACACTACGCCAAGCATGATCCCCTACTCTACCCAAAGACCACTGTACTACCCTAAACCCTAAAACACGACCCCTACACTACACAAACACCACTGCAGAATCCTAAACCCTAACACACTACCCCCAGCACGATCCCTACACTACACAAATGCCACTGCACTACAATAAACCCTAAAACACTATCCCGACACTACACAAACACGACTGCACTACCCCTAAACCCTAAAACACTACCCCCAGCAGTACCACTCACACTGCCCGAACACCACTGCACTGCCATAAACCTTAAAACACCACTCCCTGCACGACCCCCTATACTGCCCAAACACCACTGCACTGCCCTAAACCCTAAAACGCCAGCCCCCTGCATGAACCCCTACATTACCCAAACACCACTGTATTATTCTAAACCCTAAATCTACCCTCAGCACGACCCCCTACACTACTCAAAAACCACTGAACTACCCTAAACCCTAAGACACTACCCCAGCACGATCCCCTACACTACACAAACGCCACTGCACTACCCTAAACCCTAAATCTACCCCCAGCACGACCCCCTACACTACCCAAACACCACTGTACTGCCCTAAACCTTAAAACACTACCCCAGCACGATCCCCTACACTACACAAACACCACTGCACTACCCTAAACCCTAAATCTACCCACAGCACGACCCCCTACACTACTCAAACACCACTGCACTGCCCTAAACACTACCCCCAGCACGACCCCCTACACTTCCCAAACACCACTGCACTACCCTAAACCTCTAAATCAACCCCCAGCACGACCCACTACACTACCGAAACACCACTGCACTACCCTAAACCGTTAATCTACCCTCAGCACGACCCCCTACACTACATAAAAACCACTGCAGTAGCCTAAACCCTAAATCTACCCCCAGGCCGACCCCCTTACACTACTCAAACACCACTGCACTATCCTAAACCACTACCCCCAGAACGACCCCCTACACTACCCAAACACCACTGCACTGCCCTAAACACTACCCACAGCACGACACCCTACACTACCCAAACACAACTCCAATACCCTAATCCCTAAAACACTCCCCAGCACCACTCCCTACACTACCCAAACACCACTGCACTACGCTAAACCCTAAAACACTACCACCAGAATGACCCCTACACTACATAAACAACACTGCACTACCCTAAACCCTAAGACACTTTCCCCTATACTACACAATCCCCACTGCACCACCCTAAACCCTAAAACACTACCCCCAGCATGACCCCCTACACTACCCGAACACCACTGCTCTACCCAAAACTCTAACACACTACCCCAGCACGACCCCCTACACTACACAAACACCACTGTACTACCCTAAACCCTAAAACACTCCCCCGGCACCACTCCCTATACTACACAAACACCACTGCACTACCCTAATCCCTAAAAAACTACCCCCAGCATGACCCCCTACACTACCCGAACACCACTGCTCTAACCAAAACTCTAAAACACTACCCCAGCACGACCCCCTACACTAACCAAATACCACAGCACTACCATAAACCCTAAAACACTACCCCCAACACGACCCCCTACACTACCCGAACACCACTGCACTACCCTAAACCCTAAAACACTACCACCAGAATGACCCCTACACTACATAAACAACACTGCACTACCCTAAACCCTAAGACACTTTCCCCTATACTACACAATCCCCACTGCACCACCCTAAACCCTAAAACACTACCCCCAGCATAACCCCCTACACTACCCAAACACCACTGCTCTACCCAAAACTCTAACACACTACCCCAGCACGACCCCCTACACTACACAAACACCACTGTACTACCCTAAACCCTAAAACACTCCCCCGGCACCACTCCCTATACTACACAAACACCACTGCACTACCCTAAACCCTAAAAAACTACCCCCAGCACGACCCCCTTCACTACCCGAACACCACTGCTCTAACCAAAACTCTAAAACACTACCCCAGCACGACCCCCTACACTAACCAAATACCACAGCACTACCATAAACCCTAAAGCACTACCCCCAACACGACCCCCTACACTACCCGAACACCACTGCACTACCCTAAACCCTAAAACACTACCCCCAGCACGACCCCCTACACTACCCAAACACCACTGCACTACCCTAAACCCTAACCCTACCCCCAGCACAACCCCATACACTACACGAACACCACTGCACTACCCTAAACCCTACAACACTCCCAGCACGACTCCCTACACTACCCTAACACCACTGCACTACCCTAAACCCTGAAACACTACCCACAGCACAACTCCCTACACTACACAAACACCACTGCACTGCCCTAAACAATAAAACACTACCCCCAGCACGATCCCCTACACTAGATAAACCCCACTGCACTGCCCTAAACCCTAAAACACTACCCCCAGCACGACCCCCTACACAACCCAAACATCACTGCACAACCCTAAACCCTAAAACACTACCCCAGCACGATCCGCTACACTACACAAACACCAATGCACTACCCTAAACCCTAAAACACTACCCCCAGCACGACCCCCTACACTAGCCAAACACCACTGCACTACCCTAAACCCTAAAACACGACCCCTAAACTACACAAACACGACTGAACTACCCTAAACCCTAAAACACTACCCCCAGCATGACCCCCTACACTACACAAACACCACTGCACTACCCTAAACCCTAAAACACTACCCCCTACAATACCCCAAAACCACTGCACTACCCTAAACCCTAAAACCCTACCCCCAGAAGTACCCCTCAAACTACCCAAACACCACTGCACTACCCTAAACCGTGAAACACTACCCCGAGCAGTACCCTCTACTCTACCCAAACACCACTGCACTGCCCTAAACCCTAAAACACTACCCCAGCACGACCCCCTATATTACCAAAACACCATGGCACTACACTAAACCCTAAAATACTCCCCCAGCACGACTCCCTAAACTACCCAAACACCACTGCACTACCCTAAATCTACCCCCAGCACTGCCCTCTACACTACCCAAACACCACTGCACTACCCTAAAGCCTAAATCAACCCTCAGCACGACCCCCTACACTACCCAAACACCACTGCAGTACCCTAAACCCTAAAACACTACCCCAGCATGACCCCCTACACTACCCAAACACCACTGCACTACCCCAAACCCTAAAATACTACCCCAGCACGACCCCCTATGCTACCCAAACACCGCTGCACTACCCTAAACCCTAAAACACTACCCCCAACAGTACCCCCTACACTACCCAAATACCACTGCACTACCCTAAACCCTAAACCACTACCCCCAGCATGACCCCCTACACTACCCAAACACCACTGCACTGCCCTAAACCCTAAAACACTACCCCCAGCATGACCCACTACACTACCCAAACACCACTGTACTACCCTAAACCCTAAAACCCTCCCCCCAGCATGACTCCCTACACTACCCAAACAACACTGCACTACCCTAAACCCTAAATCTACCCCCAGCATGACCCCCTACACTACCCAAACACTACTGCACTACTCTAAACCCTAAATCTACCCTCAGCACGACCCCCTACACTACTCAAAAACCACTGAACTACCCTAAACCCTAAAACACTACCCCAGCACGACCCCCTACACTACACAAACACCACTGCACTGCCCTAAACCCTAAAACACTACCCCAGCACGATCCCCTACACTACACAAACACCACTGCACTACCTTACACCCTAAATCTACCTCAAGCACGACCCCCTACACAACACAAACTCCACTGCACTACCCTAAACCCTAAACCACTACCCCCAGCACGACCCCCTACACTACCCAAACACCACTGCACTGCCCTAAACCTTAAAACACTACCCCCAGCACGACCCGCTACACTACCAAAACACTACTGCACTACCCTAAACCCTAAAACACTGAGGCATGACCCCCTACACTATCCAAACACCACTTACTACCCTAAACCCTAAAACACTACCCGCAGCACGACCCCCTACACTACCCAAAGACGACTGCACTACCCTAATCCCTAAAACACTACCCCCAAACGACCCACTACACTACCCAAAAACCACTGCACTACCCTAAACCCTAAAACACTACCCGCAGCACGACCCCCTACACTACTCAAAGACCACTGCACCTCCCTAAACCCTAAAACACTACCCCCAAACGACCCCTACACTACCGAAAGACCACTGTACTACCCCAAACCCTAAAACACTACCCCCTGCACTACACAAACACCACTGCAGTATCCTAAACCCTAAAACACTACCCCCAGCACAACCCCCTACAATACCCAAACACCCTTGCACTACCCTAAACCCTAAAACACTACCAAGGCATGACCCCCTACTCTACCCAAAACACCTGTACAAGCCTAAACCCTAAAACACTACCCCCTACACTACTCAAAGACCACTGCACTACCCTAAACCCTAAAACACTAACCCCAGCAGAACCCCCTACACTACCCAAACACCACTGCTCTAACATAAACCCTAAAACACTACGCCAAGCATGATCCCCTACTCTACCCAAAGACCACTGTACTACCCTAAACCCTAAAACACGACCCCTACACTACACAAACACCACTGCAGAATCCTAAACCCTAACACACTACCCCCAGCACGATCCCTACACTACACAAATGCCACTGCACTACAATAAACCCTAAAACACTATCCCGACACTACACAAACACGACTGCACTACCCCTAAACCCTAAAACACTACCCCCAGCAGTACCACTCACACTGCCCGAACACCACTGCACTGCCATAAACCTTAAAACACCACTCCCTGCACGACCCCCTATACTGCCCAAACACCACTGCACTGCCCTAAACCCTAAAACGCCAGCCCCCTGCATGAACCCCTACATTACCCAAACACCACTGTATTATTCTAAACCCTAAATCTACCCTCAGCACGACCCCCTACACTACTCAAAAACCACTGAACTACCCTAAACCCTAAGACACTACCCCAGCACGATCCCCTACACTACACAAACGCCACTGCACTACCCTAAACCCTAAATCTACCCCCAGCACGACCCCCTACACTACCCAAACACCACTGTACTGCCCTAAACCTTAAAACACTACCCCAGCACGATCCCCTACACTACACAAACACCACTGCACTACCCTAAACCCTAAATCTACCCACAGCACGACCCCCTACACTACTCAAACACCACTGCACTGCCCTAAACACTACCCCCAGCACGACCCCTACACTTCCCAAACACCACTGCACTACCCTAAACCTCTAAATCAACCCCCAGCACGACCCACTACACTACCGAAACACCACTGCACTACCCTAAACCGTTAATCTACCCTCAGCACGACCCCCTACACTACATAAAAACCACTGCAGTAGCCTAAACCCTAAATCTACCCCCAGGCCGACCCCCTTACACTACTCAAACACCACTGCACTATCCTAAACCACTACCCCCAGAACGACCCCCTACACTACCCAAACACCACTGCACTGCCCTAAACACTACCCACAGCACGACACCCTACACTACCCAAACACAACTCCAATACCCTAATCCCTAAAACACTCCCCAGCACCACTCCCTACACTACCCAAACACCACTGCACTACGCTAAACCCTAAAACACTACCACCAGAATGACCCCTACACTACATAAACAACACTGCACTACCCTAAACCCTAAGACACTTTCCCCTATACTACACAATCCCCACTGCACCACCCTAAACCCTAAAACACTACCCCCAGCATGACCCCCTACACTACCCGAACACCACTGCTCTACCCAAAACTCTAACACACTACCCCAGCACGACCCCCTACACTACACAAACACCACTGTACTACCCTAAACCCTAAAACACTCCCCCGGCACCACTCCCTATACTACACAAACACCACTGCACTACCCTAATCCCTAAAAAACTACCCCCAGCATGACCCCCTACACTACCCGAACACCACTGCTCTAACCAAAACTCTAAAACACTACCCCAGCACGACCCCCTACACTAACCAAATACCACAGCACTACCATAAACCCTAAAACACTACCCCCAACACGACCCCCTACACTACCCGAACACCACTGCACTACCCTAAACCCTAAAACACTACCCCCAGCACGACCCCCTACACTACCCAAACACCACTGCACTACCCTAAACCCTAAAAAACTACCCCAGCACGATCCCCTACACTACACAAACACCACTGCACTACCCTAAACCCTAAATCTACCTCAAGCACGACCCCCTACACAACACAAACACCACTGCACTACCCTAAACCCTAAACCACTACCCCCAGCACGACCCCCTACACTACCCAAACACCACTGCACTGCCTTAAACACTACCCCCAGCACGACACCCTACACTACCCAAACATCACTGCAATACCCTAAACCCTAAAACACTCCCCCAGCACGACCCCCTACACTAACCAAATACCACAGCACTACCATAAACCCTAAAGCACTACCCCCAACACGACCCCTACACTACCCGAACACCACTGCACTACCCTAAACCCTAAAACACTACCCCCAGCACGACCCCCTACACTACCCAAACACCACTGCACTACCCTAAACCCTAAAACCCTACCCCCAGCACGACCCCCTACACTACCCAAACACCACTGCACTACCCTAAACCCTAACCCTACCCCCAGCACAACCCCATACACTACACGAACACCACTGCACTACCCTAAACCCTACAACACTCCCAGCACGACTCCCTACACTACCCTAACACCACTGTACTACCCTAAACTCTGAAACACTACCCACAGCACAACTCCCTACACTACACAAACACCACTGCACTGCCCTAAACAATAAAACACTACCCCCAGCACGATTCCCTACACTAGATAAACCCCACTGCACTGCCCTAAACCCTAAAACACTACCCCCAGCACGACCCCCTACACAACCCAAACATCACTGCACAACCCTAAACCCTAAAACACTACCCCAGCACGATCCGCTACACTACACAAACACCAATGCACTACCCTAAACCCTAAAACACTACCCCCAGCACGACCCCCTACACTAGCCAAACACCACTGCACTACCCTAAACCCTAAAACACGACCCCTACACTACACAAACACGACTGAACTACCCTAAACCCTAAAACACTACCCCCAGCATGACCCCCTACACTACACAAACACCACTGCACTACCCTAAACCCTAAAACACTACCCCCTACAATACCCAAAAACCACTGCACTACCCTAAACCCTAAAACCCTACCCCCAGAAGTACCCCTCAAACTACCCAAACACCACTGCACTACCCTAAACCATGAAACACTACCCCGAGCAGTACCCCCTACACTACCCAAACACCACTGCACTACCCTAAACCCTAAAACACTACCTCCAGCAGTACCCCTACACTACCCAACCACCACTGCACTACCCTAAACCCTAAACTACTAGCCCAAGCACGACCCTCTACTCTACCCAAACACCACTGCACTGCCCTAAACCCTAAAACACTACCCCAGCACGACCCCCTATATTACCAAAACACCATGGCACTACACTAAACCCTAAAATACTCCCCCAGCACGACTCCCTAAACTACCCAAACACCACTGCACTACCCTAAATCTACCCCCAGCACTGCCCTCTACACTACCCAAACACCACTGCACTACCCTAAAGCCTAAATCAACCCTCGGCACGACCCCCTACACTACCCAAACACCACTGCAGTACCCTAAACCCTAAAACACTACCCCAGCATGACCCCCTACACTACCCAAACACCACTGCACTACCCTAAACCCTAAAATACTACCCCAGCACGACCCCCTATGCTACCCAAACACCGCTGCACTACCCTAAACCCTAAAACACTACCCCCAACAGTACCCCCTACACTACCCAAATACCACTGCACTACCCTAAACCCTAAACCACTACCCCCAGCATGACCCCCTACACTACCCAAACACCACTGCACTGCCCTAAACCCTAAAACACTACCCCCAGCATGACCCACTACACTACCCAAACACCACTGTACTACCCTAAACCCTAAAACCCTCCCCCCAGCATGACTCCCTACACTACCCAAACAACACTGCACTACCCTAAACCCTAAATCTACCCCCAGCATGACCCCCTACACTACCCAAACACCACTGCACTACCCTAAACCTCTAAATCTACCCCCAGCACGACCCACTACACTACCGAAACACCACAGCACTACCCTAAACCGTTAATCTACCCTCAGCACGACCCCCTACACTACATAAAAACCACTGCAGTAGCCTAAACCCTAAATCTACCCCTAGCCTGACCCCTTACACTACTCAAACACCACTGCACTATCCTAAACCACTACCCCCAGAACGACCCCCTACACTACCCAAACACCACTGCACTGCCCTAAACACTACCCACAGCACGACACCCTACACTACCCAAACACAACTCCAATACCCTAAACCCTAAAACACTCCCCAGCACCACTCCCTACACTACCCAAACACCACTGCACTACCATAAACCCTAAAACACTACCACCAGAATGACCCCTACACTACATAAACAACACTGCACTACCCTAAACCCTAAGACACTTTCCCCTATACTACACAATCCCCACTGCACCACCCTAAACCCTAAAACACTACCCCCAGCATAACCCCCTACACTACCCAAACACCACTGCTCTACCCAAAACTCTAACACACTACCCCAGCACGACCCCCTACACTACACAAACACCACTGTACTACCCTAAACCCTAAAACACTCCCCCGGCACCACTCCCTATACTACACAAACACCACTGCACTACCCTAAACCCTAAAAAACTACCCCCAGCACGACCCCCTACACTACCCGAACACCACTGCTCTAACCAAAACTCTAAAACACTACCCCAGCACGACCCCCTACACTAACCAAATACCACAGCACTACCATAAACCCTAAAGCACTACCCCCAACACGACCCCCTACACTACCCGAACACCACTGCACTACCCTAAACCCTAAAACACTACCCCCAGCACGACCCCCTACACTACCCAAACACCACTGCACTACCCTAAACCCTAACCCTACCCCCAGCACAACCCCATACACTACACGAACACCACTGCACTACCCTAAACCCTACAACACTCCCAGCACGACTCCCTACACTACCCTAACACCACTGCACTACCCTAAACCCTGAAACACTACCCACAGCACAACTCCCTACACTACACAAACACCACTGCACTGCCCTAAACAATAAAACACTACCCCAGCACGATCCCCTACACTAGATAAACCCCACTGCACTGCCCTAAACCCTAAAACACTACCCCCAGCACGACCCCCTACACAACCCAAACATCACTGCACAACCCTAAACCCTAAAACACTACCCCAGCACGATCCGCTACACTACACAAACACCAATGCACTACCCTAAACCCTAAAACACTACCCCCAGCACGACCCCCTACACTAGCCAAACACCACTGCACTACCCTAAACCCTAAAACACGACCCCTAAACTACACAAACACGACTGAACTACCCTAAACCCTAAAACACTACCCCCAGCATGACCCCCTACACTACACAAACACCACTGCACTACCCTAAACCCTAAAACACTACCCCCTACAATACCCCAAAACCACTGCACTACCCTAAACCCTAAAACCCTACCCCCAGAAGTACCCCTCAAACTACCCAAACACCACTGCACTACCCTAAACCGTGAAACACTACCCCGAGCAGTACCCTCTACTCTACCCAAACACCACTGCACTGCCCTAAACCCTAAAACACTACCCCAGCACGACCCCCTATATTACCAAAACACCATGGCACTACACTAAACCCTAAAATACTCCCCCAGCACGACTCCCTAAACTACCCAAACACCACTGCACTACCCTAAATCTACCCCCAGCACTGCCCTCTACACTACCCAAACACCACTGCACTACCCTAAAGCCTAAATCAACCCTCAGCACGACCCCCTACACTACCCAAACACCACTGCAGTACCCTAAACCCTAAAACACTACCCCAGCATGACCCCCTACACTACCCAAACACCACTGCACTACCCCAAACCCTAAAATACTACCCCAGCACGACCCCCTATGCTACCCAAACACCGCTGCACTACCCTAAACCCTAAAACACTACCCCCAACAGTACCCCCTACACTACCCAAATACCACTGCACTACCCTAAACCCTAAACCACTACCCCCAGCATGACCCCCTACACTACCCAAACACCACTGCACTGCCCTAAACCCTAAAACACTACCCCCAGCATGACCCACTACACTACCCAAACACCACTGTACTACCCTAAACCCTAAAACCCTCCCCCCAGCATGACTCCCTACACTACCCAAACAACACTGCACTACCCTAAACCCTAAATCTACCCCCAGCATAACCCCCTACACTACCCAAACACTACTGCACTACTCTAAACCCTAAATCTACCCTCAGCACGACCCCCTACACTACTCAAAAACCACTGAACTACCCTAAACCCTAAAACACTACCCCAGCACGACCCCCTACACTACACAAACACCACTGCACTGCCCTAAACCCTAAAACACTACCCCAGCACGATCCCCTACACTACACAAACACCACTGCACTACCTTACACCCTAAATCTACCTCAAGCACGACCCCCTACACAACACAAACTCCACTGCACTACCCTAAACCCTAAACCACTACCCCCAGCACGACCCCCTACACTACCCAAACACCACTGCACTGCCCTAAACACGACCCCCAGCACGACACCCTACACTACAGAAACACCACTGCACTACCTTAAACCCTAAAACACTCCCTCCAGCACGACTCCCTACACTCCCCAAACACCAATGCACTACCCTAAACCCTAAATCTACCCCCATCACGACCCCCTACACTACCGAAACACCACTGTACTACCCTAAACCCTAAATCTACCCTCAGAACGACCCCCTACACTACTCAAAAACCACTGCAGTACCCTAAACCCTAAATCTACCCCCAGCCCGACCCCCTACACTACTCAAACACCACTGCACTACCCTAAACCCTAAACCACTACCCCCAGCACGACTCCCTACACTCCCCAAACACCAATGCACTACCCTAAACCCTAAATCTACCCCCAGCACGACCCCCTACACTACCGAAACACCACTGTACTACCCTAAACCCTAAATCTACCCTCAGAACGACCCCCTACACTACTCAAAAACCACTGCAGTACCCTAAACCCTAAATCTACCCCCAGCCCGACCCCCTACACTACTCAAACACCACTGCACTACCCTAAACCCTAAACCACTACCCCCAGCACAACCCCCTACACTACCCAAACACCACTGCACTGCACTAAACACTACCCCCAGCACGACACCCTACACTACCCAAACACCACTGCACTACCCTAAACCATAAAACACTACCCTCAGCACGACCCCCTAAACTACCCTAACACCACTGCATTACCCTAAACCCGAAAACACTACCTACAGCACGACCACCTACACTACCAAAACACCACTGCACTACCCTAAGCCCTAAAACACTACCCCAGCACAACCCCCTACACTACCCAAACACCACTGCACTGCCCTAAACCCTAAAACACTACCCCCAGCACAACCCCCTACATTGGATGAACACCACTGCACTGCCCTAAATCTTAAAACACTACCCCCAGCACGACCCCCTACACGACCCAAACACCAGTGCACTACCCTAAACCCTAAAACACTACCCCCAGCACGACCCGCTACACTACACAAACACCAATGCACTACCCTAAACCTTAAAAAACTACCCACAGCACGACCCGCTACACTACCCAAACACCACTGCACTACCCTAAACCCTAAAACACTGAGGCATGACCCCCTACACTACCCAAACACCACTTACTACCCTAAACCCTAAAACACTACCCGCAGCAGGACCCCTACACTACCCAAAGACCACTGCACTACCATAATCCCTAAAACACTACCCCCAAACGACCCACTACACTACCCAAAAACCACTGTACTACCCTAAACCCTAAAACACTAATGAGGCATGACGCCATACACTACCCAAACACCACTGCACTACCCTAAACCCTAAAACACTACCCGCAGCACGACCCCCTACACTACTCAAAGACCACTGCACCTCCCTAAACCATAAAACACTACCCCCAAACGACCCCTACACTACCGAAAGACCACTGTACTACCCCAAACCCTAAAACACGACCCCCTACACTACACAAACACCACTGCAGTATCCTAAACCCTAAAACACTACACCCAGCACAACCCCCTACAATACCCAAACACCCTTGCACTACCCTAAACCCTAAAACACTACCAAGGCATGACCCCCTACTCTACCCAAACCACCTGTACAAGCCTAAACCCTAAAACACTACCACCAGCACAACCCCCTACACTACTCAAAGACCACTGCACTACCCTAAACCCTAAAACACTAACCCCAGCACAACCCCCTACACTACCCAAACACCACTGCACTAACATAAACCCTAAAACACTACGCCAAGCATGATCCCCTACTCTACCCAAAGACCACTGTACTACCCTAAACCCTAAAACACGACCCCTACACTACACAAACACCACTGCAGAATCCTAAACCCTAACACACTACCCCCAGCACGATCCCTACACTACACAAACGCCACTGCACTACCATAAACCCTAAAACACTATCCCGACACTACACAAACACGACTGAACTACCCCTAAACCCTAAAACACTACCCCCAGCAGTACCACTCACACTGCCCAAACACCACTGCACTGCCCTAAACCCTAAAACACTACTCCCAGCAGTACCTCCTACATTGCCGGAACACCACTGCACTGCCATAAACCTTAAAACACCACTCCCTGCGCGACTCCCTATACTGCCCAAACACCACTGCACTGCCCTAAACCCTAAAACACCAGCCCCCTGCATGAACCCCTACATTACCCAAACACCACTGCATTATTCTAAACCCTAAATCTACCCTCAGCACGACCCCCTACACTACTCAAAAACCACTGCAGTACCCTAAACCCTAAATCTACCCCCAGCCCGACCCCCTACACTACTCAAACACCACTGCACTACCCTAAACCCTAAAACACTACCCTCAGCACGACCCCCTAAACTACCCTAACACCACTGCATTACCCTAAACCCTAAAACACTACCTACAGCACGACCACCTACACTACCAAAACACCACTGCACTACCCTAAGCCCTAAAACACTACCCCAGCACAACCCCCTACACTACCCAAACACCACTGCACTGCCCTAAACCCTAAAACACTACCCCCAGCACGACCCCCTACATTGGATGAACACCACTGCACTGCCCTAAATCTTAAAACACTACCCCCAGCACGACCCCCTACACGACCCAAACACCACTTACTACCCTAAACCCTAAAACACTACCCGCAGCAGGACCCCTACACTACCCAAAGACCACTTACTACCCTAAACCCTAAAACACTACCCGCAGCAGGACCCCTACACTACCCAAAGACCACTGCACTACCCTAATCCCTAAAACACTACCCCCAAACGACCCACTACACTACCCAAAAACCACTGTACTACCCTAAACCCTAAAACACTAATGAGGCATGACGCCATACACTACCCAAACACCACTGCACTACCCTAAACCCTAAAACACTACCCGCAGCACGACCCCCTACACTACTCAAAGACCACTGCACCTCCCTAAACCATAAAACACTACCCCCAAACGACCCCTACACTACCGAAAGACCACTGTACTACCCCAAACCCTAAAACACGACCCCCTACACTACACAAACACCACTGCAGTATCCTAAACCCTAAAACACTACCCCCAGCACAACCCCCTACAATACCCAAACACCCTTGCACTACCCTAAACCCTAAAACACTACCAAGGCATGACCCCCTACTCTACCCAAACCACCTGTACAAGCCTAAACCCTAAAACACTACCACCAGCACAGCCCCCTACACTACTCAAAGACCACTGCACTACCCTAAACCCTAAAACACTAACCCCAGCACAACCCCCTACACTACCCAAACACCACTGCACTAACATAAACCCTAAAACACTACGCCAAGCATGATCCCCTACTCTACCCAAAGACCACTGTACTACCCTAAACCCTAAAACACGACCCCTACACTACACAAACACCACTGCAGAATCCTAAACCCTAACACACTACCCCCAGCACGATCCCTACACTACACAAATGCCACTGCACGACAATAAACCCTAAAACACTATCCCGACACTACACAAACACGACTGAACTACCCCTAAACCCTAAAACACTACCCCCAGCAGTACCACTCAC
Source organism: Triturus cristatus (assembly GCF_964204655.1). Taxonomy (NCBI): domain Eukaryota; kingdom Metazoa; phylum Chordata; class Amphibia; order Caudata; family Salamandridae; genus Triturus; species Triturus cristatus. The sequence goes on along the minus strand of NC_140579.1, from coordinate 662,409,052 downwards.
ACTGCCCAAACACCACTGCACTGCCCTAAACCCTAAAACACTACTCCCAGCAGTACCTCCTACATTGCCCGAACACCACTGCACTGCCATAAACCTTAAAACACCACTCCCTGCGCGACTCCCTATACTGCCCAAACACCACTGCACTGCCCTAAACCCTAAAACACCAGCCCCCTGCATGAACCCCTACATTACCCAAACACAACTGCATTATTCTAAACCCTAAATCTACCCTCAGCACGACCCCCTACACTACTCAAAAACCACTGCAGTACCCTAAACCCTAAATCTACCCCCAGCCCGACCGCCTACACTACTCAAACACCACTGCACTACCCTAAACCCTAAACCACTACCCCCAGCACGACCCCCTACACTACCCAAACACCACTGCACTGCACTAAACACTACCCCCAGCACGACACCCTACACTACCCAAACACCACTGCACTACCCTAAACCCTAAAACACTACCCTCAGCACGACCCCCTAAACTACCCTAACACCACTGCATTACCCTAAACCCTAAAACACTACCTACAGCACGACCACCTACACTACCAAAACACCACTGCACTACCCTAAGCCCTAAAACACTACCCCAGCACAACCCCCTACACTACCCAAACACCACTGCACTGCCCTAAACCCTAAAACACTACCCACAGCACGACCCCCTACATTGGATGAACACCACTGCACTGCCCTAAATCTTAAAACACTACCCCCAGCACGACCCCCTACACGACCCAAACACCAGTGCACTACCCTAAACCCTAAAACACTACCCCCAGCACGACCCGCTATACTACACAAACACCAATGCACTACCCTAAACCTTAAAACACTACCCCCAGCACGACCCGCTACACTACCCAAACACCACTGCACTACCCTAAACCCTAAAACACTGAGGCATGACCCCCTACACTACCCAAACACCACTTACTACCCTAAACCCTAAAACACTACCCGCAGCAGGACCCCTACACTACCCAAAGACCACTGCACTACCCTAATCCCTAAAACACTACCCCCAAATGACCCACTACACTACCCAAAAACCACTGTACTACCCTAAACCCTAAAACACTAATGAGGCATGACGCCCTACACTACCCAAACACCACTGCACTACCCTAAACCCTAAAACACTACCCGCAGCACGACCCCCTACACTACTCAAAGACCACTGCACCTCCCTAAACCATAAAACACTACCCCCAAACGACCCCTACATTACCGAAAGACCACTGTACTACCCCAAACCCTAAAACACGACCCCCTACACTACACAAACACCACTGCAGTATCCTAAACCCTAAAACACTACCCCCAGCACAACCCCCTACAATACCCAAACACCCTTGCACTACCCTAAACCCTAAAACACTACCAAGGCATGACCCCCTACTCTACCCAAACCACCTGTACAAGCCTAAACCCTAAAACACTACCACCAGCACAACCCCCTACACTACTCAAAGACCACTGCACTACCCTAAACCCTAAAACACTAACCCCAGCACAACCCCCTACACTACCCAAACACCACTGCACTAACATAAACCCTAAAACACTACGCCAAGCATGATCCCCTACTCTACCCAAAGACCACTGTACTACCCTAAACCCTAAAACACGACCCCTACACTACACAAACACCACTGCAGAATCCTAAACCCTAACACACTACCCCCAGCACGATCCCTACACTACACAAACGCCACTGCACTACCATAAACCCTAAAACACTATCCCGACACTACACAAACACGACTGCACTACCCCTAAACCCTAAAACACTACCCCCAGCAGTACCACTCACACTGCCCGAACACCACTGCACTGCCATAAACCTTAAAACACCACTCCCTGCACGACTCCCTATACTGCCCAAACACCACTGCACTGCCCTAAACCCTAAAACACCAGCCCCCTGCATGAACCCCTACATTACCCAAACACCACTGCATTATTCTAAACCCTAAATCTACCCTCAGCACGACCCCCTACACTACTCAAAAACCACTGAACTACCCTAAACCCTAAGACACTACCCCAGCACGATCCCCTAAACTACACAAACACCACTGCACTAACCTAAACCCTAAATCTACCTCAAGCACGAACCCCTACACAACACACACACCACTGCACAACCCTAAACCCTAAACCACTACCCCCAGCACGACCCCCTCCACAACCCAAACACCACTGCACTGCCCTAAACACTACCCCCAGCACGACACCCTACACTACACAAACACCACTGCACTACCCTAAACCCTAAAACACTCCCCCCAGCACGACTCCCTACACTCCCCAAACACCACTGCACTACCCTAAACCCTAAATCTACCCCCAGCACGAACCCCTACACTACCGAAACACCACTCTACTACCCTAAACCCTAAATCTACCCTCAGCACGACCCCCTACACTACTCAAAAACCACTGCAGTACCCTAAACCCTAAATCTATCCCCAGCCCGACCCCCTACACTACTCAAACACCACTGCACTATCCTAAACCCTAAAACACTATCCCCAGCATGACCCCCTACACTACCCGAACACCACTGCACTACCCTGAACCCTAAAACACTACCCCAGCACGATCCCCTACACTACACAAACACCACTGCACTACCCTAAACCCTAAATCTACCTAAAGCATGACCCCCTACACAAAACAAACACCACTGCACTACCCTAAACCCTAAACCACTACCCCCAGCAGAACACCCTACACTACCCAAACACCACTGCAATACCCTAAACCCTAACACACTCCCCCAGCACGACTCCCTACACTCCCCAAACACCACTGCACTACCCTAAACTGTAAATCTACTGCCAGCACGACCCCCTACACTACCGAAACACCACTGCACTACCCTAAACCCTAAATATACCCTTAGCACGACCCCCTATACTACTCAAAAACCACTGCAGTACCCTAAACCCTAAATCTACCCCCAGTCCGACCCCCTACACTAATCAAACACCACTGCACTATCCTAATCCCTAACCCACTATCCCCAGCATGACCCCCTACACTACCCAAACACCACTGCACTGCCCTAAACACTACCCCCAGCACGACACCCTACACTATCCAAACACAACTCCAATACCCTAAACCCAAAAACACTCCCCAGCACCACTCCCTACACTACCCAAACACCACTGCACTATCCTAAACCCTAAAACACTACACCCAGCACGACCCCCTACACCACCCAAACACCACTGTACTACCCTAAACCCTACCCTCAGCACGACCCCCTAAACTACCCTAACACAACTGCACTACCCTAAACCCTAAAACACTACCTACAGCACGACCACCTACACTACCAAAACACCACTGCACTACCCTAAGCCCTAAAACACTACCCCAGCACAACCCCCTAAACTACCCAAACACCACTGCACTGCCCTAAACCCTAAAACACTACTCCCAGCACGACCCCCTACACTGGAGGAACACCACTGCACTGCCCTAAACCTTAAAACACTACCCCAGCACGACCCCCTACACGACCCAAACACCAGTGCACTACCCTAAACCCTAAAACACAATCCCCAGCACGACCCGCTACACTACACAAACACCAATGCACTACCCTAAACCTTAAAACACTACCCCCAGCACGACCCCCTACACTACCCAAACACCACTGCACTACCCTGAACCCTAAAACACTAATGAGGCATGACCCCCTACACTACCCAAACACCACTTACTACCCTAAACCCTAAAACACTACCCGCAGCACAACCCCCTACACTACCCAAAGACCACTGCACTACCCTAAACCCTAAAACACTACCCCCAAACGACCCCCTTCACTACCCAAAGACCACTGTACTACCCTAAACCCTAAAACACTAATGAGGCATGACGCCCTACACTACCCAAAGACCACTGCACTGCCCTAAACCCTAAAACACCAGCCCCCTGCATGAACCCCTACATTACCCAAACACCACTGCATTATTCTAAACCCTAAATCTACCCTCAGCACGACCCCCTACACTACTCAAAAACCACTGAACTACCCTAAACCCTAAGACACTACCCCAGCACGACCCCCTACACTACCCAAACACCACTGCACTGCCCTAAACCCTAAAACACTACCCCAGCACGATCCCCTAAACTACACAAACACCACTGCACTACCCTAAACCCTAAATCTACCTCAAGCACGACCCCCTACACAACACACACACCACTGCACTACTCTAAACCCTAAACCACTACCCCCAGCACGACCCCCTACACAACCCAAACACCACTGCACTGCCCTAAACACTACCCCCAGCACGACACCCTACACTACACAAACACCACTGCACTACCCTAAACCCTAAAACACTCCCCCAGCACGACTCCCTACACTCCCCAAACACCACTGCACTACCCTAAACCCTAAATCTACCCCCAGCACGACCCCCTACACTACCGAAACACCACTCTACTACCCTAAACCCTAAATCTACCCTCACCACGACCCCCTACACTACTCAAAAACCACTGCAGTACCCTAAACCCCAAATCTATCCCCAGCCCGACCCCCTACACTACTCAAACACCACTGCACTATCCTAAACCCTAAATCACTACCCCCAGCATGACCCCCTACACTACCCGAACACCACTGCACTATCCTGATTCCTAAAACACTACCCCAGCACGATCCCCTACACTACACAAACACCACTGAACTACCTTAAACCCTAAATCTACCTAAAGCATGACCCCCTACACAACACAAACACCACTGCACTACCCTAAACCCTAAACCACTACCCCCAGCACGAACCCCTACACTACCCAAACACCACTGCATTGCACTAAACACTACCCCCAGCACGACACCCTACACTACCCAAACACCACTGCAATACCCTAAACCCTAAAACACTCCCCCAGCACGACTCCCTACACTCCCCAAACACCACTGTACTACCCTAAACCATAAATCTACTGCCAGCACGACCCCCTACACTACCGAAACACCACTGCACTACCATAAATCTACCCTTAGCACGACCCCCTACACTACTCAAAAACGACTGCAGTACCCTAAACCCTAAATCCACCCCCAGTCCGACCCCCTACACTAATCAAACACCACTGCACTATCCTAAACCCTAACCAACTATCCCCAGCATGACCCCCTACACTACCCAAACACCACTGCACTACCCTGAACCCTAAAACACTAATGAGGCATGACCCTCTACACTACCCAAACACCACTTACTACCATAAACCCTAAAACACTACCCGCAGCACGACCCCCACACTACCCAAAGACCACTGCACTACCCTAAACCCTAAAACACTACACCCAAACCACCCCCTTCACTACCCAAAGACCACTGTACTACCCTAAACCCTAAAACACTAATGAGGCATGATGCCCTACACTACCCAAACACCACTGCACTACCCTAAACCCTAAAACACTACCCGCAGCATGACCCCCTACACTACCCAAAGACCACTGCACTGCCCTAAACCCTAAAACACCAGCCCCCTGCATGAACCCCTATATTACCCAAACACCACTGCATTATTCTAAACCCTAAACCTACCCTCAGCACGACCCCCTACACTACTCAAAAACCACTGAACTACCCTAAACCCTAAGACACTACCCCAGCACGACCCCCTACACTACCCAAACACCACTGCACTGCCCTAAACCCTAACACACTACCCCAGCACGATCCCCTAAACTACACAAACACCACTGCACTACCCTAAACCCTAAATCTACCTCAAGCACGACCCCCTACATAACACACAATCCACTGCACTACCCTAAACCCTAAACCACTACCCCCAGCACGACCCCCTACACAACCCAAACACCACTGCACTGCCCTAAACACTACCCCCAGCACGACACTCTACACTACACAAACACCACTGCACTACCCTAAACCCTAAAACACTCCCCCCAGCATGACTCCCTACACTCCCCAAACACCACTGCACTTCCCTAAACCCTAAATCTACCCCCAGCACGACCCCCTACACTACGGAAACACCACTCTACTACCCTAAACCCAAAATCTACCCTCACCACGACCCCCTATACTACTCAAAACCACTGCAGTACCCTAAACCCTAAATCTATTCCCAGCCCGACCCCCTACACTACTCAAACACCACTGCACTATCCTAAACCCTAAAACACTACCCCCAGCATGACCCCCTACACTACCCGAACACCACTGCACTACCCTGAACCCTTAAACACTACCCCAGCACGATCCCCTACACTACACAAACACCACTGCACTACCCTAAACCCTAAATCTACCCAAAGCATGACCCCCTACACAACACAAACACCACTGCACTACCCTAAACCCTAAACCACTACCCCCAGCACGAACCCCTACACTACCCAAACACCACTGCATTGCACTAAACACTACCCCCAGCACGACACCCTACACTACCCAAACACCACTGCAATGCCCTAAACCCTAAAACACTCCCCCAGCACGACTCCCTACACTCCCCAAACACCACTGCACTTCCCTAAACCGTAAATCTACTGCCTGCACGACCCCCTACACTACCGAAACACCACTGCACTACCCTAAACCCTAAATCTACCCTTAGCACGACCCCCTACACTACTCAAAAACCACTGCAGTACCCTAAACCCTAAATCTACCCCCAGTCCGACCCCCTACACTAATCAAACACCACTGCACTATCCTAAACCCTAAACCACTATCCCCAGCATGACCCCCTACACTACCCAAACACCACTGCACTGCCCTAAACACTACCCCCAGCACGACACCCTACAATACCCAAACACAACTCCAATACCCTAAACCCAAAAACACTCCCCAGCACCACTCCCTACACTACCCAAACACCACTGCACTACCCTAAACCCTAAAACACTACACCCAGCACGACCCAAACACCACTGCACTACCCTAAACCCTACCCTCAGCACGACCCCCTAAACTACCCTAACACCACTGCACTACCCTAAACCCTAAAACACTACCTACAGCACGACCACCTACACTACCAAAACACCACTGCACTACCCTAAGCCCTAAAACACTACCCCAGCACAACCCCCTAAACTACCCAAACACCACTGCACTGCCCTAAACCCTAAAACACTACCCCCAGCACGACCCCCTACACTGGATGAACACCACTGCACTGCCCTAAACCTTAAAACACTACCCCAGCACGACCCCCTACACGACCCAAACACCAGTGCACTACCATAAACCCTAAAACACTATCCCCAGCACGACCCGCTACACTACACAAACACCAATGCACTACCCTAAACCTTAAAACACTACCCCCAGCACGACCCCCTACACTACCCAAACACAACTGCACTACCCTGAACGCTAAAACACTAATGAGGCATGACCCCCTACACTACCCAAACACCACTTACTGCCCTAAACCCTAAAACACTACCCGCAGTACGACCCCCTACACTACACAAAGACCACTGCTCTACCCTAAACCCTAAAACACTACCCCCAAACGACCCTCTTCACTACCCAAAGACCACTGTACTACCCTAAACCCTAAAACACTAATGAGGCATGACACCCTACACTACCCAAACACCACTGCACTACCCTAAACCCTAAAACACTACCCGCAGCATGACCCCCTACACTACCCAAAGACCACTGCACTACCCTAAACCCTAAAACACTACCCCCAAACGACCCCCTACACTACCCAAAGACCACTGTACTACCTTAAACCATAAAACACGACCCCCTACACTACACAAACACCACTGCACTACCCTAAACCCTAAAACACTACCAAGGCATGACCCCCTACACTACCCAAACCACCTGCACAAGCCTAAACCCTAAAACACTACCACCAGCACAACCCCCTACACTACTCAAAGACCACTGCACTACCCTAAACCCTAAAACACTCCCCCCAGCACGACCCCCTACACAACCCAAACACCACTGCACTACCCTAAACCCTAAAACACTCCCCCCAGCACGACCCCCTACACTACCCAAACACCATTGCACTAACAAACCCTAAAACACTACGCAAAGCATGATCCCCTACTCTACCCAAAGACCACTGTACTACCCTAAACCCTAAACACGACCCCTACACTACACAAACACCACTGCAGTATCCTAATCCCTAACACACTACCCCCAGCAGTACCCCTCACGCTGCCCAAACACCACTGCACTGCCCTAAACCCTAAAACACTACTCCCAGCAGTACCCCCTACATTGCCCGAACACCACTGCACTGCCATAAACCCTAAAACACAACTCCCTGCACGACCCCCGCCCAAACACCACTGCACTGCCCTAAGCCCTAAAACACCACCCCCCTGCATGAACCCCTACACTGCCCGAACACCACTGCACTGCCCTAAATCCTAAAACACCACCCCCCTGCACAACCCCCTACACTGCCCGAACACCACTGCACTACCCTAAACCCTAAAACACTACCCCAGCACGATCCCCTACACTACACAAACACCACTGCATACCCTAAACCCTAAATCTACCTCAAGCACGACCCCCTACACAACTCAAACACCACTGCACCCCCCTAAACCCTAAACCACTACCCCCAGCACGACCCCCTACACTACCCAAACACCACTGCACTGCCCAAAACTCTAAAACACTACCCCAGCATGACCCCCTACACTACACAAACACCACTGCACTACCCTAAACCCTAAAACACTCCCCCAGCACCACTCCCTATACTACACAAACACCACTGCACTACCCTAAACCCTAAAAAACTACCCGCAGCACGACCCCCTACACTACCCGAACACCACTGCTCTAACCAAAACTCTAAAACACTCCCCCCAGCACGACTCCCTACACTCCCCAAACACCAATGCACTACCCTAAACCCTAAATCTACCCCCAGCACGACCCCCTACACTACCGAAACACCACTGTACTACCCTAAACCCTAAATCTACCCTCAGCACGACCCCCTACACTACTCAAAAACCACTGCAGTACCCTAAACCCTAAATCTACCCCCAGCCCGACCCCCTACACTACTCAAACACCACTGCACTACCCTAAACCCTAAACCACTACCCCCAGCACGACCCCCTACACTACCCAAACACCACTGCACTGCACTAAACACTACCCCCAGCACGACACCCTACACTACCCAAACACCACTGCACTACCCTAAACCCTAAAACACTACCCTCAGCACGACCCCCTAAACTACCCTAACACCACTGCATTACCCTAAACGCTAAAACACTACCTACAGCACGACCACCTACAGTACCAAAACACCACTGCACTACCCTAAGCCCTAAAACACTACCCCAGCACAACCCCCTACACTACCCAAACACCACTGCACTGCCCTAAACCCTAAAACACTACCCCCAGCATGACCCCCTACACTGGATGTACACCACTGCACTGCCCTAAATCTTAAAACACTACCCCCAGCACAACCCCCTACACGACCCAAACACCAGTGCACTACCCTAAACCCTAAAACACTACCCCCAGCACGACCCGCTACACTACACAAACACCAATGCACTACCCTAAACCTTAATACACTACCCGCAGCACGACCCGCTACACTACCCAAACACCACTGCACTACCCTAAACCCTAAAACACTGAGGCATGACCCCCTACACTACCCAAACACCACTTACTACCCTAAACCCTAAAAAACTACCCACAGCACGACCCCCTACACTACCCAAAGACCACTGCACTACCCTAATCCCTAAAACACTACCCCCAAACGACCCACTACACTACCCAAAAACCACTGTACTACCCTAAACCCTAAAACATTAATGAGGCATGACGCCCTTCTCTACCCAAACACCACTGCACTACCCTAAACCCTAAAACACTACCCGCAGCACGACCCCCTACACTACTCAAAGACCACTGCACCTCCCTAAACCCTAAAACACTACCCCCAAACGACCCCTACACTACCGAAAGACCACTGTACTACCCCAAACCCTAAAACACGACCCCCTACACTACACAAACACCACTGCAGTATCCTAAACCCTAAAACACTACCCCCAGCACAACCCCCTACAATACCTAAACACCCTTGCACTACCCTAAACCCTAAAACACTAACAAGGCATGACCCCCTACTCTACCCAAACCACCTGTACAAGCCTAAACCCTAAAACACTACCACCAGCACAACCCCCTACACTACTCAAAGACCACTGCACTACCCTAAACCCTAAAACACTAACCCCAGCACAACCCCCTACACTACCCAAACACCACTACACTAACATAAACCCTAAAACACTACCCCAAGCATGATCCCCTACTCTACCCAAAGACCACTGTACTACCCTAAACCCTAAAACACGACATCTACACTACACAAACACCACTGCAGAATCCTAAACCCTAACACACTACCCCCAGCACGATCCCTACACTACACAAACGCCACTGCACTACCATAAACCCTAAAACACTATCCCGACACTACACAAACACGACTGCACTACCCCATAACCCTAAAACACTACCCCCAGCAGTACCACTCACACTGCCCAAACACCACTGCACTGCACTAAACCCTAAAACACTACTCCCAGCAGTACCTCCTACATTGCCCGAACACCACTGCACTGCCATAAACCTTAAAACACCACTCCCTGCACGACCCCCTATACTGCCCAAACACCACTGCACTGCCCTAAACCCTAAAACACCAGCCCCCTGCATGAACCCCTACATTACCCAAACCCCACTGCATTATTCTAAACCCTAAATCTACCCTCAGCACGACCCCTACACTACTCAAAAACCACTGAACATTCCTAAACCCTAAGACACTACCCCAGCACGACCCCCTACACTACCCAAACACCACTGCACTGCCCTAAACCCTAAATCACTACCCCAGCACGATCCCCTAAACTACACAAACACCACTGCACTAACCTAAACCCTAAATCTACCTCAAGCACGACCCCCTACCCAACACACACACCACTGCACTACCCTAAACCCTAAACCACTACCCCCAGCACGACCCCCTACACAACCCAAACACCACTGCACTGCCCTAAACACTAACCCCAGCACAACACCCTACACTACACAAACACCACTGCACTACCCTAAACCCTAAAACACTCCCCCCAGCACGACTCCCTACACTCCCCAAACACCACTGCACTACCCTAAACCCTAAAATTACCCCCAGCACGACCCCCTACACTACCGAAACACCACTCTACTACCCTAAACCTTAAATCAACCCTCAGCACGACCCCCTACACTACTCAAAAACCACTGCAGTACCCTAAACCCTAAATCTATCCCCAGCCCGACCCCCTACACTACTCAAACAGCACTGCACTATCCTAAACCCTAAAACACTACCCCCAGCATGACCCCCTACACTACCCGAACACCACTGCACTACCCTGAACCCTAAAACACTACCCCAGCACGATCCCCTACACTACACAAACACCACTGCACTACCCTAAACCCTAAATCTACCTAAAGCATGACCCGCTACACAACACAAACACCACTGCACTACCCTAAACCCTAAACCACTACCCCCAGCACGAACCCCTACACTACCCAAACACCACTGCATTGCACTAAACACTACCCCCAGCACGACACCCTACACTACCCAAACACCACTGCAATACCCTAAACCCTAAAACACTCCCCCAGCACGACTCCCTACACTCCCCAAACACCACTGCACTACCCTAAACCCTAAATCTACTGCCAGCACGACCCCCTACACTACCGAAACACCACTGCACTACCCTAAACCCTAAATCTACCCTTAGCACGACCCCCTACACTACTCAAAAACCACTGCAGTACCCTAAACCCTAAATCTACCCCCAGTCCGACCCCCTACACTAATCAAACACCACTGCACTATCCTAAACCCTAAACCACTATCCCCAGCATGACCCCCTACACTACCCAAACACCACTGCACTGCCCTAAACACTACCCCCAGCACGACACCCTACACTACCCAGACACAACTCCAATACCCTAAACCCAAAAACACTCCCCAGCACCACTCCTACACTACCCAAACACCACTGCACTACCCTAAACCCTAAAACTCTACACCCAGTGTTAGACCTGGCACCATTGGCGTGGGTCACCCTTCCATTTTTGTCTGTGCCTCAATGTGTTTTTGTGTTGGTGTTAGCTGCTCAGGGCACTGTGCCACTGCCATCCAGTGCCACAGTGCAAGTGCTCCCTATGGTAAAATGTATTATGTGAATTGACTTCCACGTTTGGTTTATTTGGTTTACTATCAGTCCCTAGTAGAGTGCACCAGGGGTGCCAAGGGCTTGTATATCCAAATGCTGCGAGTGGGCTTGCAGCACGGGTTGTGCCACCCACCGAAGCAGCGGGGTAAAATGTGTCTAGGGTCTGCCACTGCAGAACCTGCGCGCGGTCTGGTACCGTCGCGCTGACTGAGCAAGTGTCCCCACTTACCAGTCTCTAAACCTTCCCTTAACTACATGTTAGTCACCCCTCTGGTAGGCCTAAGCGCAGGGTGCATTGTAGGTATAAGGTAGGACATGCCCTGATGTGTGTGGCATGTCTTAGTAGTGAATTACAGCCATTTTCGTTTTTCACTATTGAAGGCTACCTGCTCTCCGTAGGCCAGAATGGGCTGCTGGGATCGCTACACGCTGTGACCCCAGTGGACTCAGAGAGCATGGTAGAAGGTCATGTTTAGTATGCCTGAACTCGGGGTAATAAAGTACATCTTTTAGTAAAGGTTATTTTAATACCCCGGGTTTGCAAATGCTACTTTTAGAAAGTTAGCCTTTGCGTGCCTAACCATCTCAGTCCGCCTCTGCTGTGTGTGTGTGTGTTCTGCCTAGCAACAGTACCGGAGCAGGGCTGGGGGATTCCAGGAGACAGGTTGGCTGCCAGGTGGTGGGTAGAGAGATTACCCCAGGATGGGTGGGAGGAGTGCACCCTGACTCTTGGATAGACCTGTGCTCTGCCACCACAAAGCCGGCGCCGCCCCCTGTGGAGCGGCTGATGTCTCTGCCCTGCTGCTGAAAGGAACAAGCCGAGTCACCACAACAGAGTGCTCCAAAACTGGACTGAGCCAGGCCCAGGCCCCCTGGCGCTAAAGAACAAAAGAATCCCTGTATAAAAGTAGGAGCTTGGCTCCTAAGAAATCAGATCCAGATTGAACCACGAAGGAACTCTGCCTGACTAGAAGGACCTGGAAGAAGCTGAAGGAGGAGTAACTTTCCCTGACCTAAGGGACTGGCCTGCAGTAGGTGCCTTGCTAAGGAAGGAGAGGAAAAAGACTGAAAGAGACTTTTGCACTTTGTTCTTCAACTATCTCCAAGGGCTTGGAAGAAGAGCTTGCCCCCTGAACTGAACCCCAGGACCAGTGGGTTCACCGTGTCTCCGCTCGTCTGAGAATTCGAGCCGTGTGCTTTCTCCCGCCGGAGTGCCCTGCGCACCTTCGCATCCCTCCTAGGGCCGTGACACCCAGAAGCCTGGCCGCCTCCACTCGCCGAGAGCCCCGCTCTACCTGAGTCGCTCTGGACCCACGAGTCTGGCCGTCCCGCTTCCCTGTCACCTGCCTGCTACTGGAGCGCGCTTGGTGCCCTTTCGCCCTCCCGCCGGATTTCTAGTGGGGAAGTGAAATCCAGCCTCGGACGGCCGCCCGTACGTCGTAACGTATCCGGCCGCCCCGCTTCACCTCCCAGCCTGAGTCTGACCGTGCCGCCCTCCGCAGTGACCTCCCGCACAGTCCGTGTCGGAGGCCCTGGGCCGCACCTGTCTACCGAAAGCCGCCCGCTGAATTCTTGATCCGGAAGACCCACGAGGTGCAGAACCTGCATCTCTCCTGAAGACTCGTCCAAGCACACCGCACGTTCCCAGGTACAGTGAACTCTCTATCGGACTCGGGGTCCGCAACGTTCTGATTTCCCCGTATCACGGTACCCTGGGTGCACTGCGCATCATCGTGACTGGACCGACTCAACCGAGCCCTGTGAAGCGCTCGTGATCGAATAAGTTACCAAAGACAAGAACAGTGCCTAATTATCATCTTGTGGCTTCCATTTCGCAACCGTTATTGATGGTCTTGTACATGCCTGCGTAACAAAGAATCTTTTATATAAAGCATCCGTATTTTTGATACAACTTACGCCTGGTGTCCGTTTGTGGGGGATCATTGTGGTTTACTGTGTGTGATCATAAATGCTTAACTGACTAGCGCCCTGAAGTTTAGCCCTGACTGCTCGCGCCACACTACCTATAGGGTGAGCAGGGGTTGTTCTGAGGGGGTAACTCTCTCGCCCTGAATAGAAGAAGGGACCACTGCTTGTCACAAGTACCTACCTGTGCCAACTAGGGGTTCCCCATTCTAACATTGGTGGCAGCGGTGGGATTTCGAATTTGCATTTATGATTTACATACAGTGAATTATTGATCACCACGTAGAGCAGACCTATAACGCAGCCACAGATTGAGTGACAGTTGTTGCTAAAGAAAAATCTCCACCTTAAGAAACCATGCCTAGCTCAGTCAACGGAGGCGGAGCGCCCTCTGTATTCTCTGGAGTAGATGACATCGATTGGGAGCCCGAGGCACTGAGGAAGTGCACAAATGATGTCCTGAAGGGATATCTCTCCAAGTACAGAATCAAGCAAAGTGGACTAAGCAACAAGGATCAGTACGTGACAGCACTGAGAGCCTGGCACGAATCAAAGTTCCCAGAGAATGCCCGGGAGGTGATACCCCCCGAAGGTGTGTTTGAGCCTAGCAGAGGCCTGTCGCCAGAGGAGTTGGCCGACAGGAGTGCCGCCCGAGCACACGAGGTGGAGATGGCAAAACTGCAAATGGAGAGAGAAAGGCAGAAACTGGCCATGGAGCATGAGGTAAAAATGAGGGAGTTGGATCTCAAGGCCAGGAGTTTAGACAACTCACCCTCTGGTGGCAGCAATTCAACAGAGTCAAGGGTGCACATTCCTAAAGATGTAGTCAAAGAATATTATAAGCAGGATGATATTGGGCAGTGGTTTAGGGCCTATGAAGTAGCCATGTCCTCCCACCGGGTCCCTGAGAAGGATTGGGGAGCGGGGTTGTGGGGAAGGTTCCTGAGTGAGGGGCGGGACACACTGCTAGACCTCCCCTCTGATGTCCACACATCCTATCCACACATGAAGGAGGCTCTTATGACAAGGTATGGGTTGACTCCTGAATTGTACAGACAGAGATTTAGGGATTGCACCAAGAAACCTGGTACCACTTATGTAGAATATGTGACCTTTTTTTGCAGAGCGCTGGATGGGTGGGTGAAGGGTAGCAAGGTGGATGATTACCAAGGGCTGTTTGATTTAATCGCATGGGAGCACTTGTCGGATAATTGTTTTCCTGAGCTACGCCAACACCTGATCGATAGCAAGCTGTCCAACCCGAGGAAGCTTGCTGAGGAGGCGGACCGCTGGATCAGCACCAGGGTCCACAAGGGTCCCGTGGGAGGCCCCGCCAAAGGTGTTCAGGGTCCCCAGCAGAAGAGTGGGGGGGACAAGGGTAAACAGAGGGAGTTCTACAAAGGGCCCCAAAGTAATTCCCAAGAGAACCAAGGGAAAGGTTCTCAGCCACCCCCACCCCCGAAGCAGACCGGGGCCCCGACAGGTAACCCTGTTCAAAGAGGGCCCCTCAGATGTTACAAGTGTAACAACCTGGGGCACATTTCCGTGGATCCCAAGTGCCCCCTGTATGGTAAACCAGCACCCTCTGGTGCCCCACCCCCCAAGCAGGTGAATAGTGTAGCCTTGGGGAGGGAGATAGACGTCCAAGGGGCGGGGGATCCCGTTCAGATGACCCTAGTCTCATTAGGAGACAGTGAGATGGTCGCTGAGGCCCAGCTGCCCCCCAATACTCAAAAGTATGGGCAGTGGGTGACCATAAATGGCAAGAGGGTGGGGGCTCTTAGAGATACTGGAGCCAGTGTGACTGCTGTCAAGCAACACCTGGTGTCTCAAGAGCAGGTTGTCCCGCACGCATTCTGCCGTGTTGTCAACGCTGACAACACAGAGAGTCAGTGTCCAATGGCTCAGGTTCCCTTCGAGTGGGGGGGGGTCTCTGGTACCCTGCAAGTGGCTGTGAGAGAGGCCATGCCTGTTGATTGTCTCCTAGGTAACGATTTGGAGAGCTCCCCTTGGGAAAAGGTGGAGAAGACGACTCACCTGCGGATGGTGGGCTTGCCTGATTGGGCGTGTGTGACCACCCGGTCGATGGCAGCCGGTAGGGGTGTTGAAGGAACCCTGGAGCCTGAGGGGGAGGCCCAGGAACCGGCCTTAGAGAGAGGGCAAGGGAGGCACGGGAATCCGGCTCCTGACGTTCCCACGGCCCAGGAGGAAGCAGACCTTGAGGGGGATGCCCTGGAGCCTACCGGGGAACAGATAGCCGAACTGGGGGACCTGCCTGAGCTGACCCATTGGCAGCAAGAAGGAGGCCCCACCAGGGAGGAATTCTGCAGGGAGCAGAAAGAGTGCCCCTCTCTAGAGGGTATGCGGCAGCAGGCTGCAGCCCAGGCCAATGGTGACCAGTCCGGAACTCACTTGATCTACTGGGAGAACGACCTCCTATACTCCGAGCCTAAGGTTGCTGAACCTGGGTCAGCCCGTGCGCTGGTGGTACCCCAGAAGTTCAGAGCCTTCCTACTGGGGCTGGCTCACGACGTACCGTTAGCAGGACATTTGGGGCAGGACAAGACCTTTGAGAGGCTTGTCACCCACTTTTATTGGCCCCAAATGCGCAGGAGTTCTGACACTCACTGCAGGACATGCCAGACTTGCCAGGCAAGTGGCAAGAGTGGAAGGAAGCTGAGAGCTCCACTCCAACCTTTCCCTGTGGTCAGTACCCCATTCCAGCGGGTGGGGATTGACATTGTGGGGCCACTGGACCCCAAGACAGCCATGGGCAACAGGTTTATCCTGGTCTTGGTGGACCATGCCACCCGGTACCCTGAAGCCATCCCTCTGAGGACAGTGACGGCCCCCGTGGTGGGACGGGCACTGATGGGAATTTTCTCACGAGTAGGATTCCCTCTAGAGGTGGTGTCGGACAGGGGGACCAACTTCATATCGAAATATATGAAGTCCCTTTGGCAAGAGTGTGGTGTAACCTACAAGTTCACCACACCTTACCATCCCCAAGGAAACGGGTTGGTTGAGCGCTTCAACCGAACCCTGAAGGGCATGATTATGGGTCTCGAGGAGCCCATGAGGCGTAAGTGGGACGTCCTCTTACCATGCCTTCTCTTTGCGTACCGCGAGGTGCCACAAAAGTCTCTAGGGTTCAGTCCCTTTGAGCTTTTGTACGGCCACCCAGTACGAGGACCTCTTAGTCTGGTCAAGGAAGGCTGGGAGCAATCTCCCAGGAAACCTCCCCAGAATGTATACAGTTACATGCTGGCCTTCCGGAACCAGACTAGGCGTTTCAGGCAACTTGCGGAGGCAAACCTGGAAGCCAGCCAGGAGGAAATGAAGCGGTGGTATGACCAGAATGCCACTCTGGTTGAGCTTCAACCTGGCCAAAAAGTGTGGGTCCTGGCCCCTGTGGAGCCTTGTGCACTCCAGGACAAGTGGACAGGACCCTTTGAGATTGTGGAGCGCAAGAGTTCTGTCACCTACTTGGTGGACTTGCGGTCTCCTAGGAACCCCTTAAGGGTCCTACATGTCAATCGACTGAAGCCCCACTTGGAGAGGTCCGAAGTGGGCATGCTCTTGGCCACCGATGATGGGATGGAAGAGGAGTCCGAGCCTCTTCCTGACCTCTTGGTAGCCTCAGAGCGAGACGGGTCAGTGGATGGAGTTAACCTCTCACCCACCCTGACCCCTGAGCAACAGGGTGACTGCCGCCAGCTGCTGGGGCAGTTTCCCGACCTGTTCTCCCTGGTTCCCGGTATCACAAATTGGTGCGTCCATGATGTGGATACGGGAGACAGCTTACCTGTGAAGCACAAGGCCTACCGGGTAACTGACAGGGTCAGGGCCTGCATCAAAGAGGAGGTCTCGAAGATGCTTGCTCTAGGGGTGGTTGAGTCCTCCAGCAGTCCTTGGGCCAGCCCAGTGGTCTTGGTCCCAAAGGCTGCAGCGCCAGGTGCCACGCCCGAACTCCGGTTCTGTGTGGACTACCGAGGACTCAACTCAGTCACGAAGACTGACGCGCACCCCATCCCCAGAGCTGATGAGCTCATCGATCGGTTAGGGGCTGCACGGTACCTCAGCACGTTTGACTTAACGTCTGGGTACTGGCAGATCGCCTTGACTGACGGGGCCAAAGAGAGGTCCGCATTCTCTACACCAGATGGGCATTACCAGTTCCGGGTGATGCCCTTTGGGATGAAGAATGCCCCTGCCACCTTCCAGAGGTTGGTCAACCAGGTGTTGGCGGGGCTGACCGAGTTCAGCGCCGCCTACCTGGATGACATCGCAGTGTTCAGCGGCACATGGGAAGAACACCTGCAACATCTCTGGGAAGTGTTGATGGCGCTGCGCAAGGCAGGCCTCACGATCAAGGCAAGCAAGTGTCAGATCGGGCAGGGTTCAGTGGTGTACTTGGGACACCAAGTGGGGAGCGGCCAGGTGGCGCCCCTCCAACCCAAAGTTGAAACCATCCTGGCTTGGGAGCCCCCAAAGACCCAGACGGAGGTGAGGGCCTTTTTAGGACTCACCGGGTACTACAGGAGGTTTGTCAAGGGGTATGGCAGCATCGTTGCCCCCTTGACAGAGCTGACTTCGAAGAAGCAGCCCAGAAAAGTGATATGGACTGACACCTGTCAGAAAGCCTTCGACACCCTGAAAACTGCCATGTGCACGGCGCCCGTGCTCTTGGCTCCTGACTTCTCCAAAGAGTTCCTGGTGCAGACGGATGCATCAGAGCATGGTGTAGGGGCTGTTCTCTCACAGATCACTGAGGAGGGCTTTGACCAACCCGTAGCCTTTATTAGCAGGAGGCTACTCCCCCGGGAACAAAGGTGGAGTGCGATAGAACGAGAAGCATTTGCTGTGGTCTGGGCGCTGAAGAAGCTAAGACCCTACTTGTTTGGGTCTCACTTCCGGGTTCAGACCGACCACAGGCCCCTCAGATGGTTGATGCAAATGAGGGGTGAGAACCCAAAACTGTTGAGGTGGTCCATCTCCCTACAGGGTATGGACTTTACGGTGGAGCATCGCCCTGGCACAGATCACGCCAATGCTGACGGTCTGTCCAGGTTTTTCCGCCTTAGTGATGCAGAACTCCCTGGGGTAGGGTAGTTCTCCCCACTTTTCAGCTGGAGGGGACACGTGTTAGACCTGGCACCATTGGCGTGGGTCACCCTTCCATTTTTGTCTGTGCCTCAATGTGTTTTTGTGTTGGTGTTAGCTGCTCAGGGCACTGTGCCACTGCCATCCAGTGCCACAGTGCAAGTGCTCCCTATGGTAAAATATTATGTGAATTGACTTCCACGTTTGGTTTATTTGGTTTACTATCAGTCCCTAGTAGAGTGCACCAGGGGTGCCAAGGGCTTGTATATCCAAATGCTGCGAGTGGGCTTGCAGCACGGGTTGTGCCACCCACCGAAGCAGCGGGGTAAAATGTGTCTAGGGTCTGCCACTGCAGAACCTGCGCGCGGTCTGGTACCGTCGCGCTGACTGAGCAAGTGTCCCCACTTACCAGTCTCTAAACCTTCCCTTAACTACATGTTAGTCACCCCTCTGGTAGGCCTAAGCGCAGGGTGCATTGTAGGTATAAGGTAGGACATGCCCTGATGTGTGTGGCATGTCTTAGTAGTGAATTACAGCCATTTTCGTTTTTCACTATTGAAGGCTACCTGCTCTCCGTAGGCCAGAATGGGCTGCTGGGATCGCTACACGCTGTGACCCCAGTGGACTCAGAGAGCATGGTAGAAGGTCATGTTTAGTATGCCTGAACTCGGGGTAATAAAGTACATCTTTTAGTAAAGGTTATTTTAATACCCCGGGTTTGCAAATGCTACTTTTAGAAAGTTAGCCTTTGCGTGCCTAACCATCTCAGTCCGCCTCTGCTGTGTGTGTGTGTGTTCTGCCTAGCAACAGTACCGGAGCAGGGCTGGGGGATTCCAGGAGACAGGTTGGCTGCCAGGTGGTGGGTAGAGAGATTACCCCAGGATGGGTGGGAGGAGTGCACCCTGACTCTTGGATAGACCTGTGCTCTGCCACCACAAAGCCGGCGCCGCCCCCTGTGGAGCGGCTGATGTCTCTGCCCTGCTGCTGAAAGGAACAAGCCGAGTCACCACAACAGAGTGCTCCAAAACTGGACTGAGCCAGGCCCAGGCCCCCTGGCGCTAAAGAACAAAAGAATCCCTGTATAAAAGTAGGAGCTTGGCTCCTAAGAAATCAGATCCAGATTGAACCACGAAGGAACTCTG
Organism: Triturus cristatus; assembly: GCF_964204655.1. Classification (NCBI taxonomy): domain Eukaryota; kingdom Metazoa; phylum Chordata; class Amphibia; order Caudata; family Salamandridae; genus Triturus; species Triturus cristatus. The sequence goes on along the minus strand of NC_140579.1, from coordinate 662,388,544 downwards.
CCTGACTAGAAGGACCTGGAAGAAGCTGAAGGAGGAGTAACTTTCCCTGACCTAAGGGACTGGCCTGCAGTAGGTGCCTTGCTAAGGAAGGAGAGGAAAAAGACTGAAAGAGACTTTTGCACTTTGTTCTTCAACTATCTCCAAGGGCTTGGAAGAAGAGCTTGCCCCCTGAACTGAACCCCAGGACCAGTGGGTTCACCGTGTCTCCGCTCGTCTGAGAATTCGAGCCGTGTGCTTTCTCCCGCCGGAGTGCCCTGCGCACCTTCGCATCCCTCCTAGGGCCGTGACACCCAGAAGCCTGGCCGCCTCCACTCGCCGAGAGCCCCGCTCTACCTGAGTCGCTCTGGACCCACGAGTCTGGCCGTCCCGCTTCCCTGTCACCTGCCTGCTACTGGAGCGCGCTTGGTGCCCTTTCGCCCTCCCGCCGGATTTCTAGTGGGGAAGTGAAATCCAGCCTCGGACGGCCGCCCGTACGTCGTAACGTATCCGGCCGCCCCGCTTCACCTCCCAGCCTGAGTCTGACCGTGCCGCCCTCCGCAGTGACCTCCCGCACAGTCCGTGTCGGAGGCCCTGGGCCGCACCTGTCTACCGAAAGCCGCCCGCTGAATTCTTGATCCGGAAGACCCACGAGGTGCAGAACCTGCATCTCTCCTGAAGACTCGTCCAAGCACACCGCACGTTCCCAGGTACAGTGAACTCTCTATCGGACTCGGGGTCCGCAACGTTCTGATTTCCCCGTATCACGGTACCCTGGGTGCACTGCGCATCATCGTGACTGGACCGACTCAACCGAGCCCTGTGAAGCGCTCGTGATCGAATAAGTTACCAAAGACAAGAACAGTGCCTAATTATCATCTTGTGGCTTCCATTTCGCAACCGTTATTGATGGTCTTGTACATGCCTGCGTAACAAAGAATCTTTTATATAAAGCATCCGTATTTTTGATACAACTTACGCCTGGTGTCCGTTTGTGGGGGATCATTGTGGTTTACTGTGTGTGATCATAAATGCTTAACTGACTAGCGCCCTGAAGTTTAGCCCTGACTGCTCGCGCCACACTACCTATAGGGTGAGCAGGGGTTGTTCTGAGGGGGTAACTCTCTCGCCCTGAATAGAAGAAGGGACCACTGCTTGTCACAAGTACCTACCTGTGCCAACTAGGGGTTCCCCATTCTAACACCCAGCAAGACCCCCTACACCACCCAAACACCACTGCACTACCCTAAACCCTACCCTCAGCACGACCCCCTAAACTACCCTAACACCACTGCACTACCCTAAACCCTAAAACACTACCTACAGCACGACCACCTACACTACCAAAACACCACTGCACTACCCTAAGCCCTAAAACACTACCCCAGCACAACCCCCTAATCTACCTAAACACCACTGCACTGCCCTAAACCCTAAAACACTTCCCCCAGCACGACCCCCTACACTGGATGAACACCACTGCACTGCCCTAAACCTTAAAACACTATCCCCAGCACGACCCGCTACACTACACAAACACCAATGCACTACCCTAAACCTTAAAACACTACCCCCAGCACGACCCCCTACACTACCCAAACAGCACTGCAGTACCCTGAACCCTAAAACACTAATGAGGCATGACCCCCTACACTACCCAAACACCACTTACTACCCTAAACCCTAAAACACTACCCGCAGCACTACCCCCTACACTACCCAAAGACCACTGCACTACCCTAAACCCTAAAACACTACCCCCAAACGACCCCCTTCACTACCCAAAGACCACTGTACTACCCTAAACCCTAAAACACTAATGAGGCATGACGCCCTACACTACCCAAACACCACTGCACTACCCTAAACCCTAAAACACTACCCGCAGCATGACCCCCTACACTACCCAAAGACCACTGCACTACCCTAAACCCTAAAACACTACCCCCAAACGACCCCCTACACTACCCAAAGACCACTGTACTACCCTAAACCATAAAACACGACCCCCTACACTACACAAACACCACTGCAGTATCCTAAACCCTAAAACACTACCCCCAGCACAACCCCCTACAATAACCAAACACCACTGCACTACCCTAACCCCTAAAACACTACCAAGGCATGACCCCCTACACTACCCAAACCACCTGCACAAGCCTAAACCCTAAAACACTACCACCAGCACAACCCCCTACACTACTCAAAGACCACTGCACTACCCTAAACCCTAAAACACTCCCCCCAGCACGACCCCCTACACAACCCAAACACCACTGCACTACCCTAAACCCTAAAACACTCCCCCAGCACGACCCCCTACACTACCCAAACACCATTGCACTAACAAACCCTAAAACACTACGCCAAGCATGATCCCCTACTCTACCCAAAGACCACTGTACTACCCTAACCCCTAAAACACGACCCCTACACTACACAAACACCACTGCAGTATCCTAAACCCTAACACACTACCCCCAGCAGTACCCCTCACACTGCCCGAACACCACTGCACTGCCCTAAACACTAAAACACTACTCCCAGCAGTACCCCCTACATTGCCCGAACACCACTGCACTGCCATAAACCCTAAAACACCACTCCCTGCACGACCCCCTACACTGCCCAAACACCACTGCACTGCCCTAAGCCCTAAAACACCACCCCCTGCATGAACCCCTACACTGCCCGAACACCACTGTACTGCCCTAAATCCTAACACACCACCCCCCTGCACAACCCCCTACACTGCCCGAACACCACTGCACTACCCTAAAACCTAAAACACTACCCCAGCACGATCCCCTACACTACACAAACACCACTGCATACCCTAAACCCTAAATCTACCTCAAGCACGACCCCCTACACAACACAAACACCACTGCACCACCCTAAACCCTAAACCACTACCCCAGCACGACCCCCTACACTACCCAAACACCACTGCACTGCCTAAAACTCTAAAACACTACCCCAGCACGACCCCCTACACTACACAAACACCACTGCACTACCCTAAACCCTAAAACACTCCCCCAGCACCACTCCCTATACTACACAAACACCACTACCCTAAACCCTAAAAAACTACCCCCAGCACGACCCGAACACGACTGCTCTAACCAAAACTCTAAAACACTACCCCAGCACGACCCCCTACACTAACCAAATACCACAGCACTACCATAAACCCTAAAACACTACCCCCAACACGACCCCCTACACTACCCGAACACCACTGCACCACCCTAAACCCTAAAACACTACCCCCAGCACGACCCCCTACACTACCCAAACACCACTGCACTACCCTAAACCCTAAAACACTACCCTCAGCACGACCCCCTACACTACCCAAACACCACTGCACTACCCTAAACCCTAACCCTACCCCCAGCACGACCCCATACACTACACGAACACCACTGCAGTACCCTAAACCCTACAACAATCTCAGCACGACTCCCTACACTACCCTAACACCACTGTACTACCCTAAACCCTGAAACACTACCCACAGCACAACTACCTACACTACACAAACACCACTGCACTGCCCTAAACCCTAAAACACTACCCCCAGCACGACCCCCTACACTAGATAAACACCACTGCACTGCCCTACACCCTAAAACACTACCCCCAGCACTACCCCCTACACTACCCAAACATCACTGCACAACCCTAAACAGTAAAACACTACCCCAGCACGATCCGCTACACTACACAAACACCAATGCACTACCCTAAACCCTAAAACACGACCCCCTACACTACACAAACACCACTGAACTACCCTAAACCCTAAAACAATACCCCCAGCATGACCCCCTACACTACACAAGCACCACTGCACTACCCTAAACCCTAAAACACTACCCCCTACAATACCCAAAAACCACTGCACTACCCTAAACCCTAAAACACTACCCCCAGCAGTACCCCCTACACTACCCAAACACCACATAACTACCCTAAACCCTAAAACACTACCTCCAGCAGTACCCCCTACACTACCCAACCACGACTGCACTACCCTAAACCCTAAACTACTACCTGCAGCAGTACCCCCTACACTACCCAACCACCAATGCACTACCCTAAACCCTAAATCTACCTCCAGCACTCCCCCTACACTACCGAAACCCCACTGCACTACCCTAAACCCTAAATCTACCCTCAGCACGACCCCCTACACTACCCAAACATAACTGCAGTACCCTAAACCCTAAAACACTTCCCCCAGCACGACCCGCTACACTACCCAAACACCACTGCACTACCCTAAACCCTAAAACACTGAGGCATGACCCCCTACACTACCCAAACACCACTTACTACCCTAAACCCTAAAACACTACCCACAGCACGACCCCCTACACTACCCAAAGACCACTGCACTACCCTAATCCCTAAAACACTACCCCCAAACGACCCACTACACTACCCAAAAACCACTGTACTACCCTAAACCCTAAAACATTAATGAGGCATGACGCCCTACACTACCCAAACACCACTGCACTACCCTAAACCCTAAAACACTACCCGCAGCACGACCCCCTACACTACTCAAAGACCACTGCACCTCCCTAAACCCTAAAACACTACCCCCAAACGACCCCTACACTTCCGAAAGACCACTGTACTACCCCAAACCCTAAAACACGACCCCCTACACTACACAAACACCACTGCAGTATCCTAAACCCTAAAACACTACCCCCAGCACAACCCCCTACAATACCTAAACACCCTTGCACTACCCTAAACCCTAAAACACTACCAAGGCATGACCCCCTACTCTACCCAAACCACCTGTACAAGCCTAAACCCTAAAACACTACCACCAGCACAACCCCCTACAATACTCAAAGACCACTGCACTACCCTAAACCCTAAAACACTAACCCCAGCACAACCCCCTACACTACCCAAACACCACTACACTAACATAAACCCTAAAACACTACCCCAAGCATGATCCCCTACTCTACCCAAAGACCACTGTACTACCCTAAACCCTAAAACACGACATCTACACTACACAAACACCACTGCAGAATCCTAAACCCTAACACACTACCCCCAGCACGATCCCTACACTACACAAACGCCACTGCACTACCATAAACCCTAAAACACTATCCCGACACTACACAAACACGACTGCACTACCCCTAAACCCTAAAACACTACCCCCAGCAGTACCACTCACACTGCCCAAACACCACTGCACTGCACTAAACCCTAAAACCCTACTCCCAGCAGTACCTCCTACATTGCCCGAACACCACTGCACTGCCATAAACCTTAAAACACCACTCCCTGCACGACCCCCTATACTGCCCAAACACCACTGCACTGCCCTAAACCCTAAATCACCAGCCCCCTGCATGAACCCCTACATTACCCAAACACCACTGCATTATTCTAAACCCTAAATCTACCCTCAGCACGACCCCTACACTACTCAAAAACCACTGAACTACCCTAAACCCTAAGACACTACCCCAGCACGACCCCCTACACTACCCAAACACCACTGCACTGCCCTAAACCCTAGATCACTACCCCAGCACGATCCCCTAAACTACACAAACACCACTGCACTAACCTAAACCCTAAATCTACCTCAAGCACGACCCCCTACCCAAAACACACACCACTGCACTACCCTAAACCCTAAACCACTACCCCCAGCACGACCCCCTACACAACCCAAACACCACTGCACTGCCCTAAACACTACCCCCAGCACGACACCCTACACTACACAAACACCGCTGCACTACCCCAAACCCTAAAACACTCCCCCCAGCACGACTCCCTACACTCCCCAAACACCACTGCACTACCCTAAACCCTAAATCTACCCCCAGCACGACCCCCTACACTACCGAAACACCACTCTACTACCCTAAACCTTAAATCAACCCTCAGCACGACCCCCTACACTACTCAAAAACCACTGCAGTACCCTAAACCCTAAATCTATCCCCAGCCCGACCCCCTACACTACTCAAACACCACTGCACTATCCTAAACCCTAAAACACTACCCCCAGCATGACCCCCTACACTACCCGAACACCACTGCACTACCCTGAACCCTAAAACACTACCCCAGCACGATCCCTACACTACACAAACACCACTGCACTACCCTAAACCCTAAATCTACCTCAAGCACGACCCCCTACCCAACACACACACCACTGCACTACCCTAAACCCTAAACCACTACCCCCAGCACGACCCCCTACACAACCCAAACACCACTGCACGGCCCTAAACACTACCCCCAGCACGACACCCTACACTACACAAACACCACTGCACTACCCCAAACCCTAAAACACTCCCCCCAGCACGACTCCCTACACTCCCCAAACACCACTGCACTACCCTAAACCCTAAATCTACCCCCAGCACGACCCCCTACACTACCGAAACACCACTCTACTACCCTAAACCTTAAATCAACCCTCAGCACGACCCCCTACACTACTCAAAAACCACTGCAGTACCCTAAACCCTAAATCTACCCCCAGTCCGACCCCCTACACTAATCAAACACAACTGCACTATCCTAAACCCTAAACCACTATCCCCAGCATGACCCCCTACACTACCCAAACACCACTGCACTGCCCTAAACACTACCCCCAGCACGACACCCTACACTACCCAGACACAACTCCAATACCCTAAACCCAAAAACACTCCCCAGCACCACTCCAACACTACCCAAACACCACTACACTACCCTAAACCCTAAAACTCTACACCCAGCAAGACCCCCTACACCACCCAAACACCACTGCACTACCCTAAACCCTACCCTCAGCACGACCCCCTAAACTACCCTAACACCACTGCACTACCCTAAACCCTAAAACACTACCTACAGCACGACCACCTACACTACCAAAACACCACTGCACTACCCTAAGCCCTAAAACATTACCCCAGCACAACCCCCTAATCTACCTAAACACCACTGCACTGCCCTAAACCCTAAAACACTTCCCCCAGCACGACCCCCTACACTGGATGAACACCACTGCACTGCCCTAAACCTTAAAACACTACCCCAGCACGACCCCCTACACGACCCAAACACCAGTGCACTACCCTAAACCCTAAAACACTATCCCCAGCACGACCCGCTACACTACACAAACACCAATGCACTACCCTAAACCTTAAAACACTACCCCCAGCACGACCCCCTACACTACCCAAACAGCACTGCACTACCCTGAACCCTAAAACACTAATGAGGCATGACCCCCTACACTACCCAAACACCACTTACTACCCTAAACCCTAAAACACTACCCGCAGCACTACCCCCTACACTACCCAAAGACCACTGCACTACCCTAAACCCTAAAACACTACCTACAGCACGACCACCTACACTACCAAAACACCACTGCACTACCCTAAGCCCTAAAACATTACCCCAGCACAACCCCCTAATCTACCTAAACACCACTGCACTGCCCTAAACCCTAAAACACTTCCCCCAGCACGACCCCCTACACTGGATGAACACCACTGCACTGCCCTAAACCTTAAAACACTACCCCAGCACGACCCCCTACACGACCCAAACACCAGTGCACTACCCTAAACCCTAAAACACTATCCCCAGCACGACCCGCTACACTACACAAACACCAATGCACTACCCTAAACCTTAAAACACTACCCCCAGCACGACCCCCTACACTACCCAAACAGCACTGCACTACCCTGAACCCTAAAACACTAATGAGGCATGACCCCCTACACTACCCAAACACCACTTACTACCCTAAACCCTAAAACACTACCCGCAGCACTACCCCCTACACTACCCAAAGACCACTGCACTACCCTAAACCCTAAAACACTACCCACAAACGACCCCCTTCACTACCCAAAGACCACTGTACTACCCTAAACCCTAAAACACTAATGAGGCATGACGCCCTACACTACCCAAACACCACTGCACTACCCTAAACCCTAAAACACTACCCGCAGCATGACCCCCTACACTACCCAAAGACCACTGCACTACCCTAAACCCTAAAACACTACCCCCAAACGACCCCCTACACTACCCAAAGACCACTGTACTACCCTAAACCATAAAACACGACCCCCTACACTACACAAACACCACTGCAGTATCCTAAACCCTAAAACACTACCCCCAGCACAACCCCCTACAATAACCAAACACCACTGCACTACCCTAACCCCTAAAACACTACCAAGGCATGACCCCCTACACTACCCAAACCACCTGCACAAGCCTAAACCCTAAAACACTACCACCAGCACAACCCCCTACACTACTCAAAGACCACTGCACTACCCTAAACCCTAAAACACTCCCCCCAGCACGACCCCCTACACAACCCAAACACCACTGCACTACCCTAAACCCTAAAACACTCCCCCAGCACGACCCCCTACACTACCAAAACACCATTGCACTAACAAACCCTAAAACACTACGCCAAGCATGATCCCCTACTCTACCCAAAGACCACTGTACTACCCTAACCCCTAAAACACGACCCCTACACTACACAAACACCACTGCAGTATCCTAAACCCTAACACACTACCCCCAGCAGTACCCCTCACACTGCCCGAACACCACTGCACTGCCCTAAACACTAAAACACTACTCCCAGCAGTACCCCCTACATTGCCCGAACACCACTGCACTGCCATAAACCCTAAAACACCACTCCCTGCACGACCCCCTACACTGCCCAAACACCACTGCACTGCCCTAAGCCCTAAAACACCACCACCCTGCATGAACCCCTACACTGCCCGAACACCACTGTACTGCCCTAAATCCTAACACACCACCCCCCTGCACAACCCCCTACACTGCCCGAACACCACTGCACTACCCTAAAACCTAAAACACTACCCCAGCATGATCCCCTACACTACACAAACACCACTGCATACCCTAAACCCTAAATCTACCTCAAGCACGACCCCCTACACAACACAAACACCACTGCACCACCCTAAACCCTAAACCACTACCCCAGCACGACCCCCTACACTACCCAAACACCACTGCACTGCCCAAAACTCTAAAACACTACCCCAGCACCACTCCCTATACTACACAAACACCACTGCACTACCCTAAACCCTAAAAAACTACCCCCAGCACGACCCGAACACGACTGCTCTAACCAAAACTCTAAAACACTACCCCAGCACGACCCCCTACACTAACCAAATACCACAGCACTACCATAAACCCTAAAACACTACCCCCAACACGACCCACTACACTACCCGAACACCACTGCACCACCCTAAACCCTAAAACACTACCCCCAGCACGACCCCCTACACTACCCAAACACCACTGCACTACCCTAAACCCTAAAACACTACCCTCATCACGACCCCCTACACTACCCAAACACCACTGCACTACCCTAAACCATAACCCTACCCCCAGCACGACCCCATACACTACACGAACACCACTGCAGTACCCTAAACCCTACAACACTCTCAGCACGACTCCCTACACTACCCTAACACCACTGTACTACCCTAAACCCTGAAACACTACCCACAGCACAACTACCTACACTACACAAACACCACTGCACTGCCCTAAACCCTAAAACACTACCCCCAGCACGACCCCCTACACTAGATAAACACCACTGCACTGCCCTAAACCCTAAAACACTACCCCCAGCACTACCCCCTACACTACCCAAACATCACTGCACAACCCTAAACAGTAAAACACTACCCCAGCACGATCCGCTACACTACACAAACACCAATGCACTACCCTAAACCCTAAAACACTACCACCAGCACGACCCCCTACACTAGCCAAACACCACTGCACTACCCTAAACCCTAAAACACGACCCCCTACACTACACAAACACCACTGAACTACCCTAAACCCTAAAACACTACCCCCAGCATGACCCCCTACACTACACAAGCACCACTGCACTACCCTAAGCCCTAAAACACTACCCCCTACAATACCCAAAAACCACTGCACTACCCTAAACCCTAAAACACTACCCCCAGAAGTACCCCTCAAACTACCCAAACACCACTGCACTACCCTAAACCGTGAAACACTACCCCCAGCAGTACCCCCTACACTACCCAAACACCACATAACTACCCTAAACCCTAAAACACTACCTCCAGCAGTACCCCCTACACTACCCAACCACGACTGCACTACCCTAAACCCTAAACTACTACCTGCAGCAGTACCCCCTACACTACCCAACCACCAATGCACTACCCTAAACCCTAAATCTACCTCCAGCACTCCCCCTACACTACAGAAACACCACTGCACTACCCTAAACCCTAAATCTACCCTCAGCACGACCCCCTACACTACCCAAACATAACTGCAGTACCCTAAACCCTAAAACACTTCCCCCAGCACGACCCGCTACACTACCCAAACACCACTGCACTACCCTAAACCCTAAAACACTGAGGCATGACCCCCTACACTACCCAAACACCACTTACTACCCTAAACCCTAAAACACTACCCACAGCACGACCCCCTACACTACCCAAAGACCACTGCACTACCCTAATCCCTAAAACACTACCCCCAAACGACCCACTACACTACTCAAAAACCACTGTACTACCCTAAACCCTAAAACATTAATGAGGCATGACGCTCTACACTACCCAAACACCACTGCACTACCCTAAACCCTAAAACACTACCCGCAGCACGACCCCCTACACTACTCAAAGACCACTGCACCTCCCTAAACCCTAAAACACTACCCCCAAACGACCCCTACACTACCGAAAGACCACTGTACTACCCCAAACCCTAAAACACGACCCCCTACACTACACAAACACCACTGCAGTATTCTAAACCCTAAAACACTACCCCCAGCACAACCCCCTACAATACCTAAACACCCTTGCACTACCCTAAACCCTAAAACACTACCAAGGCATGACCCCCTACTCTACCCAAACCACCTGTACAAGCCTAAACCCTAAAACAGCACAACCCCCTACACTACTCAAAGACCACTGCACTACCCTAAACCCTAAAACACTAACCCCAGCACAACCCCCTACACTACCCAAACACCACTACACTAACATAAACCCTAAAACACTACCCCAAGCATGATCCCCTACTCTACCCAAAGACCACTGTACTACCCTAAACCCTAAAACACGACAACTACACTACACAAACACCACTGCAGAATCCTAAACCCTAACACACTACCCCCAGCACGATCCCTACACTACACAAACGCCACTGCACTACCATAAACCCTAAAACACTATCCCGACACTACACAAACACGACTGCACTACCCCTAAACCCTAAAACACTACCCCCAGCAGTACCACTCACACTGCCCAAACACCACTGCACTGCACTAAACCATAAAACCCTACTCCCAGCAGTACCTCCTACATTGCCCGAACACCACTGCACTGCCATAAACCTTAAAACACCACTCCCTGCACGACCCCCTATACTGCCCAAACACCACTGCACTGCCCTAAACCCTAAAACACCAGCCCCCTGCATGAACCCCTACACTACCGAAACACCACTCTACTGCCCTAAACCTTAAATCAACCCTCAGCACGACCCCCTACACTACTCAAAAACCACTGCAGTACCCTAAACCCTAAATCTATCCCCAGCCCGACCCCCTACACTACTCAAACACCACTGCACTATCCTAAACCCTAAAACACTACCCCCAGCATGACCCCCTACACTACCCGAACACCACTGCACTACCCTGAACCCTAAAACACTACCCCAGCACGATCCCCTACACTACACAAACACCACTGCACTACCCTAAACCCTAAATCTACCTAAAGCATGACCCCCTACACAACACAAACACCACTGCACTACCCTAAACCCTAAACCACTACCCCCAGCACGAACCCCTACACTACCCAAACACCACTGCATTGCACTAAACACTATCCCCAGCACTAGCCCCTACACTACCCAAACACCACTGCAATACCCTAAACCCTAAAACACTCCCCCAGCACGACTCCCTACACTCCCCAAACACCACTGCACTACCCTAAACCCTAAATCTACTGCCAGCACGACCCCCTACACTACCGAAACACCACTGCACTACCCTAAACCCTAAATCTACCCTTAGCACGACCCCCTACACTACTCAAAAACCACTGCAGTACCCTAAACCCTAAATCTACCCCCAGTCCGACCCCCTACACTAATCAAACACCACTGCACTATCCTAAACCCTAAACCACTATCCCCAGCATGACCCCCTACACTACCCAAACACCACTGCACTGCCCTAAACACTACCCCCAGCACGACACCCTACACTACCCAGACACAACTCCAATACCCTAAACCCAAAAACACTCCCCAGCACCACTCCCTACACTACCCAAACACCACTGCACTACCCTAAACCCTAAAACTCTACACCCAGCAAGACCCCCTACACCACCCAAACACCACTGCACTGCACTACCCTAAACCCTACTCTCAGCACGACCCCCTAAACTACCCTAACACCACTGCACTACCCTAAACCCTAAAACACTACCTACAGCACGACCACCTACACTACCAAAACACCACTGCACTACCCTAAGCCCTAAAACACTACCCCAGCACAACCCCCTAATCTACCTAAACACCACTGCACTGCCCTAAACCCTAAAACACTTCCCCCAGCACGACCCCCTACACTGGATGAACACCACTGCACTGCCCTAAACCTTAAAACACTACCCCAGCACGACCCCCTACACGACCCAAACACCAGTGCACTACCCTAAACCCTAAAACACTATCCCCAGCATGACCCGCTACACTACACAAACACCAATGCACTACCCTAAACCTTAAAACACTACCCCCAGCACGACCCCCTACACTACCCAAACAGCACTGCACTACCCTGAACCCTAAAACACTAATGAGGCATGACCCCCTACACTACCCAAACACCACTTACTACCCTAAACCCTAAAACACTACCCGCAGCACTACCCCCTACACTACCCAAAGACCACTGCACTACCCTAAACCCTAAAACACTACCCCCAAACGACCCCCTTCACTACCCAAAGACCACTGTACTACCCTAAACCCTAAAACACTAATGAGGCATGACGCCCTACACTACCCAAACACCACTGCACTACCCTAAACCCTAAAACACTACCCGCAGCATGACCCCCTACACTACCCAAAGACCACTGCACTACCCTAAACCCTAAAACACTACCCCCAAACGACCCCCTACACTACCCAAAGACCACTGTACTACCCTAAACCATAAAACACGACCCCCTACACTACACAAACACCACTGCAGTATCCTAAACCCTAAAACACTACCCCCAGCACAACCCCTACAATAACCAAACACCACTGCACTACCCTAACCCCTAAAACACTACCAAGGCATGACCCCCTACACTACCCAAACCACCTGCGCAAGCCTAAACCCTAAAACACTACCACCAGCACAACCCCCTACACTACTCAAAGACCACTGCACTACCCTAAACCCTAAAACACTCCCCCCAGCACGACCCCCTACACAACCCAAACACCACTGCACTACCCTAAACCCTAAAACACTCCCCCAGCACGACCCCCTACACTACCCAAACACCATTGCACTAACAAACCCTAAAACACTACGCCAAGCATGATCCCCTACTCTACCCAAAGACCACTGTACTACCCTTACCCCTAAAACACGACCCCTACACTACACAAACACCACTGCAGTATCCTAAACCCTAACACACTACCCCCAGCAGTACCCCTCACACTGCCCGAACACCACTGCACTGCCCTAAACACTAAAACACTACTCCCAGCAGTACCCCCTACATTGCCCGAACACCACTGTACTGCCATAAACCCTAAAACACCACTCCCTGCACGACCCCCTACACTGCCCAAACACCACTGCACTGCCCTAAGCCCTAAAACACCACCCCCCTGCACAACCCCCTACACTGCCCGAACACCACTGCACTACCCTAAAACCTAAAACACTACCCCAGCACGATCCCCTACACTACACAAACACCACTGCATACCCTAAACCCTAAATCTACCTCAAGCACGACCCCTACACAACACAAACACCACTGCACCACCCTAAACCCTAAACCACTACCCCAGCACGACCCCCTACACTACCCAAACACCACTGCACTGCCCAAAACTCTAAAACACTACCCCAGCACGACCCCCTACACTACACAAACACCACTGCACTACCCTAAACCCTAAAACACTCCCCCAGCACCACTCCCTATACTACACAAACACCACTGCACTACCCTAAACCCTAAAAAACTACCCCCAGCACGACCCGAACACGACTGCTCTAACCAAAACTCTAAAACACTACCCCAGCACGACCCCCTACACTAACCAAATACCACAGCACTACCATAAACCCTAAAACACTACCCCCAACACGACCCCCTACACTACCCGAACACCACTGCACTACCCTAAACCCTAAAACACTACCCCCAGCACGACCCCCTACACTACCCAAACACCACTGCACTACCCTAAACCCTAAAACACTACCCTCAGCACGACACCCTACACTACCCAAACACCACTGCACTACCCTAAACCCTAACCCTACCCCCAGCACGACCCCATACACTACACGAACACCACTGCAGTACCCTAAACCCTACAACACTCTCAGCACGACTCCCTACACTACCCTAACACCACTGTACTAACCTAAACCCTGAAACACTACCCACAGCACAACTACCTACACTACACAAACACCACTGCACTGCCCTAAACCCTAAAACACTACCCCCAGCACGACCCCCTACACTAGATAAACACCACTGCACTGCCCTAAACCCTAAAACACTACCCCCAGCACTACCCCCTACACTACCCAAACATCACTGCACAACCCTAAACAGTAAAACACTACCCCAGCATGATCCGCTACACTACACAAACACCAATGCACTACCCTAAACCCTAAAACACTACCACCAGCACGACCCCCTACACTAGCCAAACACCACTGCACTACCCTAAACCCTAAAACATGACCCCCTACACTACACAAACACCACTGAACTACCCTAAACCCTAAAACACTACCCCCAGCATGACCCCCTACACTACACAAGCACCACTGCACTACCCTAAACCCTAAAACACTACCCCCTACAATACCCAAAAACCACTGCACTACCCTAAACCCTAAAACACTACCCCCAGAAGTACCCCTCAAACTACCCAAACACCACTGCACTACCCTAAACCGTGAAACACTACCCCCAGCAGTACCCCCTACACTACCCAAACACCACTGCACTACCCTAAACCCTAAAACACTACCTCCAGCAGTACCCCCTACACTACCCAACCACGACTGCACTACCCTAAACCCTAAACTACTACCTGCAGCAGTACCCCCTACACTACCCAACCACCAATGCACTACCCTAAACCCTAAATCTACCTCCAGCACTCCCCCTACACTACCGAAACACCACTGCACTACCCTAAACCCTAAATCTACCCTTAGCATGACCCCCTACACTACTCAAAAACCACTGCAGTACCCTAAACCCTAAACCACTATCCCCAGCACGACCCCCTACACTACCCAAACACCACTGCACTGCCCTAAACACTACTCCCAAACGACCCCCTACACTACCCAAAGACCACTGTACTACCCTAAACCCTAAAACACTACCCCCTACACTATACAAACACCACTGCAGTATCCTAAACCCTTAAACACTACCCCTAGCACATCCCCCTACAATACCCAAACACCACTGCACTACCCTAAACCCTAAAACAATACCAAGGCATGACCCCCTACACTACCCAAACCACCTGCACAAGCCTAAACCCTAAAACACTACCACCAGCACAACCCCCTACACTACTCAAAGACCACTGCACTACCCTAAACCCTAAAACACTCCCCCCAGCACGACCCCCTACACTACCCAAAGACCACTGTACTACCCTAAACCCTAAAACACGACCCCTACACTACACAAACACCACTGCAGTATCCTAAACCCTAACACACTACGCCCAGCAGTACCCCTCACACTGCCCGAACACCACTGCACTGCCCTAAACCCTAAAACACTACTCCCAGCAGTACCCCCTACATTGCCCGAACACCACTGCACTGCCATAAACCCTAAAACACCACTCCCTGCACGACCCCCTACACTTCCCAAACACCACTGCACTGCCCTAAGCCCTAAAACACCACCCCCCAGCATGAACCCCTACACTGCCCGAACACCACTGCACTGCCCTAAATCCTAAAACACCACCCCCCTGCACGACCCCCTACACTGCCCGAACACCACTGCACTACCCTAAACCCTAAAACACTACCCCAGCACGATCCCCTACACTACACAAACACCACTGCACTACACTAAACCCTAAATCTACCTCAAGCACGACCCCCTACACAACACAAACACCACTGCACTACCCTAAACCCTAAACCACTACCCCCAGCACGACCCCCTACACTACCCAAACACCACTGCACTGCCCTAAACACTACCCCCAGCACGACACCCTACACTACCCTAACATCACTGCAATACCCTAAACCCTAAAACATTCCCACCAGCATGACTCCCTACACTTCCCAAACACCACTGAACTACCCTAAACCTCTAAATCTACCCCCAGCACGGCCCACTACACTACCGAAACACCACTGCACTACCCTAAACCGTTAATCTACCCTCAGCATGACCCCCTACACTACATAAAAACCACTGCAGTAGCCTAAACCCTAAATCTATCCCCAGCCCGACCCCCTTACACTACTCAAACACCACTGCACTATCCTAAACCACTACCCCAGCACGACCCCCTACACTACCCAAACACCACTGCACTGCCCTAAACACTACCCCCAGCACGACACCCTACACTACCCAAACACAACTCCAATACCCTAAACCCTAAAACACTCCCCAGCACCACTCCCTACACTTCCCAAACACCACTGAACTACCCTAAACCTCTAAATCTACCCCCAGCACGGCCCACTACACTACCGAAACACCACTGCACTACCCTAAACCGTTAATCTACCCTCAGCATGACCCCCTACACTACATAAAAACCACTGCAGTAGCCTAAACCCTAAATCTATCCCCAGCCCGACCCCCTTACACTACTCAAACACCACTGCACTATCCTAAACCACTACCCCAGCACGACCCCCTACACTACCCAAACACCACTGCACTGCCCTAAACACTACCCCCAGCACGACACCCTACACTACCCAAACACAACTCCAATACCCTAAACCCTAAAACACTCCCCAGCACCACTCCCTACACTACACAAACACCACTGCACTACCCTAAACCCTAAGACACTTTCCCCTATACTACACAATGTAAATGTAAATGTAAATGTGCAGGAATTTATATAGCGCAAATCACCAAGCGGTCTCTAAGCGCTTGCTTAGGGAACCCGTCCTGGTATTCCCCTGTGAGATAACCCGGCAGGGCATCCGCAAGGTGAAAGCCAGGCATCCCGCCGCGAGGGGCCCATGTGGAGATTAAGCAAGCTATTGCCCAGAGTCGCAGAGTGTGAACCCATGAGTCGAGTATGCACTGGAGCGAGAATTATCGAGTCCATGGACATTTATGGACTCAAGACCCAGCCCAGCTGGGAATTGAACCCTGGTCCCGGGCTGACCTCTGCTTCCAGGTCTGCCTCCTCTAACCAGTGAGCCACACTTCTCCCCACTGCACCACCCTAAACCCTAAAACACAACCCCCAGCATGACCCCCTACACTACCCGAACACCACTGCTCTACCCAAAACTCTAAAACACTACCCCAGCACGACCCCCTACACTACACAAACACCACTGCACTACCCTAAACCCTAACACACTCCCCCAGCACCACTCCCTATACTACACAAACACCACTGCACTACCCTAAACCCTAAAAAACGACCCCAGCACGACCCTATACACTACCCAAACACCACTGCTCTAACCAAAACTCTAAAACACTACCCAGCACGACCCCCTACACTAACCAAATACCACAGCACTACCATAAACCCTAAAACACTACCCCCAACACGACCCCCTACACTACCCGAACACCACTGCACTACCCTAAACCCTAAAACAGTACCCCCAGCACGACCCCCTACACTACCCAAACACCACTGCACTACCCTAAACCCTAACCCTACCCCCAGCATGACCCCATACACTACACAAACACCACTGCACTACCCTAAACCCTACAACACTCCCAGCACGACTCCCTACACTACCCTAACACCACTGTACTACCCTAAACCCTGAAACACTACCCACAGCACAACTCCCTACACTACACAAACACCACTTCACTGCCCTAAACCCTAAAACACTACCCCCAGCACGACCCCCTTCACTAGATAAACCCCACTGCACTGTACTAAACCCTAAAACACTACCCCCAGCACGACCCCCTACACTACCCAAACATCACTGCACAACCCTAAACCCTAAAACACTACCCCAGCACGATCCGCTACACTACACAAAAGCCAATGCACTACCCTAAACCCTAAAACACTACCCCCAGCACGACCCCCTACACTAGCCAAACACCACTGCACTACCCTAAACCCTAAAACACGACCCCCTACACTACACAAACACGACTGAACTACCCTAAACCCTAAAACACTACCCCCTACAATACCCAAAAACCACTGCACTACCCTAAACCCTAAAACCCTACCCCCAGAAGCACCCCTCAAACTACCCAAACACCACTACACTACCCTAAACCGTGAAACACTACCCCCAGCAGTACCCCCTACACTACCCAAACACCACTGCACTACCCTAAACCCTAAAACACTACCTCCAGCAGTACCCCCTACACTACCCAACCACCACTGCATTACCCTAAACCCTAAACTACTACCCCCAGCACGACCCTCTACACTACCCAAACACCACTGCACTGCCTTAAACCCTAAAACACTACCCCAGCACGACCCCCTATATTACCAAAACACCACTGCACTACACTAAACCCTAAAATACTCCCCCAGCATGACTCCCTAAACTACCCAAACACCACTGCACTACCCTAAACCCTAAATCTACCCCCAGCACGGCCCTCTATACTACCCAAACACCACTGCACTACCCTAAATCCTAAATCAACCCTCAGCACAACCCCCTACACTACCCAAACACCACTGCAGTACCCTAAACCCTAAAACACTACCCCCAGCATGACCCCCTACACTACCCAAACACCACTGCACTACCCTAAACCCTAAAATACTACCCCAGCACGACCCCCTACACTACCCAAACACCGCTGCACTACCCTAAACCCTAAAACACTACCCCCAACAGTACCCCCTACAATACCCAAATACCACTGCATTACCCTAAACCCTAAACCACTACCCCCAGCATGACCCCCTACACTACCCAAACACCACTGCACTGCCCCACACCCTAAAGCACTACCCCCAGCATGACCCACTACACTACCCAAACACCACTGTACTACCCTAAACCCTAAAACACTCCCACCAGCATGACTCCCTATACTACCCAAACACTGCACTACCCTAAACCCTAAATCTACCCCCAGCATGACCCCCTACACTACCCAAACACCACTGCACTACTCTAAATCCTAAATCTACCCTCAGCACGACCCCCTACACTACTCAAAAACCACTGAACTACCCTAAACCCTAAGACACTACCCCAGCACGACCCCCTACACACAACAAAAGCCAATGCACTACCCTAAACCCTAAAACACTACCCCCAGCACGACCCCCTACACTAGCCAAACACCACTGCACTACCCTAAACCCTAAAACACGACCCCCTACACTACACAAACACGACTGAACTACCCTAAACCCTAAAACACTACCCCCAGCCTGACCCCCTACACAACACAAACACCACTGCACTACCCTAAACCCTAAAACACTACCCCCTACAATACCCAAAAACCACTGCACTACCCTAAACCCTAAAACCCTACCCCCAGAAGCACCCCTCAAACTACCCAAACACCACTACACTACCCTAAACCGTGAAACACTACCCCCAGCAGTACCCCCTACACTACCCAAACACCACTGCACTACCCTAAACCCTAAAACACTACCTCCAGCAGTACCCCCTACACTACCCAACCACCACTGCATTACCCTAAACCCTAAACTACTACCCCCAGCACGACCCTCTACACTACCCAAACACCACTGCACTGCCTTAAACCCTAAAACACTACCCCAGCACGACCCCCTATATTACCAAAACACCACTGCACTACACTAAACCCTAAAATACTCCCCCAGCATGACTCCCTAAACTACCCAAACACCACTGCACTACCCTAAACCCTAAATCTACCCCCAGCACGGCCCTCTATACTACCCAAACACCACTGCACTACCCTAAAGCCTAAATCAACCCTCAGCACAACCCCCTACACTACCCAAACACCACTGCAGTACCCTAAACCCTAAAACACTACCCCCAGCATGACCCCCTACACTACCCAAACACCACTGCACTACCCTAAACCCTAAAATACTACCCCAGCATGACCCCCTACACTACCCAAACACCGCTGCACTACCCTAAACCCTAAAACACTACCCCCAACAGTACCCCCTACAATACCCAAATACCACTGCATTACCCTAAACCCTAAACCACTACCCCCAGCATGACCCCCTACACTACCCAAACACCACTGCACTGCCCCACACCCTAAAGCACTACCCCCAGCATGACCCACTACACTACCCAAACACCACTGTACTACCCTAAACCCTAAAACACTCCCACCAGCATGACTCCCTATACTACCCAAACAACACTGCACTACCCTAAACCCTAAATCTACCCCCAGCATGACCCCCTACACTACCCAAACACCACTGCACTACTCTAAACCCTAAATCTACCCTCAGCACGACCCCCTACACTACTCAAAAACCACTGAACTACCCTAAACCCTAAGACACTACCCCAGCACGACCCCCTACACTACACAAACACCACTGCACTGCCCTAAACCCTAAAACACTACCCCAGCACGATCCCAATCACTACACAAACACCACTGCACTACCCTACACCCTAAATCTACCTCAAGCACGACCCACTACACAACACAAACACCACTGCACCACCCTAAACCCTAAACGACTACCCCCAGCACGACCCCCTACACTACCCAAACACCACTGCACTGCCCTAAACACGACCCCCAGCACGACACCCTACACTACAGAAACACCACTGCACTACCCTAAACCCTAAAACACTCCCCCCAGCACGACTCCCTACACTCCCGAAACACGACTGCACTACCCTAAACCCTAAATCTACCCCCAGCACGACCCCCTACACTACCGAAACACCACTGTACTACCCTAAACCCTAAATCTACCCTCAGCACGACCCCCTACACTACTCAAAAACCACTGCAGTACCCTAAGCCCTAAATCTACCCCCAGCCCGACCCCCTACACTACTCAAACACCACTGCACTACCCTAAACCCTAAACCACTACCCCCAGCACGACCCCCTACACTACCCAAACACCACTGCACTGCACTAAACACTACCCCCAGCACGACACCCTACACTACCCAAACACCACTGCAATACCCTAAACCCCAAAACACTCCCCCAGCACGAATCCCTACACTCCCCAAACACCACTGCACTACCCTAAACCCTAAATCTACCGCCAGCACGCCCCCTACACTACCGAAACTCCACTGCACTGCCCTAAACACTACCCCCAGCACGACACCCTACACTACCCAAACACAACTCCAATACCCTAAACCCTAAAACACTCCCCAGCACCACTCCCTACACTACCCAAACACCACTGCACTACCCCAAACCCTAAAATACTACCCCCAGCACGACCCCCTACTCTACCCGAACACCACTGCACTAACCTAAACCCTAAAACACTACCCCCAGCACGACCCCTACACCACCCAAACATCACTGCACTACCCTAAACCCTAAAACACTACCCTCAGCACGACCCCCTAAACTACCCTAACACCACTGCACTACCCTAAACCCTAAAACACTAGCTACAGCACGACCACCTACACTACCAAAACACCACTGCACTACCCTAAGCCCTAAAACACTACCCCAGCACAACCCCCTACACTACCCAAACACCACTGCACTGCCCTAAACCCTAAAACACTACCCCCAGCATGACCCCCTACACTGGATGAACACCACTGCACTGCCCTAACCTTTAAAACACTACCCCCAGCACGACCCCCTACACAACCCAAACACCAGTGCACTACCCTAAACCCTAAAACACTACCCCCAGCACGACCCGCTATACTACACAAACACCAATGCACTACCCTAAACCTTAAAACACTACCCCAGCACGACCCCCTACACTACCCAAACAGCACTGCACTACCCTAAACCCTAAAACACTAATGAGACATGACCCCCTACACTACCCAAACACCACTTACTACCCTAAACCCTAAAACACTACCCGCAGCAAGACCCCCTACACTACCCAAAGACCACTGCACTACCCTAAACCCTAAAACACTACCCCCAAACGACCCCCTACACTACCCAAAGACCACTGTACTACAATAAACCCTTAAAACACTAATGAGGCATGACGCCCTACACTACCCAAACACCACTGCACAACCCTAAACCCTAAAACACTACCTGCAGCACAACCCCCTACACTACCCAAAGAGCACTACACTACCCTAAACCCTAAAACACTACCCCCAAATGACCCCTAAACTACCCAAAGACCACTGTACTACCCTAAACCCTAAAACACGACCCCCTACACTACACAAACACCACTGCAGTATCCTAAACCCTAAAACACTACCCCAAGCACAACCCCCTACAATACCCAAACACAACTGCACTACCCTAAACCCTAAAACACTACCAAGGCATGACCCCTACACTACCCAAACCACCTGCACAAGCCTAAACCCTAAAACACTACCACCAGCTAACCCCCTACACCACTCAAAGACCACTGCACTACCCTAAACCCTAAAACACTATCCCTCACACGACCCCCTACACTACCCAAACACCACTGCACTACCCTAAACCCTAAAACACTCCCCCAACACGAACCCCTACACTACCCAAACACCACTGCACTAACATAAACCCTACAACACTACGCCAAGCATGATCCCCTACTCTACCCAAAGACCACTGTACTAACCTAAACCCTAAAACACAACCCCTACACTACACAAACGCCACTGCAGTATCCTAAACCCTAACACACTACCCCCAGCAGTACCCCTCACACTGCCCGACCACCACTGCACTGCCCTAAACCGTAAAACACTACTCCCAGCAGTACCCCCTACATTGCCCGAACACCACTGCACTGCCATAAACCCTAAAACACCACTCCCTGCACGACCCCCTACACTGCCCAAACACCACTGCACTGCCGTAAGCCCTAAAACATCACCCCCCTGCATGAACCCCTACACTGCCCGAACACCACTGCACTGCCCTAAGTCCTAAAACACCACACCCCTGCACAACCACCTACACTGCCCGAACACCGCTGCACTACCCTAAACCCTAAAACACTACCCCAGCACGATCCCCTACACTACACAAACACCACTGCACTAACCTAAACCCTAAATCTACCTCAAGCACGAACCCCTACACAACACACACACCACTGCACTACCCTAAACCCTAAACCACTACCCCCAGCACGACCCCCTACACAACCGAAACACCACTGCACTGCCCTAAACACTACCCCCAGCACGACACCCTACACTACACAAACACCACTGCACTACCCTAAACCCTAAAACACTCCCCCCAGCACGACTCCCTACACTCCCCAAACACCACTGCACTACCCTAAACCCTAAATCTACCCCCAGCACGACCCCCTACACTACCAAAACACCACTCTACTACCCTAAACCCTAAATCTACCCTCACCACGACCCCCTACACTACTCAAAAACCACTGCATACCCTAAACCCTAAAACACTACCCCAACACGATCCCCTACACAACACAAACACCACTGCATCGCCCTAAACCCTAAACCACTACCCCCAGCACGACCCCCTACACTACCCAAACACCACTGCACTGCCCAAAACTCTAAAACACTACCCCAGCACGACCCCCTACACTACACAAACACCACTGCACTACCCTAAACCCTAAAACACTCCCCCAGCACCACTCCCTATACTACACAAACACCACTGCACTACCCTAAACCCTAAAAAACTACCCCCAGCACGACCCCCTACACTACCCGAACACCACTGCTCTAACCAAAACTCTAAAACACTACCCCAGCACGACCCCCTTCACTAACCAAATACCACAGCACTACCATAAACCCTAAAACACTACCCCCAACACGACCCCCTACACTACCCGAACACCAATGCACTACCCTAAACCCTAAAACACTACCCCAGCACGACCCCCTACACTACCCAAACACCACTGCACTACCCTAAACCCTAAAACACTACCCTCAGCACGACCCCCTACACTACCCTAATACCACTGCACTACCCTAAACCCTAACCCTACCCCCAGCACGACCCCATACACTACACGAACACCACTGCACTACCCTAAACCCTACAACACTCCCAGCACGACTCCCTACACTACCCTAACACCACTGTACTACCCTAAACCCTGAAACACTACCCACAGCACAACTACCTACACTACACAAACACCACTGCACTGCCCTAAACCCTAAAACACTACCCCCAGCACGACCCCCTACACTAGATAAACACCACTGCACTGCCCTAAACCCTAAAACACTACCCCCAGCACGACCCCCTACACTACCCAAACATCACTACACAACCCTAAACCGTAAAACACTACCCCAGCACGATCCGCTACACTACACAAACACCAATGCACTACCCTAAACCCTAAAATACTACCCCCAGCACGACCCCCTACACTAGCCAAACACACCTGCACTACCCTAAACCCTAAAACACGACCCCCTACACTACACAAACACCACTGAACTACCCTAAACCCTAAAACACTACCCCCAACATGACCCCCTACACTACCCAAACACCACTGCATTGCACTAAACACTACCCCCAGCACGACTCCCTATACTACCCAAACACCACTGCACTACCCTAAACACTAAAACACTACCCCAGCACGATCCCCTATACTACACAAACACCACTGCACTACCCTAAACCCTAAAACACTACCCCAGCACGATCCCCTACACTACACAAACACCACTGTACTACCCTAAAACCTAAAACATTACACCCAGCACGACCCCTTCACTACCCAAACACAACTGCACTACCCTAAACCCAAAAACACTACACCCAGCACAACCCCCTACACTACACAAACACCACTGCACTACCCTAAACCCTAAATATGAGCCCCTACACTACACAAACTCCACTGCACTACCCTAAACCCTAAGACACTACCCACAGCATGACCCTCTACAATACACAAACACCGCTGCACTACCCTAAACCCCAAAACACTACCTCCTACACTACAAAAACACCACTGCACTACCCTGAACCCTAAAACACTAACACCAACATGACCCTCTACACGACACAAACACCACTGCACTACCCTAAACCATAAAACACTACCCCCTACACTACATAAACACCACTGCACTACCCTAAACCCTAAACCACTACCCCCAGCATGACCCCCTACACTACCCAAACACCACTGCATTGCACTAAACACTACCCCCAGCACGACACCCTACACTACCCAAACACCACTGCAATACCCTAAACCCTAAAACACTCCCCCAGCACGACTCCCTACACTCCCCCAAACACCACTGCACTACCCTAAACCCTAAATCTACCCCCAGCACGACCCCCTACACTACCCATAACACCACTGCTCTACTCTAAACCCTAAATCTTCCCTCATCACGACCCCCTACACTACTCAAAAACCACTGCACTGCCCTAAACCCTAAAACACTACCCCAGCACGATCCCCTACACTACACAAACACCACTGCATTTCCCTAAACCCTAAATCTACCTCAAGCACGACCCCCTACACAACACAAACACCACTGCACTACACTAAACCCTAAACCACTACCCCCAGCCCGACCCCCTACACTACCCAAACACCACTGCACTACCCTAAACCCTAAAACACTACCCCAGCACGACCCCCTATATTACCAAAACACCACTGCACTACACTAAACCCTAAAATACTTCCCCAGCACGACTCCCTAAACTACCCAAACACCACTGCACTACCCTAAACCCTAAATCTACCCCCAGCACGACCCTCTACACTACCCAAACACCACTGCACTACCCTAAAGCCTAAATCAACCCTCAGCACGACCCCCTACACTACCCAAACACCACTGCAGTACCCTAAACCCTAAAACACTACCCCCAGCATGACCCCCTACACTACCCAAACACCACTGCACTACAGAAAACCCTAAAATACTACCCCAGCACGACCCCCTACACTACCCAAAAACCACTGCACTACCCTAAACCCTAAACCACTACCCCCAACAGTACCCCCTACACTACCCAAACACCACTGCAGTACCCTAAACCCTAAACCACTACCCTAGCACGACCCCCTACACTACCCAAACACCACTGCACTGCCCTAAACCCTAAAACACTACCCCCAGCATGACCCACTATACTACCCAAACACCACTGCACTACCCTAAATCCTAAAACACTCCCCCCAGCATGACTCCCTACACTACCCAAACACCACTGCACTACCCTAAACCCTAAATCTACCCCCAGCACGACCCCTACACTACCCAAACACCACTGCACTATTCTAAACCTAAATCTACCCTCAGTACGACCCCCTACTCTACTCAAAAACCACTGAACTACCCTAAACCCTAAGACACTACCCCAGCACGACCCCCTACACTACCCAAACACCACTGCACTGCCCTAAACCCTAAAACACTACCCCAGCACGATCCCCTACACTACACAAACACCACTGCACTACCCTAAACCCTAAATCTACCTCAAGCACGACCCCCTACACAACACAAACACCACTGCACTACCCTAAACCCTAAACCACTACTCCCAGCACTACCCCCTACACTACCCAAACACCACTGCACTGCCCTAAACAGTACCCACAGCACGACACCCTACACTACACAAACACCACTGCACTACCCTAAACCCTAAAACACTCCCCCCAGCACGACTCCCTACACTCCCCAAACACCACTGCACTACCCTAAACCCTAAATCTACCCCCAGCACGACCCCCTACACTACCGAAACACCACTGTACTACCCTAAACCCTAAATCTACCCTCAGCACGACCCCCTACACTACTCAAAAACCACTGCAGTACCCTAAACCCTAAATCTACCCCCAGCCCGACCCACTACACTACTCAAACACCACTGAACTATCCTAAACCCTAAAACACTACCCCCAGCATGACCCCCTACACTACCCGAACACCACTGCACTACCCTGAACCCTAAAACACTACCCCAGCACGATCCCCTACACTACACAAACACCACTGCACTACCCTAAACCCTAAATCTACCTAAAGCACGACCCCTACACAACACAAACACCACTGCACTACCCTAAACCCTAAACCACTACCCCCAGCACGACCCCCTACACTACCCAAACACCACTGCACTGCACTAAACACTACACCCAGCACGACACCCTACACTACCCAAACAAAACTGCAATACCCTAAACCCTAAAACACTCCCCCAGCACGACTCCCTACACTCCCCAAACACCACTGCACTACCCTAAACCCTAAATCTACCGCCAGCACGACCCCCTACACTACCGAAACACCACTGCACTACCCTAAACCCTAAATCTACCCTTAGCACGACCCCCTACACTACTCAAACACCACTGCACTATCCTAAACCCTAATCCACTATCCCCAGCACGACCCCCTACACTACCCAAACACCACTGCACTGCCCTAAACACTAACCCCAGCACGACACCCTACACTACCCAAACACAACTCCAATACCCTAAACCCTAAAACACTCCCCAGCACCACTCCCTGCACTACCCAAACACCACTGCACTACCCTAAACCCTAAAACACTACCCCAGCATGACCCACTACTCTACCCGAACACCACTGCACTACCCTAAACCCTAAAACACTACCCCCAGCACGACCCCCTACACCACCCAAACACCACTGCACTACCCTAAACCCTAAAACACTACCCTCAGCACGACCCCCTAAACTACCCGAACACCACTGCACTACCCTGAACCCTAAAACACTACCCCAGCACGATCCCCTACACTACACAAACACCACTGCACTACCCTAAACCCTAAATCTACCTAAAGCACGACCCCTACACAACACAAACACCACTGCACTACCCTAAACCCTAAACCACAACCCCCAGCACGACCCCCTACACTACCCAAACACCACTGCACTGCACTAAACACTACACCCAGCACGACACCCTACACTACCCAAACAAAACTGCAATACCCTAAACCCTAAAACACTCCCCCAGCACGACTCCCTACACTCCCCAAACACCACTGCAGTACCCTAAACCCTAAAACACTACCCCCAGCATGACCCCCTACACTACCCAAACACCACTGCACTACCGAAAAACCTAAAATACTACCCCAGCACGACCCCCTACACTACCCAAACACCACTGCACTACCCTAAACCCTAAAACACTACCCCCAACAGTACCCCCTACACTACCCAAACACCACTGCAGTACCCTAAACCCTAAACCACTACCCCAGCACAACCCCCTACACTACCCAAACACCACTGCACTGCCCTAAACCCTAAAACACTACCCCCAGCATGACCCACTGTACTACCCAAACACCACTGCACTACCCTAAATCCTAAAACACTCCCCCCAGCATGACTCCCTACACTACCCAAACACCACTGCACTACCCTAAACCCTAAATCTACCCCCAGCATGACCCCTACACTACCCAAACACCACTGCACTATTCTAAACCCTAAATCTACCCTCAGCACGACCCCCTGCTCTACTAAAAAACCACTGAACTACCCTAAACCCTAAGACACTACCCCAGCACGACCCCCTACACTACCCAAACACCACTGCACTGCCCTAAACCCTAAAACACTACCCCAGCACGATCCCCTACACTACACAAACACCACTGCACTACCCTAAACCCTAAATCTACCTCAAGCATGACCCCCTACACAACACAAACACCACTGCACTACCCTAAACCCTAAACCACTACTCTCAGCACTACCCCCTACACTACCCAAACACCACTGCACTGCCCTAAACACTACCCCCAGCACGACACCCTACACTACACAAACACCACTGCACTACCCTAAACCCTAAAACACTCCCCCCAGAACGACACCCTACACTCCCCAAACACCACTGCACTACCCTAAACCCTAAATCTACCCCCAGCACGACCCCCTACACTACTGAAATACCACTGTACTACCCTAAACCCTAAATCTACCCTCAGCACGACCCCCTACACTACTCAAAAACCACTGCAGTACCCTAAACCCTAAATCTACCCCCAGCCCGACCCCCTACACTACTCAAACACCACTGCACTATCCTAAACCCTAAAACACTACCCCCAGCATGACCCCCTACACTACCCGAACACCACTGCACTACCCTGAACCCTAAAACACTACACCAGCACGATCCCCTACACTACACAAACACCACTGCACTACCCTAAACCCTAAATCTACCTAAAGCACGACCCCTACACAACACAAACACCACTGCACTACCCTAAACCCTAAACCACTACCCCCAGCACGACCCCCTACACTACCCAAACACCACTGCACTGCACTAAACACTACACCCAGCACGACACCCTACACTACCCAAACAAAACTGCAATACCCTAAACCCTAAAACACTCCCCCAGCACGACTCCCTACACTCCCCAAACACCACTGCACTACCCTAAACCCTAAATCTACCGGCAGCACGAACCCCTACACTACCGAATCACCTCTGCACTACCCTAAATCCTAAATCTACCCTTAGCACGACCCTCTACACTACTCAAACTCCACTGCACTATCCTAAACCCTAATCCACTATCCCCAGCACGACCCCCTACACTACCCAAACACCACTGCACTGCCCTAAACACTACCCCCAGCACGACACCCTACACTACCCAAACACAACTCCAATACCCTAAACCCTAAAACACTCCCCAGCACCACTCCCTGCACTACCCAAACACCACTGCACTACCCTAAACCCTAAAACACTACCCCCAGCATGACCCCCTACTCTACCCGAACACCACTGCACTACCCTAAACCCTAAAACACTACCCCCAGCACGACCCCCTACACCACCCAAACACCACTGCACTACCCTAAACCCTAAAACACTACCCTCAGCACGACCCCCTAAACTACCCTAACACCACTGCACTACCCTAAGCCCTAAAACACTACCCCAGCACAACCCCCTACACTACCCAAACACCACTGCACTGCCCTAAACCCTAAAACACTACCCCCAGCACGACCCCCTACACTGGATGAACACCACTGCACTGCCCTAAATCTTAAAACACTACCCCCAGCATGACCCCCTACAAGACCCAAACACCAGTGCACTACCCTAAAACACTACCCCCAGCACGACCCCCTACACTACCCAAACACCACTGCACTACCCTAAACCCTAAAACACTACCCCCAACAGTACCCCCTACACTACCCAAACACCACTGCAGTACCCTAAACCCTAAACCACTACCCCAGCACAACCCCCTACACTACCCAAACACCACTGCACTGCCCTAAACCCTAAAACACTACCCCCAGCATGACCCACTATACTACCCAAACACCACTGCACTACCCTAAATCCTAAAACACTCCCCCCAGCATGACTCCCTACACTACCCAAACACCACTGCACTACCCTAAACCCTAAATCTACCCCCAGCATGACCCCCTGCTCTACTAAAAAACCACTGAACTACCCTAAACCCTAAGACACTACCCCCAGCATGACCCACTATACTACCCAAACACCACTGCACTACCCTAAATCCTAAAACACTCCCCCCAGGATGACTCCCTACACTACCCAAACACCACTGCACTATTCTAAACCCTAAATCTACCCTCAGCACGACCCCCTGCTCTACTAAAAAACCACTGAACTACCCTAAACCCTAAGACACTACCCCAGCACGACCCCCTACACTACCCAAACACCACTGCACTGCCCTAAACCCTAAAACACTACCCCAGCACGATCCCCTACACTACACAAACACCACTGCACTACCCTAAACCCTAAATCTACCTCAAGCATGACCCCCTACACAACACAAACACCACTGCACTACCCTAAACCCTAAACCACTACTCCCAGCACTACCCCCTACACTACCCAAACACCACTGCACTGCCCTAAACACTACCCCCAGCACGACACCCTACACTACACAAACACCACTGCACTACCCTAAACCCTAAAACACTCCCCCCAGAACGACACCCTACACTCCCCAAACACCACTGAACTACCCTAAACCCTAAATCTACCCCCAGCACGACCCCCTACACTACTGAAATACCACTGTACTACCCTAAACCCTAAATCTACCCTCAGCACGACCCCCTACACTACTCAAAAACCACTGCAGTACCCTAAACCCTAAATCTACCCCCAGCCCGACCCCCTACACTACTCAAACACCACTGCACTATCCTAAACCCTAAAACACTACCCCCAGCATGACCCCCTACACTACCCGAACACCACTGCACTACCCTGAACCCTAAAACACTACCCCAGCACGATCCCCTACACTACACAAACACCACTGCACTACCCTAAACTCTAAATCTACCTAAAGCACGACCCCTACACAACACAAACACCACTGCACTACCCTAAACCCTAAACCACTACCCCCAGCACGACCCCCTACACTACCCAAACACCCCTTCCCTGAGTCACTGAGTGACAGTCACATGCACAACAGTCTCTAGTCCGAACCTATATTAACAACGTGGCCAAACTGCAGCAGTATATATGTAGCATTGATGCAGATGCGCCGAGTGTATTATGCTATTTATTCCCACTGTGAAATGTGGAGAGGGGCCATCAATAAAGAAGGGCAAAGCCTCAAGTGACTCCTGATGTCCTTATCCACTCTCAGCAAAGATGCCACCAAGTACCATTGATAACTGGAATAATACTTGTTAGTTACAGCGCTTAGAAGCATGAGACGTTCTTTAAGGAGCATATTTACTTCATATGATAAGAAGTTAGAGGGCACAGTACTCTTCGTGGGTGAACGCATATATTGAAAGTCATGCTGTTTTATTATTAATAAAGTTATGTTTACGGCTCCATACCACCCTACTGCCCCTTTCTACGATCTGTACACAACAGGTGTTAATATTTACCAGGTCAAAGGGTCTCAATTACTCACCGTGGAGAATGAAAGGCTGAGTGGCCCTGCCGGGATTCAAATTTGTGACTTAAGCAAAAGCCCACAACCCCATTCCTCTTAACAGGAGGATGCCATACGAAAACACAATTTATACACAAGACAAATAGACCAGTTCTACAACTCAAGAAAAAGAAAACACATTATTGAGCCAATGACCAAATTGGCCCACTTACATAGTGATTCAAAAGCTTGTGTTCGAATAAACAATGATGGTGAGGTTTCGGGCGAGATTTTAATTGGCAGGGGGGTAAGACAAGGTTGTGTCCTGGCCCCCCTGCTTTTTATTTTATACATAAATGAATTAAGCACATCTTTGGGCAAACTAACTACCGACGTCCCGCTCGTCAATGGTAATCCTCTTCCTGCACTTCTTTATGCGGACGACGTGGTTCTTATGGGCCGAACACCCAATGCTCTGCGCACTTTAATCTCAGGCTTCGTCTCTTATATGGCCGATCTCGACTTATGCACAAATTTTAAAAAATCCTACATAATGTCCTGCGGCCCGAGGAAACACAAAATTCGCCATATTATGTCAGGGAATAATGTCTTAAATAGCACTTGCACTTTTCCTTATTTAGGCCTGTTGTTTTCTGACTTTGGATCCTGGCAACCTCATGTTGCCAGAGGGAGGAACAAACTGGGTAAAGCTATTAACTCTATAATTACCCTCCGTCAACCAAAGCATGCTGAGGTCATTCTACCACTCTTACAAATTTATAAGACCCAGTGCCTACCTACAGGAACTTATGGTGCTGAGGTGTGGGGATATTCGAATTGCACCAATATCCAGATGGAAGAGAATAAAGTCTGCAGGAAGGTTTTGGGGGGGGTCATCTCGGCCCCCTCCTATGTGTGCCATAGAGAATTGAATCTCCCCTATATAGAGGATTTTATAAAATCAAGACCCGCTTTGTTTTGGTTAAAAATTTGGCGAAACCCTGCTGCCTCCTTGACTCGTGATATTATCTCAGACTGCCTAAAAAGTGAGCGGGCCAATTATATTCCTTGGCTCAAGGCGGTACAGAAGAGTTTAGTAAGTGTGGAACTGGGGCACCTTTTCTCAGCACCCCAAACAATAGACTGCTCGCATAAGAATATAGTAAAAAGGGCTTTATACGACCTGTACCGAGCAAATAGAGAAAACATTGAATTTGCAAAGCCAGCTATCCTCAGGTACATCCCCATTCAAGAACCATGTGATAGGCCACATAATATGCCCCACGGTTACTTGCGTAAGAAACTGGGTAGATGGAATAGGAGCTTGTTGTTTCGGTTCAGGGATGGAAGTGTGGTAAATTTACTCTGTTTCCCCTTAGGCTATATCCATAATTTGGGAAATTTAAGCTGCCCCTGTAACCAAGGTGGAAAACAAAGTCTGCTACATTTTACATTGTTCTGTGGTTTTTATGTAAAATATACCAAACACTTCCTAATTCCCTATTTTAGAGTCAGTGCTTTGACGGATTTTAACGCAGCTTAAAGAGATCTACTGATGTTAAGCTCGGACGATGTAATCTTTAGAGTTAGTCGTTTTCTCCAAACTGCTGTCCGTTCCCGCGCTACAATGAACATGGCCTGATAGGTTGCATTACTATCTTGCATTTTTTGCACATTGTATTTCTGCACAATGGGTGTTCGTACATTTTAACGAACATGGCCTGATAGGTTGCATTACTTGCACATTGCATCTTTGCACAATGGGTGTTCCTCTACATAATGTTATGATTAATAATGTTTGTTTTTATCGTTCATTTGGATGATTATCGTGTTTTATATATATCTTAATGGATGTAATTTTTAAGAGCTAATTGTCTTTTAACTGTTGCTGTCTGTTGTCGAGCGAAATGAACATGGTTCGTTTAGCCTGAATTATCTTTGTATTATTTGCACATTGCACATTTGCACCAATATTGGCCCTTTTTGCACATATTATAGCTATTTGATGTAGTTCCTATTGTTTATAGGATGAATGTTGTGATTTATATGTACTTTTATGGATGTTTCTAAATATATCCGAATAAAGATCATTTGAATTTGAATTGACCAAAATAGCCATTTCACAACACTAGAAGGAAAAATACCCAGTGAAACTAAATTCCCAGTTCGCTCGAAGAAAACGGAAGCCCTAAAAAGCTGTGAAATACTATTTCCGATAAAGGAATTATTTTCCAGCTGTAGTATAGTCGGCCCACAGAACACCACTAAACTGTGTAATCACACATGCCTCAAGGTGCAACTCGGCACCCTTCAAGAACATGCAACATCCACCCCCTTTGAATGTGCTAGCATAGTTAGGCGGCGTCCTATCAGGAGGCAACCGCAAGGCCTTGTTAAACTCCACATGATGTACCGTAAATAGGCATGACCCCACGTCACATGTGAAGTGTACATAACACAGAGAGCATCTCATGGCTCCTTACTCAACCACACCCCCCCCTACAACATAACGCTATCAGGTACCACTGACCGGACGTCTCAACCGCCACAAGAGCACAGCAGAATCACATCCATCCTTACAAAAACCTCCACAAGAGCGCAGCAGGGTATCCCCTTTGTTCATGTTTTTTTTTTTTTTATTACGTTCACCACCACTGCCTCCTGAAAATAATTTATATCCCCGGCCCTGACAATGAAGTGCCGGTGCTGAGCACCCGAACGCAGCGGCACAAATTAAGCACTGCAGCCATATCCAAACATATTCAACCATTTGCAAACCTATTCATCATGTATCCTTCCATCTATCATTTCACTCATCCATCCCTTCATCCATCATTTCACTCATCCATCCATTATCCATCCATCCACCCTTTCACCCTATCCATCTGTACACTCATCCATCCACTCTTCCACCCATCCATCCATTCACTCATCCATCCATCCAGCCATTTACCCTTTCACCCATCCAGCCATCCTTTCACTTACTCATCCATCCACCCAGTCACTCCTTCCACCCATCCATCCTTTCAGTCATCCATCCATCCTTCCTTTCTCTCTACATCGATCCTTTCACTTAGCCATCCTTCCTTCCATCCACCCACCCATCCATCTACTCATCCACTCATGAATCCATCCATTGACCCTATCACTCATCCATCCTTTCTCTCATCCATCCATCTATCCTTTCACTCCTACACTCATCTATTCATCCTTTTGTCCATCTACCCCCCTTTCACTCACTCATCCATCCTTGCATCCACCCGTTTACTCATCTGTCCATCCATTCACCCTTGCACTTATCAATTCATCAATCCATCCATCATTTCACTCATCCATCCACCCACTCACTCATCATCCACCTTTTCACTCATCCATCCACCCGTTTACCCATCCAGCTACCCTTCCACCCATACATCCAGCTATTTACCTTTTCTCTCATCCATCCTTCCACTCACTCATCAATCCATCCATCCTCTCTCATTATCCATCTATTCAATCGTTCATTCATCCATTCACCATTTCACTAATTCATCCAGCCATCCACCCATCCCTTCACTTACTCACTTGCCCACCTTTTCATATTAATTTTGAGCTGAGCCTTTTTTGAGAAGAGGCCCATCAAGAACTTCACCCTCGCTGCAGGAGCTATTCCAGGGCTGGAACAGAAGCCACCCACGATGAAGACAGGATCCACCACAGGGGGGGGGGCAGGAGCTATCACAGGTGGGGGGGGCAAGAGCCACCACATGGGGGGACAGGAGCAATCGCTGGGTGGGGGGCAGGAGCCATCACAGGAGGGGGGACAGGATCCACCAGGGTGGGCACAGGGGTGGGCATGCAGTATTCTAGTATCATCTTGGTCTCTTCCAGGGTGGGGTAGGGCTCCCCCCCCTCCTGGACAAGACAACGAGAAGACACTCTCTTTCCAAAATGTTAGTTTTGACATTCCCCACTGTGATGTACAGTACTTAAAGGAGATACTCCAATAGAACTGATTTAACTGATTGTCCTCCATACTTTGCTAATCAGTGTGGGTGCAATTGTGCCATTTCTTTATTTTATTACATTATAGACTGCATGTTTGAAGAACCGAGAATTTGCTTACAATTTAGTGACAGTAATTAAGCTCTATGAAGAGAACCACGTGCTGCCTGGTGTAATCAGGGCCGCCGGTTCTAGGGTGCTTGGGGCCCTGGGCAGAAAGGGAATGTGTGAGGCCCCTTTAAATTGCAGAGACATGAGGCGTTCAGGGCTGTTTGCATATGAATAGATGCCCTTGCCCCTGAAGCTGCAGCCCCTACCTCTCAATAACCTTCAAACACCTCTTAACAGCTCATCAAGGGCTGAAGGTGTGAGGGTAGCCGTCCTGCTGTGCCTCTCCAGTGCTGCTGGGTATCTGAGTTTTGGTACCGCATCGGCGTCAAGAAGGGAGGTGGGTGGAAGCTGTGCCGGCTTTAGGGTGGTGCGATCGGTGCCTGGTTAAAATTACGGACAAATGGCGTCCGTTAAAGTATCCTTCACGGACAACGGACAGACGGCCGAAATTATGGAATGTCCGTGAAATTTACGGATGGTTGGTCACCCTACCCCCAGCACGACCCGCTACACTACCCAAACACCACTGCACTACCCTAAATCCTAAAACACTGAGGCATGAACCCCCTACACTACCCAAACACCACTTACTACCCTAAACCCTAAAACACTACCCGCAGCACGACCCCCTACACTACCCAAAGACCACTGCACTACCCTAATCCCTAAAACACTACCCCCAAACGACCCACTACACTACCCAAAAACCACTGTACTACCCTAAACCCTAAAACACTAATGAGGCATGACGCCCTACACTACCCAAACACCACTGCACTACCCTACACCCTAAAACACTACCCGCAGCACGACCCCCTACACTACTCAAAGACCACTGCACCTCCCTAAACCCTAAAACACTACCCCCAAACGACCCCTACACTACTGAAAGACCACTGTACTAACCCAAACCCTAAAACACGACCCCCTACACCACACAAACACCACTGCAGTATCCTAAACCCTAAAACACTACCCCCAGCACAACCCCCTACATTACCCAAACACCCTTGCACTACCCTAAACCCTAAAACACTACCAAGGCATGACCCCCTACTCTACCCAAACCACCTGTACAAGCCTAAACCCTAAAACACTACCACCAGCACAACACCCTACACTACTCAAAGACCACTGCACTACCCTAAACCCTAAAACACTAACCCCAGCACAACCCCCTACGCTACCCAAACACCACTGCACTAACATAAACCCTAAAACACTACGCCAAGAATGATCCCCTACTCTACCCAAAGACCACTGTACTACCCTAAACCCTAAAACACGACCCCTACACCACACAAACACCACTGCAGAATCCTAAACCCTAACACACTACCCCCAGCAGTACCACTCACACTGCCCGAACACCACTGCACTGCCCTAAACCCTAAAACACTATCCCGACACTACACAAACACGACTGCACTACCCCTAAACCCTAAAACACTACCCCCAGCAGTACCACTCACACTGCCCGAACACCACTGCACTGCCCTAAACCCTACAACTACTCCCAGCAGTACCTCCTACATTGCCCAAACACCACTGCACTGCCATAAACCTTAAAACACCACTCCCTGCACGACCCCCTATACTGCCCAAACACCACTGCACTGCCCTAAACCCTAAAACACCAGCCCCCTGCATGAATACATTACCCAAACACCACTGCATTATTCTAAACCCTAAATCTACCCTCAGCACGACCCCCTACACTACTCAAAAACCACTGAACTACCCTAAACCCTAAGACACTACCCCAGCACGACCCCCTACACTACCCAAACACCACTGCACTACCCTAAACCCTAAATCTACCTCAAGCACGACCCCCTACACAACACAAACACCACTGCACTACCCTAAACCCTAAACCACTACCCCCAGCACGACCCCCTACACTACCCAAACACCACTGCACTGCCCTAAACACTACCCCCAGCACGACACCCTACACTACACAACCACCACTGCACTACCCTAAACCCTAAAACACTCCCCCCAGCACGACTCCCTACACTCCCCAAACACCACTGCACTACCCTAAACCCTAAATCTACCCCCAGCACGACCCCCTACACTACCGAAACACCACTCTACTACCCTAAACCCACCCTCAGCACGACCCACTACACTACTCAAAAACCACTGCAGTACCGTAAACCCTAAATCTATCCCCAGCCCGACCCCCTACACTACTCAAACACCACTGCACTATCCTAAACCCTAAAACACTACCCCCAGCATGACCCCCTACACTACCCGAACACCACTGCACAACCCTGAACCCTAAAACACTACCCCAGCACGATCCCCTACACTACACAAACACCACTGCACTACCCTAAACCCTAAATCTACCTAAAGCATGACCCCCTACACAACACAAACACCACTGCACTACCCTAAACCCTAAACCACTACCCCCAGCACGAACCCCTACACTACCCAAACACCACTGCATTGCACTAAACACTACCCCCAGCACGACACCCTACACTACCCAAACACCACTGCAATACCCTAAACCCTAAAACACTCCCCCAGCACGACTCCCTACACTCCCCAAACACCACTGCACTACCCTAAACCCTAAATCTACCGCCACCACGACCCCCTACACTACCGAAACACCACTGCATTACCCTAAACCCTAAATCTACCCTTAGCACGACCCCCTACACTACTCAAAAACCACTGCAGTACCCTAAACCCTAAATCTACCTCCAGTCCGACCCCCTACACTACTCAAACACCACTGCACTATCCTAAACCCTAAACCACTATCCCCAGCATGACCCCCTACACTACCCAAACACCACTGCACTGCCCTAAACACTACCCCCAGCACGACACCCTACACTACCCAAACACAACTCCAATACCCTAAACCCTAAAACACTCCCCAGCACCACTCCCTACACTACCCAAACACCACTGCACTACCCTAAACCCTAAAACACTACACCCAGCACGACCCCCTACACCACCCAAACACCACTGCACTACCCTAAACCCTACCCTCAGCACGACCCCCTAAACTACCCTAACACCACTGCACTACCCTAAACCCTAAAACACTACCTACAGCACAACCACCTACAATACCAAAACACAACTCCAATACCCTAAACCCTAAAACACTCCCCAGCACCACTCCCTACACTACCCAAACACCACTGCACTGCCCTAAACCCTAAAACACTACACCCACCACGACCCCCTACACCACCCAAACACCACTGCACTACCCTAAACACTACCCCAGCACAACCCCCTAAACTACCCAAACACCACTGCACTGCCCTAAACCCTAAAACACTACCCCAGCACGACCCCCTACACTGGATGAACACCACTGCACTGCCCTAAACCTTAAAACACTACCCCAGCACGACCCCCTATACGACCCAAACACCAGTGCACTACCCTAAACCCTAAAACACTATCCCCAGCACGACCCGCTACACTACACAAACACCAATGCCTTACCCTAAACCTTAAAACACTACCCCCAGCACGACCCCCTACACTACCCAAACACCACTGCACTACCCTGAACCCTAAAACACTAATGAAGCATGACCCCCTACACTACCCAAACACCACTTACTACCCTAAACCCTAAAACACTACCCGCAGCACGACCCCCTACACTACCCAAAGACCACTGCACTACCCTAAACCCTAAAACACTACCCCCAAACGACCCCCTTCACTACCCAAAGACCACTGTACTACCCTAAACCCTAAAACACTAATGAGGCCTGACGCCCTACACTACCCAAACACCATTGCACTACCCTAAACCCTAAAACACTACCCGCAGCATGACCCCCTACACTACCCAAAGACCACTGCACTACCCTAAACCCTAAAACACTACCCCCAAACGACCCCCTACACTACCCAAAGACCACTGTACTACCCTAAACCATAAAACACGACCCCCTACACTACACAAACACCACTGCAGTATCCTAAACCCTAAAACACTACCCCCAGCACAACCCCCTACAATACCCAAACACCACTGCACTACCCTAAACCCTAAAACACTCCCCCCAGCACGACCCCCTACACACCCCAAACACCACTGCACAAGCCTAAACCCTAAAACACTACCACCAGCACAACCCCCTACACTACTCAAAGACCACTGCACTACCCTAAACCCTAAAACACTCCCCCCAGCACGACCCCCTACACAACCCAAACACCACTGCACTACCCTAAACCCTAAAACACTCCCCCCAGCACGACCCCCTACACTACCCAAACACCATTGCACTAACAAACCCTACAACACTACGCCAAGCATGATCCCCTACTCTACCCAAAGACCACTGTACTACCCTAAACCCTAAAACACGACCCCTACACTACACAAACACCACTGCAGTATCCTAAACCCTAACACACTACCCCCAGCAGTACCCCTCACACTGCCCGAACACCACTGCACTGCCCTAAACCCTAAAACACTACTCCCAGCAGTACCCCCTACATTGCCCGAACACCACTGCACTGTCATAAACCCTAAAACACCACTCCCTGCATGACCCCCTACACTGCCCAAACACCACTGCACTGCCCTAAGCCCTAAAACACCACCCCCCTGCGTGAACCCCTACACTGCCCGAACACCACTGCACTGCCCTAAATCCTAAAACACCACCCCCCTGC
This sequence comes from Triturus cristatus, assembly GCF_964204655.1. Classification (NCBI taxonomy): domain Eukaryota; kingdom Metazoa; phylum Chordata; class Amphibia; order Caudata; family Salamandridae; genus Triturus; species Triturus cristatus. The sequence goes on along the minus strand of NC_140579.1, from coordinate 662,347,066 downwards.
ACAACCCCCTACACTGCCCAAACACCACTGCACTACCCTAAACCCTAAAACACTACCCCAGCACGATCCCCTACACTACATAAACAACACTGCACTACCCTAAACCCTAAATCTACCTCAAGCACGACCCCCTACACAACACAAACACCACTGCACCACCCTAAACCCTAAACCACTACCCCCAGCACGACCCCCTACACTACCCAAAGACCACTGCACTGCCCTAAACACTACCCCCAGCACGACACCCTACACTACCCAAACATCACTGCAATACCCTAAACCCTAAAACACTCCCCCAGCATGACTCCCTACACTCCCCAAACACCACTGCACTACCCTAAACCTCTAAATCTACCCCCAGCACGACCCACTGCACTACCGAAACACCACTGCACTACCCTAAACCGTTATTCTACCCTCAGCACGACCCCCTACACTACTTAAAAACCACTGCAGTAGCCTAAACCCTAAATCTACCCCCAGCCCGACCCCTACACTACTCAAACACCACTGCACTATCCTAACCACTACCCCCAGCAAGACCCCCTACACTACGCAAACACCACTGCACTATCCTAAACCACTACCCCCAGCACGACCCCCTACACTACGCAAACACCAATGCACTGCCCTAAACACTACCCCAGCACGACACCCTACACTACCCAAACACAACTCCAATACCCTAAACCCTAAAACACTCCCCAGCACCACTCCCTACACTACCCAAACACCACTGCACTACCCTAAACCCTAAAACACTACCCCCAGAATGACCCCTACACTACACAAACACCACTGCACTACCCTAAACCCTGAGACACTTTCCCCTACACTACACAATCCCCACTGCACCACCCTAAACCCAGGATGACCCCCTACACAACCCGAACACCACTGCTCTACACAAAACTCTAAAACACTACCCCAGCACGACCCCCTACACTACACAAACACCACTGCACTACCCTAAACCCTAAAACACTCCCCCAGCACCACTCCCTATACTACACAAACACCACTGCACTACCCTAAACCCTAAAAAACTGCCCCCAGCACGACCCCCTACACTACCCGAACACCACTGCTCTAACCAAAACTCTAAAACACTACCCCAGCACGACCCCCTACACTAACCAAATACCACAGCACTACCATAAACCCTAAAACACTACCCCCAACACGACCCCCTACACTACCCGAACACCACTGCACTACCCTAAACCCTAAAACACTACCCCCAGCATGACCCCCTACACTACCCAAACACCACTGCACTACCCTAAACCCTAAAACACTACCCTCAGCACGACCCCCTACACTACCCAAACACCACTGCACTACCCTAAACCCTAACCCTTCCCCAGCACGACCCCATACACTACACGAACACCACTGCACTACCCTAAACCCTGAAACACTACCCACAGCACAACTCCCTACACTGCACAAACACCACTGCACTGCCCTAAACCCTAAAACACTACCCCCAGCACGACCCCCTACACTAGATAAACACCACTGCACTGCCCTAAACCCTAAAACACTACCCCCAGCACGACCCCCTACACTACCCAAACATCACTGCACAACCCTAAACCCTAAAACACTACCCCAGCACGATCCGCTACACTACACAAACACCAATGCACTTCCCTAAACCCTAAAACACTACCCCCAGCACGACCCCCTACACTAGCCAAACACCACTGCACTACCCTAAACCCTAAAACACGACCCCCTACACTACACAAACACCACTGCACTACCCTAAACTACTACCTCCAGCAGTACCCCCTACACTACCCAACCACCACTGCACTACCCTAAACCATAAATCTACCGCCAGCACGCCCCCTACACTACCGAAACACCACTGCACTACCCTAAACCCTAAATCTACCCTTAGCACGACCCCCTACACTACTCAAAAACCACTGCAGTACCCTAAACCCTAAATCTACCCCCAGCCCGACCCCCTACCCTACTCAAACACCACTGCACTATCCTAAACCCTAAGCCACTATCCCCAGCACGACCCCCTACACTACCCAAACACCACTGCACTGCCCTAAACACTACCCCCAAACGACCCCCTACACTACCCAAAGACCACTGTACTACCCTAAACCCTAAAACACGACCCCCTACACTACACAAACACCACTGCAGTATCCTAAACCCTAAAACACTACCCCCAGCCCAAAACCCTACAATACCCAAACACCACTGCACTGCCCTAAACCCTAAAACACTACTCCCAGCAGTACCCCCTACACTGCCCAAACACCACTGCACTGCCCTAAGCCCTAAAACACCATCCCCCGGCATGAACCCCTATACTGCCCGAACCCCACTGCACTGCCCTAAATCCTAAAACACCACCCCCTGCACGAACCCCTACACTGCCCGAACACCACTGCACTACCCTAAACCATAAAACACTACCCCAGCACGATCCCATACACTACACAAACACCACTGCACTACCCTAAACCCTAAATCTACCTCTATCACGACCCCCTACACAACACAAACACCACTGCACTACCCTAAACCCTAAACCACTACCCTCAGCACGACCCCCTACACTACCCAAACACCACTGCACTGGCCTAAACACTACCCCCAGCACGACACCCTACACTACCCAAACATCACTGCAATACCCTAAACCCTAAAACACTCCCCCAGCATGACTCCCTACACTTCCCAAACACCACTGCACTACCTTAAACCTCTAAATCTACCCCCAGCACGACCCACTACACTACCGAAACACCACTGCACTACCCTAAACCGTTAATCTACCCTCAGCACGACCCCCTTCACTACATAAAAACCACTGCAGTAGCCTAAACCCTAAATCTACCCCCAGCCCGACCCCCTTACACTACTCAAACACCACTGCACTATCCTAAACCACTACCCCAGCACGACCCCCTACACTACCCAAACACCACTGCACTGCCCTAAACACTACCCCCAGCACGACACCCTACACTACCCAAACACAACTCCAATACCCTAAACCCTAAAACACTCCCCAGCACCACTCCCTACTCTACCCAAACACCACTGCACTACCCTAAACTCTAAAACACTACCCCCAGAATGACCCCTACACTACACAAACACCACTGCACTACCCTAAACCCTAAGACACTTTCCCCTATACTACACAATCCCCACTGCACCACCCTAAACCCTAAAACACTACCCCCAGCATGACCCCCTACACTAAACGAACACCACTGCTCTACCCAAAACTCTAAAACACTACCCCAGCACGACCCCCTACACTACAAAAACACCACTGCACTACCCTAAACCCTAAAACACTCCCCAGCACCACTCCCTATACTACAGAAACACCACTGCACTACCCTAAACCCTAAAAAACTACCCCCAGCACGACCCCCTACACTACCCGAACACCACTGCTCTAACCAAAACTCTAAAACACTACCCCAGCACGATCCCCTACACTAACCAAATACCACAGCACTACCATAAACCCTAAAACACTACCCCCAATACGACCCCCTACACTACCCGAACACCACTGCACTACCCTAAACCCTAAAACACTACCCCCAGCACAACCCCCTACACTACCCAAACACCACTGCACTACCCTAAACCCTAACCCTACCCCCAGCACAACCCCATACACTACACGAACACCACTGCACTACCCTAAACCCTACAACACTCCCAGCACGACTCCCTACACTACCCTAACACCACTGTACTACCCTAAACCCTGAAACACTACCCACAGCACAACTCCCTACACTACACAAACATCACTGCACAACCCTAAACCCTAAAACACTACCCCAGCACGATCCGCTACACTACACAAACACCAATGCACTACCCTAAACCCTAAAACACTACCCCCAGCACGACCCCCTACACTAGCCAAACACCACTGCACTACCCTAAACCCTAAAACAAGACCCCCTACACTACACGAACACGACTGAACTACCCTAAACCCTAAAACACTACCCCCAGCATGACCCCCTACACTACACAAACACCACTGCACTACACTAAACCCTAAAACCCTACCCCCTACAATACCCAAAAACCACTGCACTACCCTAAACCCTAAAACCCTACCCCCAGAAGTACCCCTCATACTACCCAAACACCACTGCACTACCCTAAACCGTGAAACACTACCCCCAGCAGTACCCCCTACACTACCCAAACACCACTGCACTACCATAAACCCTAAAACACTACCTCCAGCAGTACCCCCTACACTACCCAACCACCACTGCACTACCCTAAACCCTAAATTACTACCCCCAGCATGACCCTCTACACTACCCAAACACCACTGCACTGCCCTAAACCCTAAAACAGTACCCCAGCACGACCCCCTATATTACCAAAACACCACTGCACTACACTAAACCCTAAAATACTCCCCCAGCACGACTCCCTACACTACCCAAACACCACTGCACTACCCTAAACTCTAAAACACTACCCCCAGAATGACCCCTACACTACACAAACACCACTGCACTACCCTAAACCCTAAGACACTTTCCCCTATACTACACAATCCCCACTGCACCACCCTAAACCCTAAAACACTACCCCCAGCATGACCCCCTACACTAAACGAACACCACTGCTCTACCCAAAACTCTAAAACACTACCCCAGCACGACCCCCTACACTACAAAAACACCACTGCACTACCCTAAACCCTAAAACACTCCCCAGCACCACTCCCTATACTACAGAAACACCACTGCACTACCCTAAACCCTAAAAAACTACCCCCAGCACGACCCCCTACACTACCCGAACACCACTGCTCTAACCAAAACTCTAAAACACTACCCCAGCACGATCCCCTACACTAACCAAATACCACAGCACTACCATAAACCCTAAAACACTACCCCCAACACGACCCCCTACACTACCCGAACACCACTGCACTACCCTAAACCCTAAAACACTACCCCCAGCACAACCCCCTACACTACCCAAACACCACTGCACTACCCTAAACCCTAACCCTACCCCCAGCACAACCCCATACACTACACGAACACCACTGCACTACCCTAAACCCTACAACACTCCCAGCACGACTCCCTACACTACCCTAACACCACTGTACTACCCTAAACCCTGAAACACTACCCACAGCACAACTATCTACACTACACAAACATCACTGCACAACCCTAAACCCTAAAACACTACCCCAGCACGATCCGCTACACTACACAAACACCAATGCACTACCCTAAACCCTAAAACACTACCCCCAGCACGACCCCCTACACTAGCCAAACACCACTGCACTACCCTAAACCCTAAAACAAGACCCCCTACACTACACGAACACGACTGAACTACCCTAAACCCTAAAACACTACCCCCAGCATGACCCCCTACACTACACAAACACCACTGCACTACACTAAACCCTAAAACACTACCCCCTACAATACCCAAAAACCACTGCACTACCCTAAACCCTAAAACCCTACCCCCAGAAGTACCCCTCATACTACCCAAACACCACTGCACTACCCTAAACCGTGAAACACTACCCCCAGCAGTACCCCCTACACTACCCAAACACCACTGCACTACCCTAAACCCTAAAACACTACCTCCAGCAGTACCCCCTACACTACCCAACCACCACTGCACTACCCTAAACCCTAAATTACTACCCCCAGCATGACCCTCTACACTACCCAAACACCACTGCACTGCCCTAAACCCTAAAACAGTACCCCAGCACGACCCCCTATATTACCAAAACACCACTGCACTACACTAAACCCTAAAATACTCCCCCAGCACGACTCCCTAAACTACCCAAACACCACTGCACTACCCTAAACCCTAAATCTACCCCCAGCACGGCCCTCTACACTACCCAAACACCACTGCACTACCCTAAAGCCTAAATCAACCCTCAGCACGACCCCCTACACTACCCAAACACCACTGCAGTACCCTAAACCCTAAAACACTACCCCAGCATGACCCCCTACACTACCCAAACACCACTGCAGTACCCTAAACCCTAAAATACTACCCCAGCACGACCCCCTACACTACCCAAACACCGCTGCACTACCCTAAACCCTAAAACACTACCCCCAACAGTACCCCCTACACTGCCCAAATACAACTGCACTACCCTAAACCCTAAACCAATACCCCCAGCATGACCCCCTACACTACCCAAACACCACTGCACTGCCCTAAACCCTAAAACACTACCCCCCAGCATGACCCACTACTCTACCCTAACACCACTGTACTACCCTAAACCCTAAAACACTCCCCCCAGCACCACTCCCTACACTACCCAAACACCACTGCACTACCCTAAACTCTAAAACACTACCCCCAGAATGACCCCTACACTACACAAACACCACTGCACTACCCTAAACCCTAAGACACTTTCCCCTATACTACACAGTCCCCACTGCACCACCCTAAACCCTAAAACACTACCCCCAGCATGACCCCCTACACTAAACGAACACCACTGCTCTACCCAAAACTCTAAAACACTACCCCAGCACGACCCCCTACACTACAAAAACACCACTGCACTACCCTAAACCCTAAAACACTCCCCAGCACCACTCCCTATACTACAGAAACACCACTGCACTACCCTAAACCCTAAAAAACTACCCCCAGCACGACCCCCTACACTACCCGAACACCACTGCTCTAACCAAAACTCTAAAACACTACCCCAGCACGATCCCCTACACTAACCAAATACCACAGCACTACCATAAACCCTAAAACACTACCCCCAACACGACCCCCTACACTACCCGAACACCACTGCACTACCCTAAACCCTAAAACACTACCCCCAGCACAACCCCCTACACTACCCAAACACCACTGCACTACCCTAAACCCTAACCCTACCCCCAGCACAACCCCATACACTACACGAACACCACTGCACTACCCTAAACCCTACAACACTCCCAGCACGACTCCCTACACTACCCTAACACCACTGTACTACCCTAAACCCTGAAACACTACCCACAGCACAACTCCCTACACTACACAAACATCACTGCACAACCCTAAACCCTAAAACACTACCCCAGCACGATCCGCTACACTACACAAACACCAATGCACTACCCTAAACCCTAAAACACTACCCCCAGCACGACCCCCTACACTAGCCAAACACCACTGCACTACCCTAAACCCTAAAACAAGACCCCCTACACTACACGAACACGACTGAACTACCCTAAACCCTAAAACACTACCCCCAGCATGACCCCCTACACTACACAAACACCACTGCACTACACTAAACCCTAAAACACTACCCCCTACAATACCCAAAAACCACTGCACTACCCTAAACCCTAAAACCCTACCCCCAGAAGTACCCCTCATACTACCCAAACACCACTGCACTACCCTAAACCGTGAAACACGACCCCCAGCAGTACCCCCTACACTACCCAAACACCACTGCACTACCATAAACCCTAAAACACTACCTCCAGCAGTACCCCCTACACTACCCAACCACCACTGCACTACCCTAAACCCTAAATTACTACCCCCAGCATGACCCTCTACACTACCCAAACACCACTGCACTGCCCTAAACCCTAAAACAGTACCCCAGCACGACCCCCTATATTACCAAAACACCACTGCACTACACTAAACCCTCAAATACTCCCCCAGCACGACTCCCTACACTACCCAAACACCACTGCACTACCCTAAACTCTAAAACACTACCCCCAGAATGACCCCTACACTACACAAACACCACTGCACTACCCTAAACCCTAAGACACTTTCCCCTATACTACACAATCCCCACTGCACCACCCTAAACCCTAAAACACTACCCCCAGCATGACCCCCTACACTAAACGAACACCACTGCTCTACCCAAAACTCTAAAACACTACCCCAGCACGACCCCCTACACTACAAAAACACCACTGCACTACCCTAAACCCTAAAACACTCCCCAGCACCACTCCCTATACTACAGAAACACCACTGCACTACCCTAAACCCTAAAAAACTACCCCCAGCACGACCCCCTACACTACCCGAACACCACTGCTCTAACCAAAACTCTAAAACACTACCCCAGCACGATCCCCTACACTAACCAAATACCACAGCACTACCATAAACCCTAAAACACTACCCCCAACACGACCCCCTACACTACCTGAACACCACTGCACTACCCTAAACCCTAAAACACTACCCCCAGCACAACCCCCTACACTACCCAAACACCACTGCACTACCCTAAACCCTAACCCTACCCCCAGCACAACCCCATACACTACACGAACACCACTGCACTACCCTAAACCCTACAACACTCCCAGCACGACTCCCTACACTACCCTAACACCACTGTACTACCCTAAACCCTGAAACACTACCCACAGCACAACTCCCTACACTACACAAACATCACTGCACAACCCTAAACCCTAAAACACTACCCCAGCACGATCCGCTACACTACACAAACACCAATGCACTACCCTAAACCCTAAAACACTACCCCCAGCACGACCCCCTACACTAGCCAAACACCACTGCACTACCCTAAACCCTAAAACAAGACCCCCTACACTACACGAACACGACTGAACTACCCTAAACCCTAAAACACTACCCCCAGCATGACCCCCTACACTACACAAACACCACTGCACTACACTAAACCCTAAAACACTACCCCCTACAATACCCAAAAACCACTGCACTACCCTAAACCCTAAAACCCTACCCCCAGAAGTACCCCTCATACTACCCAAACACCACTGCACTACCCTAAACCGTGAAACACTACCCCCAGCAGTACCCCCTACACTACCCAAACACCACTGCACTACCCTAAACCCTAAAACACTACCTCCAGCAGTACCCCCTACACTACCCAACCACCACTGCACTACCCTAAACCCTAAATTACTACCCCCAGCATGACCCTCTACACTACCCAAACACCACTGCACTGCCCTAAACCCTAAAACAGTACCCCAGCACGACCCCCTATATTACCAAAACACCACTGCACTACACTAAACCCTAAAATACTCCCCCAGCACGACTCCCTAAACTACCCAAACACCACTGCACTACCCTAAACCCTAAATCTACCCCCAGCACGGCCCTCTACACTACCCAAACACCACTGCACTACCCTAAAGCCTAAATCAACCCTCAGCACGACCCCCTACACTACCCAAACACCACTGCAGTACCCTAAACCCTAAAACACTACCCCAGCATGACCCCCTACACTACCCAAACACCACTGCAGTACCCTAAACCCTAAAATACTACCCCAGCACGACCCCCTACACTACCCAAACACCGCTGCACTACCCTAAACCCTAAAACACTACCCCCAACAGTACCCCCTACACTGCCCAAATACAACTGCACTACCCTAAACCCTAAACCAATACCCCCAGCATGACCCCCTACACTACCCAAACACCACTGCACTGCCCTAAACGCTAAAACACTACCCCCCAGCATGACCCACTACTCTACCCTAACACCACTGTACTACCCTAAACCCTAAAACACTCCCCCCAGCATGACTCCCTACACTACCCAAACAACACTGCACTACCCTAAACCCTAAATCTACCCCCAGCATGACCCCTACACTACCCAAACACCACTGCACTACTCTAAACCCTAAATCTACCCTCAGCACGACCCCCTACACTACTCAAAAACCACTGAACTACCCTAAACCCTAAGACACTACCCCAGCACGACCCCCTACACTACACAAACACCACTGCACTGCCCTAAACCCTAAAACACTACCCCAGCACGATCCCCTACACTTCACAAACACCACTGCACTACCCTACATCCTAAATCTACCTCAAGCACGACCCCCTACACAACACAAACACCACTGCACTACCCTAAACCCTAAACCACTACCCCCAGCACGACCCTCTACACTACCCAAACACCACTGCACTGCCCTAAACACGACCCCCAGCACGACACCCTACACTACAGAAACACCACTGCACTACCCTAAACCCTAAAACACTCCCCCCAGCACGACTCCCTACACTCCCCAAATACCACTGCACTACCCTAAACCCTAAATCTACCCCCAGCACGACCCCCTACACTACCGAAACACCACTGTACTACCCTAAACCCTAAATCTACCCTCAGCACGACCCCCTACACTACTCAAAAACCACTGCAGTACCCTAAACCCTAAATCTACCCCAGCCCGACCCCCTACACTACCCAAACATCACTGCACTACCCTAAACCGTAAACCACTACCCCCAGCATGACCCCCTACACTACCCAAACACCACTGCACTGCACTAAACACTACCCCCAGCACGACACCCTACACTACCCAAACACTACTGCACTACCCTAAACCCTAAAACACTACCCTCAGCACGACCCCCTAAACTACCCTAACACCACTGCATTACCCTAAACCCTAAAACACTACCTACACCACGAACACCTACACTACCAAAACACCACTGCACTACCCTAAGCCCTAAAACACTACCCCAGCACAACCCCCTACACTACCCAAACACCACTGCACTGCCCTAAACCCTAAAACACTACCCCCAGCACGACACCCTACACTGGATGAACACCACTGCACTGCCCTAAATCTTAAAACACTACCCCCAGCACGACCCAAACACCAGTGCACTACCCTAAACCCTAAAACACTACCCCCAGCACGACCCGCTACACTACACAAACACCAATGCACTACCCTAAACCTTAAAACACTACCCCCAGCACGACCCGCTACACTACCAAAACACTACTGCACTACCCTAAACCCTAAAACACTGAGGCATGACCCCCTACACTATCCAAACACCACTTACTACCCTAAACCCTAAAACACTACCCGCAGCACGACCCCCTACACTACCCAAAGACGACTGCACTACCCTAATCCCTAAAACACTACCCCCAAACGACCCACTACACTACCCAAAAACCACTGCACTACCCTAAACCCTAAAACACTACCCGCAGCACGACCCCCTACACTACTCAAAGACCACTGCACCTCCCTAAACCCTAAAACACTACCCCCAAACGACCCCTACACTACCGAAAGACCACTGTACTACCCCAAACCCTAAAACACTACCCCCTGCACTACACAAACACCACTGCAGTATCCTAAACCCTAAAACACTACCCCCAGCACAACCCCCTACAATACCCAAACACCCTTGCACTACCCTAAACCCTAAAACACTACCAAGGCATGACCCCCTACTCTACCCAAAACACCTGTACAAGCCTAAACCCTAAAACACTACCCCCTACACTACTCAAAGACCACTGCACTACCCTAAACCCTAAAACACTAACCCCAGCAGAACCCCCTACACTACCCAAACACCACTGCTCTAACATAAACCCTAAAACACTACGCCAAGCATGATCCCCTACTCTACCCAAAGACCACTGTACTACCCTAAACCCTAAAACACGACCCCTACACTACACAAACACCACTGCAGAATCCTAAACCCTAACACACTACCCCCAGCACGATCCCTACACTACACAAATGCCACTGCACTACAATAAACCCTAAAACACTATCCCGACACTACACAAACACGACTGCACTACCCCTAAACCCTAAAACACTACCCCCAGCAGTACCACTCACACTGCCCGAACACCACTGCACTGCCATAAACCTTAAAACACCACTCCCTGCACGACCCCCTATACTGCCCAAACACCACTGCACTGCCCTAAACCCTAAAACGCCAGCCCCCTGCATGAACCCCTACATTACCCAAACACCACTGTATTATTCTAAACCCTAAATCTACCCTCAGCACGACCCCCTACACTACTCAAAAACCACTGAACTACCCTAAACCCTAAGACACTACCCCAGCACGATCCCCTACACTACACAAACGCCACTGCACTACCCTAAACCCTAAATCTACCCCCAGCACGACCCCCTACACTACCCAAACACCACTGTACTGCCCTAAACCTTAAAACACTACCCCAGCACGATCCCCTACACTACACAAACACCACTGCACTACCCTAAACCCTAAATCTACCCCCAGCACGACCCCCTACACTACTCAAACACCACTGCACTGCCCTAAACACTACCCCCAGCATGTCCCCCTACACTACCCAAACACCACTGCACTACCCTAAACCCTAAAACACTACCCTCAGCACGACCCCCTACACTACCCATGCAAAAACAACAATTGATGGACAGAATGCAGAACAATGTCATACATTCGCCCCAGTACAGAGATCTGGGCCTAAATCCATCGTTTTTTTGCTCACCATGCCATTCCAGTTTGAACCCAGCCATATGCAACTCAGTCTTGACCCTGTGCCCCATGGGAACAGTCCAGCCCGAACTGCCAAGCCAGGTCCTCCCTGGACTGGAAACAAGCATCCTAGGACCGGTTTCGGGCTTTCAGCCCTCGTCAGCCAGGATAGCTTGATTCCAGTGGCATGGAGAGCAAGGGACTCATGTCTGAGCATACCCTTCCCACTCGGGGTGACAAATGCAAAAACAGAACAATGGATTTAACCCAGATCTCTTGACTGGGGGAGAATGTCTGCATTGTCAGCATTCCGTCCATCATTTGTTTGTTGTAACGCTTTTCGCCCTAAGTGGGATGGGTATTCCCAGACGTGGGACCCGTGCTCGCTACGCCACTGGAGTCAAGCTATCCTGGCTGATGACGGCTGATAGCCAGAAACCGGTCCTAGGATGCTTGATTCCGGTCCAGGGAAGACATGGCTTGGCAGTTCGGGCTGGACTGTTCCCATGAGGCACAGGGTCAAGACTGATTTGCATATGGCCATGTCTAAACTGGGGTGGCGTAGTGGGCATAAGAACAATGGATTTAACCCAGATCTCTTGACTGGGGGAGAATGTCTGTATTGTCAGCATTCCGTCCATCATTTGTTTGTTGTAACGCTTTTCGCCCTAAGTGGGATGGGTATTCCCAGCCGTGGGACCCGTGCTCACTACGCCACTGGAGTCAAGCTATCCTGGCTGATGACGGCTGATAGCCAGAAACCGGTCCTAGGATGCTTGATTCCGGTCCAGGGAAGACATGGCTTGGCAGTTCGGGCTGGACTGTTCCCATGAGGCACAGGGTCAAGACTGATTTGCATATGGCCATGTCTAAACTGGGGTGGCGTAGTGGGCAAAAGAACAATGGATTTAACCCAGATCTCTTGACTGGGGGAGAATATCTGCATTGTCAGCATTCCGTCCATCATTTGTTTGTTGTAACCCCTACACTACCCAAACACCACTGCACTACCCTAAACCCTAACCCTACCCCCAGCACGACCCCATACACTACACGAACACCACTGCACTACCCAAAACCCTAAAACACCACTCCCTGCACGAACCCCTACACTGCCCAAACACCACTGCACTGCCCTAAGCCCTAAAACACCACCCCCCAGCATGAACCCCTACACTGCCCGAACACCACTGCACTGCCCTAAATCCTAAAACACCACCCCCCTGCACGACCCCCTACACTGCCCGAACACCACTGCACTACCCTAAACCCTAAAACACTACCCCAGCACGATCCCCTACACTACACAAACACCACTGCACTACCCTAAACCCTAAATCTACCTCAAGCACGACCCCCTACACAACACAAACACCACTGCACTACCCTAAACCCTAAACCACTACCCCCAGCACGACCCCCTACACTACCCAAACACCACTGCACTGCCCTAAACACTACCCCCAGCACGACACCCTACACTACCCAAACATCACTGCACTAGCCTAAACCCTAAAACACTCCCCCAGCATGACTCCCTACACTTCCCAAACACCACTGCACTACCCTAAACCTCTAAATCAACCCCCAGCACGACCCACTACACTACCGAAACACCACTGCACTACCCTAAACCGTTAATCTACCCTCAGCACGACCCCCTACACTACATAAAAACCACTGCAGTAGCCTAAACCCTAAATCTACCCCCAGGCCGACCCCCTTACACTACTCAAACACCACTGCACTATCCTAAACCACTACCCCCAGAACGACCCCCTACACTACCCAAACACCACTGCACTGCCCTAAACACTACCCACAGCACGACACCCTACACTACCCAAACACAACTCCAATACCCTAAACCCTAAAACACTCCCCAGCACCACTCCCTACACTACCCAAACACCACTGCACTACCCTAAACCCTAAAACACTACCACCAGAATGACCCCTACACTACATAAACAACACTGCACTACCCTAAACCCTAAGACACTTTCCCCTATACTACACAATCCCCACTGCACCACCCTAAACCCTAAAACACTACCCCCAGCATGACCCCCTACACTACCCGAACACCACTGCTCTACCCAAAACTCTAACACACTACCCCAGCACGACCCCCTACACTACACAAACACCACTGTACTACCCTAAACCCTAAAACACTCCCCCGGCACCACTCCCTATACTACACAAACACCACTGCACTACCCTAAACCCTAAAAAACTACCCCCAGCATGACCCCCTACACTACCCGAACACCACTGCTCTAACCAAAACTCTAAAACACTACCCCAGCACGACCCCCTACACTAACCAAATACCACAGCACTACCATAAACCCTAAAACACTACCCCCAACACGACCCCCTACACTACCCGAACACCACTGCACTACCCTAAACCCTAAAACACTACCCCCAGCACGACCCCCTACACTACCCAAACACCACTGCACTACCCTAAACCCTAAAAAACTACCCCAGCACGATCCCCTACACTACACAAACACCACTGCACTACCCTAAACCCTAAATCTACCTCAAGCACGACCCCCTACACAACACAAACACCACTGCACTACCCTAAACCCTAAACCACTACCCCCAGCACGACCCCCTACACTACCCAAACACCACTGCACTGCCTTAAACACTACCCCCAGCACGACACCCTACACTACCCAAACATCACTGCAATACCATAAACCCTAAAACACTCCCCCAGCACGACCCCCTACACTAACCAAATACCACAGCACTACCATAAACCCTAAAGCACTACCCCCAACACGACCCCTACACTACCCGAACACCACTGCACTACCCTAAACCCTAAAACACTACCCCCAGCACGACCCCCTACACTACCCAAACACCACTGCACTACCCTAAACCCTAAAACCCTACCCCCAGCACGACCCCCTACACTACCCAAACACCACTGCACTACCCTAAACCCTAACCCTACCCCCAGCACAACCCCATACACTACACGAACACCACTGCACTACCCTAAACCCTACAACACTCCCAGCACGACTCCCTACACTACCCTAACACCACTGTACTACCCTAAACTCTGAAACACTACCCACAGCACAACTCCCTACACTACACAAACACCACTGCACTGCCCTAAACAATAAAACACTACCCCCAGCACGATCCCCTACACTAGATAAACCCCACTGCACTGCCCTAAACCCTAAAACACTACCCCCAGCACGACCCCCTACACAACCCAAACATCACTGCACAACCCTAAACCCTAAAACACTACCCCAGCACGATCCGCTACACTACACAAACACCAATGCACTACCCTAAACCCTAAAACACTACCCCCAGCACGACCCCCTACACTAGCCAAACACCACTGCACTACCCTAAACCCTAAAACACGACCCCTACACTACACAAACACGACTGAACTACCCTAAACCCTAAAACACTACCCCCAGCATGACCCCCTACACTACACAAACACCACTGCACTACCCTAAACCCTAAAACACTACCCCCTACAATACCCAAAAACCACTGCACTACCCTAAACCCTAAAACCCTACCCCCAGAAGTACCCCTCAAACTACCCAAACACCACTGCACTACCCTAAACCGTGAAACACTACCCCGAGCAGTACCCCCTACACTACCCAAACACCACTGCACTACCCTAAACCCTAAAACACTACCTCCAGCAGTACCCCTACACTACCCAACCACCACTGCACTACCCTAAACCCTAAACTACTAGCCCAAGCACGACCCTCTACTCTACCCAAACACCACTGCACTGCCCTAAACCCTAAAACACTACCCCAGCACGACCCCCTATATTACCAAAACACCATGGCACTACACTAAACCCTAAAATACTCCCCCAGCACGACTCCCTAAACTACCCAAACACCACTGCACTACCCTAAATCTACCCCCAGCACTGCCCTCTACACTACCCAAACACCACTGCACTACCCTAAAGCCTAAATCAACCCTCGGCACGACCCCCTACACTACCCAAACACCACTGCAGTACCCTAAACCCTAAAACACTACCCCAGCATGACCCCCTACACTACCCAAACACCACTGCACTACCCTAAACCCTAAAATACTACCCCAGCACGACCCCCTATGCTACCCAAACACCGCTGCACTACCCTAAACCCTAAAACACTACCCCCAACAGTACCCCCTACACTACCCAAATACCACTGCACTACCCTAAACCCTAAACCACTACCCCCAGCATGACCCCCTACACTACCCAAACACCACTGCACTGCCCTAAACCCTAAAACACTACCCCCAGCATGACCCACTACACTACCCAAACACCACTGTACTACCCTAAACCCTAAAACCCTCCCCCCAGCATGACTCCCTACACTACCCAAACAACACTGCACTACCCTAAACCCTAAATCTACCCCCAGCATGACCCCCTACACTACCCAAACACCACTGCACTACCCTAAACCTCTAAATCTACCCCCAGCACGACCCACTACACTACCGAAACACCACAGCACTACCCTAAACCGTTAATCTACCCTCAGCACGACCCCCTACACTACATAAAAACCACTGCAGTAGCCTAAACCCTAAATCTACCCCCAGCCTGACCCCCTTACACTACTCAAACACCACTGCACTATCCTAAACCACTACCCCCAGAACGACCCCCTACACTACCCAAACACCACTGCACTGCCCTAAACACTACCCACAGCACGACACCCTACACTACCCAAACACAACTCCAATACCCTAAACCCTAAAACACTCCCCAGCACCACTCCCTACACTACCCAAACACCACTGCACTACCCTAAACCCTAAAACACTACCACCAGAATGACCCCTACACTACATAAACAACACTGCACTACCCTAAACCCTAAGACACTTTCCCCTATACTACACAATCCCCACTGCACCACCCTAAACCACTACCCCCAGCATAACCCCCTACACTACCCAAACACCACTGCTCTACCCAAAACTCTAACACACTACCCCAGCACGACCCCCTACACTACACAAACACCACTGTACTACCCTAAACCCTAAAACACTCCCCCGGCACCACTCCCTATACTACACAAACACCACTGCACTACCCTAAACCCTAAAAAACTACCCCCAGCACGACCCCCTACACTACCCGAACACCACTGCTCTAACCAAAACTGTAAAACACTACCCCAGCACGACCCCCTACACTAACCAAATACCACAGCACTACCATAAACCCTAAAGCACTACCCCCAACACGACCCCCTACACTACCCGAACACCACTGCACTACCCTAAACCCTAAAACACTACCCCCAGCACGACCCCCTACACTACCCAAACACCACTGCACTACCCTAAACCCTAACCCTACCCCCAGCACAACCCCATACACTACACGAACACCACTGCACTACCCTAAACCCTACAACACTCCCAGCACGACTCCCTACACTACCCTAACACCACTGCACTACCCTAAACCCTGAAACACTACCCACAGCACAACTCCCTACACTACACAAACACCACTGCACTGCCCTAAACAATAAAACACTACCCCCAGCACGATCCCCTACACTAGATAAACCCCACTGCACTGCCCTAAACCCTAAAACACTACCCCCAGCACGACCCCCTACACAACCCAAACATCACTGCACAACCCTAAACCCTAAAACACTACCCCAGCACGATCCGCTACACTACACAAACACCAATGCACTACCCTAAACCCTAAAACACTACCCCCAGCACGACCCCCTACACTAGCCAAACACCACTGCACTACCCTAAACCCTAAAACACGACCCCTAAACTACACAAACACGACTGAACTACCCTAAACCCTAAAACACTACCCCCAGCATGACCCCCTACACTACACAAACACCACTGCACTACCCTAAACCCTAAAACACTACCCCCTACAATACCCCAAAACCACTGCACTACCCTAAACCCTAAAACCCTACCCCCAGAAGTACCCCTCAAACTACCCAAACACCACTGCACTACCCTAAACCGTGAAACACTACCCCGAGCAGTACCCTCTACTCTACCCAAACACCACTGCACTGCCCTAAACCCTAAAACACTACCCCAGCACGACCCCCTATATTACCAAAACACCATGGCACTACACTAATCCCTAAAATACTCCCCCAGCACGACTCCCTAAACTACCCAAACACCACTGCACTACCCTAAATCTACCCCCAGCACTGCCCTCTACACTACCCAAACACCACTGCACTACCCTAAAGCCTAAATCAACCCTCAGCACGACCCCCTACACTACCCAAACGCCACTGCAGTACCCTAAACCCTAAAACACTACCCCAGCATGACCCCCTACACTACCCAAACACCACTGCACTACCCCAAACCCTAAAATACTACCCCAGCACGACCCCCTATGCTACCCAAACACCGCTGCACTACCCTAAACCCTAAAACACTACCCCCAACAGTACCCCCTACACTACCCAAATACCACTGCACTACCCTAAACCCTAAACCACTACCCCCAGCATGACCCCCTACACTACCCAAACACCACTGCACTGCCCTAAACCCTAAAACACTACCCCCAGCATGACCCACTACACTACCCAAACACCACTGTACTACCCTAAACCCTAAAACCCTCCCCCCAGCATGACTCCCTACACTACCCAAACAACACTGCACTACCCTAAACCCTAAATCTACCCCCAGCATGACCCCCTACACTACCCAAACACTACTGCACTACTCTAAACCCTAAATCTACCCTCAGCACGACCCCCTACACTACTCAAAAACCACTGAACTACCCTAAACCCTAAAACACTACCCCAGCACGACCCCCTACACTACACAAACACCACTGCACTGCCCTAAACCCTAAAACACTACCCCAGCACGATCCCCTACACTACACAAACACCACTGCACTACCTTACACCCTAAATCTACCTCAAGCACGACCCCCTACACAACACAAACTCCACTGCACTACCCTAAACCCTAAACCACTACCCCCAGCACGACCCCCTACACTACCCAAACACCACTGCACTGCCCTAAACACGACCCCCAGCACGACACCCTACACTACAGAAACACCACTGCACTACCTTAAACCCTAAAACACTCCCTCCAGCACGACTCCCTACACTCCCCAAACACCAATGCACTACCCTAAACCCTAAATCTACCCCCAGCACGACCCCCTACACTACCGAAACACCACTGTACTACCCTAAACCCTAAATCTACCCTCAGAACGACCCCTTACACTACTCAAAAACCACTGCAGTACCCTAAACCCTAAATCTACCCCCAGCCCGACCCCCTACACTACTCAAACACCACTGCACTACCCTAAACCCTAAACCACTACCCCCAGCACGACTCCCTACACTCCCCAAACACCAATGCACTACCCTAAACCCTAAATCTACCCCCAGCACGACCCCCTACACTACCGAAACACCACTGTACTACCCTAAACCCTAAATCTACCCTCAGAACGACCCCCTACACTACTCAAAAACCACTGCAGTACCCTAAACCCTAAATCTACCCCCAGCCCGACCCCCTACACTACTCAAACACCACTGCACTACCCTAAACCCTAAACCACTACCCCCAGCACAACCCCCTACACTACCCAAACACCACTGCACTGCACTAAACACTACCCCCAGCACGACACCCTACACTACCCAAACACCACTGCACTACCCTAAACCATAAAACACTACCCTCAGCACGACCCCCTAAACTACCCTAACACCACTGCATTACCCTAAACCCGAAAACACTACCTACAGCACGACCACCTACACTACCAAAACACCACTGCACTACCCTAAGCCCTAAAACACTACCCCAGCACAACCTCCTACACTACCCAAACACCACTGCACTGCCCTAAACCCTAAAACACTACCCCCAGCACAACCCCCTACATTGGATGAACACCACTGCACTGCCCTAAATCTTAAAACACTACCCCCAGCACGACCCCCTACACGACCCAAACACCAGTGCACTACCCTAAACCCTAAAACACTACCCCCAGCACGACCCGCTACACTACACAAACACCAATGCACTACCCTAAACCTTAAAACACTACCCCAGCACGACCCGCTACACTACCCAAACACCACTGCACTACCCTAAACCCTAAAACACTGAGGCATGACCCCCTACACTACCCAAACACCACTTACTACCCTAAACCCTAAAACACTACCCGCAGCAGGACCCCTACACTACCCAAAGACCACTGCACTACCATAATCCCTAAAACACTACCCCCAAACGACCCACTACACTACCCAAAAACCACTGTACTACCCTAAACCCTAAAACACTAATGAGGCATGACGCCATACACTACCAAAACACCACTGCACTACCCTAAACCCTAAAACACTACCCGCAGCACGACCCCCTACACTACTCAAAGACCACTGCACCTCCCTAAACCATAAAACACTACCCCCAAACGACCCCTACACTACCGAAAGACCACTGTACTACCCCAAACCCTAAAACACGACCCCCTACACTACACAAACACCACTGCAGTATCCTAAACCCTAAAACACTACCCCCAGCACAACCCCCTACAATACCCAAACACCCTTGCACTACCCTAAACCCTAAAACACTACCAAGGCATGACCCCCTACTCTACCCAAACCACCTGTACAAGCCTAAACCCTAAAACACTACCACCAGCACAACCCCCTACACTACTCAAAGACCACTGCACTACCCTAAACCCTAAAACACTAACCCCAGCACAACCCCCTACACTACCCAAACACCACTGCACTAACATAAACCCTAAAACACTACGCCAAGCATGATCCCCTACTCTACCCAAAGACCACTGTACTACCCTAAATCCTAAAACACGACCCCTACACTACACAAACACCACTGCAGAATCCTAAACCCTAACACACTACCCCCAGCACGATCCCTACACTACACAAACGCCACTGCACTACCATAAACCCTAAAACACTATCCCGAAACTACACAAACACGACTGAACTACCCCTAAACCCTAAAACACTACCCCCAGCAGTACCACTCACACTGCCCAAACACCACTGCACTGCCCTAAACCCTAAAACACTACTCCCAGCAGTACCTCCTACATTGCCCGAACACCACTGCACTGCCATAAACCTTAAAACACCACTCCCTGCGCGACTCCCTATACTGCCCAAACACCACTGCACTGCCCTAAACCCTAAAATACCAGCCCCCTGCATGAACCCCTACATTACCCAAACACCACTGCATTATTCTAAACCCTAAATCTACCCTCAGCACGACCCCCTACACTACTCAAAAACCACTGCAGTACCCTAAACCCTAAATCTACCCCCAGCCCGACCCCCTACACTACTCAAACACCACTGCACTACCCTAAACCCTAAACCACTACCCCCAGCACGACCCCCTACACTACCCAAACACCACTGCACTGCACTAAACACTACCCCCAGCACGACACCCTACACTACCCAAACACCACTGCACTACCCTAAACCCTAAAACACTACCCTCAGCACGACCCCCTAAACTACCCTAACACCACTGCATTACCCTAAACCCTAAAACACTACCTACAGCACGACCACCTACACTACCAAAACACCACTGCACTACCCTAAGCCCTAAAACACTACCCCAGCACAACCCCCTACACTACCCAAACACCACTGCACTGCCCTAAACCCTAAAACACTACCCCCAGCACGACCCCCTACATTGGATGAACACCACTGCACTGCCCTAAATCTTAAAACACTACCCCCAGCACGACCCCCTACACGACCCAAACACCACTTACTACCCTAAACCCTAAAACACTACCCGCAGCAGGACCCCTACACTACCCAAAGACCACTTACTACCCTAAACCCTAAAACACTACCCGCAGCAGGACCCCTACACTACCCAAAGACCACTGCACTACCCTAATCCCTAAAACACTACCCCCAAACGACCCACTACACTACCCAAAAACCACTGTACTACCCTAAACCCTAAAACACTAATGAGGCATGACGCCATACACTACCCAAACACCACTGCACTACCCTAAACCCTAAAACACTACCCGCAGCACGACCCCCTACACTACTCAAAGACCACTGCACCTCCCTAAACCATAAAACACTACCCCCAAACGACCCCTACACTACCGAAAGACCACTGTACTACCCCAAACCCTAAAACACGACCCCCTACACTACACAAACACCACTGCAGTATCCTAAACCCTAAAACACTACCCCCAGCACAACCCCCTACAATACCCAAACACCCTTGCACTACCCTAAACCCTAAAACACTACCAAGGCATGACCCCCTACTCTACCCAAACCACCTGTACAAGCCTAAACCCTAAAACACTACCACCAGCACAGCCCCCTACACTACTCAAAGACCACTGCACTACCCTAAACCCTAAAACACTAACCCCAGCACAACCCCCTACACTACCCAAACACCACTGCACTAACATAAACCCTAAAACACTACGCCAAGCATGATCCCCTACTCTACCCAAAGACCACTGTACTACCCTAAACCCTAAAACACGACCCCTACACTACACAAACCCCACTGCAGAATCCTAAACCCTAACACACTACCCCCAGCACGATCCCTACACTACACAAACGCCACTGCACTACCATAAACCCTAAAACACTATCCCGACACTACACAAACACGACTGAACTACCCCTAAACCCTAAAACACTACCCCCAGCAGTACCACTCACACTGCCCAAACACCACTGCACTGCCCTAAACCCTAAAACACTACTCCCAGCAGTACCTCCTACATTGCCCGAACACCACTGCACTGCCATAAACCTTAAAACACCACTCCCTGCGCGACTCCCTATACTGCCCAAACACCACTGCACTGCCCTAAACCCTAAAACACCAGCCCCCTGCATGAACCCCTACATTATCCAAACACAACTGCATTATTCTAAACCCTAAATCTACCCTCAGCACGACCCCCTACACTACTCAAAAACCACTGCAGTACCCTAAACCCTAAATCTACCCCCAGCCCGACCGCCTACACTACTCAAACACCACTGCACTACCCTAAACCCTAAACCACTACCCCCAGCACGACCCCCTACACTACCCAAACACCACTGCACTGCACTAAACACTACCCCCAGCACGACACCCTACACTACCCAAACACCACTGCACTACCCTAAACCCTAAAACACTACCCTCAGCACGACCCCCTAAACTACCCTAACACCACTGCATTACCCTAAACCCTAAAACACTACCTACAGCACGACCACCTACACTACCAAAACACCACTGCACTACCCTAAGCCCTAAAACACTACCCCAGCACAACCCCCTACACTACCCAAACACCACTGCACTGCCCTAAACCCTAAAACACTACCCCCAGCACGACCCCCTACATTGGATGAACACCACTGCACTGCCCTAAATCTTAAAACACTACCCCCAGCACGACCCCCTACACGACCCAAACACCAGTGCACTACCCTAAACCCTAAAACACTACCCCCAGCACGACCCGCTATACTACACAAACACCAATGCACTACCCTAAACCTTAAAACACTACCCCCAGCACGACCCGCTACACTACCCAAACACCACTGCACTACCCTAAACCCTAAAACACTGAGGCATGACCCCCTACACTACCCAAACACCACTTACTACCCTAAACCCTAAAACACTACCCGCAGCAGGACCCCTACACTACCCAAAGACCACTGCACTACCCTAATCCCTAAAACACTACCCCCAAATGACCCACTACACTACCCAAAAACCACTGTACTACCCTAAACCCTAAAACACTAATGAGGCATGACGCCCTACACTACCCAAACACCACTGCACTACCCTAAACCCTAAAACACTACCCGCAGCACGACCCCCTACACTACTCAAAGACCACTGCACCTCCCTAAACCATAAAACACTACCCCCAAACGACCCCTACATTACCGAAAGACCACTGTACTACCCCAAACCCTAAAACACGACCCCCTACACTACACAAACACCACTGCAGTATCCTAAACCCTAAAACACTACCCCCAGCACAACCCCCTACAATACCCAAACACCCTTGCACTACCCTAAACCCTAAAACACTACCAAGGCATGACCCCCTACTCTACCCAAACCACCTGTACAAGCCTAAACCCTAAAACACTACCACCAGCACAACCCCCTACACTACTCAAAGACCACTGCACTACCCTAAACCCTAAAACACTAACCCCAGCACAACCCCCTACACTACCCAAACACCACTGCACTAACATAAACCCTAAAACACTACGCCAAGCATGATCCCCTACTCTACCCAAAGACCACTGTACTACCCTAAACCCTAAAACACGACCCCTACACTACACAAACACCACTGCAGAATCCTAAACCCTAACACACTACCCCCAGCACGATCCCTACACTACACAAACGCCACTGCACTACCATAAACCCTAAAACACTATCCCCACACTACACAAACACGACTGCACTACCCCTAAACCCTAAAACACTACCCCCAGCAGTACCACTCACACTGCCCACACACCACTGCACTGCCCCAAACCCTAAAACACTACTCCCAGCAGTACCTCCTACATTGCCCGAACACCACTGCACTGCCATAAACCTTAAAACACCACTCCCTGCACGACTCCCTATACTGCCCAAACACCACTGCACTGCCCTAAACCCTAAAACACCAGCCCCCTGCATGAACCCCTACATTACCCAAACACCACTGCATTATTCTAAACCCTAAATCTACCCTCAGCACGACCCCCTACAGTACTCAAAAACCACTGAACTACCCTAAACCCTAAGACACTACCCCAGCACGATCCCCTAAACTACACAAACACCACTGCACTAACCTAAACCCTAAATCTACCTCAAGCACGAACCCCTACACAACACACACATCACTGCACAACCCTAAACCCTAAACCACTACCCCCAGCACGACCCCCTCCACAACCCAAACACCACTGCACTGCCCTAAACACTACCCCCAGCACGACACCCTACACTACACAAACACCACTGCACTACCCTAAACCCTAAAACACTCCCCCCAGCACGACTCCCTACACTCCCCAAACACCACTGCACTACCCTAAACCCTAAATCTACCCCCAGCACGAACCCCTACACTACCGAAACACCACTCTACTACCCTAAACCCTAAATCTACCCTCAGCACGACCCCCTACACTACTCAAAAACCACTGCAGTACCCTAAACCCTAAATCTATCCCCAGCCCGACCCCCTACACTACTCAAACACCACTGCACTATCCTAAACCCTAAACACTATCCCCAGCATGACCCCCTACACTACCCGAACACCACTGCACTACCCTGAACCCTAAAACACTACCCCAGCACGATCCCCTACACTACACAAACACCACTGCACTACCCTAAACCCTAAATCTACCTAAAGCATGACCCCCTACACAACACAAACACCACTGCACTACCCTAAACCCTAAACCACTACCCCCAGCAGAACACCCTACACTACCCAAACACCACTGCAATACCCTAAACCCTAACACACTCCCCCAGCACGACTCCCTACACTCCCCAAACACCACTGCACTACCCTAAACTGTAAATCTACTGCCAGCACGACCCCCTACACTACCGAAACACCACTGCACTACCCTAAACCCTAAATATACCCTTAGCACGACCCCCTATACTACTCAAAACCCTCTGCAGTACCCTAAACCCTAAATCTACCCCCAGTCCGACCCCCTACACTAATCAAACACCACTGCACTATCCTAATCCCTAACCCACTATCCCCAGCATGACCCCCTACACTACCCAAACACCACTGCACTGCCCTAAACACTACCCCCAGCTCGACACCCTACACTATCCAAACACAACTCCAATACCCTAAACCCAAAAACACTCCCCAGCACCACTCCCTACACTACCCAAACACCACTGCACTATCCTAAACCCTAAAACACTACACCCAGCACGACCCCCTACACCACCCAAACACCACTGTACTACCCTAAACCCTACCCTCAGCACGACCCCCTAAACTACCCTAACACAACTGCACTACCCTAAACCCTAAAACACTACCTACAGCACGACCACCTACACTACCAAAACACCACTGCACTACCCTAAGCCCTAAAACACTACCCCAGCACAACCCCCTAAACTACCCAAACACCACTGCACTGCCCTAAACCCTAAAACACTACTCCCAGCACGACCCCCTACACTGGATGAACACCACTGCACTGCCCTAAACCTTAAAACACTACCCCAGCACGACCCCCTACACGACCCAAACACCAGTGCACTACCCTAAACCCTAAAACACAATCCCCAGCACGACCCGCTACACTACACAAACACCAATGCACTACCCTAAACCTTAAAACACTACCCCCAGCACGACCCCCTACACTACCCAAACACCACTGCACTACCCTGAACCCTAAAACACTAATGAGGCATGACCCCCTACACTACCCAAACACCACTTACTACCCTAAACCCTAAAACACTACCCGCAGCACAACCCCCTACACTACCCAAAGACCACTGCACTACCCTAAACCCTAAAACACTACCCCCAAACGACCCCCTTCACTACCCAAAGACCACTGTACTACCCTAAACCCTAAAACACTAATGAGGCATGACGCCCTACACTACCCAAAGACCACTGCACTGCCCTAAACCCTAAAACACCAGCCCCCTGCATGAACCCCTACATTACCCAAACACCACTGCATTATTCTAAACCCTAAATCTACCCTCAGCACGACCCCCTACACTACTCAAAAACCACTGAACTACCCTAAACCCTAAGACACTACCCCAGCACGACCCCCTACACTACCCAAACACCACTGCACTGCCCTAAACCCTAAAACACTACCCCAGCACGATCCCCTAAACTACACAAACACCACTGCACTACCCTAAACCCTAAATCTACCTCAAGCACGACCCCCTACACAACACACACACCACTGCACTACTCTAAACCCTAAACCACTACCCCCAGCACGACCCCCTACACAACCCAAACACCACTGCACTGCCCTAAACACTACCCCCAGCACGACACCCTACACTACACAAACACCACTGCACTACCCTAAACCCTAAAACACTCCCCCAGCATGACTCCCTACACTCCCCAAACACCACTGCACTACCCTTAACCCTAAATCTACCCCCAGCACGACCCCCTACACTACCGAAACACCACTCTACTACCCTAAACCCTAAATCTACCCTCACCACGACCCCCTACACTACTCAAAAACCACTGCAGTACCCTAAACCCCAAATCTATCCCCAGCCCGACCCCCTACACTACTCAAACACCACTGCACTATCCTAAACCCTAAATCACTACCCCCAGCATGACCCCCTACACTACCCGAACACCACTGCACTATCCTGATTCCTAAAACACTACCCAGCACGATCCCCTACACTACACAAACACCACTGCACTACCTTAAACCCTAAATCTACCTAAAGCATGACCCCCTACACAACACAAACACCACTGCACTACCCTAAACCCTAAACCACTACCCCCAGCACGAACCCCTACACTACCCAAACACCACTGCATTGCACTAAACACTACCCCCAGCACGACACCCTACACTACCCAAACACCACTGCAATACCCTAAACCCTAAAACACTCCCCCAGCACGACTCCCTACACTCCCCAAACACCACTGCACTACCCTAAACCATAAATCTACTGCCAGCACGACCCCCTACACTACCGAAACACCACTGCACTACCCTAAATCTACCCTTAGCACGACCCCCTACACTACTCAAAAACGACTGCAGTACCCTAAACCCTAAATCTACCCCCAGTCCGACCCCCTACACTAATCAAACACCACTGCACTATCCTAAACCCTAACCCACTATCCCCAGCATGACCCCCTACACTACCCAAACACCACTGCACTACCCTGAACCCTAAAACACTAATGAGGCATGACCCTCTACACTACCCAAACACCACTTACTACCATAAACCCTAAAACACTACCCGCAGCACGACCCCCACACTACCCAAAGACCACTGCACTACCCTAAACCCTAAAACACTACACCCAAACCACCCCCTTCACTACCCAAAGACCACTGTACTACCCTAAACCCTAAAACACTAATGAGGCATGATGCCCTACACTACCCAAACACCACTGCACTACCCTAAACCCTAAAACACTACCCGCAGCATGACCCCCTACACTACCCAAAGACCACTGCACTGCCCTAAACCCTAAAACACCAGCCCCCTGCATGAACCCCTACATTACCCAAACACCACTGCATTATTCTAAACCCTAAATCTACCCTCAGCACGACCCCCTACACTACTCAAAAACCACTGAACTACCCTAAACCCTAAGACACTACCCCAGCACGACCCCCTACACTACCCAAACACCACTGCACTGCCCTAAACCCTAAAACACTACCCCAGCACGATCCCCTAAACTACACAAACACCACTGCACTACCCTAAACCCTAAATCAACCTCAAGCACGACCCCCTACATAACACACAATCCACTGCACTACCCTAAACCCTAAACCACTACCCCCAGCACGACCCCCTACACAACCCAAACACCACTGCACTGCCCTAAACACTACCCCCAGCACGACACTCTACACTACACAAACACCACTGCACTACCCTAAACCCTAAAACACTCCCCCCAGCATGACTCCCTACACTCCCCAAACACCACTGCACTTCCCTAAACCCTAAATCTACCCCCAGCACGACCCCCTACACTACGGAAACACCACTCTACTACCCTAAACCCAAAATCTACCCTCACCACGACCCCCTATACTACTCAAAACCACTGCAGTACCCTAAACCCTAAATCTATTCCCAGCCCGACCCCCTACACTACTCAAACACCACTGCACTATCCTAAACCCTAAAACACTACCCCCAGCATGACCCCCTACACTACCCGAACACCACTGCACTACCCTGAACCCTTAAACACTACCCCAGCACGATCCCCTACACTACACAAACACCACTGCACTACCCTAAACCCTAAATCTACCCAAAGCATGACCCCCTACACAACACAAACACCACTGCACTACCCTAAACCCTAAACCACTACCCCCAGCACGAACCCCTACACTACCCAAACACCACTGCATTGCACTAAACACTACCCCCAGCACGACACCCTACACTACCCAAACACCACTGCAATGCCCTAAACCCTAAAACACTCCCCCAGCACGACTCCCTACACTCCCCAAACACCACTGCACTTCCCTAAACCGTAAATCTACTGCCTGCACGACCCCCTACACTACCGAAACACCACTGCACTACCCTAAACCCTAAATCTACCCTTAGCACGACCCCCTACACTACTCAAAAACCACTGCAGTACCCTAAACCCTAAATCTACCCCCAGTCCGACCCCCTACACTAATCAAACACCACTGCACTATCCTAAACCCTAAACCACTATCCCCAGCATGACCCCCTACACTACCCAAACACCACTGCACTGCCCTAAACACTACCCCCAGCACGACACCCTACAATACCCAAACACAACTCCAATACCCTAAACCCAAAAACACTCCCCAGCACCACTCCCTACACTACCCAAACACCACTGCACTACCCTAAACCCTAAAACACTACACCCAGCACGACCCAAACACCACTGCACTACCCTAAACCCTACCCTCAGCACGACCCCCTAAACTACCCTAACACCACTGCACTACCCTAAACCCTAAAACACTACCTACAGCACGACCACCTACACTACCAAAACACCACTGCACTACCCTAAGCCCTAAAACACTACCCCAGCACAACCCCCTAAACTACCCAAACACCACTGCACTGCCCTAAACCCTAAAACACTACCCCCAGCACGACCCCCTACACTGGATGAACACCACTGCACTGCCCTAAACCTTAAAACACTACCCCAGCACGACCCCCTACACGACCCAAACACCAGTGCACTACCCTAAACCCTAAAACACTATCCCCAGCACGACCCGCTACACTACACAAACACCAATGCACTACCCTAAACCTTAAAACACTACCCCCAGCACGACCCCCTACACTACCCAAACACAACTGCACTACCCTGAACGCTAAAACACTAATGAGGCATGACCCCCTACACTACCCAAACACCACTTACTGCCCTAAACCCTAAAACACTACCCGCAGTACGACCCCCTACACTACACAAAGACCACTGCTCTACCCTAAACCCTAAAACACTACCCCCAAACGACCCTCTTCACTACCCAAAGACCACTGTACTACCCTAAACCCTAAAACACTAATGAGGCATGACACCCTACACTACCCAAACACCACTGCACTACCCTAAACCCTAAAACACTACCCGCAGCATGACCCCCTACACTACCCAAAGACCACTGCACTAC
Organism: Triturus cristatus; assembly: GCF_964204655.1. NCBI lineage: Eukaryota > Metazoa > Chordata > Amphibia > Caudata > Salamandridae > Triturus > Triturus cristatus. The sequence continues at coordinate 662,316,030 of NC_140579.1, read as the reverse complement.
CCTAAACCCTAAAACACTACCCCCAAACGACCCCCTACACTACCCAAAGACCACTGTACTACCTTAAACCATAAAACACGACCCCCTACACTACACAAACACCACTGCACTACCCTAAACCCTAAAACACTACCAAGGCATGACCCCCTACACTACCCAAACCACCTGCACAAGCCTAAACCCTAAAACACTACCACCAGCACAACCCCCTACACTACTCAAAGACCACTGCACTACCCTAAACCCTAAAACACTCCCCCCAGCACGACCCCCTACACAACCCAAACACCACTGCACTACCCTAAACCCTAAAACACTCCCCCCAGCACGACCCCCTACACTACCCAAACACCATTGCACTAACAAACCCTAAAACACTACGCAAAGCATGATCCCCTACTCTACCCAAAGACCACTGTACTACCCTAAACCCTAAACACGACCCCTACACTACACAAACACCACTGCAGTATCCTAATCCCTAACACACTACCCCCAGCAGTACCCCTCACGCTGCCCAAACACCACTGCACTGCCCTAAACCCTAAAACACTACTCCCAGCAGTACCCCCTACATTGCCCGAACACCACTGCACTGCCATAAACCCTAAAACACAACTCCCTGCACGACCCCCGCCCAAACACCACTGCACTGCCCTAAGCCCTAAAACACCACCCCCCTGCATGAACCCCTACACTGCCCGAACACCACTGCACTGCCCTAAATCCTAAAACACCACCCCCCTGCACAACCCCCTACACTGCCCGAACACCACTGCACTACCCTAAACCCTAAAACACTACCCCAGCACGATCCCCTACACTACACAAACACCACTGCATACCCTAAACCCTAAATCTACCTCAAGCACGACCCCCTACACAACTCAAACACCACTGCACCACCCTAAACCCTAAACCACTACCCCCAGCACGACCCCCTACACTACCCAAACACCACTGCACTGCCCAAAACTCTAAAACACTACCCCAGCACGACCCCCTACACTACACAAACACCACTGCACTACCCTAAACCCTAAAACACTCCCCCAGCACCACTCCCTATACTACACAAACACCACTGCACTACCCTAAACCCTAAAAAACTACCCGCAGCACGACCCCCTACACTACCCGAACACCACTGCTCTAACCAAAACTCTAAAACACTCCCCCCAGCACGACTCCCTACACTCCCCAAACACCAATGCACTACCCTAAACCCTAAATCTACCCCCAGCACGACCCCCTACACTACCGAAACACCACTGTACTACCCTAAACCCTAAATCTACCCTCAGCACGACCCCCTACACTACTCAAAAACCACTGCAGTACCCTAAACCCTAAATCTACCCCCAGCACGACCCCCTACACTACCCAAACACCACTGCACTGCACTAAACACTACCCCCAGCACGACACCCTACACTACCCAAACACCACTGCACTACCCTAAACCCTAAAACACTACCCTCAGCACGACCCCCTAAACTACCCTAACACCACTGCATTACCCTAAACGCTAAAACACTACCTACAGCACGACCACCTACAGTACCAAAACACCACTGCACTACCCTAAGCCCTAAAACACTACCCCAGCACAACCCCCTACACTACCCAAACACCACTGCACTGCCCTAAACCCTAAAACACTACCCCCAGCATGACCCCCTACACTGGATGTACACCACTGCACTGCCCTAAATCTTAAAACACTACCCCCAGCACAACCCCCTACACGACCCAAACACCAGTGCACTACCCTAAACCCTAAAACACTACCCCCAGCACGACCCGCTACACTACACAAACACCAATGCACTACCCTAAACCTTAATACACTACCCGCAGCACGACCCGCTACACTACCCAAACACCACTGCACTACCCTAAACCCTAAAACACTGAGGCATGACCCCCTACACTACCCAAACACCACTTACTACCCTAAACCCTAAAAAACTACCCACAGCACGACCCCCTACACTACCCAAAGACCACTGCACTACCCTAATCCCTAAAACACTACCCCCAAACGACCCACTACACTACCCAAAAACCACTGTTCTACCCTAAACCGTAAAACATTAATGAGGCATGACGCCCTACACTACCCAAACACCACTGCACTACCCTAAACCCTAAAACACTACCCGCAGCACGACCCCCTACACTACTCAAAGACCACTGCACCTCCCTAAACCCTAAAACACTACCCCCAAACGACCCCTACACTACCGAAAGACCACTGTACTACCCCAAACCCTAAAACACGACCCCCTACACTACACAAACACCACTGCAGTATCCTAAACCCTAAAACACTACCCCCAGCACAACCCCCTACAATACCTAAACACCCTTGCACTACCCTAAACCCTAAAACACTAACAAGGCATGACCCCCTACTCTACCCAAACCACCTGTACAAGCCTAAACCCTAAAACACTACCACCAGCACAACCCCCTACACTACTCAAAGACCACTGCACTACCCTAAACCCTAAAACACTAACCCCAGCACAACCCCCTACACTACCCAAACACCACTACACTAACATAAACCCTAAAACACTACCCCAAGCATGATCCCCTACTCTACCCAAAGACCACTGTACTACCCTAAACCCTAAAACACGACATCTACACTACACAAACACCACTGCAGAATCCTAAACCCTAACACACTACCCCCAGCACGATCCCTACACTACACAAACGCCACTGCACTACCATAAACCCTAAAACACTATCCCGACACTACACAAACACGACTGCACTACCCCTAAACCCTAAAACACTACCCCCAGCAGTACCACTCACACTGCCCAAACACCACTGCACTGCACTAAACCCTAAAACACTACTCCCAGCAGTACCTCCTACATTGCCCGAACACCACTGCACTGCCATAAACCTTAAAACACCACTCCCTGCACGACCCCCTATACTGCCCAAACACCACTGCACTGCCCTAAACCCTAAAACACCAGCCCCCTGCATGAACCCCTACATTACCCAAACACCACTGCATTATTCTAAACCCTAAATCTACCCTCAGCACGACCCCTACACTACTCAAAAACCACTGAACTACCCTAAACCCTAAGACACTACCCCAGCACGACCCCCTACACTACCCAAACACCACTGCACTGCCCTAAACCCTAAATCACTACCCCAGCACGATCCCCTAAACTACACAAACACCACTGCACTAACCTAAACCCTAAATCTACCTCAAGCACGACCCCCTACCCAACACACACACCACTGCACTACCCTAAACCCTAAACCACTACCCCCAGCACGACCCCCTACACAACCCAAACACCACTGCACTGCCCTAAACACTAACCCCAGCACAACACCCTACACTACACAAACACCACTGCACTACCCTAAACCCTAAAACACTCCCCCCAGCACGACTCCCTACACTCCCCAAACACCACTGCACTACCCTAAACCCTAAAATTACCCCCAGCACGACCCCCTACACTACCGAAACACCACTCTACTACCCTAAACCTTAAATCAACCCTCAGCACGACCCCCTACACTACTCAAAAACCACTGCAGTACCCTAAACCCTAAATCTATCCCCAGCCCGACCCCCTACACTACTCAAACAGCACTGCACTATCCTAAACCCTAAAACACTACCCCCAGCATGACCCCCTACACTACCCGAACACCACTGCACTACCCTGAACCCTAAAACACTACCCCAGCACGATCCCCTACACTACACAAACACCACTGCACTACCCTAAACCCTAAATCTACCTAAAGCATGACCCCCTACACAACACAAACACCACTGCACTACCCTAAACCCTAAACCACTACCCCCAGCACGAACCCCTACACTACCCAAACACCACTGCATTGCACTAAACACTACCCCCAGCACGACACCCTACACTACCCAAACACCACTGCAATACCCTAAACCCTAAAACACTCCCCCAGCACGACTCCCTACACTCCCCAAACACCACTGCACTACCCTAAACCCTAAATCTACTGCCAGCACGACCCCCTACACTACCGAAACACCACTGCACTACCCTAAACCCTAAATCTACCCTTAGCACGACCCCCTACACTACTCAAAAACCACTGCAGTACCCTAAACCCTAAATCTACCCCCAGTCCGACCCCCTACACTAATCAAACACCACTGCACTATCCTAAACCCTAAACCACTATCCCGAGCATGACCCCCTACACTACCCAAACACCACTGCACTGCCCTAAACACTACCCCCAGCACGACACCCTACACTACCCAGACACAACTCCAATACCCTAAACCCAAAAACACTCCCCAGCACCACTCCTACACTACCCAAACACCACTGCACTACCCTAAACCCTAAAACTCTACACCCAGCAAGACCCCCTACACCACCCAAACACCACTGCACTACCCTAAACCCTACCCTCAGCACGACCCCCTAAACTACCCTAACACCACTGCACTACCCTAAACCCTAAAACACTACCTACAGCACGACCACCTACACTACCAAAACACCACTGCACTACCCTAAGCCCTAAAACACTACCCCAGCACAACCCCCTAATCTACCTAAACACCACTGCACTGCCCTAAACCCTAAAACACTTCCCCCAGCACGACCCCCTACACTGGATGAACACCACTGCACTGCCCTAAACCTTAAAACACTATCCCCAGCACGACCCGCTACACTACACAAACACCAATGCACTACCCTAAACCTTAAAACACTACCCCCAGCACGACCCCCTACACTACCCAAACAGCACTGCACTACCCTGAACCCTAAAACACTAATGAGGCATGACCCCCTACACTACCCAAACACCACTTACTACCCTAAACCCTAAAACACTACCCGCAGCACTACCCCCTACACTACCCAAAGACCACTGCACTACCCTAAACCCTAAAACACTACCCCCAAACGACCCCCTTCACTACCCAAAGACCACTGTACTACCCTAAACCCTAAAACACTAATGAGGCATGACGCCCTACACTACCCAAACACCACTGCACTACCCTAAACCCTAAAACACTACCCGCAGCATGACCCCCTACACTACCCAAAGACCACTGCACTACCCTAAACCCTAAAACACTACCCCCAAACGACCCCCTACACTACCCAAAGACCACTGCACTACCCTAATCCCTAAAACACTACCCCCAAACGACCCACTACACTACCCAAAAACCACTGTACTACCCTAAACCCTAAAACACTAATGAGGCATGACGCCATACACTACCCAAACACCACTGCACTACCCTAAACCCTAAAACACTACCCGCAGCACGACCCCCTACACTACTCAAAGACCACTGCACCTCCCTAAACCATAAAACACTACCCCCAAACGACCCCTACACTACCGAAAGACCACTGTACTACCCCAAACCCTAAAACACGACCCCCTACACTACACAAACACCACTGCAGTATCCTAAACCCTAAAACACTACCCCCAGCACAACCCCCTACAATACCCAAACACCCTTGCACTACCCTAAACCCTAAAACACTACCAAGGCATGACCCCCTACTCTACCCAAACCACCTGTACAAGCCTAAACCCTAAAACACTACCACCAGCACAGCCCCCTACACTACTCAAAGACCACTGCACTACCCTAAACCCTAAAACACTAACCCCAGCACAACCCCCTACACTACCCAAACACCACTGCACTAACATAAACCCTAAAACACTACGCCAAGCATGATCCCCTACTCTACCCAAAGACCACTGTACTACCCTAAACCCTAAAACACGACCCCTACACTACACAAACACCACTGCAGAATCCTAAACCCTAACACACTACCCCCAGCACGATCCCTACACTACACAAACGCCACTGCACTATCATAAACCCTAAAACACTATCCCGACACTACACAAACACGACTGAACTACCCCTAAACCCTAAAACACTACCCCCAGCAGTACCACTCACACTGCCCAAACACCACTGCACTGCCCTAAACCCTAAAACACTACTCCCAGCAGTACCTCCTACATTGCCCGAACACCACTGCACTGCCATAAACCTTAAAACACCACTCCCTGCGCGACTCCCTATACTGCCCAAACACCACTGCACTGCCCTAAACCCTAAAACACCAGCCCCCTGCATGAACCCCTACATTACCCAAACACAACTGCATTATTCTAAACCCTAAATCTACCCTCAGCACGACCCCCTACACTACTCAAAAACCACTGCAGTACCCTAAACCCTAAATCTACCCCCAGCCCGACCGCCTACACTACTCAAACACCACTGCACTACCCTAAACCCTAAACCACTACCCCCAGCACGACCCCCTACACTACCCAAACACCACTGCACTGCACTAAACACTACCCCCAGCACGACACCCTACACTACCCAAACACCACTGCACTACCCTAAACCCTAAAACACTACCCTCAGCACGACCCCCTAAACTACCCTAACACCACTGCATTACCCTAAACCCTAAAACACTACCTACAGCACGACCACCTACACTACCAAAACACCACTGCACTACCCTAAGCCCTAAAACACTACCCCAGCACAACCCCCTACACTACCCAAACACCACTGCACTGCCCTAAACCCTAAAACACTACCCCCTGCATTGGATGAACACCACTGCACTGCCCTAAATCTTAAAACACTACCCCCAGCACGACCCCCTACACGACCCAAACACCAGTGCACTACCCTAAACCCTAAAACACTACCCCCAGCACGACCCGCTATACTACACAAACACCAATGCACTACCCTAAACCTTAAAACACTACCCCCAGCACGACCCGCTACACTACCCAAACACCACTGCACTACCCTAAACCCTAAAACACTGAGGCATGACCCCCTACACTACCCAAACACCACTTACTACCCTAAACCCTAAAACACTACCCGCAGCAGGACCCCTACACTACCCAAAGACCACTGCACTACCCTAATCCCTAAAACACTACCCCCAAATGACCCACTACACTACCCAAAAACCACTGTACTACCCTAAACCCTAAAACACTAATGAGGCATGACGCCCTACACTACCCAAACACCACTGCACTACCCTAAACCCTAAAACACTACCCGCAGCACGACCCCCTACACTACTCAAAGACCACTGCACCTCCCTAAACCATAAAACACTACCCCCAAACGACCCCTACATTACCGAAAGACCACTGTACTACCCCAAACCCTAAAACACGACCCCCTACACTACACAAACACCACTGCAGTATCCTAAACCCTAAAACACTACCCCCAGCACAACCCCCTACAATACCCAAACACCCTTGCACTACCCTAAACCCTAAAACACTACCAAGGCATGACCCCCTACTCTACCCAAACCACCTGTACAAGCCTAAACCCTAAAACACTACCACCAGCACAACCCCCTACACTACTCAAAGACCACTGCACTACCCTAAACCCTAAAACACTAACCCCAGCACAACCCCCTACACTACCCAAACACCACTGCACTAACATAAACCCTAAAACACTACGCCAAGCATGATCCCCTACTCTACCCAAAGACCACTGTACTACCCTAAACCCTAAAACACGACCCCTACACTACACAAACACCACTGCAGAATCCTAAACCCTAACACACTACCCCCAGCACGATCCCTACACTACACAAACGCCACTGCACTACCATAAACCCTAAAACACTATCCCCACACTACACAAACACGACTGCACTACCCCTAAACCCTAAAACACTACCCCCAGCAGTACCACTCACACTGCCCACACACCACTGCACTGCCCCAAACCCTAAAACACTACTCCCAGCAGTACCTCCTACATTGCCCGAACACCACTGCACTGCCATAAACCTTAAAACACCACTCCCTGCACGACTCCCTATACTGCCCAAACACCACTGCACTGCCCTAAACCCTAAAACACCAGCCCCCTGCATGAACCCCTACATTACCCAAACACCACTGCATTATTCTAAACCCTAAATCTACCCTCAGCACGACCCCCTACACTACTCAAAAACCACTGAACTACCCTAAACCCTAAGACACTACCCCAGCACGATCCCCTAAACTACACAAACACCACTGCACTAACCTAAACCCTAAATCTACCTCAAGCACGAACCCCTACACAACACACACATCACTGCACAACCCTAAACCCTAAACCACTACCCCCAGCACGACCCCCTCCACAACCCAAACACCACTGCACTGCCCTAAACACTACCCCCAGCACGACACCCTACACTACCCAGACACAACTCCAATACCCTAAACCCAAAAACACTCCCCAGCACCACTCCCTACACTACCCAAACACCACTGCACTATCCTAAACCCTAAAACACTACACCCAGCACGACCCCCTACACCACCCAAACACCACTGTACTACCCTAAACCCTAAATCTACCCCCAGCACGAACCCCTACACTACCGAAACACCACTCTACTACCCTAAACCCTCAATCTACCCTCAGCACGACCCCCTACACTACTCAAAAACCACTGCAGTACCCTAAACCCTAAATCTATCCCCAGCCCGACCCCCTACACTACTCAAACACCACTGCACTATCCTAAACCCTAAAACACTATCCCCAGCATGACCCCCTACACTACCCGAACACCACTGCACTACCCTGAACCCTAAAACACTACCCCAGCACGATCCCCTACACTACACAAACACCACTGCACTACCCTAAACCCTAAATCTACCTAAAGCATGACCCCCTACACAACACAAACACCACTGCACTACCCTAAACCCTAAACCACTACCCCCAGCAGAACACCCTACACTACCCAAACACCACTGCAATACCCTAAACCCTAACACACTCCCCCAGCACGACTCCCTACACTCCCCAAACACCACTGCACTACCCTAAACTGTAAATCTACTGCCAGCACGACCCCCTACACTACCGAAACACCACTGCACTACCCTAAACCCTAAATATACCCTTAGCACGACCCCCTATACTACTCAAAAACCTCTGCAGTACCCTAAACCCTAAATCTACCCCCAGTCCGACCCCCTACACTAATCAAACACCACTACACTATCCTAATCCCTAACCCACTATCCCCAGCATGACCCCCTACACTACCCAAACACCACTGCACTGCCCTAAACACTACCCCCAGCACGACACCCTACACTATCCAAACACAACTCCAATACCCTAAACCCAAAAACACTCCCCAGCACCACTCCCTACACTACCCAAACACCACTGCACTATCCTAAACCCTAAAACACTACACCCAGCACGACCCCCTACACCACCCAAACACCACTGTACTACCCTAAACCCTACCCTCAGCACGACCCCCTAAACTACCCTAACACAACTGCACTACCCTAAACCCTAAAACACTACCTACAGCACGACCACCTACACTACCAAAACACCACTGCACTACCCTAAGCCCTAAAACACTACCCCAGCACAACCCCCTAAACTACCCAAACACCACTGCACTGCCCTAAACCCTAAAACACTACTCCCAGCACGACCCCCTACACTGGATGAACACCACTGCACTGCCCTAAACCTTAAAACACTACCCCAGCACGACCCCCTACACGACCCAAACACCAGTGCACTACCCTAAACCCTAAAACACAATCCCCAGCACGACCCGCTACACTACACAAACACCAATGCACTACCCTAAACCTTAAAACACTACCCCCAGCACGACCCCCTACACTACCCAAACACCACTGCACTACCCTGAACCCTAAAACACTAATGAGGCATGACCCCCTACACTACCCAAACACCACTTACTACCCTAAACCCTAAAACACTACCCGCAGCACAACCCCCTACACTACCCAAAGACCACTGCACTACCCTAAACCCTAAAACACTACCCCCAAACGACCCCCTTCACTACCCAAAGACCACTGTACTACCCTAAACCCTAAAACACTAATGAGGCATGACGCCCTACACTACCCAAAGACCACTGCACTGCCCTAAACCCTAAAACACCAGCCCCCTGCATGAACCCCTACATTACCCAAACACCACTGCATTATTCTAAACCCTAAATCTACCCTCAGCACGACCCCCTACACTACTCAAAAACCACTGAACTACCCTAAACCCTAAGACACTACCCCAGCACGACCCCCTACACTACCCAAACACCACTGCACTGCCCTAAACCCTAAAACACTACCCCAGCACGATCCCCTAAACTACACAAACACCACTGCACTACCCTAAACCCTAAATCTACCTCAAGCACGACCCCCTACACAACACACACACCACTGCACTACTCTAAACCCTAAACCACTACCCCCAGCACGACCCCCTACACAACCCAAACACCACTGCACTGCCCTAAACACTACCCCCAGCACGACACCCTACACTACACAAACACCACTGCACTACCCTAAACCCTAAAACACTCCCCCCAGCACGACTCCCTACACTCCCCAAACACCACTGCACTACCCTTAACCCTAAATCTACCCCCAGCACGACCCCCTACACTACCGAAACACCACTCTACTACCCTAAACCCTAAATCTACCCTCACCACGACCCCCTACACTACTCAAAAACCACTGCAGTACCCTAAACCCCAAATCTATCCCCAGCCCGACCCCCTACACTACTCAAACACCACTGCACTATCCTAAACCCTAAATCACTACCCCCAGCATGACCCCCTACACTACCCGAACACCACTGCACTATCCTGATTCCTAAAACACTACCCCAGCACGATCCCCTACACTACACAAACACCACTGCACTACCTTAAACCCTAAATCTACCTAAAGCATGACCCCCTACACAACACAAACACCACTGCACTACCCTAAACCCTAAACCACTACCCCCAGCACGAACCCCTACACTACCCAAACACCACTGCATTGCACTAAACACTACCCCCAGCACGACACCCTACACTACCCAAACACCACTGCAATACCCTAAACCCTAAAACACTCCCCCAGCACGACTCCCTACACTCCCCAAACACCACTGCACTACCCTAAACCATAAATCTACTGCCAGCACGACCCCCTACACTACCGAAACACCACTGCACTACCCTAAATCTACCCTTAGCACGACCCCCTACACTACTCAAAAACGACTGCAGTACCCTAAACCCTAAATCTACCCCCAGTCCGACCCCCTACACTAATCAAACACCACTGCACTATCCTAAACCCTAACCCACTATCCCCAGCATGACCCCCTACACTACCCAAACACCACTGCACTACCCTGAACCCTAAAACACTAATGAGGCATGACCCTCTACACTACCCAAACACCACTTACTACCATAAACCCTAAAACACTACCCGCAGCACGACCCCCACACTACCCAAAGACCACTGCACTACCCTAAACCCTAAAACACTACACCCAAACCACCCCCTTCACTACCCAAAGACCACTGTACTACCCTAAACCCTAAAACACTAATGAGGCATGATGCCCTACACTACCCAAACACCACTGCACTACCCTAAACCCTAAAACACTACCCGCAGCATGACCCCCTACACTACCCAAAGACCACTGCACTGCCCTAAACCCTAAAACACCAGCCCCCTGCATGATCCCCTACATTACCCAAACACCACTGCATTATTCTAAACCCTAAATCTACCCTCAGCACGACCCCCTACACTACTCAAAAACCACTGAACTACCCTAAACCCTAAGACACTACCCCAGCACGACCCCCTACACTACCCAAACACCACTGCACTGCCCTAAACCCTAAAACACTACCCCAGCACGATCCCCTAAACTACACAAACACCACTGCACTACCCTAAACCCTAAATCTACCTCAAGCACGACCCCCTACATAACACACAATCCACTGCACTACCCTAAACCCTAAACCACTACCCCCAGCACGACCCCCTACACAACCCAAACACCACTGCACTGCCCTAAACACTACCCCCAGCACGACACTCTACACTACACAAACACCACTGCACTACCCTAAACCCTAAAACACTCCCCCCAGCATGACTCCCTACACTCCCCAAACACCACTGCACTTCCCTAAACCCTAAATCTACCCCCAGCACGACCCCCTACACTACGGAAACACCACTCTACTACCCTAAACCCAAAATCTACCCTCACCACGACCCCCTATACTACTCAAAACCACTGCAGTACCCTAAACCCTAAATCTATTCCCAGCCCGACCCCCTACACTACTCAAACACCACTGCACTATCCTAAACCCTAAAACACTACCCCCAGCATGACCCCCTACACTACCCGAACACCACTGCACTACCCTAAACCCTAAATCTACCCTCAGCACGACCCCCTACACTACCCAAACATAACTGCAGTACCCTAAACCCTAAAACACTTCCCCCAGCACGACCCGCTACACTACCCAAACACCACTGCACTACCCTAAACCCTAAAACACTGAGGCATGACCCCCTACACTACCCAAACACCACTTACTACCCTAAACCCTAAAACACTACCCACAGCACGACCCCCTACACTACCCAAAGACCACTGCACTACCCTAATCCCTAAAACACTACCCCCAAACGACCCACTACACTACCCAAAAACCACTGTACTACCCTAAACCCTAAAACATTAATGAGGCATGACGCCCTACACTACCCAAACACCACTGCACTACCCTAAACCCTAAAACACTACCCGCAGCACGACCCCCTACACTACTCAAAGACCACTGCACCTCCCTAAACCCTAAAACACTACCCCCAAACGACCCCTACACTACCGAAAGACCACTGTACTACCCCAAACCCTAAAACACGACCCCCTACACTACACAAACACCACTGCAGTATCCTAAACCCTAAAACACTACCCCCAGCACAACCCCCTACAATACCTAAACACCCTTGCACTACCCTAAACCCTAAAACACTACCAAGGCATGACCCCCTACTCTACCCAAACCACCTGTACAAGCCTAAACCCTAAAACACTACCACCAGCACAACCCCCTACAATACTCAAAGACCACTGCACTACCCTAAACCCTAAAACACTAACCCCAGCACAACCCCCTACACTACCCAAACACCACTACACTAACATAAACCCTAAAACACTACCCCAAGCATGATCCCCTACTCTACCCAAAGACCACTGTACTACCCTAAACCCTAAAACACGACATCTACCCTACACAAACACCACTGCAGAATCCTAAACCCTAACACACTACCCCCAGCACGATCCCTACACTACACAAACGCCACTGCACTACCATAAACCCTAAAACACTATCCCGACACTACACAAACACGACTGCACTACCCCTAAACCCTAAAACACTACCCCCAGCAGTACCACTCACACTGCCCAAACACCACTGCACTGCACTAAACCCTAAAACCCTACTCCCAGCAGTACCTCCTACATTGCCCGAACACCACTGCACTGCCATAAACCTTAAAACACCACTCCCTGCACGACCCCCTATACTGCCCAAACACCACTGCACTGCCCTAAACCCTAAAACACCAGCCCCCTGCATGAACCCCTACATTACCCAAACACCACTGCATGATTCTAAACCCTAAATCTACCCTCAGCACGACCCCTAAACTACTCAAAAACCACTGAACTACCCTAAACCCTAAGACACTACCCCAGCACGACCCCCTACACTACCCAAACACCACTGCACTGCCCTAAACCCTAGATCACTACCCCAGCACGATCCCCTAAACTACACAAACACCACTGCACTAACCTAAACCCTAAATCTACCTCAAGCACGACCCCCTACCCAAAACACACACCACTGCACTACCCTAAACCCTAAACCACTACCCCCAGCACGACCCCCTACACAACCCAAACACCACTGCACTGCCCTAAACACTACCCCCAGCACGACACCCTACACTACACAAACACCGCTGCACTACCCCAAACCCTAAAACACTCCCCCCAGCACGACTCCCTACACTCCCCAAACACCACTGCACTACCCTAAACCCTAAATCTACCCCCAGCACGACCCCCTACACTACCGAAACACCACTCTACTACCCTAAACCTTAAATCAACCCTCAGCACGACCCCCTACACTACTCAAAAACCACTGCAGTACCCTAAACCCTAAATCTATCCCCAGCCCGACCCCCTACACTACTCAAACACCACTGCACTATCCTAAACCCTAAAACACTACCCCCAGCATGACCCCCTACACTACCCGAACACCACTGCACTACCCTGAACCCTAAAACACTACCCCAGCACGATCCCCTACACTACACAAACACCACTGCACTACCCTAAACCCTAAATCTACCTCAAGCACGACCCCCTACCCAACACACACACCACTGCACTACCCTAAACCCTAAACCACTACCCCCAGCACGACCCCCTACACAACCCAAACACCACTGCACGGCCCTAACCACTACCCCCAGCACGACACCCTACACTACACAAACACCACTGCACTACCCCAAACCCTAAAACACTCCCCCCAGCACGACTCCCTACACTCCCCAAACACCACTGCACTACCCTAAACCCTAAATCTACCCCCAGCACGACCCCCTACACTACTGAAACACCACTCTACTACCCTAAACCTTAAATCAACCCTCAGCACGACCCCCTACACTACTCAAAAACCACTGCAGTACCCTAAACCCTAAATCTACCCCCAGTCCGACCCCCTACACTAATCAAACACCACTGCACTATCCTAAACCCTAAACCACTATCCCCAGCATGACCCCCTACACTACCCAAACACCACTGCACTGCCCTAAACACTACCCCCAGCACGACACCCTACACTACCCAGACACAACTCCAATACCCTAAACCCAAAAACACTCCCCAGCACCACTCCAACACTACCCAAACACCACTACACTACCCTAAACCCTAAAACTCTACACCCAGCAAGACCCCCTACACCACCCAAACACCACTGCACTACCCTAAACCCTACCCTCAGCACGACCCCCTAAACTACCCTAACACCACTGCACTACCCTAAACCCTAAAACACTACCTACAGCACGACCACCTACACTACCAAAACACCACTGCACTACCCTAAGCCCTAAAACATTACCCCAGCACAACCCCCTAATCTACCTAAACACCACTGCACTGCCCTAAACCCTAAAACACTTCCCCCAGCACGACCCCCTACACTGGATGAACACCACTGCACTGCCCTAAACCTTAAAACACTACCCCAGCACGACCCCCTACACGACCCAAACACCAGTGCACTACCCTAAACCCTAAAACACTATCCCCAGCACGACCCGCTACACTACACAAACACCAATGCACTACCCTAAACCTTAAAACACTACCCCCAGCACGACCCCCTACACTACCCAAACAGCACTGCACTACCCTGAACCCTAAAACACTAATGAGGCATGACCCCCTACACTACCCAAACACCACTTACTACCCTAAACCCTAAAACACTACCCGCAGCACTACCCCCTACACTACCCAAAGACCACTGCACTACCCTAAACCCTAAAACACTACCTACAGCACGACCACCTACACTACCAAAACACCACTGCACTACCCTAAGCCCTAAAACATTACCCCAGCACAACCCCCTAATCTACCTAAACACCACTGCACTGCCCTAAACCCTAAAACACTTCCCCCAGCACGACCCCCTACACTGGATGAACACCACTGCACTGCCCTAAACCTTAAAACACTACCCCAGCACGACCCCCTACACGACCCAAACACCAGTGCACTACCCTAAACCCTAAAACACTATCCCCAGCACGACCCGCTACACTACACAAACACCAATGCACTACCCTAAACCTTAAAACACTACCCCCAGCACGACCCCCTACACTACCCAAACAGCACTGCACTACCCTGAACCCTAAAACACTAATGAGGCATGACCCCCTACACTACCCAAACACCACTTACTACCCTAAACCCTAAAACACTACCCGCAGCACTACCCTCTACACTACCCAAAGACCACTGCACTACCCTAAACCCTAAAACACTACCCACAAACGACCGCCTTCACTACCCAAAGACCACTGTACTACCCTAAACCCTAAAACACTAATGAGGCATGACGCCCTACACTACCCAAACACCACTGCACTACCCTAAACCCTAAAACACTACCCGCAGCATGACCCCCTACACTACCCAAAGACCACTGTACTACCCTAAACCATAAAACACGACCCCCTACACTACACAAACACCACTGCAGTATCCTAAACCCTAAAACACTACCCCCAGCACAACCCCCTACAATAACCAAACACCACTGCACTACCCTAACCCCTAAAACACTACCAAGGCATGACCCCCTACACTACCCAAACCACCTGCACAAGCCTAAACCCTAAAACACTACCACCAGCACAACCCCCTACACTACTCAAAGACCACTGCACTACCCTAAACCCTAAAACACTCCCCCCAGCACGACCCCCTACACAACCCAAACACCACTGCACTACCCTAAACCCTAAAACACTCCCCCAGCACGACCCCCTACACTACCCAAACACCATTGCACTAACAAACCCTAAAACACTACGCCAAGCATGATCCCCTACTCTACCCAAAGACCACTGTACTACCCTAACCCCTAAAACACGACCCCTACACTACACAAACACCACTGCAGTATCCTAAACCCTAACACACTACCCCCAGCAGTACCCCTCACACTGCCCGAACACCACTGCACTGCCCTAAACACTAAAACACTACTCCCAGCAGTACCCCCTACATTGCCCGAACACCACTGCACAGCCATAAACCCTAAAACACCACTCCCTGCACGACCCCCTACACTGCCCAAACACCACTGCACTGCCCTAAGCCCTAAAGCACCACCACCCTGCATGAACCCCTACACTGCCCGAACACCACTGTACTGCCCTAAATCCTAACACACCACCCCCCTGCACAACCCCCTACACTGCCCGAACACCACTGCACTTCCCTAAAACCTAAAACACTACCCCAGCATGATCCCCTACACTACACAAACACCACTGCATACCCTAAACCCTAAATCTACCTCAAGCACGACCCCCTACACAACACAAACACCACTGCACCACCCTAAACCCTAAACCACTACCCCAGCACGACCCCCTACACTACCCAAACACCACTGCACTGCCCAAAACTCTAAAACACTACCCCAGCACCACTCCCTATACTACACAAACACCACTGCACTACCCTAAACCCTAAAAAACTACCCCCAGCACGACCCGAACACGACTGCTCTAACCAAAACTCTAAAACACTACCCCAGCACGACCCCCTACACTAACCAAATACCACAGCACTACCATAAACCCTAAAACACTACCCCCAACACGACCCACTACACTACCCGAACACCACTGCACCACCCTAAACCCTAAAACACTACCCCCAGCACGACCCCCTACACTACCCAAACACCACTGCACTACCCTAAACCCTAAAACACTACCCTCATCACGACCCCCTACACTACCCAAACACCACTGCACTACCCTAAACCCTAACCCTACCCCCAGCACGACCCCATACACTACACGAACACCACTGCAGTACCCTAAACCCTACAACACTCTCAGCACGACTCCCTACACTACCCTAACACCACTGTACTACCCTAAACCCTGAAACACTACCCACAGCACAACTACCTACACTACACAAACACCACTGCACTGCCCTAAACCCTAAAACACTACCCCCAGCACGACCCCCTACACTAGATAAACACCACTGCACTGCCCTAAACCCTAAAACACTACCCCCAGCACTACCCCCTACACTACCCAAACATCACTGCACAACCCTAAACAGTAAAACACTACCCCAGCACGATCCGCTACACTACACAAACACCAATGCACTACCCTAAACCCTAAAACACTACCACCAGCACGACCCCCTACACTAGCCAAACACCACTGCACTACCCTAAACCCTAAAACACGACCCCCTACACTACACAAACACCACTGAACTACCCTAAACCCTAAAACACTACCCCCAGCATGACCCCCTACACTACACAAGCACCACTGCACTACCCTAAGCCCTAAAACACTACCCCCTACAATACCCAAAAACCACTGCACTACCCTAAACCCTAAAACACTACCCCCAGAAGTACCCCTCAAACTACCCAAACACCACTGCACTACCCTAAACCGTGAAACACTACCCCCAGCAGTACCCCCTACACTACCCAAACACCACATAACTACCCTAAACCCTAAAACACTACCTCCAGCAGTACCCCCTACACTACCCAACCACGACTGCACTACCCTAAACCCTAAACTACTACCTGCAGCAGTACCCCCTACACTACCCAACCACCAATGCACTACCCTAAACCCTAAATCTACCTCCAGCACTCCCCCTACACTACAGAAACACCACTGCACTACCCTAAACCCTAAATCTACCCTCAGCACGACCCCCTACACTACCCAAACATAACTGCAGTACCCTAAACCCTAAAACACTTCCCCCAGCACGACCCGCTACACTACCCAAACACCACTGCACTACCCTAAACCCTAAAACACTGAGGCATGACCCCCTACACTACCCAAACACCCCTGCACTACCCTAAACCCTAAAACACTACCCGCAGCACGACCCCCTACACTACTCAAAGACCACTGCACCTCCCTAAACCCTAAAACACTACCCCCAAACGACCCCTACACTACCGAAAGACCACTGTACTACCCCAAACCCTAAAACACGACCCCCTACACTACACAAACACCACTGCAGTATTCTAAACCCTAAAACACTACCCCCAGCACAACCCCCTACAATACCTAAACACCCTTGCACTACCCTAAACCCTAAAACACTACCAAGGCATGACCCCCTACTCTACCCAAACCACCTGTACAAGCCTAAACCCTAAAACAGCACAACCCCCTACACTACTCAAAGACCACTGCACTACCCTAAACCCTAAAACACTAACCCCAGCACAACCCCCTACACTACCCAAACACCACTACACTAACATAAACCCTAAAACACTACCCCAAGCATGATCCCCTACTCTACCCAAAGACCACTGTACTACCCTAAACCCTAAAACACGACAACTACACTACACAAACACCACTGCAGAATCCTAAACCCTAACACACTACCCCCAGCACGATCCCTACACTACACAAACGCCACTGCACTACCATAAACCCTAAAACACTATCCCGACACTACACAAACACGACTGCACTACCCCTAAACCCTAAAACACTACCCCCAGCAGTACCACTCACACTGCCCAAACACCACTGCACTGCACTAAACCCTAAAACCCTACTCCCAGCAGTACCTCCTACATTGCCCGAACACCACTGCACTGCCATAAACCTTAAAACACCACTCCCTGCACGACCCCCTATACTGCCCAAACACCACTGCACTGCCCTAAACCCTAAAACACCAGCCCCCTGCATGAACCCCTACACTACCGAAACACCACTCTACTACCCTAAACCTTAAATCAACCCTCAGCACGACCCCCTACACTACTCAAAAACCACTGCAGTACCCTAAACCCTAAATCTATCCCCAGCCCGACCCCCTACACTACTCAAACACCACTGCACTATCCTAAACCCTAAAACACTACCCCCAGCATGACCCCCTACACTACCCGAACACCACTGCACTACCCTGAACCCTAAAACACTACCCCAGCACGATCCCCTACACTACACAAACACCACTGCACTACCCTAAACCCTAAATCTACCTAAAGCATGACCCCCTACACAACACAAACACCACTGCACTACCCTAAACCCTAAACCACTACCCCCAGCACGAACCCCTACACTACCCAAACACCACTGCATTGCACTAAACACTATCCCCAGCACTAGCCCCTACACTACCCAAACACCACTGCAATACCCTAAACCCTAAAACACTCCCCCAGCACGACTCCCTACACTCCCCAAACACCACTGCACTACCCTAAACCCTAAATCTACTGCCAGCACGACCCCCTACACTACCGAAACACCACTGCACTACCCTAAACCCTAAATCTACCCTTAGCACGACCCCCTACACTACTCAAAAACCACTGCAGTACCCTAAACCCTAAATCTACCCCCAGTCCGACCCCCTACACTAATCAAACACCACTGCACTATCCTAAACCCTAAACCACTATCCCCAGCATGACCCCCTACACTACCCAAACACCACTGCACTGCCCTAAACACTACCCCCAGCACGACACCCTACACTACCCAGACACAACTCCAATACCCTAAACCCAAAAACACTCCCCAGCACCACTCCCTACACTACCCAAACACCACTGCACTACCCTAAACCCTAAAACTCTACACCCAGCAAGACCCCCTACACCACCCAAACACCACTGCACTACCCTAAACCCTACTCTCAGCACGACCCCCTAAACTACCCTAACACCACTGCACTACCCTAAACCCTAAAACACTACCTACAGCACGACCACCTACACTACCAAAACACCACTGCACTACCCTAAGCCCTAAAACACTACCCCAGCACAACCCCCTAATCTACCTAAACACCACTGCACTGCCCTAAACCCTAAAACACTTCCCCCAGCACGACCCCCTACACTGGATGAACACCACTGCACTGCCCTAAACCTTAAAACACTACCCCAGCACGACCCCCTACATGACCCAAACACCAGTGCACTACCCTAAACCCTAAAACACTATCCCCAGCATGACCCGCTACACTACACAAACACCAATGCACTACCCTAAACCTTAAAACACTACCCCCAGCACGACCCCCTACACTACCCAAACAGCACTGCACTACCCTGAACCCTAAAACACTAATGAGGCATGACCCCCTACACTACCCAAACACCACTTACTACCCTAAACCCTAAAACACTACCCGCAGCACTACCCCCTACACTACCCAAAGACCACTGCACTACCCTAAACCCTAAAACACTACCCCCAAACGACCCCCTTCACTACCCAAAGACCACTGTACTACCCTAAACCCTAAAACACTAATGAGGCATGACGCCCTACACTACCCAAACACCACTGCACTACCCTAAACCCTAAAACACTACCCGCAGCATGACCCCCTACACTACCCAAAGACCACTGCACTACCCTAAACCCTAAAACACTACCCCCAAACGACCCCCTACACTACCCAAAGACCACTGTACTACCCTAAACCATAAAACACGACCCCCTACACTACACAAACACCACTGCAGTATCCTAAACCCTAAAACACTACCCCCAGCACAACCCCCTACAATAACCAAACACCACTGCACTACCCTAACCCCTAAAACACTACCAAGGCATGACCCCCTACACTACCCAAACCACCTGCGCAAGCCTAAACCCTAAAACACTACCACCAGCACAACCCCCTACACTACTCAAAGACCACTGCACTACCCTAAACCCTAAAACACTCCCCCCAGCACGACCCCCTACACAACCCAAACACCACTGCACTACCCTAAACCCTAAAACACTCCCCCAGCACGACCCCCTACACTACCCAAACACCATTGCACTAACAAACCCTAAAACACTACGCCAAGCATGATCCCCTACTCTACCCAAAGACCACTGTACTACCCTTACCCCTAAAACACGACCCCTACACTACACAAACACCACTGCAGTATCCTAAACCCTAACACACTACCCCCAGCAGTACCCCTCACACTGCCCGAACACCACTGCACTGCCCTAAACACTAAAACACTACTCCCAGCAGTACCCCCTACATTGCCCGAACACCACTGCACTGCCATAAACCCTAAAACACCACTCCCTGCACGACCCCCTACACTGCCCAAACACCACTGCACTGCCCTAAGCCCTAAAACACCACCCCCCTGCACAACCCCCTACACTGCCCGAACACCACTGCACTACCCTAAAACCTAAAACACTACCCCAGCACGATCCCCTACACTACACAAACACCACTGCATACCCTAAACCCTAAATCTACCTCAAGCACGACCCCTACACAACACAAACACCACTGCACCACCCTAAACCCTAAACCACTACCCCAGCACGACCCCCTACACTACCCAAACACCACTGCACTGCCGAAAACTCTAAAACACTACCCCAGCACGACCCCCTACACTACACAAACACCACTGCACTACCCTAAACCCTAAAACACTCCCCCAGCACCACTCCCTATACTACACAAACACCACTGCACTACCCTAAACCCTAAAAAACTACCCCCAGCACGACCCGAACACGACTGCTCTAACCAAAACTCTAAAACACTACCCCAGCACGACCCCCTACACTAACCAAATACCACAGCACTACCATAAACCCTAAAACACTACCCCCAACACGACCCCCTACACTACCCGAACACCACTGCACTACCCTAAACCCTAAAACACTACCCCCAGCACGACCCCCTACACTACCCAAACACCACTGCACTACCCTAAACCCTAAAACACTACCCTCAGCACGACACCCTACACTACCCAAACACCACTGCACTACCCTAAACCCTAACCCTACCCCCAGCACGACCCCATACACTACACGAACACCACTGCAGTACCCTAAACCCTACAACACTCTCAGCACGACTCCCTACACTACCCTAACACCACTGTACTAACCTAAACCCTGAAACACTACCCACAGCACAACTACCTACACTACACAAACACCACTGCACTGCCCTAAACCCTAAAACACTACCCCCAGCACGACCCCCTACACTAGATAAACACCACTGCACTGCCCTAAACCCTAAAACACTACCCCCAGCACTACCCCCTACACTACCCAAACATCACTGCACAACCCTAAACAGTAAAACACTACCCCAGCATGATCCGCTACACTACACAAACACCAATGCACTACCCTAAACCCTAAAACACTACCACCAGAACGACCCCCTACACTAGCCAAACACCACTGCACTACCCTAAACCCTAAAACATGACCCCCTACACTACACAAACACCACTGAACTACCCTAAACCCTAAAACACTACCCCCAGCATGACCCCCTACACTACACAAGCACCACTGCACTACCCTAAACCCTAAAACACTACCCCCTACAATACCCAAAAACCACTGCACTACCCTAAACCCTAAAACACTACCCCCAGAAGTACCCCTCAAACTACCCAAACACCACTGCACTACCCTAAACCGTGAAACACTACCCCCAGCAGTACCCCCTACACTACCCAAACACCACTGCACTACCCTAAACCCTAAAACACTACCTCCAGCAGTACCCCCTACACTACCCAACCACGACTGCACTACCCTAAACCCTAAACTACTACCTGCAGCAGTACCCCCTACACTACCCAACCACCAATGCACTACCCTAAACCCTAAATCTACCTCCAGCACTCCCCCTACACTACCGAAACACCACTGCACTACCCTAAACCCTAAATCTACCCTTAGCATGACCCCCTACACTACTCAAAAACCACTGCAGTACCCTAAACCCTAAACCACTATCCCCAGCACGACCCCCTACACTACCCAAACACCACTGCACTGCCCTAAACACTACTCCCAAACGACCCCCTACACTACCCAAAGACCACTGTACTACCCTAAACCCTAAAACACTACCCCCTACACTATACAAACACCACTGCAGTATCCTAAACCCTTAAACACTACCCCTAGCACATCCCCCTACAATACCCAAACACCACTGCACTACCCTAAACCCTAAAACACTACCAAGGCATGACCCCCTACACTACCCAAACCACCTGCACAAGCCTAAACCCTAAAACACTACCACCAGCACAACCCCCTACACTACTCAAAGACCACTGCACTACCCTAAACCCTAAAACACTCCCCCCAGCACGACCCCCTACACTACCCAAAGACCACTGTACTACCCTAAACCCTAAAACACGACCCCTACACTACACAAACACCACTGCAGTATCCTAAACCCTAACACACTACGCCCAGCAGTACCCCTCACACTGCACGAACACCACTGCACTGCCCTAAACCCTAAAACACTACTCCCAGCAGTACCCCCTACATTGCCCGAACACCACTGCACTGCCATAAACCCTAAAACACCACTCCCTGCACGACCCCCTACACTTCCCAAACACCACTGCACTGCCCTAAGCTCTAAAACACCACCCCCCAGCATGAACCCCTACACTGCCCGAACACCACTGCACTGCCCTAAATCCTAAAACACCACCCCCCTGCACGACCCCCTACACTGCCCGAACACCACTGCACTACCCTAAACCCTAAAACACTACCCCAGCACGATCCCCTACACTACACAAACACCACTGCACTACACTAAACCCTAAATCTACCTCAAGCACGACCCCCTACACAACACAAACACCACTGCACTACCCTAAACCCTAAACCACTACCCCCAGCACGACCCCCTACACTACCCAAACACCACTGCACTGCCCTAAACACTACCCCCAGCACGACACCCTACACTACCCTAACATCACTGCAATACCCTAAACCCTAAAACATTCCCACCAGCATGACTCCCTACACTTCCCAAACACCACTGAACTACCCTAAACCTCTAAATCTACCCCCAGCACGACCCACTACACTACCGAAACACCACTGCACTACCCTAAACCGTTAATCTACCCTCAGCATGACCCCCTACACTACATAAAAACCACTGCAGTAGCCTAAACCCTAAATCTATCCCCAGCCCGACCCCCTTACACTACTCAAACACCACTGCACTATCCTAAACCACTACCCCAGCACGACCCCCTACACTACCCAAACACCACTGCACTGCCCTAAACACTACCCCCAGCACGACACCCTACACTACCCAAACACAACTCCAATACCCTAAACCCTAAAACACTCCCCAGCACCACTCCCTACACTACCCAAACACCACTGCACTACCCTAAACCCTAAGACACTTTCCCCTATACTACACAATGTAAATGTAAATGTAAATGTGCAGGAATTTATATAGCGCAAATCACCAAGCGGTCTCTAAGCGCTTGCTTAGGGAACCCGTCCTGGTATTCCCCTGTGAGATAACCCGGCAGGGCATCCGCAAGGTGAAAGCCAGGCATCCCGCCGCGAGGGGCCCATGTGGAGATTAAGCAAGCTATTGCCCAGAGTCGCAGAGTGTGAACCCATGAGTCGAGTATGCACTGGAGCGAGAATTATCGAGTCCATGGACATTTATGGACTCAAGACCCAGCCCAGCTGGGAATTGAACCCTGGTCCCGGGCTGACCTCTGCTTCCAGGTCTGCCTCCTCTAACCAGTGAGCCACACTTATCCCCACTGCACCACCCTAAACCCTAAAACACAACCCCCAGCATGACCCCCTACACTACCCGAACACCACTGCTCTACCCAAAACTCTAAAACACTACCCCAGCACGACCCCCTACACTACACAAACACCACTGCACTACCCTAAACCCTAACACACTCCCCCAGCACCACTCCCTATACTACACAAACACCACTGCACTACCCTAAACCCTAAAAAACGACCCCAGCACGACCCTATACACTACCCAAACACCACTGCTCTAACCAAAACTCTAAAACACTACCCCAGCACGACCCCCTACACTAACCAAATACCACAGCACTACCACAAACCCTAAAACACTACCCCCAACACGACCCCCTACACTACCCGAACACCACTGCACTACCCTAAACCCTAAAACAGTACCCCCAGCACGACCCCCTACACTACCCAAACACCACTGCACTACCCTAAACCCTAACCCTACCCCCAGCATGACCCCATACACTACACAAACACCACTGCACTACCCTAAACCCTACAACACTCCCAGCACGACTCCCTACACTACCCTAACACCACTGTACTACCCTAAACCCTGAAACACTACCCACAGCACAACTCCCTACACTACACAAACACCACTTCACTGCCCTAAACCCTAAAACACTACCCCCAGCACGACCCCCTTCACTAGATAAACCCCACTGCACTGTACTAAACCCTAAAACACTACCCCCAGCACGACCCCCTACACTACCCAAACATCACTGCACAACCCTAAACCCTAAAACACTACCCCAGCACGATCCGCTACACTACACAAAAGCCAATGCACTACCCTAAACCCTAAAACACTACCCCCAGCACGACCCCCTACACTAGCCAAACACCACTGCACTACCCTAAACCCTAAAACACGACCCCCTACACTACACAAACACGACTGAACTACCCTAAACCCTAAAACACTACCCCCTACAATACCCAAAAACCACTGCACTACCCTAAACCCTAAAACCCTACCCCCAGAAGCACCCCTCAAACTACCCAAACACCACTACACTACCCTAAACCGTGAAACACTACCCCCAGCAGTACCCCCTACACTACCCAAACACCACTGCACTACCCTAAACCCTAAAACACTACCTCCAGCAGTACCCCCTACACTACCCAACCACCACTGCATTACCCTAAACCCTAAACTACTACCCCCAGCACGACCCTCTACACTACCCAAACACCACTGCACTGCCTTAAACCCTAAAACACTACCCCAGCACGACCCCCTATATTACCAAAACACCACTGCACTACACTAAACCCTAAAATACTCCCCCAGCATGACTCCCTAAACTACCCAAACACCACTGCACTACCCTAAACCCTAAATCTACCCCCAGCACGGCCCTCTATACTACCCAAACACCACTGCACTACCCTAAAGCCTAAATCAACCCTCAGCACAACCCCCTACACTACCCAAACACCACTGCAGTACCCTAAACCCTAAAACACTACCCCCAGCATGACCCCCTACACTACCCAAACACCACTGCACTACCCTAAACCCTAAAATACTACCCCAGCACGACCCCCTACACTACCCAAACACCGCTGCACTACCCTAAACCCTAAAACACTACCCCCAACAGTACCCCCTACAATACCCAAATACCACTGCATTACCCTAAACCCTAAACCACTACCCCCAGCATGACCCCCTACACTACCCAAACACCACTGCACTGCCCCACACCCTAAAGCACTACCCCCAGCATGACCCACTACACTACCCAAACACCACTGTACTACCCTAAACCCTAAAACACTCCCACCAGCATGACTCCCTATACTACCCAAACAACACTGCACTACCCTAAACCCTAAATCTACCCCCAGCATGACCCCCTACACTACCCAAACACCACTGCACTACTCTAAACCCTAAATCTACCCTCAGCACGACCCCCTACACTACTCAAAAACCACTGAACTACCCTAAACCCTAAGACACTACCCCAGCACGACCCCCTACACACAACAAAAGCCAATGCACTACCCTAAACCCTAAAACACTACCCCCAGCACGACCCCCTACACTAGCCAAACACCACTGCACTACCCTAAACCCTAAAACACGACCCCCTACACTACACAAACACGACTGAACTACCCTAAACCCTAAAACACTACCCCCAGCCTGACCCCCTACACAACACAAACACCACTGCACTACCCTAAACCCTAAAACACTACCCCCTACAATACCCAAAAACCACTGCACTACCCTAAACCCTAAAACCCTACCCCCAGAAGCACCCCTCAAACTACCCAAACACCACTACACTACCCTAAACCGTGAAACACTACCCCCAGCAGTACCCCCTACACTACCCAAACACCACTGCACTACCCTAAACCCTAAAACACTACCTCCAGCAGTACCCCCTTGTAGGAGAGTAGGGTCTGCTATCCTATGGTCACCCCAAATTTTTGCTTTTTGCTTCACTGGTTTTTGACATATTGAGGCTGTGGGCCTGCCAATCAGACCCCCAGCCTGCTGTTCTCTCTACTAAATTAAAACTATGCACCCTAGGTGCATAACCAATTGGAAGTGGATCACCCTGTCAGCCCCTGTACCAGTGTACACTAGGTACCCAGGGCATTGGTGTACCCAAGGCCTGCCAGGGGCTGCAGCATGTATTATGCCACCCCAGGCTTGGCCTAACAATCTGACACAACTGGCTGATCACTCAGCTGGGGTAAGTTGGTGTAATCACCTCTTACTTAGGTGTAGTATACCTATACCTAACCTTAAATGGGACACCTGGTAACCTATGAGTCACTCCTATGGCAGGCCTTAACAATCCTGAAGGCAGAGTGCTTGGTTCCATGTGAGATGGTGCTCTGGCATGAGCTGAGCCTGTCTGCAGTGGTCGGAACAACTTCCTTCTACTGTTTCCAGATATCGTCATACCATATACTCTTAAGTGCATTATGAACCTCGCGGTTAAATGCTATCTTTGGTTTGGCTTTATCAAAACATGTCGAGTAAGGTGTCATACGAATTGGAATACTAACCCCTCGCCAATTCTGGCGACGGGGTTAGCATTCCACCCTTCTAGAGGGACACGACATGTACAGTACCTGAAACCCGGGTAAAATCAGACATAGCCTCAGCTCCACAAAATGGATGCTGCCACCACAGACACAAGTCTGCCCTCCTGCTGCTGGGAGTCCTTCCAGCTTGGGAGGTGTGGACAAAGGGTTTCCTGCCAGGGGAGGTGCGTGCACCACCCCAGACAGGATTTTGTGTATTGGTCAGGTAGGGCTTGAAAGAAACCAGACATGCCTGTGGCTCACAAGGAGCCTCGGTGCATATGCCAGTTCAAACCGGTCCTGGGGCACACCAGTCCCGGGCCTGGGGCGAGCTGGACAAAGGATTGGGGGTGTAACCACCCCCCTTCCTGGTCCCACCCATAGGGA
The DNA here is from genome assembly GCF_964204655.1 of Triturus cristatus. Lineage (NCBI taxonomy): Eukaryota > Metazoa > Chordata > Amphibia > Caudata > Salamandridae > Triturus > Triturus cristatus. The sequence goes on along the minus strand of NC_140579.1, from coordinate 662,287,074 downwards.
GGGACCTAGCAGGTAGTCCGGCCCCTAGAATCCGAATAAAGGTAGGAGCTGTGTCCTAAGACTTCAGACATCCTGGAATCAACTTGAAACTAAGAAGAAGACGGGAACTTCGACATTCTGCTGCACAGAAGACTGAAGAAAATCTCCCCTGTGGTCAGGGAGTGACCACCTTGCTAACGCAAGCACCATCCAGCGAATCACCGTCTGCTTTGCCGCCGCCTCCCGCCGGAGCCCGAGCCCAGAGACTGACAAGACCTGGACCTCCAGACCTCTCACCGCCCGATCCACAGTCCCTGAAAAGAGGAGACCCGTGGAGGCACCGAGACACGTGGAGCCAGCCATCTTGGAACGACTACGACAAGCTGACAAGTGCAACAACCGAGGCTCCCTCCAAGTTGTGCTTTGGGTCCTGAGAAGCCCAACCCTCGAGCAGCATCTGCACCAAAGGTGAGCCCTCCAGCATCTCCACGATCTGCGTGGGGCCCTTCTGCATTTTGCCACTCGACGCGCCTAACCGGTTGCTGGCCCGCTGGCTAGTGGCCATCTTGGCGACGAAATCTACGACAAACACCGCTGGTCTGGTTGCTCCAGACTGGCCCTTGCTCCCCTCCAAAGGAGCAATCCCTCTGACCTTGCTGGTCAGAACCAACAGCTGATTTCCGAATCCTCCTACAATTGCTTTTGCCAAGGCTTGTTTGCTTCGATCAAGTCGCCGACACCGCCGACAGCGAGAGCCTGCGTGGGACAGCTCGTGAGCCGACTCCTGGACGTCGTCGACCTTCAGGGACCACGTGGCTGCGGAGACAAGCTACCCCCCATCACCTGTTTGCACCCGACATCGCCTGGTACCCACCTGGTGCCACGCTGGTCACTGGCTAGTGACTGTGAACACTGTCCCCTCTGCTTACAGGTCTTCAACATCTCCGATCCACTCTTGGATCCACTGCATCTCTTCCCGACCGACCGCCTGCAGCACTTTTGTCTACAGGCCCCACGGAACAGATAGAAGAAACCCGACGCACTTCGAGGCCTATGCACCCGCTTCCTGTGGGTGAGGTAAAGCTGGCACACCTGTGCCCAAGTGTAGTATTACATCTCTAGTGCCTGTGTTCCAAATCTTAAGTTCCTAGGTCATCCGGAAGATTCCTTTTGCAGTAACTTTGTACTTTTTACGCACCCATTGAAACCTATGGGAGCACGCGTGTGACTATTTGCTCTGCACACGCCACCCGTGGACCTCCTGGTCACTAACTGACGTTAGCTCCTTGTAGGCCCAGCGATTCTAGAGGCCCTAGGCCTTTTCCCTTTTCTGTTCGTGGTACTTATACCACTATTTTAGTATATGGTTCGAGTGGCCACCAGGGCCTATCCATATAAAGTGCAACTTCTGTGTATTCTGTGATAATCTTGTTTGACGATTTGTGCTCCTGTGCTCATAAAGAGACTAGGGGTTACTTTGAGAAATAAATACATATATATTTTGAATATATATCTGTGTGGTGTCCTTTCATTGGTATAAAAGGGGGTTACTATTGGTAAAACAGCTTGCTTAACACGCTTCACGAGTTTAGCCTCAAAGACTGCTTAGCCTACGCTACCACTAGGGCAGCTAGTCCGAAAAGGTTGACTTACAACCACACCATAAGGGTTGCTTGGCATGGTACAAGGTGATCACTTTAACTAGTGAGCATCATACACCAGGCCAACTTCTCACATTGGTGAGCAGCGGTTGGATTTGAGCTTGCTGTGTTTTACCATTGTAATCTCTTGGTTACCAATTGAAAGATCACATAGGTACCTGTAGGTACATATAAAACAAGATTAGATATACATAAGTTCTACTGAACTAAGTTGTTGTAGAGCAAAGGGAGTAGCACACCCTGACTACAACTACTAGATAGGTTTAGTAGGTAAACCCAAGTGTAGGTAGATTGCAACACATCCACCCACACTTAAGAGCAATGGCCGGGGCAGAGGGGTCCACTGTACCCATCTCTGTTGAGAGTGACCCCCAGAGGGCACCATCCAGCTTTGCTACCCTTAATCAGAATGAGCTCAGGCATTTGGCAACTCTTAGAGGCCTTAAACAGCCCAAGAACCCAAACTCTGCTGAGCTCAGAGAGCTCTTACAGAATGATGAGAATCAGAGAGCACTCAAGAAAGCTTCCCAGTTAGCCCCCTTAGGGACAGGAACAGGAGGCCCCCCTTCTAAAGATGCCACTGAAGTACCCCTTCCCAATAGTCACCCCTTAGATGGGATGCCTACCACAGAGGATGAGAGTGAAAAGGATACTGACAGTAGTGAGGATGAAGGGAGAACTAGCCCAGTGCCAAGTGTTATACTTGGCCCAGCTAAACCAAGGCTATTGGGGACTGACAGTGGGTTCAACCCACTGGATCTCCCCAGTGGACTTAACACAGGGCTGGGAAGGCAAAGGAATCGCTCAGGTGACTCCAATGCTTCCCATGGCTCTAGAGGCTCTCAAGGTCACTCCAGGAGAAGGATGACCACCCCTCAGAGGAGGGAACATGAGGCCAAGATGCAAGAGGCCCAGCTGAGGATCAGGAAGCAGGAGCTAGAAGTAGCCCTGATGGAAGAGAAACTTAGCAAGGCTAGACAGCATAAAGAGAGTGGGTCTATACCCACTGGTGGCAGCATTGTCCCTAAGGACAAAGATAGGGTTTTCGACAATAGAAACCTGTCTAAGGTTGTGCCCCCCTACAAAAGTGGGGATGACATCCACAAGTGGATAACTGCTCTTGAGAGAGCCTGCAAAGTACAGCAGGTTCCTGAAGATCAGTGGGCAGCAATCCTCTGGCTCTCCTTTGAAGGAAGAGGCAGAGACAGACTCCTCACTGTTAGAGAAGAGGATGTCAGAAACTACAGAGTCCTGAAGAGTGTTCTAGTTGATGGGTTAGGCTTAACCACTGAGCAGTACAGGTTAATGTTCAGAGACACCCAAAAGACACAGACTCAGGACTGGTCTGAATACATTGAATGTGCCACTAAGGCTTTGGAGGGTTGGTTGCTGGGAAGTAAGGTATCTGATTTTACAGGATTGTATAATTTGATGATGAGAGAACAGATTTTAAATAACTGTCAAAACCAGCAACTGCATCAACACTTGGTTGACTCTGATCTGACCTCTCCCCAAGAATTGGGAAAGAAGGCAGACAAATGGGTCAGAACCAGGGTTAAGCAAAAGAACCAGAACCAGGGCCAAGGGGGTGATCAGAAGAAAACAGACCAAAAGGGTGGAGATCAGAAACCTAAAGACCAGAAGTCTTCAACAGGGCCCCAAACTACTGCTAAGGAGGGTGGGTCCCAACAGTCCAAGAAGAAGAAAGAAGGTCAGAAGAAACCCTGGTGCAATCATTGTAAAAATACAACTCACTGGACTAGTGATTGCAAAAAGGGTGGAGCCCCCAACACTGTTGCCCCTAAGGCACCTGCTCCCAGTACTACTGTTAGCAGTGTTGGTCCCCAGACAAAGGGTGTAGTGGGAATCACTATGGGAACTGAAGGAGATTCTGACTTAGACAGAACCCTTACACAGGCAGTCTTGATCTGTGATGGGGACATTGATTTGTCCCTGACTGTGAGCCCCAGTAACCTGGGCAAGTACAGACAGACTCCTTTAATTAATGACAAAGTGGCTCAAGCCTACAGGGACACATGTGCCAGTGTCACTATGGTGACACCAGGCTTTGTGGATCCTGGACAGTACATACCAGGTGAGAACTACCTGGTGACCAATGCCAGCAATGCCACTACTTCACATAGTGTGGCAGTTGTTAACTTCTCATGGGGAGGGGTAACTGGCCTCAAAAGGGTTGTGGTTAGTGCAGACCTCCCAGTAGAATGTTTGTTGGGCAATGACCTAGAGAGTTCTCTATGGTCAGAAGTGGAGTACAGGACTCATGCAGAGATGTTAGGTATATCATCACATGTCCTTGCTGTGACCAGGTCACAGGCCAAAAAGTGCCTCACTGAACCTCAGGTCTTGGATCCTGGAACAATGGACCAAGTACCTACCAAGAAGAAGAACAGGAGGGTCAAGGCTGTGCCTTCCCCCCTGCCTCAGAGTGATGATCAGCCTTCCCAGGAAGCTGATCTAGAGGACCCTGAAGGAACTGTCCCTGAAGAGCTTGAACCTGATCAGGTTGAGTTTCTGGGGACAGGGGGACCTTCAAGGGCTGACTTGAGGCAGGCTCAGTTATCCTGTCCCTCTCTTGAACCCCTCAGACAGCTGGCTGCTGCTGAGGCTGCTGGGAATGCTCAAGGTACCCATAAAGTGTATTGGGATGAAGGGCTCCTTTATTCAGAGGCTAGAGACCCCAAGCCTGGTGCAACCAGGAGGTTGGTTATACCTCTGCAATTTAGGGGCTTCCTCCTTACCTTGGCCCATGATATTCCTTTAGCAGGACACCTAGGCCAGAACAAGACCTGGGACAGACTTGTCCCTCACTTTCACTGGCCTCATATGAATGAAGATACAAAGGAGTTTTGTCGCTCCTGTGTTACCTGCCAAGCCAGTGGCAAATCAGGTGGCACAACAAAGGCCCCCCTGATACCACTACCTGTGGTGGGGGTTCCCTTTGAAAGAGTGGGAATAGACATAGTGGGTCCCATGGATCCTCCCACTGCATCTGGGCACAGATTTATACTGGTGGTAGTGGATCATGCCACCAGGTATCCAGAGGCAATTCCCCTTAGGACCACTACAGCTCCTGTTGTGGCCAGGGCCCTGCTGGGAGTATTCTCCAGAGTGGGGTTTCCTAAGGAGGTAGTATCTGACAGAGGTACCAACTTTATGTCAGGATACTTAACAGCTATGTGGAAGGAATGTGGTGTCAACTACAAGTTCACCACCCCTTATCACCCACAATGCAATGGGCTTGTTGAGAGATTCAACAAGACCCTAAAGGGTATGATCAAAGGATTACCTGAAAAGCTCAGGCGAAGATGGGACATCCTTCTACCCTGCCTTCTGTTTGCTTACAGAGAGGTCCCACAAAAAGGAGTTGGCTACAGCCCCTTTGAATTGTTGTTTGGGCACCCTGTGAGAGGCCCACTGTGTTTGGTGAAGGAAGGATGGGAGTTACCTCTCAAAAAGCCTAAGCTAGACATAGTGGACTATGTACTTGGTCTCCGCTCCAGGATGGCTGAGTATATGGAGAAGGCATCTAAAAACCTTGAGGCAAGCCAGGCCTTACAGAAAGCTTGGCATGACCAAAAGGCTGTCTTGGTTGAGTATCAGCCAGGACAGAAGGTATGGGTGTTGGAGCCAGTGGCCCCAGCAGCACTCCAAGACAAATGGTCTGGACCCCATACAATCCTGGAAAAGAAGGGAGAGGTCACCTACTTGGTGGACCTAGGAACTCCCAGGAGTCCCCACAGGGTACTCCATGTTAACAGGCTTAAAGCATATGTTGACAGGGCAGACATGGGCTTGCTCATGGCTACAGATGAGGGACAGGAGGAAGAGAGTGACCCTCTCCCAGACCTGTTGTCTCAGAACCCTGAAGATGGCTCAGTTGAAGGAGTGACCCTTGGAGGCAACCTCACTGCCCATCAGCAGACTGAATGTAGACAGGTTCTACAATCATTTTCACATATGTTTTCCTTGATACCTAGTCAAACTGACTGGTGTACCCATGTTGTGGACACTGGTGACAGTCTGCCTGTAAAGAACAAACTTTACAGACAACCTGACCACGTCAGGGACTGTATAAAGGCTGAGGTACATAAAATGCTGGAATTAGGTGTCATTGAACCCTCAGAGAGCCCCTGGGCTAGCCCAGTGGTTCTGGTCCCCAAACCTCACACCAAAAATGGCAAGAGAGAGATGAGGTTCTGTGTGGATTACAGAGGACTCAATGCTGTCACCAGGACAGATGCACACCCTATTCCAAGGGCAGATGAGCTCATAGACAAACTAGCTTCTGCAAAGTTTTTGAGCACATTTGACTTGACAGCTGGCTATTGGCAAATCAGATTAGCTGAGGAGTCTAAGGCCAAAACAGCATTCTCAACCCCAGGTGGGCATTATCAGTTTGTGGTGATGCCCTTTGGTCTGAAGAATGCACCTGCCACCTTCCAAAGGCTGGTGAACCAAGTCCTTACTGGGTTGGATGACTTTTGCGCAGCATATCTTGATGACATTGCTGTCTTTAGTTCCACCTGGGAGGATCACCTGATCCACCTGAAGAAGGCTCTTGAGGCTCTGCAAAGGGCAGGCCTCACTATCAAGGCTACTAAGTGCCAGATAGGGCAGAGTAAGGTTGTGTATTTGGGCCACCTTGTAGGTGGGGGCCAAGTTCAACCACTGGAGAGTAAGATACAGTCCATCAAGGATTGGTCCCCTCCAACCACCCAGACTCAAGTTCGAGCTTTCTTGGGCTTGACTGGGTATTACAGGAAGTTTGTTAAGAACTATGGGTCCATTGTGACTCCTCTTAATGATCTGACATCCAAGAAGATGCCCAAAAAGGTTCAGTGGACAGTAAGCTGTCAAAAGGCATTTGATGACCTGAAGGAGGCCATGTGCTCTGCACCTATCCTGAAAAGTCCTGACTACTCCAAAGAGTTTATTGTCCAAACAGATGCTTCTGAGTTGGGTGTGGGAGCTGTGCTGTCACAACTTAATGTAGATGGTCAAGACCAACCCATTGCTTTTATTAGCAGAAGGTTGACCCCCAGAGAGAAGAATTGGTCAGCTATTGAGAGGGAGGCCTTTGCTGTGGTGTGGGCCCTGAAGAAGCTGAGGCCATACTTGTTTGGCACTCACTTCAAGATTCAGACCGACCATAAGCCCCTCTTGTGGCTAAATCAGATGAAGGGTGAAAACCCCAAACTGCTTAGGTGGTCCATTTCCCTACAGGGGATGGACTTTACAGTGGAGCACCGGCCAGGTACTGACCATGGGAATGCAGATGGTCTCTCCAGGTACTTCCACTTAGGACATGAAGACGAGACTGGTCAAGGCTAGTTTAATGTCCCAGCGTTTGGGGGGGGGTTGTGTAGGAGAGTAGGGTCTGCTATCCTATGGTCACCCCAAATTTTTGCTTTTTGCTTCACTGGTTTTTGACATATTGAGGCTGTGGGCCTGCCAATCAGACCCCCAGCCTGCTGTTCTCTCTACTAAATTAAAACTATGCACCCTAGGTGCATAACCAATTGGAAGTGGATCACCCTGTCAGCCCCTGTACCAGTGTACACTAGGTACCCAGGGCATTGGTGTACCCAAGGCCTGCCAGGGGCTGCAGCATGTATTATGCCACCCCAGGCTTGGCCTAACAATCTGACACAACTGGCTGATCACTCAGCTGGGGTAAGTTGGTGTAATCACCTCTTACTTAGGTGTAGTATACCTATACCTAACCTTAAATGGGACACCTGGTAACCTATGAGTCACTCCTATGGCAGGCCTTAACAATCCTGAAGGCAGAGTGCTTGGTTCCATGTGAGATGGTGCTCTGGCATGAGCTGAGCCTGTCTGCAGTGGTCGGAACAACTTCCTTCTACTGTTTCCAGATATCGTCATACCATATACTCTTAAGTGCATTATGAACCTCGCGGTTAAATGCTATCTTTGGTTTGGCTTTATCAAAACATGTCGAGTAAGGTGTCATACGAATTGGAATACTAACCCCTCGCCAATTCTGGCGACGGGGTTAGCATTCCACCCTTCTAGAGGGACACGACATGTACAGTACCTGAAACCCGGGTAAAATCAGACATAGCCTCAGCTCCACAAAATGGATGCTGCCACCACAGACACAAGTCTGCCCTCCTGCTGCTGGGAGTCCTTCCAGCTTGGGAGGTGTGGACAAAGGGTTTCCTGCCAGGGGAGGTGCGTGCACCACCCCAGACAGGATTTTGTGTATTGGTCAGGTAGGGCTTGAAAGAAACCAGACATGCCTGTGGCTCACAAGGAGCCTCGGTGCATATGCCAGTTCAAACCGGTCCTGGGGCACACCAGTCCCGGGCCTGGGGCGAGCTGGACAAAGGATTGGGGGTGTAACCACCCCCCTTCCTGGTCCCACCCATAGGGAGGGACCTAGCAGGTAGTCCGGCCCCTAGAATCCGAATAAAGGTAGGAGCTGTGTCCTAAGACTTCAGACATCCTGGAATCAACTTGAAACTAAGAAGAAGACGGGAACTTCGACATTCTGCTGCACAGAAGACTGAAGAAAATCTCCCCTGTGGTCAGGGAGTGACCACCTTGCTAACGCAAGCACCATCCAGCGAATCACCGTCTGCTTTGCCGCCGCCTCCCGCCGGAGCCCGAGCCCAGAGACTGACAAGACCTGGACCTCCAGACCTCTCACCGCCCGATCCACAGTCCCTGAAAAGAGGAGACCCGTGGAGGCACCGAGACACGTGGAGCCAGCCATCTTGGAACGACTACGACAAGCTGACAAGTGCAACAACCGAGGCTCCCTCCAAGTTGTGCTTTGGGTCCTGAGAAGCCCAACCCTCGAGCAGCATCTGCACCAAAGGTGAGCCCTCCAGCATCTCCACGATCTGCGTGGGGCCCTTCTGCATTTTGCCACTCGACGCGCCTAACCGGTTGCTGGCCCGCTGGCTAGTGGCCATCTTGGCGACGAAATCTACGACAAACACCGCTGGTCTGGTTGCTCCAGACTGGCCCTTGCTCCCCTCCAAAGGAGCAATCCCTCTGACCTTGCTGGTCAGAACCAACAGCTGATTTCCGAATCCTCCTACAATTGCTTTTGCCAAGGCTTGTTTGCTTCGATCAAGTCGCCGACACCGCCGACAGCGAGAGCCTGCGTGGGACAGCTCGTGAGCCGACTCCTGGACGTCGTCGACCTTCAGGGACCACGTGGCTGCGGAGACAAGCTACCCCCCATCACCTGTTTGCACCCGACATCGCCTGGTACCCACCTGGTGCCACGCTGGTCACTGGCTAGTGACTGTGAACACTGTCCCCTCTGCTTACAGGTCTTCAACATCTCCGATCCACTCTTGGATCCACTGCATCTCTTCCCGACCGACCGCCTGCAGCACTTTTGTCTACAGGCCCCACGGAACAGATAGAAGAAACCCGACGCACTTCGAGGCCTATGCACCCGCTTCCTGTGGGTGAGGTAAAGCTGGCACACCTGTGCCCAAGTGTAGTATTACATCTCTAGTGCCTGTGTTCCAAATCTTAAGTTCCTAGGTCATCCGGAAGATTCCTTTTGCAGTAACTTTGTACTTTTTACGCACCCATTGAAACCTATGGGAGCACGCGTGTGACTATTTGCTCTGCACACGCCACCCGTGGACCTCCTGGTCACTAACTGACGTTAGCTCCTTGTAGGCCCAGCGATTCTAGAGGCCCTAGGCCTTTTCCCTTTTCTGTTCGTGGTACTTATACCACTATTTTAGTATATGGTTCGAGTGGCCACCAGGGCCTATCCATATAAAGTGCAACTTCTGTGTATTCTGTGATAATCTTGTTTGACGATTTGTGCTCCTGTGCTCATAAAGAGACTAGGGGTTACTTTGAGAAATAAATACATATATATTTTGAATATATATCTGTGTGGTGTCCTTTCATTGGTATAAAAGGGGGTTACTATTGGTAAAACAGCTTGCTTAACACGCTTCACGAGTTTAGCCTCAAAGACTGCTTAGCCTACGCTACCACTAGGGCAGCTAGTCCGAAAAGGTTGACTTACAACCACACCATAAGGGTTGCTTGGCATGGTACAAGGTGATCACTTTAACTAGTGAGCATCATACACCAGGCCAACTTCTCACACCCCTACACTACCCAACCACCACTGCATTACCCTAAACCCTAAACTACTACCCCCAGCACGACCCTCTACACTACCCAAACACCACTGCACTGCCTTAAACCCTAAAACACTACCCCAGCACGACCCCCTATATTACCAAAACACCACTGCACTACACTAAACCCTAAAATACTCCCCCAGCATGACTCCCTAAACTACCCAAACACCACTGCACTACCCTAAACCCTAAATCTACCCCCAGCACGGCCCTCTATACTACCCAAACACCACTGCACTACCCTAAAGCCTAAATCAACCCTCAGCACAACCCCCTACACTACCCAAACACCACTGCAGTACCCTAAACCCTAAAACACTACCCCCAGCATGACCCCCTACACTACCCAAACACCACTGCACTACCCTAAACCCTAAAATACTACCCCAGCACGACCCCCTACACTACCCAAACACCGCTGCACTACCCTAAACCCTAAAACACTACCCCCAACAGTACCCCCTACAATACCCAAATACCACTGCATTACCCTAAACCCTAAACCACTACCCCCAGCATGACCCCCTACACTACCCAAACACCACTGCACTGCCCCACACCCTAAAGCACTACCCCCAGCATGACCCACTACACTACCCAAACACCACTGTACTACCCTAAACCCTAAAACACTCCCACCAGCATGACTCCCTATACTACCCAAACAACACTGCACTACCCTAAACCCTAAATCTACCCCCAGCATGACCCCCTACACTACCCAAACACCACTGCACTACTCTAAACCCTAAATCTACCCTCAGCACGACCCCCTACACTACTCAAAAACCACTGAACTACCCTAAACCCTAAGACACTACCCCAGCACGACCCCCTACACTACACAAACACCACTGCACTGCCCTAAACCCTAAAACACTACCCCAGCACGATCCCAATCACTACACAAACACCACTGCACTACCCTACACCCTAAATCTACCTCAAGCACGACCCACTACACAACACAAACACCACTGCACCACCCTAAACCCTAAACGACTACCCCCAGCACGACCCCCTACACTACCCAAACACCACTGCACTGCCCTAAACACGACCCCCAGCACGACACCCTACACTACAGAAACACCACTGCACTACCCTAAACCCTAAAACACTCCCCCCAGCACGACTCCCTACACTCCCGAAACACGACTGCACTACCCTAAACCCTAAATCTACCCCCAGCACGACCCCCTACACTACCGAAACACCACTGTACTACCCTAAACCCTAAATCTACCCTCAGCACGACCCCCTACACTACTCAAAAACCACTGCAGTACCCTAAGCCCTAAATCTACCCCCAGCCCGACCCCCTACACTACTCAAACACCACTGCACTACCCTAAACCCTAAACCACTACCCCCAGCACGACCCCCTACACTACCCAAACACCACTGCACTGCACTAAACACTACCCCCAGCACGACACCCTACACTACCCAAACACCACTGCAATACCCTAAACCCCAAAACACTCCCCCAGCACGAATCCCTACACTCCCCAAACACCACTGCACTACCCTAAACCCTAAATCTACCGCCAGCACGCCCCCTACACTACCGAAACTCCACTGCACTGCCCTAAACACTACCCCCAGCACGACACCCTACACTACCCAAACACAACTCCAATACCCTAAACCCTAAAACACTCCCCAGCACCACTCCCTACACTACCCAAACACCACTGCACTACCCCAAACCCTAAAATACTACCCCCAGCACGACCCCCTACTCTACCCGAACACCACTGCACTACCCTAAACCCTAAAACACTACCCCCAGCACGACCCCTACACCACCCAAACATCACTGCACTACCCTAAACCCTAAAACACTACCCTCAGCACGACCCCCTAAACTACCCTAACACCACTGCACTACCCTAAACCCTAAAACACTAGCTACAGCACGACCACCTACACTACCAAAACACCACTGCACTACCCTAAGCCCTAAAACACTACCCCAGCACAACCCCCTACACTACCCAAACACCACTGCACTGCCCTAAACCCTAAAACACTACCCCCAGCATGACCCCCTACACTGGATGAACACCACTGCACTGCCCTAACCTTTAAAACACTACCCCCAGCACGACCCCCTACACAACCCAAACACCAGTGCACTACCCTAAACCCTAAAACACTACCCCCAGCACGACCCGCTATACTACACAAACACCAATGCACTACCCTAAACCTTAAAACACTAACCCCAGCACGACCCCCTACACTACCCAAACAGCACTGCACTACCCTAAACCCTAAAACACTAATGAGACATGACCCCCTACACTACCCAAACACCACTTACTACCCTAAACCCTAAAACACTACCCGCAGCAAGACCCCCTACACTACCCAAAGACCACTGCACTACCCTAAACCCTAAAACACTACCCCCAAACGACCCCCTACACTACCCAAAGACCACTGTACTACAATAAACCCTTAAAACACTAATGAGGCATGACGCCCTACACTACCCAAACACCACTGCACAACCCTAAACCCTAAAACACTACCTGCAGCACAACCCCCTACACTACCCAAAGAGCACTACACTACCCTAAACCCTAAAACACTACCCCCAAACGACCCCTAAACTACCCAAAGACCACTGTACTACCCTAAACCCTAAAACACGACCCCCTACACTACACAAACACCACTGCAGTATCTTAAACCCTAAAACACTACCCCAAGCACAACCCCCTACAATACCCAAACACAACTGCACTACCCTAAACCCTAAAACACTACCAAGGCATGACCCCCTACACTACCCAAACCACCTGCACAAGCCTAAACCCTAAAACACTACCACCAGCTAACCCCCTACACCACTCAATTCAATTCAAAATGCTTTATTCGGTATGTACAAGTACAACCATATAGCAACATACATCAAAACAGTAAAGAATCAAATTTATGCAAATTAAATACAAAAACATTTAAAATTACATCACTATCCATGCCAATATTGTTAAATCAATAAAGTATATCACTTTGTGTGCAGAGTTAAATTTAATCATTAAATACATTTTAATAATAGTTGTTAAGGGGGGAGTTAATTCAGTTTAGACATTTTAGCAGCAATTTGTTTGTAATGAAAGTTTGTGCAAATGCCAGTACAGAAATAAATATACAACAAACAATGTAACTTAACAGTAAATCACCGATAGTCATAGCCAACGGGTGAGCGGGGATAACGGAACGAGGGGATCATATAATAATTGATTTCCTGTGCCAGGTGCACTATAAAATGTAGGTGGCCACGCGATAGCACACATTCGGGGATGCAAAATCAAACAACAATTGTATTGCGGCTCTTGTATTGTATATCTTATATTCTAAAAATAGTTGCTTCAAATAAAACTTCCTAAAACCAGTATAAAAATTACAAAAAAGTAAAAAGTGGCAGATGCTCTGTTTTGATTTCCCATCGCATGGGCACAGACATGACCCGGGTTTTTTTACGGTTGGGAAAGCCACCAGATGGTGGACTATTCCCAACCTCAGGCGTGCTAGAACGAAGCGATGAGAATTAATACTAACAAATGTAAGATAAGGTGGGAATCTTGTACTAAGATTGTACTCCAAATATAATTTGAACGTACTTTGCATTGCATACTCCTTCGTTCTGGTCCCTTTTGCATGGTCCAAGTAAATGGTTTTAAGGTTACGCTTTGTTAAAACCGATGTTGTTAAAATATCTTTAAAAATATCCTGGCCAAAGAGAATCTTATACCAGGAGTGAATATGTTCTAACCAGGGAATTTTCGAATGACGATCTAGTTGGATACAGTCCAAAATTACTTCCTGGGTAAACCTAGTTTCTTCTTTGGCCCATATGGACCGCCATAGGGACAAGGGACGCAATGCAATCAGATCTGCGGCATGATTTATGCCTAGCTCTCTGTGGGTAATCTCGTTTGAGGCAGAAGCGGGGAGGCATAATAGTCGTTTCAGGTACTTGTTTTCCTCTTGCTGGATGGACAGAGCAATCTGACGATTATATCCCCATATCCCTGCTCCATACAAAGCAGAGGACATGCACCTTGAATTATAGATAGAAATCATCTCACGGATTCTACGACCCCCCAATTTCGAGGCGAATCTGAAGATGCAATTTGTATTTCTGGTCATCTTCATACCAACACAGGATTGCTCGTTTACCCATCTCCCATCACCTGAAAAGGTGATACCTAAATAGCAAAAATGTCGGACTGCCTCAAGTTTATCCCCATCTAAAAAGAATGACTTGTTTTTCTTTATTTTCTTACCACAAGTCATAGTCATAGTCTTACCCTTGTTAATTTTAAGCTTTCTGCCCTGAATAAAAATATGAAATTTCTCAATTAACTTTTGCAACCCATTCGCGGTCCTGGAGATCAGGACCGCGTCGTCCGCATATAGTAGGACGGGTATTTGCTTTCCATTGATGATGGGAGCATCAGCATAAGATTCTTGTAAAAATTGATCAACCTGATTTATAAAAAGGGAGAATAAAAGGGGAGCAAGCACACACCCTTGTCGGATCCCTCTACCAATTTTAAAAAGGGGGGTGCATTCACCATTTGTTCCGAATCTAACCTTACTTGAAAGATTACCATACATTCTAGCCAAGAGGTGGATGATTTCAGGTGGTGCGCCCATGTCAAGTAGTACTGGCCAGAGCAGTGCGTGTTCCACTAAATCAAAAGCAGAACTTAAATCGGCAAAGCACATAAACAAATTCCCCTCCTTGGCTTTAGTGTACTTGCCGATGATAAGTTCAAGATTCACGCACTGCTCCATAGTTCCTAAACCCCTTCGGAACCCAAACTGAATAGGCGAAAGAACATTATTGTCCTCAGCCCAGGTCTCTAGTCTCACCAGAAGTATACGACTCAAAATCTTTAACGACGAGTCTAAAAGTGAAATTGGGCGATAATTTCGTGCTTCAGCCCTAGAACCCTTTTTAAAAAGTGGTACTAAGATGGATTGACCCCATGAGGTTGGTAACTCGTCCTCGATTGCAGCATTAAAATAACGGGTTAAAATGGGGGCCCATAGAACAATCTCAGATTTAAAAAAGTCCACGGGGACCCCATCTGGGCCCGGGGCTTTCCCCCCCTTACTCTTTTCAATTGCCACAATCACCTCGCTTAGTGTCACCGAGAACAATAATTTCTCCCATTTAAAACAGGTTGGAGTATCAGTTAAAACATTAGAATTAAAAACGGTAGTAAAATCAGAATTAAAAATCCCAGTAAAGTGAGCTATCCAGGCCTGACAACTGACTTGCGAAGTTAGTTCAGGGACATTGTCATTCTTCAAGAATGGGCTATTTATGGTGTCCCAAAAAAGTTTATGATCTTTAGTATCTGCAGCCTGGTCTAATTTTTCCCATGCCGCATCCTGCAATTCCTTCTTCCTAATGGAAAGTGCAGTTTTATAATTATGACGCTCTTCCCTGATCTTACAAACGTCTCTTGGTATTGCATCAAGTGAAGTTTTTAGCCTTTTTAAAGACTGCGCACAATGGTCATCAAACCACACCGCCTTAACTTTCCTTGATTTCCGAGGTTTGTGTGTCAGGGATTTCTCAATGGTTTTGGTAATAGTTAGGAATTTGGATAACAGAATTCGTGGGCATGGGTCCAGCAATAAGCAATATTCGACCTCCCCACAACAGTTTGTGATCACATTGGCAACAAGTTTAATGGGGTCAACTTTTGTCCATTTCACTCTCATCCCATTCGGTCTTACTGCAACAATGTCCTGAATTGGTTGACCAAAGGTATTCCTTTTGATTCCCCAACCCAATAGTTCAACGGTTACACTGTTGTGATCACTGACCGTTTGTTCAATCACCCAAACATTAATATAAGCTACAGAGCAAGATATCATAATATGATCAATAAATGTTTGACTGTTCCTCCCATGAAATGTTGGACATCTAACGTTGTTTTTGTTCTTATTACATTCAAGGAGGTCCAGGTCATATTTGGCCAATAGGTTATTCAGAGCACTACCATAGTTGTTATGCGGGAAATGATTATATACACATGTTGTTTCCGTTCCCGAGTACTCCTCCCTATGGCCACAAGCCCCCTTGAGTGCATAGGTACATGATTTAATGTTAAAATCTCCCACCCATATGATGGCAGCAGGTTTGGGTGTACTCAGTAAAAAGGCATCAATGGCCTGCTCTATATCAGAAATAAACTTTCCCTGTTTGTGCCCAGCAATGTTGTTATAAAAGTTCACTATTATTAAGTCTCTGCATCCGCTATGGACCATACGCAGAACCGAGGCATGTTCGCCTAGAACTACATGATCACTAACACAGAACTCAGTCAGTGCAGTGGATATCAGGGTCACGAGTCCACCCTTGGCTCGACCAGCTTGGGATGCCACAGCCTGCACGTTAAAAGAAGTATAGCCCTCAACATGTACTTCGGCCCTATCCCAAGTTTCTTGCAGGCAAATAATATCATAACCTTGTTTAATAAAATCAGCCCATATGGGGGTGTTTACCTTAGAGGCTAGCCCAGCTATATTCCACGTAATGGCCCTTAGGTTCTCTTCTAAGGCTACTTGGGATGGGTTGGTATCTATTGTGGCCGATAATATTATTGGATTTAACATACTTTTTTCGGCAGTACATGTGGTGGTATCTATCACATTAGGAATTCTTAAAGTAGTGTTTTCTGCATCCTGGAGAAGCACATCACTACTTTGGGGGTCATCAACCACATTGGGTAACACAGTAACGTTCCCCGCAACTCCACCTCCAATTGGACCCTCCCGCCTACCCTGCCCAAACTGTAATTTTCAATCACAATCATCAATGCTGGAAAAAACATCAAACCTGTTCCCTAATTCTAAAGGTGTAAAAGGCCTCAGGTGCTCCATTCTCCGAATGTTGTTATTCCTGTGGCCACTAAAGGGAACCGTGTTCCAACCTTGGTGATCGATTCGCTGATTTGGTGCATAAAGGGCAGTGGGGTCATTTGCGTAAACTGAACGATTTTTCCTTACATAGGATGTGGGGAAAACCAAAGACCTGGGATAGAAATAGGTCAAAGATCGAGGGCGAATTTGGCTATTACCATTGCCGAGGGGCCAGTTCAATATAAGAGCTACCGCTTCTGGGTCTCTGAAATTAATCAGAACTATATCACCTTCGACGTCTTTATTCCTTCCACCAAGCCATGGGAGACGTCTAACATGTAATATCTCACCATTTACTTTCCTGTTTATGGGTCTATATGTTCTTAGCCAGTGGATAGTTTTGTTTTTAAGCTGGGCATAATCCTCACTCTTATTAACAGTTAAAACAGGAACCCCAGTCAACACCACCACTAAGGGTGCAGCTTCTGGGGGTAAATCAACCCGAAGACCATGAGTCCCAGGAACCCCCTCCCACCTAAGGTTACCCTGCGCCTGGACAGTGCTCCCTTCTGGGGCAATACTGGCTTCCTCCACCAAATCCATAACGGGCTTGCTAACTAAATGTTCCTTCGGCAACAAAGGTTCATTTCTGCCCTGATCCGTAGTTAGGTGGCCCACAGTCTGCACTACATTCCTACTAAGATCAGGAGGTTCCCTGGGTGGATTTATAAGGGGAGCTCCAGCCTGTTTACTAGTACCATCCGTTGTAACCTTACCTACAACGGCCATATTTCTCATTGTAGATTCGATGTTCGCTAGCCTATGCTCCAGCTTCCTTAAGGTGTCAGTAATTGGTAAAAGGAGAATGCTAATCATGTCCCCCAGTTGGGGTAAAAAATCTATGGGAATGGGCACCTGTGGAATAACTTCAGCTGATAGAGCAGGCTCTGGGGGGGTCACAACAGGGTTCACAGCCGTTGGACAGGTACTAGTGGCCGCCGTCTGGCTATGATCTGGCCCAATTAATAACCCAGAAACAGACCCTTTAGAAAGATAGTGGCCAAATTCTGAATGCTGTGTTCTGGGGCCATTGGTCACCCCCACCCTACGCCTTTTTTTCCTGGGAGGAGGGCCATGAATAATCCCCTTGTTCGGATTCTTAGCCTTTTTTCCTACCCCCCGTCCCACAAGCCGCGTATTAAAAAGTTTAGAATGACTTATGGCATGTGGGGGGAGAGAATCGCTGATAACCTGAACACTAGGGACACAGTTTGTGGGCGAACAGTCACGTAACAATAGTGGAACACCCTCTTGCGAGAGGGGGGTGTCGTTTACACCATTACTACCACTCTCGACAACAGGAATGTTTGGGGAAACAACCTCTGGAGCTCTACGTTTCATGTTTTCAATAGAGCGACGACGTTCTAGTCTGCGCTCCTCCAGGGTAGTGTCCAGCTCCTTATCCGTTACGATAGTTTTTTTAAAATAACTGTCAAGGGGGCCATTTACCACTGGCCTTGGTTTCTCCCCAGGCATAACAGTCTCACTAGAAGCCATGGCAATGTTTAAAAGAAAAGAGAAACTCCCAATTACCACGATGCAGCAGAGTCACTCCTGGCCCAGCCCAGCCTCGATCGGCCTCGGAGGGTCTCAGAGGGTCCGCCCTTAGTCCGGGCTTTGTCCCGGGTGATGTCCCGCAAACGCGTCCCGCTGACGCGTAATACCTTCAGATATTATACTGGCTGTTGATAGAGGGGGCGGAGTCACGGGAAGAGGCGGCAGGTGTGCTGGATGGAACACGCACAGCCTGCTGGTCCTCGCAGTCCCGTCCTCCTCCACAGCAGCTCCCCGATCAACTTTCAATGCACAACGGGGCTCCCTGGACACAGGTTAGGTGAGGTCAATGCCCTACGGGGCTCCAGTAGGCAGCAAGCAACGCAGGTCAAGTACTCCTCTACGAGCGGCTCCCGCAAAGCGGGGGCCGCGAGGAGTTTTCAGCGGTCAGCAGGGGGCGGAGTCACGGGAAGAGGCGGCAGGTGTGCTGGATGGAACACGCACAGCCTGCTGGTCCTCGCAGTCCCGTCCTCCTCCACAGCAGCTCCCCGATCAACTTTCAATGCACAACGGGGCTCCCTGGACACAGGTTAGGTGAGGTCAATGCCCTACGGGGCTCCAGTAGGCAGCAAGCAACGCAGGTCAAGTACTCCTCTACGAGCGGCTCCCCCTACACCACTCAAAGACCACTGCACTACCCTAAACCCTAAAACACTATCCCTCACACGACCCCCTACACTACCCAAACACCACTGCACTACCCTAAACCCTAAAACACTCCCCCAACACGAACCCCTACACTACCCAAACACCACTGCACTAACATAAACCCTACAACACTACGCCAAGCATGATCCCCTACTCTACCCAAAGACCACTGTACTAACCTAAACCCTAAAACACAACCCCTACACTACACAAACGCCACTGCAGTATCCTAAACCCTAACACACTACCCCCAGCAGTACCCCTCACACTGCCCGACCACCACTGCACTGCCCTAAACCGTAAAACACTACTCCCAGCAGTACCCCCTACATTGCCCGAACACCACTGCACTGCCATAAACCCTAAAACACCACTCCCTGCACGACCCCCTACACTGCCCAAACACCACTGCACTGCCGTAAGCCCTAAAACATCACCCCCCTGCATGAACCCCTACACTGCCCGAACACCACTGCACTGCCCTAAGTCCTAAAACACCACACCCCTGCACAACCACCTACACTGCCCGAACACCACTGCACTACCCTAAACCCTAAAACACTACCCCAGCACGATCCCCTACACTACACAAACACCACTGCACTAACCTAAACCCTAAATCTACCTCAAGCACGAACCCCTACACAACACACACACCACTGCACTACCCTAAACCCTAAACCACTACCCCCAGCACGACCCCCTACACAACCGAAACACCACTGCACTGCCCTAAACACTACCCCCAGCACGACACCCTACACTACACAAACACCACTGCACTACCCTAAACCCTAAAACACTCCCCCCAGCACGACTCCCTACACTCCCCAAACACCACTGCACTACCCTAAACCCTAAATCTACCCCCAGCACGACCCCCTACACTACCAAAACACCACTCTACTACCCTAAACCCTAAATCTACCCTCACCACGACCCCCTACACTACTCAAAAACCACTGCATACCCTAAACCCTAAAACACTACCCCAACACGATCCCCTACACAACACAAACACCACTGCACCGCCCTAAACCCTAAACCACTACCCCCAGCACGACCCCCTACACTACCCAAACACCACTGCACTGCCCAAAACTCTAAAACACTACCCCAGCACGACCCCCTACACTACACAAACACCACTGCACTACCCTAAACCCTAAAACACTCCCCCAGCACCACTCCCTATACTACACAAACACCACTGCACTACCCTAAACCCTAAAAAACTACCCCCAGCACGACCCCCTACACTACCCGAACACCACTGCTCTAACCAAAACTCTAAAACACTACCCCAGCACGACCCCCTTCACTAACCAAATACCACAGCACTACCATAAACCCTAAAACACTACCCCCAACACGACCCCCTACACTACCCGAACACCAATGCACTACCCTAAACCCTAAAACACTACCCCAGCACGACCCCCTACACTACCCAAACACCACTGCACTACCCTAAACCCTAAAACACTACCCTCAGCACGACCCCCTACACTACCCAAACACCACTGCACTACCCTAAACCCTAACCCTACCCCCAGCACGACCCCATACACTACACGAACACCACTGCACTACCCTAAACCCTACAACACTCCCAGCACGACTCCCTACACTACCCTAACACCACTGTACTACCCTAAACCCTGAAACACTACCCACAGCACAACTACCTACACTACACAAACACCACTGCACTGCCCTAAACCCTAAAACACTACCCCCAGCACGACCCCCTACACTAGATAAACACCACTGCACTGCCCTAAACCCTAAAACACTACCCCCAGCACGACCCCCTACACTACCCAAACATCACTACACAACCCTAAACCGTAAAACACTACCCCAGCACGATCCGCTACACTACACAAACACCAATGCACTACCCTAAACCCTAAAACACTACCCCCAGCACGACCCCCTACACTAGCCAAACACCACTGCACTACCCTAAACCCTAAAACACGACCCCCTACACTACACAAACACCACTGAACTACCCTAAACCCTAAAACACTACCCCCAGCATGACCCCCTACACTACACAAACACCACTGCACTACCCTAAACCCTAAAACACTACCCCCTACAATACCCAAACACCACTGCACTATCCTAAACCCTAAAACACTACCCCCAGAAGTACCCCTCAAACTACCCAAACACCACTGCACTACCCTAAACCGTGAAACACTACCCCCAGCAGGACCCCCTACACTACCCAAACACCACTGCACTACCCTAAACCCTAAAACACTACCTCCAGCAGTACCCCCTACACTACCCAACCACGACTGCACTACCCTAAACCCTAAACTACTACCTCCAGCAGTACCCCCTACACTACCCAACTACCAATGCACTACCCTAAACCCTAAATCTACCGCCAGCACGCCCCCTACACTACCGAAACACTACTGCACTACCCTAAACCCTAAATCTACCCTTAGCATGACCCCCTACACTACTCAAAAACCACTGCAGTACCCTAAACCCTAAATCTACCCCCAGCCCGACCCCTTACCCTACTCAAACACAACTGCACTATCCTAAACCCTAAACCACTATCCCCAGCACGACCCCCTACACTACCCAAACACCACGGCACTCCCCTAAACACTACCCCCAAACGACCCCCTACACTACCCAAAGACCACTGTACTACCCTAAACCCTAAAACACGACCCCCTACACTATACAAACACCACTGCAGTATCCTAAACCCTAAAACACTACCCCCAGCACAACCCCCTACAATACCCAAACACCACTGCACTACCCTAAACCCTAAAACACTACCAAGGCAAGACCCCCTACACTACCCAAACCACCTGCACAAGCCTAAACCCTAAAACACTACCACCAGCACAACCCCCTACACTACTCAAAGACCACTGCACTACCCTAAACCATAAAACACTCCCCCCAGCACGACCCCCTACACTACCCAAAGACCACTGTACTACCCTAAACCCTAAAACACGACCCCTACACTACACAAACACCACTGCAGTATCCTAAACCCTAACACACTACGCCCAGCAGTACCCCTCACACTGCCCGAACACCACTGCACTGCCCTAAACCCTAAAACACTACTCCCAGCAGTACCCCCTACATTGCCCGAACACCACTGCACTGCCATAAACCCTAAAACACCACTCCCTGCATGACCCCCTACACTGCCCAAACACCACTGCACTGCCCTAAGCCCTAAAACACCACCCCCCAGCATGAACCCCTACACTGCCCGAACAGCACTGCACTGCCCTAAATCCTAAAACACCATCCCCCTGCATAACCCCCTACACTGCCTGAACACCACTGCACTACCCTAAACCCTAAAACACTACCCCAGCACGATCCCCTACACTACACATACACCACTGCACTACAATAAACCCTAAATCTACCTCAAGCACGACCCCCTACACAACACAAACACCACTGCACTACCCTAAACCCTAAACCACTACCTCCAGCACGACCCCCTACACTACCCAAACACCACTGCACTGCCCTAAACACTACCACCAGTACGACACCCTACACTGCCCAAACATCACTGCAATACCCTAAACCCTAAAACACTCCCCCAGCATGACTCCCTACACTTCCCAAACACCACTGCACTACCCTAAACCTCTAAATCTACCCCCAGCATGACCCACTACACTACCGAAACACCACTGCACTACCCTAAACCGTTAATCTACCCTCAGCACGACCCCCTACACTACATAAAAACCACTGCAGTAGCCTAAACCCTAAATCTACCCCCAGCCCGACCCCCTTACACTACTCAAACACCACTGCACTATCCTAAACCACTACCCCCAGTACGACCCCCTATACTACCCAAACACCACTGCACTGCCCTAAACACTACCCCCAGCACGACACCCTACACTACCCAAACACAACTCCAATACCCTAAACCCTAAAACACTCCCCAGCACCACTCCCTACACTACCCAAACACCACTGCACTACCCTAAAACCTAAAACACTACCCCCAGAATGACCCCTACACTACACAAACGCCACTGCACTACCCTAAACCCTAAGACACTTTCCCCTATACTACACAATCCCCACTGCACCACCCTAAACCCTAAAACACTACCCCCAGCATGACCCCCTACACTACCCGAACACCACTGCTCTACCCAAAACTCTAAAACACTACCCCAGCATGACCCCCTACACTACACAAACACCACTGCACTACCCTAAACCCTAAAACACTCCCCCAGCACCACTCCCTATACTACACAAACACCACTGCACTACCCTAAACCCTAAAAAACTACCCCCAGCATGACCCCCTACACTACCCAAACACCACTGCTCTAACCAAAACTCTAAAACACTACCCCAGCACGACCCCCTACACTAACCAAATACCAGAGCACTACCATAAACCCTGAAACACTACCCCCAACACGACCCCCTACACTACCCGAACACCACTGCACTACCCTAAACCCTAAAACACTACCCCCAGCATGACCCCTTACACTACCCAAACACCACTGTACTACCCTAAACCCTAAAACACTACCCCCAGCACGACCCCCTACACTACCCAAACACCACTGCACTACCCTAAACCCTAACCCTACCCCCAGCACGACCCCATACACTACATGAACACCACTGCACTACCCTAAACCCTACAACACTCCCAGCACGACTCCCTACACTACCCTAACACCACTGTACTACCCTAAACCCTGAAACACTACCCACATCACAACTCCCTACACTACACAAACACCACTGCACTGCCCTAAACCCTAAAGCACTACCCCCAGCACGACCCCCTACACTAGATAAACCCCACTGCACTGTACTAAACCCTAAAACACTACCCCCAGCACGACCCCCTACACTACCCAAACATCACTTCACAACCCTAAACCCTAAAACACTACCCCAGCACAATCCGCTACACTACACAAACGCCAATGCACTACCCTAAACCCTAAAACACTACCCCCAGCACGACCCCCTACACTAGCCAAACACCACTGCACTACCCTAAACCCTAAAACACGACCCCCTACACTACACAAACACGACTGAACTACCCTAAACCCTAAAACACTACCCCCAGCATGACCCCCTACACTACACAAACACCACTGCACTACCCTAAACCCTAAAACACTACCCCCTACAATACCCAAAAACCACTGCACTACCCTAAACCCTAAAACCCTACCCCCAGAAGTACCCCTCAAACTACCCAAACACCACTACACTACCCTAAACCGTGAAACACTACCCCCAGCAGTACCCCCTACACTACCCAAACACCACTGCACTACCCTAAACCCTAAAACACTACCTCCAGCAGTACCCCCTACACTACCCAACCACCACTGCACTACCCTAAACCCTAAACTACTACCCCCAGCACGACCCTCTACACTACCCAAACATAACTGCACTGCCTTAAACCCTAAAACACTACCCCAGCACGACCCCCTATATTACCAAAACACCACTGCACTACACTAAACCCTAAAATACTCCCCCAGCACGACTCCCTAAACTACCCAAACACCACTGCACTACCCTAAACCCTAAATCTACCCCCAGCACGGCCCTCTACACTACCCAAACACCACTGCACTACCCTAAAGCCTAAATCAACCCTCAGCACGACCCCCTACACTACCCAAACACCACTGCAGTACCCTAAACCCTAAAACACTACCCCCAGCATGACCCCCTACACTACCCAAACACCACTGCACTACCCTAAACCCTAAAATACTACCCCAGCACGACCCCCTACACTACCCAAACACCGCTGCACTACCCTAAACCCTAAAACACTACCCCCAATAGTACCCCCTACACTACCCAAATACCACTGCATTACCCTAAACCCTAAACCACTACCCCCAGCATGACCCCCTACACTACCCAAACACCACTGCACTGTCCCAAACCCTAAAACACTACACCCAGCATGACCCACTACACTACCCAAACACCACTGTACTACCCTAAACCCTAAAACACTCCCCCCAGCATGACTCCCTATACTACCCAAACAACACTGCACTACCCTAAACCCCAAATCTAACCCAGCATGACCCCCTACACTACCCAAACACCACTGCACTACTCTAAACCCTAAATCTACCCTCAGCACGACCCCCTACACTACTCAAAAACCACTGAACTACCCTAAACCCTAAGACACTACCCCAGCACGACCCCCTACACTACACAAACACCACTGCACTGCCCTAAACCCTAAACCACTACCCCAGCACGATCCCCTACACTACACAAACACCCCTGCACTACCCTACACCCTAAATCTACCTCAAGCACGACCCCCTACACAACACAAACACCACTGCACCACCCTAAACCCTAAACCACTACCCCCAGCACGACCCCCCACACTACCCAAACACCACTGCACTGCCCTAAACACGACCCCCAGCACGACTCCCTACACTCCCGAAACACCACTGCACTACCCTAAACCCTAAATCTACCCCCAGCACGACCCCCTACACTACCGAAACACCACTGTACTACCCTAAACCCTAAACCACTACCCCAGCACGATCCCCTACACTACACAAACACCCCTGCACTACCCTACACCCTAAATCTACCTAAAGCATGACCCCCTACACAACACAAACACCACTGCAATACCCTAAACCCTAAAACACTCCCCAGCACCACTCCCTAGACTACCCAAACACCACTGCACTACCCTAAACCCTAAAACACTACCCCCAGCACGACCCCCTACTCTACCCGAACACCACTGCACTACCCTAAACCCTAAAACACTACCTCCAGCACGACCCCTACACCACCCAAACACCACTGCACTACCCTAAACCCTAAAACACTACCCTCAGCACGACCCCCTAAACTACCCTAACACCACTGCACTACCCTAAACCCTAAAACACTACCTACAGCACGACCACCTAAACTACCAAAACACCACTGCACTACCCTAAGCCCTAAAACACTACCCCAGCACATCCCCCTACACTACCCAAACGCCACTGCACTGCCCTAAACCCTAAAACACTACCCCCAGCACGACCCCCTACGCAACCCAAACACCAGTGCACTACCCTAAACCCTAAAACACTAATGAGACATGACCCCCTACACTACCCAAACACCACTTACTACCCTAAACCCTAAAACACTACCCGCAGCAAGATCCCCTACACTACCCAAAGACCACTGCACTACCCTAAACCCTAAAACACTACCCCCAAACGACCCCCTACACTACCCAAAGACCACTGTACTACAATAAACCCTAAAACACTAATGAGACATGACCCCCTACACTACCCAAACACCACTTTCTACCCTAAACCCTAAAACACTACCCGCAGCAAGACCCCCTACACGACCCAAAGACCACTGCACTACCCTAAACCCTAAAACACTACCCCCAAACGACCCCCTACACTACCCAAAGACCACTGTACTACAATAAACCCTAAAACACTAATGAGGCATGACGCCCTACACTACCCAAACACCACTGCACTGCCCTAAACCCTAAAACACTACCCCCAGCACGACCCCTACACTAGATAAACCCCACTGCACTGTACTAAACCCTAAAACACTACCCCCAGCACGACCCCCTACACTACCCAAACATCACTGCACAACCCTAAACCCTAAAACACTACCCCAGCACAATCCGCTACACTACACAAACGCCAATGCACTACCCTAAACCCTAAAACACTACCCCCAGCACGACCCCCTACACTAGCCAAACACCACTGCACTACCCTAAACCCTAAAACACGACCCCCTACACTACAAAAACACGACTGAACTACCCTAAACCCTAAAACACTACCCCCAGCATGACCCCCTACACTACACAAACACCACTGCACAACCCTAAACCCTAAAACACTACCCCCTACAATACCCAAAAACCACTGCACTACCCTAAACCCTAAAACCCTACCCCCAGCAGTACCCCTCAAACTACCCAAACACCACTACACTACCCTAAACCGTGAAACACTACCCACAGCAGTACCCCCTACACTACCCAAACACCACTGCACAACCCTAAACCCTAAAACACTACCTCCAGCAGTACCCCCTACACTACCCAACCACCACTGCACTACCCTAAACCCTAAACTACTACCCCCAGCACGACCCTCTACACTACCCAAACATAACTGCACTGCCTTAAACCCTGAAACACTACCCCAGCACGACCCCCCATATTACCAAAACACCACTGCACTACACTAAACCCTAAAATACTCCCCCAGCACGACTCCCTAAACTACCCAAACACCACTGCACTACCCTAAACCCTAAATCTACCCCCAGCACGGCCCTCTACACTACCCAAACACCACTGCACTACCCTAAAGCCTAAATCAACCCTCAGCACGACCCCCTACACTACCCAAACACCACTGCAGTACCCTAAACCCTAAAACACTACCCCCAGCATGACCCCCTACACTACCCAAACACCACTGCACTACCCTAAACCCTAAAATACTACCCCAGCACGACCCCCTACACTACCCAAACACCGCTGCACTACCCTAAACCCTAAAACACTACCCCCAACAGTACCCCCTACACTACCCAAATACCACTGCATTACCCTAAACCCTAAACCACTACCCCCAGCATGACCCCCTACACTACCCAAACACCACTGCACTGTCCCAAACCCTAAAACACTACACCCAGCATGACCCACTACACTACCCAAACACCACTGTACTACCCTAAACCCTAAAACACTCCCCCCAGCATGACTCCCTATACTACCCAAACAACACTGCACTACCCTAAACCCTAAATCTACCCCCAGCATGACCCCCTACACTACCAAAACACCACTGCACTACTCTAAACCCTAAATCTACCCTCAGCACGACCCCCTACATTACTCAAAAACCACTGAACTACCCTAAACCCTAAGACACTACCCCAGCACGACCCCCTACACTACACAAACACCCCTGCACTACCCTACACCCTAAAACTACCTCAAGCACGACCCCCTACACAACACAAACACCACTGCACCACCCTAAACCCTAAACCACTACCCCCAGCACGACCCCCTACACTACCCAAACACCACTGCACTGCCCTAAACACGACCCCCAGCACGACACCCTACACTACAGAAACACCACTGCACTACCCTAAACCCTAACACACTACGCCCAGCACGACTCCCTACACTCCCGAAACACCACTGCAATACCCTAAACCCTAAATCTACCCCCAGCACGACCCCCTACACTACCGAAACACCACTGTACTACCCTAAACCCTAAATCTACCCTCAGCACGACCCCCTACACTACTCAAATACCACTGCAGTACCCTAAACCCTAAATCTACCCCCAGCCCGACCCCCTACACTACTCAAACACCACTGCACTACCCTAAACCCTAAACCACTACCCCCAGCACGACCCCCTACACTACCCAAACACCACTGCACTGCACTAAACACTACCCCCAGCACGACACCCTACACTACCCAAACACCACTGCAATACCCTAAACCCTAAAACACTCCCCCAGCACGAATCCCTACACTCCCCAAACACCACTGCACTACCCTAAACCCTAAATCTGCCGCCAGCACGCCCCCTACA
The DNA here is from genome assembly GCF_964204655.1 of Triturus cristatus. NCBI lineage: Eukaryota > Metazoa > Chordata > Amphibia > Caudata > Salamandridae > Triturus > Triturus cristatus. The sequence goes on along the minus strand of NC_140579.1, from coordinate 662,258,409 downwards.
CTACCGAAACTCCACAGCACTGCCCTAAACACTACCCCCAGCATGACACCCTACACTACCCAAACACAACTCCAATACCCTAAACCCTAAAACACTCCCCAGCACCACTCCCTAGACTACCCAAACACCACTGCACTACCCTAAACCCTAAAACACTACCCCCAGCACGACCCCCTACTCTACTCGAACACCACTGCACTACCCTAAACCCTAAAACACTACCTCCAGCACGACCCCTACACCACCCAAACACCACTGCACTACCCTAAACCCTAAAACACTACCCTCAGCACGACCCCCTAAACTACCCTAACACCACTGCACTACCCTAAACCCTAAAACACTACCTACAGCACGACCACCTACACTACCAAAACACCACTGCACTACCCTAAGCCCTAAAACACTACCCCAGCACATCCCCCTACACTACCCAAACACCACTGCACTGCCCTAAACCCTAAAACACTACCCCCAGCATGACCCCCTACACTGGATGAACACCACTGCACTGCCCTAAACTTTAAAACACTACCCCCAGCACGACCCCCTACACAACCCAAACACCAGTGCACTACCCTAAACCCTAAAACACTACCTCCAGCATGACCCGCTATACTACACAAACACCAATGCACTACCCTAAACCTTAAAACACTACCCCCAGCACGACCCCCTACACTACCCAAACAGCACTGCACTACCCTAAACCCTAAAACACTAATGAGACATGACCCCCTACACTACCCAAACACCACTTACTACCCTAAACCCTAAAACACTACCCGCAGCAAGACCCCCTACACTACCCAAAGACCACTGCACTACCCTAAACCCTAAAACACTACCCCCAAACGAACCCCTACACTACCCAAAGACCACTGCACTACCCTAAACCCTAAAACACTACCCTCAGCACGACCCCCTACACTACCCAAACACCACTGCACTACCCTAAACCCTAACCCTACCCCCAGCACGACCCCATACACTACACGAACACCACTGCACTACCCTAAACCCTACAACACTCCCAGCACGACTCCCTACACTACCCTAACACCACTGTACTACCCTAAACCCTGAAACACTACCCACAGCACAACTACCTACACTACACAAACACCACTGCACTGCCCTAAACCCTAAAACACTACCCCCAGCACGACCCCCTACACTAGATAAACACAACTGCACTGCCCTAAACCCTAAAACACTACCCCCAGCACGACCCCCTACACTACCCAAACATCACTACACAACCCTAAACCGTAAAACACTACCCCAGCACGATCCGCTACACTACACAAACACCAATGCACTACCCTAAACCCTAAAACACTACCCCCAGCACGACCCCCTACACTAGCCAAACACCACTGCACTACCCTAAACCCTAAAACACGACCCCCTACACTACACAAACACCACTGAACTACCCTAAACCCTAAAACACTACCCCCAGCATGACCCCCTACACTACACAAACACCACTGCACTACCCTAAACCCTAAAACACTACCCCCTACAATACCCAAACACCACTGCACTATCCTAAACCCTAAAACACTACCCCCAGAAGTACCCCTCAAACTACCCAAACACCACTGCACTACCCTAAACCGTGAAACACTACCCCCAGCAGTACCCCCTACACTACCCAAACACCACTGCACTACCCTAAACCCTAAAACACTACCTCCAGCAGTACCCCCTACACTACCCAACCACGACTGCACTACCCTAAACCCTAAACTACTACCTCCAGCAGTACCCCCTACACTACCCAACTACCAATGCACTACCCTAAACCCTAAATCTACCGCCAGCACGCCCCCTACACTACCGAAACACTACTGCACTACCCTAAACCCTAAATCTACCCTTAGCATGACCCCCTACACTACTCAAAAACCACTGCAGTACCCTAAACCCTAAATCTACCCCCAGCCCGACCCCTTACCCTACTCAAACACAACTGCACTATCCTAAACCCTAAACCACTATCCCCAGCACGACCCCCTACACTACCCAAACACCACGGCACTCCCCTAAACACTACCCCCAAACGACCCCCTACACTACCCAAAGACCACTGTACTACCCTAAACCCTAAAACACGACCCCCTACACTATACAAACACCACTGCAGTATCCTAAACCCTAAAACACTACCCCCAGCACAACCCCCGACAATACCCAAACACCACTGCACTACCCTAAACCCTAAAACACTACCAAGGCAAGACCCCCTACACTACCCAAACCACCTGCACAAGCCTAAACCCTAAAACACTACCACCAGCACAACCCCCTACACTACTCAAAGACCACTGCACTACCCTAAACCATAAAACACTCCCCCCAGCACGACCCCCTACACTACCCAAAGACCACTGTACTACCCTAAACCCTAAAACACGACCCCTACACTACACAAACACCACTGCAGTATCCTAAACCCTAACACACTACGCCCAGCAGTACCCCTCACACTGCCCGAACACCACTGCACTGCCCTAAACCCTAAAACACTACTCCCAGCAGTACCCCCTACATTGCCCGAACACCACTGCACTGCCATAAACCCTAAAACACCACTCCCTGCATGACCCCCTACACTGCCCAAACACCACTGCACTGCCCTAAGCCCTAAAACACCACCCCCCAGCATGAACCCCTACACTGCCCGAACAGCACTGCACTGCCCTAAATCCTAAAACACCATCCCCCTGCATAACCCCCTACACTGCCTGAACACCACTGCACTACCCTAAACCCTAAAACACTACCCCAGCACGATCCCCTACACTACACATACACCACTGCACTACAATAAACCCTAAATCTACCTCAAGCACGACCCCCTACACAACACAAACACCACTGCACTACCCTAAACCCTAAACCACTACCTCCAGCACGACCCCCTACACTACCCAAACACCACTGCACTGCCCTAAACACTACCACCAGCACGACACCCTACACTGCCCAAACATCACTGCAATACCCATAACCCTAAAACACTCCCCCAGCATGACTCCCTACACTTCCCAAACACCACTGCACTACCCTAAACCTCTAAATCTACCCCCAGCATGACCCACTACACTACCGAAACACCACTGCACTACCCTAAACCGTTAATCTACCCTCAGCACGACCCCCTACACTACATAAAAACCACTGCAGTAGCCTAAACCCTAAATCTACCCCCAGCCCGACCCCCTTACACTACTCAAACACCACTGCACTATCCTAAACCACTACCCCCAGTACGACCCCCTATACTACCCAAACACCACTGCACTGCCCTAAACACTACCCCCAGCACGACACCCTACACTACCCAAACACAACTCCAATACCCTAAACCCTAAAACACTCCCCAGCACCACTCCCTACACTACCCAAACACCACTGCACTACCCTAAAACCTAAAACACTACCCCCAGAATGACCCCTACACTACACAAACGCCACTGCACTACCCTAAACCCTAAGACACTTTCCCCTATACTACACAATCCCCACTGCACCACCCTAAACCCTAAAACACTACCCCCAGCATGACCCCCTACACTACCCGAACACCACTGCTCTACCCAAAACTCTAAAACACTACCCCAGCATGACCCCCTACACTACACAAACACCACTGCACTACCCTAAACCCTAAAACACTCCCCCAGCACCACTCCCTATACTACACAAACACCACTGCACTACCCTAAACCCTAAAAAACTACCCCCAGCATGACCCCCTACACTACCCGAACACCACTGCACTACCCTAAACCCTAAAACACTACCCCCAGCATGACCCCTTACACTACCCAAACACCACTGTACTACCCTAAACCCTAAAACACTACCCCCAGCACGACCCCCTACACTACCCAAACACCACTGCACTACCCTAAACCCTAACCCTACCCCCAGCACGACCCCATACACTACATGAACACCACTGCACTACCCTAAACCCTACAACACTCCCAGCACGACTCCCTACACTACCCTAACACCACTGTACTACCCTAAACCCTGAAACACTACCCACATCACAACTCCCTACACTACACAAACACCACTGCACTGCCCTAAACCCTAAAGCACTACCCCCAGCACGACCCCCTACACTAGATAAACCCCACTGCACTGTACTAAACCCTAAAACACTACCCCCAGCACGACCCCCTACACTACCCAAACATCACTTCACAACCCTAAACCCTAAAACACTACCCCAGCACAATCCGCTACACTACACAAACGCCAATGCACTACCCTAAACCCTAAAACACTACCCCCAGCACGACCCCCTACACTAGCCAAACACCACTGCACTACCCTAAACCCTAAAACACGACCCCCTACACTACACAAACACGACTGAACTACCCTAAACCCTAAAACACTACCCCCAGCATGACCCCCTACACTACACAAACACCACTGCACTACCCTAAACCCTAAAACACTACCCCCTACAATACCCAAAAACCACTGCACTACCCTAAACCCTAAAACCCTACCCCAGAAGTACCCCTCAAACTACCCAAACACCACTACACTACCCTAAACCGTGAAACACTACCCCCAGCAGTACCCCCTACACTACCCAAACACCACTGCACTACCCTAAACCCTAAAACACTACCTCCAGCAGTACCCCCTACACTACCCAACCACCACTGCACTACCCTAAACCCTAAACTACTACCCCCAGCACGACCCTCTACACTACCCAAACATAACTGCACTGCCTTAAACCCTAAAACACTACCCCAGCACGACCCCCTATATTACCAAAACACCACTGCACTACACTAAACCCTAAAATACTCCCCCAGCACGACTCCCTAAACTACCCAAACACCACTGCACTACCCTAAACCCTAAATCTACCCCCAGCACGGCCCTCTACACTACCCAAACACCACTGCACTACCCTAAAGCCTAAATCAACCCTCAGCACGACCCCCTACACTACCCAAACACCACTGCAGTACCCTAAACCCTAAAACACTACCCCCAGCATGACCCCCTACACTACCCAAACACCACTGCACTACCCTAAACCCTAAAATACTACCCCAGCACGACCCCCTACACTACCCAAACACCGCTGCACTACCCTAAACCCTAAAACACTACCCCCAATAGTACCCCCTACACTACCCAAATACCACTGCATTACCCTAAACCCTAAACCACTACCCCCAGCATGACCCCCTACACTACCCAAACACCACTGCACTGTCCCAAACCCTAAAACACTACACCCAGCATGACCCACTACACTACCCAAACACCACTGTACTACCCTAAACCCTAAAACACTCCCCCCAGCATGACTCCCTATACTACCCAAACAACACTGCACTACCCTAAACCCCAAATCTAACCCAGCATGACCCCCTACACTACCCAAACACCACTGCACTACTCTAAACCCTAAATCTACCCTCAGCACGACCCCCTACACTACTCAAAAACCACTGAACTACCCTAAACCCTAAGACACTACCCCAGCACGACCCCCTACACTACACAAACACCACTGCACTGCCCTAAACCCTAAACCACTACCCCAGCACGATCCCCTACACTACACAAACACCCCTGCACTACCCTACACCCTAAATCTACCTCAAGCACTACCCCCTACACAACACAAACACCACTGCACCACCCTAAACCCTAAACCACTACCCCCAGCACAACCCCCTACACTACCCAAACACCACTGCACTGCCCTAAACACGACCCCCAGCACGACTCCCTACACTCCCGAAACACCACTGCACTACCCTAAACCCTAAATCTACCCCCAGCACGACCCCCTACACTACCGAAACACCACTGTACTACCCTAAACCCTAAACCACTACCCCAGCACGATCCCCTACACTACACAAACACCCCTGCACTACCCTACACCCTAAATCTACCTAAAGCATGACCCCTACACAACACAAACACCACTGCAATACCCTAAACCCTAAAACACTCCCCAGCACCACTCCCTAGACTACCCAAACACCACTGCACTACCCTAAACCCTAAAACACTACCCCCAGCACGACCCCCTACTCTACCCGAACACCACTGCACTACCCTAAACCCTAAAACACTACCTCCAGCACGACCCCTACACCACCCAAACACCACTGCACTACCCTAAACCCTAAAACACTACCCTCAGCACGACCCCCTAAACTACCCTAACACCACTGCACTACCCTAAACCCTAAAACACTACCTACAGCACGACCACCTACACTACCAAAACACCACTGCACTACCCTAAGCCCTAAAACACTACCCCAGCACATCCCCCTACACTACCCAAACGCCACTGCACTGCCCTAAACCCTAAAACACTACCCCCAGCACGACCCCCTACGCAACCCAAACACCAGTGCACTACCCTAAACCCTAAAACACTAATGAGACATGACCCCCTACACTACCCAAACACCACTTACTACCCTAAACCCTAAAACACTACCCGCAGCAAGATCCCCTACACTACCCAAAGACCACTGCACTACCCTAAACCCTAAAACACTACCCCCAAACGACCCCCTACACTACCCAAAGACCACTGTACTACAATAAACCCTAAAACACTAATGAGACATGACCCCCTACACTACCCAAACACCACTTTCTACCCTAAACCCTAAAACACTACACGCAGCAAGACCCCCTACACTACCCAAAGACCACTGCACTACCCTAAACCCTAAAACACTACCCCCAAACGACCCCCTACACTACCCAAAGACCACTGTACTACAATAAACCCTAAAACACTAATGAGGCATGACGCCCTACACTACCCAAACACCACTGCACTGCCCTAAACCCTAAAACACTACCCCCAGCACGACCCCTACACTAGATAAACCCCACTGCACTGTACTAAACCCTAAAACACTACCCCCAGCACGACCCCCTACACTACCCAAACATCACTGCACAACCCTAAACCCTAAAACACTACCCCAGCACAATCCGCTACACTACACAAACGCCAATGCACTACCCTAAACCCTAAAACACTACCCCCAGCACGACCCCCTACACTAGCCAAACACCACTGCACTACCCTAAACCCTAAAACACGACCCCCTACACTACAAAAACACGACTGAACTACCCTAAACCCTAAAACACTACCCCCAGCATGACCCCCTACACTACACAAACACCACTGCACAACCCTAAACCCTAAAACACTACCCCCTACAATACCCAAAAACCACTGCACTACCCTAAACCCTAAAACCCTACCCCCAGCAGTACCCCTCAAACTACCCAAACACCACTACACTACCCTAAACCGTGAAACACTACCCACAGCAGTACCCCCTACACTACCCAAACACCACTGCACAACCCTAAACCCTAAAACACTACCTCCAGCAGTACCCCCTACACTACCCAACCACCACTGCACTACCCTAAACCCTAAACTACTACCCCCAGCACGACCCTCTACACTACCCAAACTTAACTGCACTGCCTTAAACCCTGAAACACTACCCCAGCACGACCCCCTATATTACCAAAACACCACTGCACTACACTAAACCCTAAAATACTCCCCCAGCACGACTCCCTAAACTACCCAAACACCACTGCACTACCCTAAACCCTAAATCTACCCCCAGCACGGCCCTCTACACTACCCAAACACCACTGCACTACCCTAAAGCCTAAATCAACCCTCAGCACGACCCCCTACACTACCCAAACACCACTGCAGTACCCTAAACCCTAAAACACTACCCCCAGCATGACCCCCTACACTACCCAAACACCACTGCACTACCCTAAACCCTAAAATACTACCCCAGCACGACCCCCTACACTACCCAAACACCGCTGCACTACCCTAAACCCTAAAACACTACCCCCAACAGTACCCCCTACACTACCCAAATACCACTGCATTACCCTAAACCCTAAACCACTACCCCCAGCATGACCCCCTACACTACCCAAACACCACTGCACTGTCCCAAACCCTAAAACACTACACCCAGCATGACCCACTACACTACCCAAACACCACTGTACTACCCTAAACCCTAAAACACTCCCCCCAGCATGACTCCCTATACTACCCAAACAACACTGCACTACCCTAAACCATAAATCTACCCCCAGCATGACCCCCTACACTACCAAAACACCACTGCACTACTCTAAACCCTAAATCTACCCTCAGCACGACCCCCTACATTACTCAAAAACCACTGAACTACCCTAAACCCTAAGACACTACCCCAGCACGACCCCCTACACTACACAAACACCCCTGCACTACCCTACACCCTAAAACTACCTCAAGCACGACCCCCTACACAACACAAACACCACTGCACCACCCTAAACCCTAAACCACTACCCCCAGCACGACCCCCTACACTACCCAAACACCACTGCACTGCCCTAAACACGACCCCCAGCACGACACCCTACACTACAGAAACACCACTGCACTACCCTAAACCCTAACACACTACGCCCAGCACGACTCCCTACACTCCCGAAACACCACTGCAATACCCTAAACCCTAAATCTACCCCCAGCACGACCCCCTACACTACCGAAACACCACTGTACTACCCTAAACCCTAAATCTACCCTCAGCACGACCCCCTACACTACTCAAATACCACTGCAGTACCCTAAACGCTAAATCTACCCCCAGCCCGACCCCCTACACTACTCAAACACCACTGCACTACCCTAAACCCTAAACCACTACCCCCAGCACGACCCCCTACACTACCCAAACACCACTGCACTGCACTAAACACTACCCCCAGCACGACACCCTACACTACCCAAACACCACTGCAATACCCTAAACCCTAAAACACTCCCCCAGCACGAATCCCTACACTCCCCAAACACCACTGCACTACCCTAAACCCTAAATCTGCCGCCAGCACGCCCCCTACACTACCGAAACTCCACAGCACTGCCCTAAACACTACCCCCAGCATGACACCCTACACTACCCAAACACAACTCCAATACCCTAAACCCTAAAACACTCCCCAGCACCACTCCCTAGACTACCCAAACACCACTGCACTACCCTAAACCCTAAAACACTACCCCCAGCACGACCCCCTACTCTACTCGAACACCACTGCACTACCCTAAACCCTAAAACACTACCTCCAGCACGACCCCTACACCACCCAAACACCACTGCACTACCCTAAACCCTAAAACACTACCCTCAGCACGACCCCCTAAACTACCCTAACACCACTGCACTACCCTAAACCCTAAAACACTACCTACAGCACGACCACCTACACTACCAAAACACCACTGCACTACCCTAAGCCCTAAAACACTACCCCAGCACATCCCCCTACACTACCCAAACACCACTGCACTGCCCTAAACCCTAAAACACTACCCCCAGCATGACCCCCTACACTGGATGAACACCACTGCACTGCCCTAAACTTTAAAACACTACCCCCAGCACGACCCCCTACACAACCCAAACACCAGTGCACTACCCTAAACCCTAAAACACTACCTCCAGCATGACCCGCTATACTACACAAACACCAATGCACTACCCTAAACCTTAAAACACTACCCCCAGCACGACCCCCTACACTACCCAAACAGCACTGCACTACCCTAAACCCTAAAACACTAATGAGACATGACCCCCTACACTACCCAAACACCACTTACTACCCTAAACCCTAAAACACTACCCGCAGCAAGACCCCCTACACTACCCAAAGACCACTGCACTACCCTAAACCCTAAAACACTACCCCCAAACGAACCCCTACACTACCCAAAGACCACTGTACTACAATAAACCCTAAAACACTAATGAGGCATGACGCCCTACACTACCCAAACACCACTGCACAACCCTAAACCCTAAAACACTACCTGCAGCACAACCCCCTATACTACCCAAAGACCACTACACTACCCTAAACCCTAAAACACTACCCCCAAATGACCCCCTAAACTACCCAAAGACCACTGTACTACCCTAAACCCTAAAACACGACCCCCTACACTACACAAACACCACTGCAGTATGCTAAACCCTAAAACACTACCCCAAGCACAACCCCCTACAATACCCAAACACCACTGCACTACCCTAAACCCTAAAACACTACCAAGGCATGACCCCCTACACTACCCAAACCACCTGCACAAGCCTAAACCCTAAAACACTACCACCAGCACAACCCCCTACACTACTCAAAGACCACTGCACTACCCTAAACCATAAAACACTCCCCCCAGCACGACCCCCTACACTACCCAAAGACCACTGTACTACCCTAAACCCTAAAACACGACCCCTACACTACACAAACACCACTGCAGTATCCTAAACCCTAACACACTACGCCCAGCAGTACCCCTCACACTGCCCGAACACCACTGCACTGCCCTAAACCCTAAAACACTACTCCCAGCAGTACCCCCTACATTGCCCGAACACCACTGCACTGCCATAAACCCTAAAACACCACTCCCTGCATGACCCCCTACACTGCCCAAACACCACTGCACTGCCCTAAGCCCTAAAACACCACCCCCCAGCATGAACCCCTACACTGCCCGAACAGCACTGCACAGCCCTAAATCCTAAAACACCATCCCCCTGCATAACCCCCTACACTGCCTGAACACCACTGCACTACCCTAAACCCTAAAACACTACCCCAGCACGATCCCCTACACTACACATACACCACTGCACTACAATAAACCCTAAATCTACCTCAAGCACGACCCCCTACACTACACAAACCCCACTGCACTACCCTAAACCCTAAACCACTACCTCCAGCACGACCCCCTACACTACCCAAACACCACTGCACTGCCCTAAACACTACCACCAGCACGACACCCTACACTGCCCAAACATCACTGCAATACCCTAAACCCTAAAACACTCCCCCAGCATGACTCCCTACACTTCCCAAACACCACTGCACTACCCTAAACCTCTAAATCTACCCCCAGCATGACCCACTACACTACCGAAACACCACTGCACTACCCTAAACCGTTAATCTACCCTCAGCACGACCCCCTACACTACATAAAAACCACTGCAGTAGCCTAAACCCTAAATCTACCCCCAGCCCGACCCCCTTACACTACTCAAACACCACTGCACTATCCTAAACCACTACCCCCAGTACGACCCCCTATACTACCCAAACACCACTGCACTGCCCTAAACACTACCCCCAGCACGACACCCTACACTACCCAAACACAACTCCAATACCCTAAACCCTAAAACACTCCCCAGCACCACTCCCTACACTACCCAAACACCACTGCACTACCCTAAAACCTAAAACACTACCCCCAGAATGACCCCTACACTACACAAACGCCACTGCACTACCCTAAACCCTAAGACACTTTCCCCTATACTACACAATCCCCACTGCACCACCCTAAACCCTAAAACACTACCCCCAGCATGACCCCCTACACTACCCGAACACCACTGCTCTACCCAAAACTCTAAAACACTTCCCCAGCATGACCCCCTACACTACATAAACACCACTGCACTACCCTAAACCCTAAAACACTCCCCCAGCACCACTCCCTATACTACACAAACACCACTGCACTACCCTAAACCCTAAAAAACTACCCCCAGCATGACCCCCTACACTACCCAAACACCACTGCTCTAACCAAAACTCTAAAACACTACCCCAGCACGACCCCCTACACTAACCAAATACCAGAGCACTACCATAAACCCTGAAACACTACCCCCAACACGACCCCCTACACTACCCGAACACCACTGCACTACCCTAAACCCTAAAACACTACCCCCAGCATGACCCCTTACACTACCCAAACACCACTGTACTACCCTAAACCCTAAAACACTACCCCCAGCACGACCCCCTACACTACCCAAACACCACTGCACTACCCTAAACCCTAACCCTACCCCCAGCACGACCCCATACACTACATGAACACCACTGCACTACCCTAAACCCTACAACACTCCCAGCACGACTCCCTACACTACCCTAACACCACTGTACTACCCTAAACCCTGAAACACTACCCACATCACAACTCCCTACACTACACAAACACCACTGCACTGCCCTAAACCCTAAAGCACTACCCCCAGCACGACCCCCTACACTAGATAAACCCCACTGCACTGTACTAAACCCTAAAACACTACCCCCAGCACGACCCCCTACACTACCCAAACATCACTTCACAACCCTAAACCCTAAAACACTACCCCAGCACAATCCGCTACACTACACAAACGCCAATGCACTACCCTAAACCCTAAAACACTACCCCCAGCACGACCCCCTACACTAGCCAAACACCACTGCACTACCCTAAACCCTAAAACACGACCCCCTACACTACACAAACACGACTGAACTACCCTAAACCCTAAAACACTACCCCCAGCATGACCCCCTACACTACACAAACACCACTGCACTACCCTAAACCCTAAAATACTACCCCCTACAATACCCAAAAACCACTGCACTACCCTAAACCCTAAAACCCTACCCCCAGAAGTACCCCTCAAACTACCCAAACACCACTACACTACCCTAAACCGTGAAACACTACCCCCAGCAGTACCCCCTACACTACCCAAACACCACTGCACTACCCTAAACCCTAAAACACTACCTCCAGCAGTACCCCCTACACTACCCAACCACCACTGCACTACCCTAAACCCTAAACTACTACCCCCAGCACGACCCTCTACACTACCCAAACATAACTGCACTGCCTTAAACCCTAAAACACTACCCCAGCACGACCCCCTATATTACCAAAACACCACTGCACTACACTAAACCCTAAAATACTCCCCCAGCACGACTCCCTAAACTACCCAAACACCACTGCACTACCCTAAACCCTAAATCTACCCCCAGCACGGCCCTCTACACTACCCAAACACCACTGCACTACCCTAAAGCCTAAATCAACCCTCAGCACGACCCCCTACACTACCCAAACACCACTGCAGTACCCTAATCCCTAAAACACTACCCCCAGCATGACCCCCTACACTACCCAAACACCACTGCACTACCCTAAACCCTAAAATACTACCCCAGCACGACCCCCTACACTACCCAAACACCGCTGCACTACCCTAAACCCTAAAACACTACCCCCAATAGTACCCCCTACACTACCCAAATACCACTGCATTACCCTAAACCCTAAACCACTACCCCCAGCATGACCCCCTACACTACCCAAACACCACTGCACTGTCCCAAACCCTAAAACACTACACCCAGCATGACCCACTACACTACCCAAACACCACTGTACTACCCTAAACCCTAAAACACTCCCCCCAGCATGACTCCCTATACTACCCAAACAACACTGCACTACCCTAAACCCCAAATCTAACCCAGCATGACCCCCTACACTACCCAAACACCACTGCACTACTCTAAACCCTAAATCTACCCTCAGCACGACCCCCTACACTACTCAAAAACCACTGAACTACCCTAAACCCTAAGACACTACCCCAGCACGACCCCCTACACTACACAAACACCACTGCACTGCCCTAAACCCTAAACCACTACCCCAGCACGATCCCCTACACTACACAAACACCCCTGCACTACCCTACACCCTAAATCTACCTCAAGCACGACCCCCTACACAACACAAACACCACTGCACCACCCTAAACCCTAAACCACTACCCCCAGCACGACCCCCTACACTACCCAAACACCACTGCACTGCCCTAAACACGACCCCCAGCACGACTCCCTACACTCCCGAAACACCACTGCACTACCCTAAACCCTAAATCTACCCCCAGCACGACCCCCTACACTACCGAAACACCACTGTACTACCCTAAACCCTAAACCACTACCCCAGCACGATCCCCTACACTACACAAACACCCCTGCACTACCCTACACCCTAAATCTACCTAAAGCATGACCCCCTACACAACACAAACACCACTGCAATACCCTAAACCCTAAAACACTCCCCAGCACCACTCCCTAGACTACCCAAACACCACTGCACTACCCTAAACCCTAAAACACTACCCCCAACACGACCCCCTACTCTACCCGAACACCACTGCACTACCCTAAACCCTAAAACACTACCTCCAGCACGACCCCTACACCACCCAAACACCACTGCACTACCCTAAACCCTAAAACACTACCCTCAGCACGACCCCCTAAACTACCCTAACACCACTGCACTACCCTAAACCCTAAAACACTACCTACAGCACGACCACCTACACTACCAAAACACCACTGCACTACCCTAAGCCCTAAAACACTACCCCAGCACATCCCCCTACACTACCCAAACGCCACTGCACTGCCCTAAACCCTAAAACACTACCCCCAGCACGACCCCCTACGCAACCCAAACACCAGTGCACTACCCTAAACCCTAAAACACTAATGAGACATGACCCCCTACACTACCCAAACACCACTTACTACCCTAAACCCTAAAACACTACCCGCAGCAAGATCCCCTACACTACCCAAAGACCACTGCACTACCCTAAACCCTAAAACACTACCCCCAAACGACCCCCTACACTACCCAAAGACCACTGTACTACAATAAACCCTAAAACACTAATGAGACATGACCCCCTACACTACCCAAACACCACTTTCTACCCTAAACCCTAAAACACTACCCGCAGCAAGACCCCCTACACTACCCAAAGACCACTGCACTACCCTAAACCCTAAAACACTACCCCCAAACGACCCCCTACACTACCCAAAGACCACTGTACTACAATAAACCCTAAAACACTAATGAGGCATGACGCCCTACACTACCCAAACACCACTGCACTGCCCTAAACCCTAAAACACTACCCCCAGCACGACCCCTACACTAGATAAACCCCACTGCACTGTACTAAACCCTAAAACACTACCCCCAGCACGACCCCCTACACTACCCAAACATCACTGCACAACCCTAAACCCTAAAACACTACCCCAGCACAATCCGCTACACTACACAAACGCCAATGCACTACCCTAAACCCTAAAACACTACCCCCAGCACGACCCCCTACACTAGCCAAACACCACTGCACTACCCTAAACCCTAAAACACGACCCCCTACACTACAAAAACACGACTGAACTACCCTAAACCCTAAAACACTACCCCCAGCATGACCCCCTACACTACACAAACACCACTGCACAACCCTAAACCCTAAAACACTACCCCCTACAATACCCAAAAACCACTGCACTACCCTAAACCCTAAAACCCTACCCCCAGCAGTACCCCTCAAACTACCCAAACACCACTACACTACCCTAAACCGTGAAACACTACCCACAGCAGTACCCCCTACACTACCCAAACACCACTGCACAACCCTAAACCCTAAAACACTACCTCCAGCAGTACCCCCTACACTACCCAACCACCACTGCACTACCCTAAACCCTAAACTACTACCCCCAGCACGACCCTCTACACTACCCAAACATAACTGCACTGCCTTAAACCCTGAAACACTACCCCAGCACGACCCCCTATATTACCAAAACACCACTGCACTACACTAAACCCTAAAATACTCCCCCAGCACGACTCCCTAAACTACCCAAACACCACTGCACTACCCTAAACCCTAAATCTACCCCCAGCACGGCCCTCTACACTACCCAAACACCACTGCACTACCCTAAAGCCTAAATCAACCCTCAGCACGACCCCCTACACTACCCAAACACCACTGCAGTACCCTAAACCCTAAAACACTACCCCCAGCATGACCCCCTACACTACCCAAACACCACTGCACTACCCTAAACCCTAAAATACTACCCCAGCACGACCCCCTACACTACCCAAACACCGCTGCACTACCCTAAACCCTAAAACACTACCCCCAACAGTACCCCCTACACTACCCAAATACCACTGCATTACCCTAAACCCTAAACCACTACCCCCAGCATGACCCCCTACACTACCCAAACACCACTGCACTGTCCCAAACCCTAAAACACTACACCCAGCATGACCCACTACACTACCCAAACACCACTGTACTACCCTAAACCCTAAAACACTCCCCCCAGCATGACTCCCTATACTACCCAAACAACACTGCACTAACCTAAACCCTAAATCTACCCCCAGCATGACCCCCTACACTACCAAAACACCACTGCACTACTCTAAACCCTAAATCTACCCTCAGCACGACCCCCTACATTACTCAAAAACCACTGAACTACCCTAAACCCTAAGACACTACCCCAGCACGACCCCCTACACTACACAAACACCCCTGCACTACCCTACACCCTAAAACTACCTCAAGCACGACCCCCTACACAACACAAACACCACTGCACCACCCTAAACCCTAAACCACTACCCCCAGCACGACCCCCTACACTACCCAAACACCACTGCACTGCCCTAAACACGACCCCCAGCACGACACCCTACACTACAGAAACACCACTGCACTACCCTAAACCCTAACACACTACGCCCAGCACGACTCCCTACACTCCCGAAACACCACTGCAATACCCTAAACCCTAAATCTACCCCCAGCACGACCCCCTACACTACCGAAACACCACTGTACTACCCTAAACCCTAAATCTACCCTCAGCACGACCCCCTACACTACTCAAATACCACTGCAGTACCCTAAACCCTAAATCTACCCCCAGCCCGACCCCCTACACTACTCAAACACCACTGCACTACCCTAAACCCTAAACCACTACCCCCAGCACGACCCCCTACACTACCCAAACACCACTGCACTGCACTAAACACTACCCCCAGCACGACACCCTACACTACCCAAACACCACTGCAATACCCTAAACCCTAAAACACTCCCCCAGCACGAATCCCTACACTCCCCAAACACCACTGCACTACCCTAAACCCTAAATCTGCCGCCAGCACGCCCCCTACACTACCGAAACTCCACAGCACTGCCCTAAACACTACCCCCAGCATGACACCCTACACTACCCAAACACAACTCCAATACCCTAAACCCTAAAACACTCCCCAGCACCACTCCCTAGACTACCCAAACACCACTGCACTACCCTAAACCCTAAAACACTACCCCCAGCACGACCCCCTACTCTACTCGAACACCACTGCACTACCCTAAACCCTAAAACACTACCTCCAGCACGACCCCTACACCACCCAAACACCACTGCACTACCCTAAACCCTAAAACACTACCCTCAGCACGACCCCCTAAACTACCCTAACACCACTGCACTACCCTAAACCCTAAAACACTACCTACAGCACGACCACCTACACTACCAAAACACCACTGCACTACCCTAAGCCCTAAAACACTACCCCAGCACATCCCCCTACACTACCCAAACACCACTGCACTGCCCTAAACCCTAAAACACTACCCCCAGCATGACCCCCTACACTGGATGAACACCACTGCACTGCCCTAAACTTTAAAACACTACCCCCAGCACGACCCCCTACACAACCCAAACACCAGTGCACTACCCTAAACCCTAAAACACTACCTCCAGCATGACCCGCTATACTACACAAACACCAATGCACTACCCTAAACCTTAAAACACTACCCCCAGCACGACCCCCTACACTACCCAAACAGCACTGCACTACCCTAAACCCTAAAACACTAATGAGACATGACCCCCTACACTACCCAAACACCACTTACTACCCTAAACCCTAAAACACTACCCGCAGCAAGACCCCCTACACTACCCAAAGACCACTGCACTACCCTAAACCCTAAAACACTACCCCCAAACGAACCCCTACACTACCCAAAGACCACTGTACTACAATAAACCCTAAAACACTAATGAGGCATGACGCCCTACACTACCCAAACACCACTGCACAACCCTAAACCCTAAAACACTACCTGCAGCACAACCCCCTATACTACCCAAAGACCACTACACTACCCTAAACCCTAAAACACTACCCCCAAATGACCCCCTAAACTACCCAAAGACCACTGTACTACCCTAAACCCTAAAACACGACCCCCTACACTACACAAACACCACTGCAGTATGCTAAACCCTAAAACACTACCCCAAGCACAACCCCCTACAATACCCAAACACCACTGCACTACCCTAAACCCTAAAACACTACCAAGGCATGACCCCCTACACTACCCAAACCACCTGCACAAGCCTAAACCCTAAAACACTACCACCAGCACAACCCCCTACACTACTCAAAGACCACTGCACTACCCTAAACCATAAAACACTCCCCCCAGCACGACCCCCTACACTACCCAAAGACCACTGTACTACCCTAAACCCTAAAACACGACCCCTACACTACACAAACACCACTGCAGTATCCTAAACCCTAACACACTACGCCCAGCAGTACCCCTCACACTGCCCGAACACCACTGCACTGCCCTAAACCCTAAAACACTACTCCCAGCAGTACCCCCTACATTGCCCGAACACCACTGCACTGCCATAAACCCTAAAACACCACTCCCTGCATGACCCCCTACACTGCCCAAACACCACTGCACTGCCCTAAGCCCTAAAACACCACCCCCCAGCATGAACCCCTACACTGCCCGAACAGCACTGCACAGCCCTAAATCCTAAAACACCATCCCCCTGCATAACCCCCTACACTGCCTGAACACCACTGCACTACCCTAAACCCTAAAACACTACCCCAGCACGATCCCCTACACTACACATACACCACTGCACTACAATAAACCCTAAATCTACCTCAAGCACGACCCCCTACACTACACAAACCCCACTGCACTACCCTAAACCCTAAACCACTACCTCCAGCACGACCCCCTACACTACCCAAACACCACTGCACTGCCCTAAACACTACCACCAGCACGACACCCTACACTGCCCAAACATCACTGCAATACCCTAAACCCTAAAACACTCCCCCAGCATGACTCCCTACACTTCCCAAACACCACTGCACTACCCTAAACCTCTAAATCTACCCCCAGCATGACCCACTACACTACCGAAACACCACTGCACTACCCTAAACCGTTAATCTACCCTCAGCACGACCCCCTACACTACATAAAAACCACTGCAGTAGCCTAAACCCTAAATCTACCCCCAGCCCGACCCCCTTACACTACTCAAACACCACTGCACTATCCTAAACCACTACCCCCAGTACGACCCCCTATACTACCCAAACACCACTGCACTGCCCTAAACACTACCCCCAGCACGACACCCTACACTACCCAAACACAACTCCAATACCCTAAACCCTAAAACACTCCCCAGCACCACTCCCTACACTACCCAAACACCACTGCACTACCCTAAAACCTAAAACACTACCCCCAGAATGACCCCTACACTACACAAACGCCACTGCACTACCCTAAACCCTAAGACACTTTCCCCTATACTACACAATCCCCACTGCACCACCCTAAACCCTAAAACACTACCCCCAGCATGACCCCCTACACTACCCGAACACCACTGCTCTACCCAAAACTCTAAAACACTTCCCCAGCATGACCCCCTACACTACACAAACACCACTGCACTACCCTAAACCCTAAAACACTCCCCCAGCACCACTCCCTATACTACACAAACACCACTGCACTACCCTAAACCCTAAAAAACTACCCCCAGCATGACCCCCTACACTACCCAAACACCACTGCTCTAACCAAAACTCTAAAACACTACCCCAGCACGACCCCCTACACTAACCAAATACCAGAGCACTACCATAAACCCTGAAACACTACCCCCAACACGACCCCCTACACTACCCGAACACCACTGCACTACCCTAAACCCTAAAACACTACCCCCAGCATGACCCCTTACACTACCCAAACACCACTGTACTACCCTAAACCCTAAAACACTACCCCCAGCACGACCCCCTACACTACCCAAACACCACTGCACTACCCTAAACCCTAACCCTACCCCCAGCACGACCCCATACACTACATGAACACCACTGCACTACCCTAAACCCTACAACACTCCCAGCACGACTCCCTACACTACCCTAACACCACTGTACTACCCTAAACCCTGAAACACTACCCACATCACAACTCCCTACACTACACAAACACCACTGCACTGCCCTAAACCCTAAAGCACTACCCCCAGCACGACCCCCTACACTAGATAAACCCCACTGCACTGTACTAAACCCTAAAACACTACCCCCAGCACGACCCCCTACACTACCCAAACATCACTTCACAACCCTAAACCCTAAAACACTACCCCAGCACAATCCGCTACACTACACAAACGCCAATGCACTACCCTAAACCCTAAAACACTACCCCCAGCACGACCCCCTACACTAGCCAAACACCACTGCACTACCCTAAACCCTAAAACACGACCCCCTACACTACACAAACACGACTGAACTACCCTAAACCCTAAAACACTACCCCCAGCATGACCCCCTACACTACACAAACACCACTGCACTACCCTAAACCCTAAAACACTACCCCCTACAATACCCAAAAACCACTGCACTACCCTAAACCCTAAAACCCTACCCCCAGAAGTACCCCTCAAACTACCCAAACACCACTACACTACCCTAAACCGTGAAACACTACCCCCAGCAGTACCCCCTACACTACCCAAACACCACTGCACTACCCTAAACCCTAAAACACTACCTCCAGCAGTACCCCCTACACTACCCAACCACCACTGCACTACCCTAAACCCTAAACTACTACCCCCAGCACGACCCTCTACACTACCCAAACATAACTGCACTGCCTTAAACCCTAAAACACTACCCCAGCACGACCCCCTATATTACCAAAACACCACTGCACTACACTAAACCCTAAAATACTCCCCCAGCACGACTCCCTAAACTACCCAAACACCACTGCACTACCCTAAACCCTAAATCTACCCCCAGCACGGCCCTCTACACTACCCAAACACCACTGCACTACCCTAAAGCCTAAATCAACCCTCAGCACGACCCCCTACACTACCCAAACACCACTGCAGTACCCTAAACCCTAAAACACTACCCCCAGCATGACCCCCTACACTACCCAAACACCACTGCACTACCCTAAACCCTAAAATACTACCCCAGCACGACCCCCTACACTACCCAAACACCGCTGCACTACCCTAAACCCTAAAACACTACCCCCAATAGTACCCCCTACACTACCCAAATACCACTGCATTACCCTAAACCCTAAACCACTACCCCCAGCATGACCCCCTACACTACCCAAACACCACTGCACTGTCCCAAACCCTAAAACACTACACCCAGCATGACCCACTACACTACCCAAACACCACTGTACTACCCTAAACCCTAAAACACTCCCCCCAGCATGACTCCCTATACTACCCAAACAACACTGCACTACCCTAAACCCCAAATCTAACCCACCATGACCCCCTACACTACCCAAACACCACTGCACTACTCTAAACCCTAAATCTACCCTCAGCACGACCCCCTACACTACTCAAAAACCACTGAACTACCCTAAACCCTAAGACACTACCCCAGCACGACCCCCTACACTACACAAACACCACTGCACTGCCCTAAACCCTAAACCACTACCCCAGCACGATCCCCTACACTACACAAACACCCCTGCACTACCCTACACCCTAAATCTACCTCAAGCACGACCCCCTACACAACACAAACACCACTGCACCACCCTAAACCCTAAACCACTACCCCCAGCACGACCCCCTACACTACCCAAACACCACTGCACTGCCCTAAACACGACCCCCAGCACGACTCCCTACACTCCCGAAACACCACTGCACTACCCTAAACCCTAAATCTACCCCCAGCACGACCCCCTACACTACCGAAACACCACTGTACTACCCTAAACCCTAAACCACTACCCCAGCACGATCCCCTACACTACACAAACACCCCTGCACTACCCTACACCCTAAATCTACCTAAAGCATGACCCCCTACACAACACAAACACCACTGCAATACCCTAAACCCTAAAACACTCCCCAGCACCACTCCCTAGACTACCCAAACACCACTGCACTACCCTAAACCCTAAAACACTACCCCCAGCACGACCCCCTACTCTACCCGAACACCACTGCACTACCCTAAACCCTAAAACACTACCTCCAGCACGACCCCTACACCACCCAAACACCACTGCACTACCCTAAACCCTAAAACACTACCCTCAGCACGACCCCCTAAACTACCCTAACACCACTGCACTACCCTAAACCCTAAAACACTACCTACAGCACGACCACCTACACTACCAAAACACCACTGCACTACCCTAAGCCCTAAAACACTACCCCAGCACATCCCCCTACACTACCCAAACGCCACTGCACTGCCCTAAACCCTAAAACACTACCCCCAGCACGACCCCCTACGCAACCCAAACACCAGTGCACTACCCTAAACCCTAAAACACTAATGAGACATGACCCCCTACACTACCCAAACACCACTTACTACCCTAAACCCTAAAACACTACCCGCAGCAAGATCCCCTACACTACCCAAAGACCACTGCACTACCCTAAACCCTAAAACACTACCCCCAAACGACCCCCTACACTACCCAAAGACCACTGTACTACAATAAACCCTAAAACACTAATGAGACATGACCCCCTACACTACCCAAACACCACTTTCTACCCTAAACCCTAAAACACTACCCGCAGCAAGACCCCCTACACTACCCAAAGACCACTGCACTACCCTAAACCCTAAAACACTACCCCCAAACGACCCCCTACACTACCCAAAGACCACTGTACTACAATAAACCCTAAAACACTAATGAGGCATGACGCCCTACACTACCCAAACACCACTGCACTGCCCTAAACCCTAAAACACTACCCCCAGCACGACCCCTACACTAGATAAACCCCACTGCACTGTACTAAACCCTAAAACACTACCCCCAGCACGACCCCCTACACTACCCAAACATCACTGCACAACCCTAAACCCTAAAACACTACCCCAGCACAATCCGCTACACTACACAAACGCCAATGCACTACCCTAAACCCTAAAACACTACCCCCAGCACGACCCCCTACACTAGCCAAACACCACTGCACTACCCTAAACCCTAAAACACGACCCCCTACACTACAAAAACACGACTGAACTACCCTAAACCCTAAAACACTACCCCCAGCATGACCCCCTACACTACACAAACACCACTGCACAACCCTAAACCCTAAAACACTACCCCCTACAATACCCAAAAACCACTGCACTACCCTAAACCCTAAAACCCTACCCCCAGCAGTACCCCTCAAACTACCCAAACACCACTACACTACCCTAAACCGTGAAACACTACCCACAGCAGTACCCCCTACACTACCCAAACACCACTGCACAACCCTAAACCCTAAAACACTACCTCCAGCAGTACCGCCTACACTACCCAACCACCACTGCACTACCCTAAACCCTAAACTACTACCCCCAGCACGACCCTCTACACTACCCAAACATAACTGCACTGCCTTAAACCCTGAAACACTACCCCAGCACGACCCCCTATATTACCAAAACACCACTGCACTACACTAAACCCTAAAATACTCCCCCAGCACGACTCCCTAAACTACCCAAACACCACTGCACTACCCTAAACCCTAAATCTACCCCCAGCACGGCCCTCTACACTACCCAAACACCACTGCACTACCCTAAAGCCTAAATCAACCCTCAGCACGACCCCCTACACTACCCAAACACCACTGCAGTACCCTAAACCCTAAAACACTACCCCCAGCATGACCCCCTACACTACCCAAACACCACTGCACTACCCTAAACCCTAAAATACTACCCCAGCACGACCCCCTACACTACCCAAACACCGCTGCACTACCCTAAACCCTAAAACACTACCCCCAACAGTACCCCCTACACTACCCAAATACCACTGCATTACCCTAAACCCTAAACCACTACCCCCAGCATGACCCCCTACACTACCCAAACACCACTGCACTGTCCCAAACCCTAAAACACTACACCCAGCATGACCCACTACACTACCCAAACACCACTGTACTACCCTAAACCCTAAAACACTCCCCCCAGCATGACTCCCTATACTACCCAAACAACACTGCACTACCCTAAACCCTAAATCTACCCCCAGCATGACCCCCTACACTACCAAAACACCACTGCACTACTCTAAACCCTAAATCTACCCTCAGCACGACCCCCTACATTACTCAAAAACCACTGAACTACCCTAAACCCTAAGACACTACCCCAGCACGACCCCCTACACTACACAAACACCCCTGCACTACCCTACACCCTAAAACTACCTCAAGCACGACCCCCTACACAACACAAACACCACTGCACCACCCTAAACCCTAAACCACTACCCCCAGCACGACCCCCTACACTACCCAAACACCACTGCACTGCCCTAAACACGACCCCCAGCACGACACCCTACACTACAGAAACACCACTGCACTACCCTAAACCCTAACACACTACGCCCAGCACGACTCCCTACACTCCCGAAACACCACTGCAATACCCTAAACCCTAAATCTACCCCCAGCACGACCCCCTACACTACCGAAACACCACTGTACTACCCTAAACCCTAAATCTACCCTCAGCACGACCCCCTACACTACTCAAATACCACTGCAGTACCCTAAACCCTAAATCTACCCCCAGCTCGACCCCCTACACTACTCAAACACCACTGCACTACCCTAAACCCTAAACCACTACCCCCAGCACGACCCCCTACACTACCCAAACACCACTGCACTGCACTAAACACTACCCCCAGCACGACACCCTACACTACCCAAACACCACTGCAATACCCTAAACCCTAAAACACTCCCCCAGCACGAATCCCTACACTCCCCAAACACCACTGCACTACCCTAAACCCTAAATCTGCCGCCAGCACGCCCCCTACACTACCGAAACTCCACAGCACTGCCCTAAACACTACCCCCAGCATGACACCCTACACTACCCAAACACAACTCCAATACCCTAAACCCTAAAACACTCCCCAGCACCACTCCCTAGACTACCCAAACACCACTGCACTACCCTAAACCCTAAAACACTACCCCCAGCACGACCCCCTACTCTACTCGAACACCACTGCACTACCCTAAACCCTAAAACACTACCTCCAGCACGACCCCTACACCACCCAAACACCACTGCACTACCCTAAACCCTAAAACACTACCCTCAGCACGACCCCCTAAACTACCCTAACACCACTGCACTACCCTAAACCCTAAAACACTACCTACAGCACGACCACCTACACTACCAAAACACCACTGCACTACCCTAAGCCCTAAAACACTACCCCAGCACATCCCCCTACACTACCCAAACACCACTGCACTGCCCTAAACCCTAAAACACTACCCCCAGCATGACCCCCTACACTGGATGAACACCACTGCACTGCCCTAAACTTTAAAACACTACCCCCAGCACGACCCCCTACACAACCCAAACACCAGTGCACTACCCTAAACCCTAAAACACTACCTCCAGCATGACCCGCTATACTACACAAACACCAATGCACTACCCTAAACCTTAAAACACTACCCCCAGCACGACCCCCTACACTACCCAAACAGCACTGCACTACCCTAAACCCTAAAACACTACCCCCAGCATGACCCCCTACACTGGATGAACACCACTGCACTGCCCTAAACTTTAAAACACTACCCCCGGCACGACCCCCTACACAACCCAAACACCAGTGCACTACCCTAAACCCTAAAACACTAATGAGACATGACCCCCTACACTACCCAAACACCACTTACTACCCTAAACCCTAAAACACTACCCGCAGCAAGACCCCCTACACTACCCAAAGACCACTGCACTACCCTAAACCCTAAAACACTACCCCCAAACGAACCCCTACACTACCCAAAGACCACTGTACTACAATAAACCCTAAAACACTAATGAGGCATGACGCCCTACACTACCCAAACACCACTGCACAACCCTAAACCCTAAAACACTACCTGCAGCACAACCCCCTATACTACCCAAAGACCACTACACTACCCTAAACCCTAAAACACTACCCCCAAATGACCCCCTAAACTACCCAAAGACCACTGTACTACCCTAAACCCTAAAACACGACCCCCTACACTACACAAACACCACTGCAGTATGCTAAACCCTAAAACACTACCCCAAGCACAACCCCCTACAATACCCAAACACCACTGCACTACCCTAAACCCTAAAACACTACCAAGGCATGACCCCCTACACTACCCAAACCACCTGCACAAGCCTAAACCCTAAAACACTACCACCAGCACAACCCCCTACACTACTCAAAGACCACTGAACTACCCTAAACCCTAAAACACTATCCCTCACACGACCCCCTACACTACCCAAACACCACTGCACTACCCTAAACCCTAAAACACTCCCCCCAGCACGACCCCTTACACTTCCCAAACACCACTGCACTAACATAAACCCTACCAAACTACGCCAAGCATGATCCCCTACTCTACCCAAAGACCACAGTACTACCCTAAACCCTAAAACACAACCCCTACACTACACAAACGCCACTGCACTACCATAAACCCTAAAACACTACACAAACACAACTGCACTACCCTTAGACCCTAAAACACTACCCCAGCACGACCCCGTACACTACACAAACAGCACTGCACTACCCTAAACCCTAAAACACTACCCCAGCACGACCCCCTACACTACCCAAACACCACTGCTTACCCTAGTCCCTAAAACACTACCCCCAGCAGTACCCCTCACACTGCCCGAACACCACTGCACTGCCCTAAACACTAAAACACTGTTCCCAGCAGTACCCCCTACATTGCCCGAACACCACTGCACTGCCATAAACTCTAAAACACCACTCCCTGCACGACCAACTACACTGCCCAAACACCACTGCACTGCCCTAAACCTTAAAACACCAACATCCTGCATGAACCCCTACACTGCCCGAACACCACTGCACTGCCCTAAATCCTGAAACACCACCCCCCCTGCACAACCCCCACACTGCCCGAACACCACTGTACTACCCTAAACCCTAAAACACTACCCCAGCACGATCCCCTACACTACACTAACACCACTGCACTACCCTAAACCCTAAATCTACCTCAAGCACGACCCCCTACACAACACAAACACCACTGCACTACCCTAAACCCTAAACCACTACCCCCAGCACGACCCCCTACACTACCCAAACACCACTGCACTGCCCTAAACACTACCCCCAGCACGACACCCTACACTACCCAAACACCACTGCAATACCCTAAACCCTAAAACACTCCCCCAGGATGACTCCCTACATTCCCCAAACACCACTGCACTACCCTAAACCTCTAAATCTACCCCCAGCACGACCCACTAATCTACCGAAACACCACTGCACTACCCTAAACCGTAAATCTACCCTCAGCACGACTCCCTACACTACTCAAAAACCACTGCAGTAGCCTAAACCCTAAATCTACCCCCAGCCCGACCCACTTCACTATTCAAACACCACTGCACTATCCTAAACCACTACCCCCAGCACGACCCCCTACACTACCCAAACACCACTGCACTGCCCTAAACACTACCCCCAGCACGACACCCTACACTACCCAAACACCACTGCACTAACATAAACCCTAAAACACTACGCCAAGCATGATCCCCTACTCTACCCAAAGACCACTGTGCTACCCTAAACCCTAAAACACGACCCCTACACTACACAAACACCACTGCAGTATCCTAAACCCTAACACACTACCCCCAGCACGACCCCTACACTACACAAACTTCACTGCACTACCATAAACCCTAAAACACTACCCCGACACTACACAAACACGACTGCACTACCCCTAAACCCTACCCCCAGCAGTACCCCTCACACTACCCGAACACCACTGCACTGCCCTAAACCCTAAAACACTACTCCCAGCAGTACCCCCTACATTGCCCGAACACCACTGCACTGCCATAAACCCTAAAACACCACTCCCTGCACGACCCCCTACACTGCCCAAACACCACTGCACTGCCCTACACCCTACAACACCACCCCCCTACATGAACCCCTACACTGCCCGAACACCACTGCACTGCCCTTAATCCTAAAACACCACCCCCCTGCATGACCCCCTACACTGCCAGAACACCACTGCACTACCCTAAACCCTAAAACACTACCCCAGCACGATCCCCTACACTACACAAACACCACTGCACTACCCTAAACCCTAAACCACTACCCCCAGCACGACCCCCTACACTACCCAAACACCACAGCACTGCCCTAAACACTACCCCCAGCACGACACCCTACACTACCCAAACACAACTGCAATACCCTAAACCCTAAAACACTCCCCCAGCATGACTCCCTACACTCCCCTAACACCACTGCACTACCCTAAACCTCTAAATCTACCCCCAGCACGACCCACTACACTACCGAAACACCACTGCACTACCCTAAACCGTAAATCTACCCTCAGCACGACCTCCTACACTACTCAAAAACCACTGCAGTAGCCTAAACCCTAAATCTACCCCCAGCCCGACCCCCTACAATACTCAAACACCACTGCACTATCCTAAACCACTACCCCCAGCACGACCCCCTACACTACCCAAACACCACTGCACTGCCCTAAACACTACCCCAAGCACGAAACCCTACACTACCCAAACACAACTTCAATACCATAAACCCTAAAACACTTCCCAGCACCACTCCCTACACTGCGCAAACACCACTGCACTACCCTAAACCCTAAAACACTACCCCCAGAATGACCCCCTACACTACACAAACACAACTGCACTACCATAAACCCTAAGACACTTCCCCCTACACTACACAATCACCACTGCACCACCCTAAACCCTAAAACACTACCCCCAGCATGACCCCCTACACTACCCGAACACCACTGCTCTACCCAAAACTCTAAAACACTACCCCAGCACGACCCCCTACAATACCCAAACACCACTGCACTATACTAAACCCAACATACACTACCACTAGCACGACCCCCTACACTACACAAACACCACTGCACTACCCTAAACCCTAAAACACTCCCCCAGCACCACTCCCTACACTACACAAACACCCCTGCACTACCCTAAACCCTAAAAAACTACCCCAGCACGACCCCCTACACTACCCGAACACCACTGCTCTAACCAAAACTCTAAAACACTACCCCAGCACGACCCCCTACACTACCCAAATACCACAGCACTACCATAAACCCTAAAACACTACCCGCTACACGACCCCCTACAGCATGACTCCCTACACTGCCCAAACAACACTGCACTACCCTAAACTCTAAATCTACCCCCAGCATGACCCCCTACACTACCCAAACACTGCTGCACTACTCTAAACCCTAAATCTACCCTCAGCACGACCCCCTACACTACTCAAAAACCACTGAACTACCCTAAACCCTAAGAACTACCCCAGCACGACCCCCTACACAACACAAACACCACTGCACTGCCCTAAACCCTAAAACACTACCCCAGCACGATCCCCTACACTACACAAACTCCACTGCACTACCCTACACCCTAAATCTACCTCAAGCACGACCCCCTACACAACACAAACACCACTGCACTACCCTAAACCCTAAACCACTACCCCCAGCACGACCCCCTACACTACCCAAACACCACTGCACTGCCCTAAACACAACACCCAGCACGACACCCTACACTACAGAAACACCACTGCACTACCTTAAACCCTAAAACACTCCCTCCAGCACGACTCCCTACACTCCCCAAACACCAATGCACTACCCTAAACCCTAAATCTACCCCCAGCACGACCCCCTACACTATCGAAACACCACTGTACTACCCTAAACCCTAAATCTACCCTCAGCACGACCCCCTACACTACTCAAAAACCACTGCAGTACCCTAAACCCTAAATCTACCCCCAGCCCGACCCCCTACACTACTCAAACACCACTGCACTACCCTAAACCCTAAACCACTATCCCCTGCACGACCCCCTACACTACCCAAACACCACTGCACTGCACTAAACACTACCCCCAGCACGACACCCTACACTACCCAAACACAACTCCAATACCCTAAACCCTAAAACACTCCCCAGCACCACTCCCTACACTACCCAAACACCACTGCACTACCCTAAACCCTAAAACACTACCCCCAGAATGACCCCTACACTACCCAAACACCACTGCACTGTCCCAAACCCTAAAACACTACACCCAGCATGACCCACTACACTACCCAAACCCCACTGTACCACCCTAAACCCTAAAACACTCCCCCCAGCATGACTCCCTATACTACCCAAACAACACTGCACTACCCTAAACCCTAAATCTACCCCCAGCATGACCCCCTACACTACCAAAACACCACTGCACTACTCTAAACCCTAAATCTACCCTCAGCACGACCCCCTACATTACTCAAAAACCACTGAACTACCCTAAACCCTAAGACACTACCCCAGCACGACCCCCTACACTACACAAACACCCCTGCACTACCCTACACCCTAAAACTACCTCAAGCACGACCCCCTACACAACACAAACACCACTGCACCACCCTAAACCCTAAACCACTACCCCCAGCACGACCCCCTACACTACCCAAAAACCACTGCACTGCCCTAAACACGACCCCCAGCACGACACCCTACACTACAGAAACACCACTGCACTACCCTAAACCCTAACACACTACGCCCAGCACGACTCCCTACACTCCCGGAACACCACTGCAATACCCTAAACCCTAAATCTACCCCCAGCACGACCCCCTACACTACCGAAACACCACTGTACTACCCTAAACCCTAAATCTACCCTCAGCACGACCCCCTACACTACTCAAATACCACTGCAGTACCCTAAACCCTAAATCTACCCCCAGCCCGACCCCCTACACTACTCAAACACCACTGCACTACCCTAAACCCTAAACCACTACCCCCAGCACGACCCCCTACACTACCCAAACACCACTGCACTGCACTAAACACTACCCCCAGCACGACACCCTACACTACCCAAACACCACTGCAATACCCTAAACCCTAAAACACTCCCCCAGCACGAATCCCTACACTCCCCAAACACCACTGCACTACCCTAAACCCTAAATCTGCCGCCAGCACGCCCCCTACACTACCGAAACTCCACAGCACTGCCCTAAACACTACCCCCAGCATGACACCCTACACTACCCAAACACAACTCCAATACCCTAAACCCTAAAACACTCCCCAGCACCACTCCCTAGACTACCCAAACACCACTGCACTACCCTAAACCCTAAAACACTACCCCCAGCACGACCCCCTACTCTACTCGAACACCACTGCACTACCCTAAACCCTAAAACACTACCTCCAGCACGACCCCTACACCACCCAAACACCACTGCACTACCCTAAACCCTAAAACACTACCCTCAGCACGACCCCCTAAACTACCCTAACACCACTGCACTACCCTAAACCCTAAAACACTACCTACAGCACGACCACCTACACTACCAAAACACCACTGCACTACCCTAAGCCCTAAAACACTACCCCAGCACATCCCCCTACACTACCCAAACACCACTGCACTGCCCTAAACCCTAAAACACTACCCCCAGCATGACCCCCTACACTGGATGAACACCACTGCACTGCCCTAAACTTTAAAACACTACCCCCGGCACGACCCCCTACACAACCCAAACACCAGTGCACTACCCTAAACCCTAAAACACTACCTCCAGCATGACCCGCTATACTACACAAACACCAATGCACTACCCTAAACCTTAAAACACTACCCCCAGCACGACCCCCTACACTACCCAAACAGCACTGCACTACCCTAAACCCTAAAACACTAATGAGACATGACCCCCTACACTACCCAAACACCACTTACTACCCTAAACCCTAAAACACTACCCGCAGCAAGACCCCCTACACTACCCAAAGACCACTGCACTACCCTAAACCCTAAAACACTACCCCCAAACGAACCCCTACACTACCCAAAGACCACTGTGCTACAATAAACCCTAAAACACTAATGAGGCATGACGCCCTACACTACCCAAACACCACTGCACAACCCTAAACCCTAAAACACTACCTGCAGCACAACCCCCTATACTACCCAAAGACCACTACACTACCCTAAACCCTAAAACACTACCCCCAAATGACCCCCTAAACTACCCAAAGACCACTGTACTACCCTAAACCCTAAAACACGACCCCCTACACTACACAAACACCACTGCAGTATGCTAAACCCTAAAACACTACCCCAAGCACAACCCCCTACAATACCCAAACACCACTGCACTACCCTAAACCCTAAAACACTACCAAGGCATGACCCCCTACACTACCCAAACCACCTGCACAAGCCTAAACCCTAAAACACTACCACCAGCACAACCCCCTACACTACTCAAAGACCACTGAACTACCCTAAACCCTAAAACACTATCCCTCACACGACCCCCTACACTACCCAAACACCACTGCACTACCCTAAACCCTAAAACACTCCCCCCAGCACGACCCCTTACACTTCCCAAACACCACTGCACTAACATAAACCCTACCAAACTACGCCAAGCATGATCCCCTACTCTACCCAAAGACCACAGTACTACCCTAAACCCTAAAACACAACCCCTACACTACACAAACGCCACTGCACTACCATAAACCCTAAAACACTACCCCAACACTACACAAACACAACTGCACTACCCTTAGACCCTAAAACACTACCCCAGCACGACCCCGTACACTACACAAACAGCACTGCACTACCCTAAACCCTAAAACACTACCCCAGCACGACCCCCTACACTACCCAAACACCACTGCTTACCCTAGTCCCTAAAACACTACCCCCAGCAGTACCCCTCACACTGCCCGAACACCACTGCACTGCCCTAAACACTAAAACACTGTTCCCAGCAGTACCCCCTACATTGCCCGAACACCACTGCACTGCCATAAACTCTAAAACACCACTCCCTGCACGACCAACTACACTGCCCAAACACCACTGCACTGCCCTAAACCTTAAAACACCAACATCCTGCATGAACCCCTACACTGCCCGAACACCACTGCACTGCCCTAAATCCTGAAACACCACCCCCCCTGCACAACCCCCCACACTGCCCGAACACCACTGTACTACCCTAAACCCTAAAACACTACCCCAGCACGATCCCCTACACTACACCAACACCACTGCACTACCCTAAACCCTAAATCTACCTCAAGCACGACCCCCTACACAACACAAACACCACTGCACTACCCTAAACCCTAAACCACTACCCCCAGCACGACCCCCTACACTACCCAAACACCACTGCACTGCCCTAAACACTACCCCCAGCATGACACCCTACACTACCCAAACACCACTGCAATACCCTAAACCCTAAAACACTCCCCCAGGATGACTCCCTACACTCCCCAAACACCACTGCACTACCCTAAACCTCTAAATCTACCCCCAGCACGACCCACTAATCTACCGAAACACCACTGCACTACCCTAAACCGTAAATCTACCCTCAGCACGACTCCCTACACTACTCAAAAACCACTGCAGTAGCCTAAACCCTAAATCTACCCCCAGCCCGACCCACTTCACTATTCAAACACCACTGCACTATCCTAAACCACTACCCCCAGCACGACCCCCTACACTACCCAAACACCACTGCACTGCCCTAAACACTACCCCCAGCACGACACCCTACACTACCCAAACACCACTGCACTAACATAAACCCTAAAACACTACGCCAAGCATGATCCCCTACTCTACCCAAAGACCACTGTGCTACCCTAAACCCTAAAACACGACCCCTACACTACACAAACACCACTGCAGTATCCTAAACCCTAACACACTACCCCCAGCACGACCCCTACACTACACAAACTTCACTGCACTACCATAAACCCTAAAACACTACCCCGACACTACACAAACACGACTGCACTACCCCTAAACCCTACCCCCAGCAGTACCCCTCACACTACCCGAACACCACTGCACTGCCCTAAACCCTAAAACACTACTCCCAGCAGTACCCCCTACATTGCCCGAACACCACTGCACTGCCATAAACCCTAAAACACCACTCCCTGCACGACCCCCTACACTGCCCAAACACCACTGCACTGCCCTACACCCTACAACACCACCCCCCTACATGAACCCCTACACTGCCCGAACACCACTGCACTGCCCTTAATCCTAAAACACCACCCCCCTGCATGACCCCCTACACTGCCAGAACACCACTGCACTACCCTAAACCCTAAAACACTACCCCAGCACGATCCCCTACACTACACAAACACCACTGCACTACCCTAAACCCTAAACCACTACCCCCAGCACGACCCCCTACACTACCCAAACACCACAGCACTGCCCTAAACACTACCCCCAGCACGACACCCTACACTACCCAAACACAACTGCAATACCCTAAACCCTAAAACACTCCCCCAGCATGACTCCCTACACTCCCCTAACACCACTGCACTACCCTAAACCTCTAAATCTACCCCCAGCACGACCCACTACACTACCGAAACACCACTGCACTACCCTAAACCGTAAATCTACCCTCAGCACGACCTCCTACACTACTCAAAAACCACTGCAGTAGCCTAAACCCTAAATCTACCCCCAGCCCGACCCCCTACAATACTCAAACACCACTGCACTATCCTAAACCACTACCCCCAGCACGACCCCCTACACTACCCAAACACCACTGCACTGCCCTAAACACTACCCCAAGCACGAAACCCTACACTACCCAAACACAACTTCAATACCATAAACCCTAAAACACTTCCCAGCACCACTCCCTACACTGCGCAAACACCACTGCACTACCCTAAACCCTAAAACACTACCCCCAGAATGACCCCCTACACTACACAAACACAACTGCACTACCATAAACCCTAAGACACTTCCCCCTACACTACACAATCACCACTGCACCACCCTAAACCCTAAAACACTACCCCCAGCATGACCCCCTACACTACCCGAACACCACTGCTCTACCCAAAACTCTAAAACACTACCCCAGCACGACCCCCTACAATACCCAAACACCACTGCACTATACTAAACCCAACATACACTACCACTAGCACGACCCCCTACACTACACAAACACCACTGCACTACCCTAAACCCTAAAACACTCCCCCAGCACCACTCCCTACACTACACAAACACCCCTGCACTACCCTAAACCCTAAAAAACTACCCCAGCACGACCCCCTACACTACCCGAACACCACTGCTCTAACCAAAACTCTAAAACACTACCCCAGCACGACCCCCTACACTACCCAAATACCACAGCACTACCATAAACCCTAAAACACTACCCGCTACACGACCCCCTACAGCATGACTCCCTACACTGCCCAAACAACACTGCACTACCCTAAACTCTAAATCTACCCCCAGCATGACCCCCTACACTACCCAAACACTGCTGCACTACTCTAAACCCTAAATCTACCCTCAGCACGACCCCCTACACTACTCAAAAACCACTGAACTACCCTAAACCCTAAGAACTACCCCAGCACGACCCCCTACACAACACAAACACCACTGCACTGCCCTAAACCCTAAAACACTACCCCAGCACGATCCCCTACACTACACAAACTCCACTGCACTACCCTACACCCTAAATCTACCTCAAGCACGACCCCCTACACAACACAAACACCACTGCACTACCCTAAACCCTAAACCACTACCCCCAGCACGACCCCCTACACTACCCAAACACCACTGCACTGCCCTAAACACAACACCCAGCACGACACCCTACACTACAGAAACACCACTGCACTACCTTAAACCCTAAAACACTCCCTCCAGCACGACTCCCTACACTCCCCAAACACCAATGCACTACCCTAAACCCTAAATCTACCCCCAGCACGACCCCCTACACTATCGAAACACCACTGTACTACCCTAAACCCTAAATCTACCCTCAGCACGACCCCCTACACTACTCAAAAACCACTGCAGTACCCTAAACCCTAAATCTACCCCCAGCCCGACCCCCTACACTACTCAAACACCACTGCACTACCCTAAACCCTAAACCACTATCCCCTGCACGACCCCCTACACTACCCAAACACCACTGCACTGCACTAAACACTACCCCCAGCACGACACCCTACACTACCCAAACACAACTCCAATACCCTAAACCCTAAAACACTCCCCAGCACCACTCCCTACACTACCCAAACACCACTGCACTACCCTAAACCCTAAAACACTACCCCCAGAATGACCCCTACACTACCCAAACACCACTGCACTGTCCCAAACCCTAAAACACTACACCCAGCATGACCCACTACACTACCCAAACCCCACTGTACCACCCTAAACCCTAAAACACTCCCCCCAGCATGACTCCCTATACTACCCAAACAACACTGCACTACCCTAAACCCTAAATCTACCCCCAGCATGACCCCCTACACTACCAAAACACCACTGCACTACTCTAAACCCTAAATCTACCCTCAGCACGACCCCCTACATTACTCAAAAACCACTGAACTACCCTAAACCCTAAGACACTACCCCAGCACGACCCCCTACACTACACAAACACCCCTGCACTACCCTACACCCTAAAACTACCTCAAGCACGACCCCCTACACAACACAAACACCACTGCACCACCCTAAACCCTAAACCACTACCCCCAGCACGACCCCCTACACTACCCAAAAACCACTGCACTGCCCTAAACACGACCCCCAGCACGACACCCTACACTACAGAAACACCACTGCACTACCCTAAACCCTAACACACTACGCCCAGCACGACTCCCTACACTCCCGGAACACCACTGCAATACCCTAAACCCTAAATCTACCCCCAGCACGACCCCCTACACTACCGAAACACCACTGTACTACCCTAAACCCTAAATCTACCCTCAGCACGACCCCCTACACTACTCAAATACCACTGCAGTACCCTAAACCCTAAATCTACCCCCAGCCCGACCCCCTACACTACTCAAACACCACTGCACTACCCTAAACCCTAAACCACTACCCCCAGCACGACCCCCTACACTACCCAAACACCACTGCACTGCACTAAACACTACCCCCAGCACGACACCCTACACTACCCAAACACCACTGCAATACCCTAAACCCTAAAACACTCCCCCAGCACGAATCCCTACACTCCCCAAACACCACTGCACTACCCTAAACCCTAAATCTGCCGCCAGCACGCCCCCTACACTACCGAAACTCCACAGCACTGCCCTAAACACTACCCCCAGCATGACACCCTACACTACCCAAACACAACTCCAATACCCTAAACCCTAAAACACTCCCCAGCACCACTCCCTAGACTACCCAAACACCACTGCACTACCCTAAACCCTAAAACACTACCCCCAGCACGACCCCCTACTCTACTCGAACACCACTGCACTACCCTAAACCCTAAAACACTACCTCCAGCACGACCCCTACACCACCCAAACACCACTGCACTACCCTAAACCCTAAAACACTACCCTCAGCACGACCCCCTAAACTACCCTAACACCACTGCACTACCCTAAACCCTAAAACACTACCTACAGCACGACCACCTACACTACCAAAACACCACTGCACTACCCTAAGCCCTAAAACACTACCCCAGCACATCCCCCTACACTACCCAAACACCACTGCACTGCCCTAAACCCTAAAACACTACCCCCAGCATGACCCCCTACACTGGATGAACACCACTGCACTGCCCTAAACTTTAAAACACTACCCCCGGCACGACCCCCTACACAACCCAAACACCAGTGCACTACCCTAAACCCTAAAACACTACCTCCAGCATGACCCGCTATACTACACAAACACCAATGCACTACCCTAAACCTTAAAACACTACCCCCAGCACGACCCCCTACACTACCCAAACAGCACTGCACTACCCTAAACCCTAAAACACTAATGAGACATGACCCCCTACACTACCCAAACACCACTTACTACCCTAAACCCTAAAACACTACCCGCAGCAAGACCCCCTACACTACCCAAAGACCACTGCACTACCCTAAACCCTAAAACACTACCCCCAAACGAACCCCTACACTACCCAAAGACCACTGTGCTACAATAAACCCTAAAACACTAATGAGGCATGACGCCCTACACTACCCAAACACCACTGCACAACCCTAAACCCTAAAACACTACCTGCAGCACAACCCCCTATACTACCCAAAGACCACTACACTACCCTAAACCCTAAAACACTACCCCCAAATGACCCCCTAAACTACCCAAAGACCACTGTACTACCCTAAACCCTAAAACACGACCCCCTACACTACACAAACACCACTGCAGTATGCTAAACCCTAAAACACTACCCCAAGCACAACCCCCTACAATACCCAAACACCACTGCACTACCCTAAACCCTAAAACACTACCAAGGCATGACCCCCTACACTACCCAAACCACCTGCACAAGCCTAAACCCTAAAACACTACCACCAGCACAACCCCCTACACTACTCAAAGACCACTGAACTACCCTAAACCCTAAAACACTATCCCTCACACGACCCCCTACACTACCCAAACACCACTGCACTACCCTAAACCCTAAAACACTCCCCCCAGCACGACCCCTTACACTTCCCAAACACCACTGCACTAACATAAACCCTACCAAACTACGCCAAGCATGATCCCCTACTCTACCCAAAGACCACAGTACTACCCTAAACCCTAAAACACAACCCCTACACTACACAAACGCCACTGCACTACCATAAACCCTAAAACACTACCCCAACACTACACAAACACAACTGCACTACCCTTAGACCCTAAAACACTACCCCAGCACGACCCCGTACACTACACAAACAGCACTGCACTACCCTAAACCCTAAAACACTACCCCAGCACGACCCCCTACACTACCCAAACACCACTGCTTACCCTAGTCCCTAAAACACTACCCCCAGCAGTACCCCTCACACTGCCCGAACACCACTGCACTGCCCTAAACACTAAAACACTGTTCCCAGCAGTACCCCCTACATTGCCCGAACACCACTGCACTGCCATAAACTCTAAAACACCACTCCCTGCACGACCAACTACACTGCCCAAACACCACTGCACTGCCCTAAACCTTAAAACACCAACATCCTGCATGAACCCCTACACTGCCCGAACACCACTGCACTGCCCTAAATCCTGAAACACCACCCCCCCTGCACAACCCCCCACACTGCCCGAACACCACTGTACTACCCTAAACCCTAAAACACTACCCCAGCACGATCCCCTACACTACACCAACACCACTGCACTACCCTAAACCCTAAATCTACCTCAAGCACGACCCCCTACACAACACAAACACCACTGCACTACCCTAAACCCTAAACCACTACCCCCAGCACGACCCCCTACACTACCCAAACACCACTGCACTGCCCTAAACACTACCCCCAGCATGACACCCTACACTACCCAAACACCACTGCAATACCCTAAACCCTAAAACACTCCCCCAGGATGACTCCCTACACTCCCCAAACACCACTGCACTACCCTAAACCTCTAAATCTACCCCCAGCACGACCCACTAATCTACCGAAACACCACTGCACTACCCTAAACCGTAAATCTACCCTCAGCACGACTCCCTACACTACTCAAAAACCACTGCAGTAGCCTAAACCCTAAATCTACCCCCAGCCCGACCCACTTCACTATTCAAACACCACTGCACTATCCTAAACCACTACCCCCAGCACGACCCCCTACACTACCCAAACACCACTGCACTGCCCTAAACACTACCCCCAGCACGACACCCTACACTACCCAAACACCACTGCACTAACATAAACCCTAAAACACTACGCCAAGCATGATCCCCTACTCTACCCAAAGACCACTGTGCTACCCTAAACCCTAAAACACGACCCCTACACTACACAAACACCACTGCAGTATCCTAAACCCTAACACACTACCCCCAGCACGACCCCTACACTACACAAACTTCACTGCACTACCATAAACCCTAAAACACTACCCCGACACTACACAAACACGACTGCACTACCCCTAAACCCTACCCCCAGCAGTACCCCTCACACTACCCGAACACCACTGCACTGCCCTAAACCCTAAAACACTACTCCCAGCAGTACCCCCTACATTGCCCGAACACCACTGCACTGCCATAAACCCTAAAACACCACTCCCTGCACGACCCCCTACACTGCCCAAACACCACTGCACTGCCCTACACCCTACAACACCACCCCCCTACATGAACCCCTACACTGCCCGAACACCACTGCACTGCCCTTAATCCTAAAACACCACCCCCCTGCATGACCCCCTACACTGCTAGAACACCACTGCACTACCCTAAACCCTAAAACACTACCCCAGCACGATCCCCTACACTACACAAACACCACTGCACTACCCTAAACCCTAAATCTACCTCAAGCACGACCAACTACACAACACAAACACCACTGCACTACCCTAAACCCTAAACCACTACCCCCAGCACGACCCCCTACACTACCCAAACACCACAGCACTGCCCTAAACACTACCCCCAGCACGACACCCTACACTACCCAAACACAACTGCAATACCCTAAACCCTAAAACACTCCCCCAGCATGACTCCCTACACTCCCCAAACACCACTGCACTACCCTAAACCTCTAAATCTACCCCCAGCACGACCCACTACACTACCGAAACACCACTGCACTACCCTAAACCGTAAATCTACCCTCAGCACGACCTCCTACACTACTCAAAAACCACTGCAGTAGCCTAAACCCTAAATCTACCCCCAGCCCGACCCCCTACACTACTCAAACACCACTGCACTATCCTAAACCACTACCCCCAGCACGACCCCCTACACTACCCAAACACCACTGCACTGCCCTAAACACTACCCCAAGCACGAAACCCTACACTACCCAAACACAACTTCAATACCATAAACCCTAAAACACTCCCCAGCACCACTCCCTACACTACGCAAACACCACTGCACTACCCTAAACCCTAAAACACTACCCCCAGAATGACCCCCTACACTACACAAACACAACTGCACTACCATAAACCCTAAGACACTTCCCCCTACACTACACAATCACCACTGCACCATCCTAAACCCTAAAACACTACCCCCAGCATGACCCCCTACACTACCCGAACACCACTGCTCTACCCAAAACTCTAAAACACTACCCCAGCACGACCCCCTACAATACCCAAACACCACAGCACTATACTAAACCCAACATACACTACCACTAGCACGACCCCCTACACTACACAAACACCACTGCACTACCCTAAACCCTAAAACACTCCCCCAGCACCACTCCCTACACTACACAAACACCCCTGCACTACCCTAAACCCTAAAAAACTACCCCAGCACGACCCCCTACACTACCCGAACACCACTGCTCTAACCAAAACTCTAAAACACTACCCCAGCACGACCCCCTACACTACCCAAATACCACAGCACTACCATAAACCCAAAAACACTACCCGCTACACGACCCCCTACAGCATGACTCCCTACACTGCCCAAACAACACTGCACTACCCTAAACTTTAAATCTACCCCCAGCATGAACCCCTACACTACCCAAACACTACTGCACTACTCTAAACCCTAAATCTACCCTCAGCACGACCCCCTACACTACTCAAAAACCACTGAACTACCCTAAACCCTAAGAACTACCCCAGCACGACCCCCTACACAACACAAACACCACTGCACTGCCCTAAACCCTAAAACACTACCCCAGCACGATCCCCTACACTACACAAACTCCACTGCACTACCCTACACCCTAAATCTACCTCAAGCACGACCCCCTACACAACACAAACACCACTGCACTACCCTAAACCCTAAACCACTACCCCCAGCACGACCC
Organism: Triturus cristatus; assembly: GCF_964204655.1. NCBI lineage: Eukaryota > Metazoa > Chordata > Amphibia > Caudata > Salamandridae > Triturus > Triturus cristatus. Next base: position 662,215,969 of record NC_140579.1, on the reverse strand, counting down.
CCTACACTACCCAAACACCACTGCACTGCCCTAAACACAACACCCAGCACGACACCCTACACTACAGAAACACCACTGCACTACCTTAAACCCTAAAACACTCCCTCCAGCACGACTCCCTACACTCCCCAAACACCAATGCACTACCCTAAACCCTAAATCTACCCCCAGCACGACCCCCTACACTATCGAAACACCACTGTACTACCCTAAACCCTAAATCTACCCTCAGCACGACCCCCTACACTACTCAAAAACCACTGCAGTACCCTAAACCCTAAATCTACCCCCAGCCCGAACCCCTACACTACCCAAACACCACTGCACTGCACTAAACACTACCCCCAGCACGACACCCTACACTACCCAAACACCACTGCACTACCCTAAACCCTAAAACACTACCCTCAGCACGACCCCCTAAACTACCCTAACACCACTGCATTACCCTAAACCCTAAAACACTACCTACAGCACGACCACCTACACTACCAAAACACCACTGCACTACCCTAAGCCCTAAAACAGTACCCCAGCACAACCCCTACACTACCCAAACACCACTGCACTGCCCTAAACCCTAAAACACTACCCCCAGCACGACCCCCTACACGACCCAAACACCAGTGCACTACCCTAAACCCTAAAACACTACCCCCAGCACGACCCCCTACACTACCCAAACACCACTGCACTACCCTAAACCCTAAACCTACCCCCAGCACGACCCCATACACTAAACGAACACCACTGCACTACCCTAAACCCTACAACACTCCCAGCACGACTCCCTACACTACCCTAACACCACTGAACTACCCTAAACCCTGAAACACTACCCACAGCACAACTCCCTACACTACACAATCACCACTGCACTGCCCTAAACCCTAAAACACTACCCCCAGCACGACCCCCTACACTAGATAAACACCACTGCACTGCCCTAAACCCTAAAACACTACCCCCAGCAGGACCCCCTACACTACCCAAACATCACTGCAGAACCCTAAACCCTAAAACACTACCCCCAGCATGACCCGCTACACTACACAAACACCAATGCACTACCCTAAAACACTACCCCCAGCACGACCCCCTACACTAGCCAAACACCACTGCACTACCCTAAACCCTAAAACACGACCCCCAGCACGACCCCCTACACTACACAAACACCACTGCACTACCATAAACCCTAAAACACTACCCCTACAATACCCAAAAACCACTGCACTACCCTAAACCCTAAAACACTACCCCCAGCAGTACCCCTCAAACTACCCAAACACCACTGCACTACCCTAAACCGTGAAACACTACCCCCAGCAGTACCCCCTACACTACCCAAACACCACTGCACTACCCTAAACCCTAAAACACTACCTCTAGCAGTACCCCCTACACTATCCAACCACCACTGCACTACCCAAAACCCTAAACTACTACCCCAGCACGACCCCCTACACTACCCAAACACCACTGCACTGCCCTAAACCCTAAAACACTACCCCAGCACGACCCCCTATATTACTAAAACACCACTACACTACACTAAACCCTAAAATACTCCCCCAGCACGACTCCCAAAACTACCCAAACACCACTGCACTACCCTAAACCCTAAATCTACCCCCAGCACGACCCTCTACACTACCCAAACACCACTGCACTACCATAAAGCCTAAATCAACCCTCAGCACTACCCCCTACACTACCCAAATACCACTGCAGTACCCTAAACCCTAAAACACTACCCCCAGCATGACCCCCTACACTACCCAAACAACACTGCACTACCCTAAACCCTAAAATACTACCCCAGCACGATCCCCTACACTACCCAAACACCACTGCACTACCCTAAACCCTAAAACACTACCTCCAACAGTACCCCCTACACTACCCAAATACCACTGCACTACCCTAAACCCTAAAGCACTACCCCCAGCACGACCCCCTACACTACCCAAACACCACTGCACTGCCCTAAACCCTAAAACACTACCCCCAGTATGACCCACTACACTACCCAAACACCACTGTACTACCCTAAACCCTAAAACACTCCCCCCAGCATGACTCCCTGCACTACCCAAACAACACTGCACTACCCTAAACCCTAAATCTACCCCCAGCATGACCCCCTACACTACCCAAACACCACTGCACTACTCTAAACCCTAAACCACTACCCGCAGCACGACCCCCTATACTACCCAAACACCACTGCACTGCCCTAAACACTACCCCGAGCACGACACCCTACACTACACAAACACTACTGCACTATCCTAAACCCTAAAACACTCACCCCAGCACGACTCCCTACACTCCCCAAACACCACTGCACTACCCTAAACCCTAAATCTACCCCCAGCACGACCCCCTACACTACCGAAACTCCACTGTACTACCCTAAACCCTAAATCTACCCTCAGCACGACCCCATACACTACTCAAAAACCACTGCAGTACCCTAAACCCTAAATCTACCCCCAGCCTGACCCCCTACACTACTCAAACACCACTGCACTATCCTAAACCCTAAAACACTACCCTCAGCATGACCCCCTACACTACCCGAACACCACTGCACTACCCTGAACCCTAAAACACTACCCCAGCACGATCCCCTACACTACACAAATACCACTGCACTACCCTAATTCCTAAATCTACCTGAAGCACGACCCCCTACACAACACAAACACCACTGCACTACCCTAAACCCTAAACCACTACCCCTAGCACGACCCCCTACACTACTCCAACACCACTGCACTATCCTAAACCCTAAACCACTATCCCCAGCACGACCCCCTACACTACCCAAACACCACTGCACAGCCCTAAACACTACCCCCAGCACGACACCCTACACTACCCAAACACAACTCCAATACCCTAAACCCTAAAACACTCCCCAGCACCACTCCCTACACTACCCAAACACCACTGCACTACCCTAAACCCTAAAACACTACCCCCAGCACAACCCCCTACTCTACCCGAACACCACTGCACTACCCTAAACCCTAAAACACTACCCCCAGCACGACCCCCTACACCACCCAAACACCACTGCACTACCTTAAACCCTAAAACACTACCCTCAGCACGACCCCCTAAACTACCCTAACACCACTGCACTACCATAAACCCTAAAACACTACCTACAGCATGACCACCTACACTACCAAAACACCACTGCACTACCCTAAGCCCTAAAACACTACCCCAGCACAACCCCCTACACTACCCAAACACCACTGTACTGCCCTAAACCCTAAAACACTACCCTCAGCATGACCCCCTACACTGGATGAACACCACTGCACTGCTCTAAACCTTAAATCACTACCCCCAGCACGACCCCCTACGCGACCCAAACACCAGTGCACTACCCTAAACCCTAAAACTCTACCCCCAGCACGACCCGCTATACTACACAAACACCAATGCAATACCCTAAACCTTAAAACACTAGCCCCAGCATGACCCCCTACACTACCCAAACACCACTGCACTACCCTAAACCCTAAAACACTAATGAGGCATGACCCCCTACACTACCCAAACACCACTTACTACCCTAAACCCTAAAACACTACCCACAGCACGACCCCCTACACTACCCAAAGACCACTGCACTACCCTAAACCCTAAAACACTACCCCCAAACGACCCCCTATACTACCCAAAGACCACTGTACTACCCTAAACCCTAAAACACTAATGAGGCATGACGCCTTACACTACCCAAACACCACTGCACAACCCTAAACCCTAAAACTCTACCTGCAGCACAACCCCCTACACTACCCAAAGACCACTACACTACCCTAAACCCTAAAACACTAACCCCAAACGACCCCCAACACTACCCAAAGACCACTGTACTACCCTAAACCATAAAACACGACCCCCTACACTACACAAACACCACTGCAGTATCCTAAACCCTAAAACACTACCACCAGCACAACCCCTACACTACTCAAAGACCACTGCACTACCCTAAACCCTAAAACACTACCCCTCACATGACCCCCTACACTACCCAAACACCACTGCACTACCCTAAACCCTAAAACACTCCCCCAGCACGACCCCCTACACAACCCAAACACCACTGCACTAACATAAACCCTAAAACACTACGCCAAGCATGATCCCCTACTCTACCCAAAGACCACTGTACTACCCTAAACCCTAAAACACAACCCCTACACTACACAAACGCCACTGCACTACCATAAACCCTAAAACACTACCCCGACACTACACAAACACGACTGCACTACCCTTAAACCCTAAAACACTACCCCCAGCACGACCCCGTACACTACACAAACAGCACTGCACTACCCTAAACCCTAAAACACTACCCCAGCACGACCCCCTACACTACCCAAACACCACTGCTTACCCTAAACCCTAAAACACTACCCCCAGCAGTACCCCTCACACTGCCCGAACACCACTGCACTGCCCTAAACCCTAAAACACTACTCCCAGCAGTACCCCCTACATTGCCCGAACACCACTGCACTGCCATAAACACTAAAACACCACTCCCTGCACGACCCCCTACACTGCCCAAACGCCACTGCACTGCCCTAAACCCTAAAATACCAACACCCTGCATGAACCCCTACACTTTCCGAACACCACTGCACTGCCCTAAATCCTAAAACACCACCCCCCTGCATGACCCCCTACACTGCCCGAACACCACTGTACTACCCTAAACCCTAAAACACTACCCCAGCACGATCCCCTACACTACACGAACACCACTGCATTACCCTAAACCCTAAATCTACCTCAAGCACGACCCCCTACACAACACAAACACCACTGCACTACCCTAAACCCTAAACCACTACCCCCAGCACGACCCCCTACACTACCCAAACACAACTGCACTGCCCTAAACACTACCCCCAGCACGACACCCTACACTACCCAAACACCATTGCAATACCCTAAACCCTAAAACACTCCCCCAGCATGACTCCCTACACTCCCCAAACACCACTGCACTACCCTAAACCCTAAATGTACCCCCAGTACGACCCCCTACACTACCCAAACACCACTGCACTACCCTAAACCCTAAACACTACCCCAGCACGACCCCCTACACTACCCAAACACCACTGCACTGCCCTAAACCCTAAAACACTACCCCCAGCACGACCCCCTACACCACCCAAACACCACTGCACTACCCTAAACCCTAAAACACTACCCTCAGCACGACCCCCTAAACTACCCTAACACCACTGCACTACCATAAACCCTAAAACACCACTCCCTGCACGACCCCCTACACTGCCCGAACACCACTGCACTGCCCTAAATCCTGAAACACCACCCCTGCACGACCCCCTACACTGCCCGAACACCACTGCACTACCCTAAACCATAAAACACTACCCCAGCACGATCCCCTACACTACACAAACACCACTGCACTACCCTAAACCCTAAATCTACCTCAAGCACGACCCCTACACAACACAAACACCACTGCACTACCCTAAACCCTGAACCACGACCCCCTACACTACTCAAACACCACTGCACTGCCCTAAACACTACCCACAGCACGACACCCTACACTACCCAAACACCACTACAATACCCTAAACCCTAAAACACTCCACCAGCATGACCCACTACACTACCGAAACACCACTGCACTACCCTAAACCGTAAATCTACCCTCAGCACGAACCCCTACACTACTCAAAAACCACTGCAGTAGCCTAAACCCTAAATCTACCCCCAGCCCGACCACCTACACTACCCAAACACAACTGCACTGCCCTAAACACTACCCCCAGCACAACACCCTACACTACCCAAACACAACTCCAATACCCTAAACCCTAAAACACTCCCTAGCACCACTCCCTACACTACCCAAACACCACTACACTACCCTAAACCCTAAAACACTACCCCCAGAATGACCCCCTACACTACACAAACACGACTGCACTACCATAAACCCTAAGACACTTCCCCCTACACTACACAATCACCGCTGCACCACCCTAAACCCTAAAACACTACCCCCAGCATGACCCCCTACACTACCCGAACACCACTGCTCTACCCAAAACTCTAAAACACTATCCCAGCACGACCCCCTACACTACCCAAACACCACTGCACTACATGAAACCCAACATACACTACCGCCAGCACGACCCCTATACTACACAAACACCACTGCACTTTCCTAAACACTAAAACACTCCCCCAGCACCACTCCCTACACTACACAAACACCACTGCACTACCCTAAACCCTAAAAAACTACCCCCAGCATGACCCCCTACACTACCCGAACACCACTGCACTACCCTAAACCCTAAAACACTAACCCCAGCACGACCCCCTACACTACCCAAACACCACTGCACTACCCTAAACCCTACAACACTCCCAGCACGACTCCCTACACTACCCTAACACCACTGAACTACCCTAAACCCTGAAACACTACCCACAGCACAACTCCCTACACTACACAAACACCACTGCACTGCCCTAAACCCTAAAACACTACCCCCAGCACGACCCCCTACACTAGCCAAACCCCACTGCACTACCCTAAACCCTAAAATACGACCCCCTACAATACCCAAAAACCACTGCACTACCCTAAACCCTAAACCACTACCCCCAGCACGACCCCCCACACTACCCAAACACCACTGCACTGCCCTAAACACTACCCCCAGCACGACACCCTACACTACCCAAACACCACTGCAATACCCTAAACCCTAAAACACTCCCCCAGCATGACTCCCTACACTCCCCAAACACCACTGCACTACCCTAAACCTCTAAATCTACCCCAGCACGACCCACTACACTACCGAAACACCACTGCACTACCCTAAACTGTAACTCTACCCTCAACATGACCCCCTACACTACCCAAACACCACTGCACTGCCCTAAACACTACCCCCAGCACGACACCCCACACTACCCAAACACAACTGCACTAACATAAACCCTAAAACACTACGCCAAGCATGATCCCCTACTCTACCCAAAGACCACTGTACGACCCTAAACCCTAAAACACGACCCCTACACTAAACAAACACCACTGCAGTATCCTAAACCCTAACACACTACCCCCATCATGACCCCTATACTACACAAACGCCACTGCACTACCATAAACCCTAAAACACTACCCCGACACTACACAAACACGACTGCACTACCCCTAAACCCTAAAACACTACCCCCAGCAGTACGCCTCACACTGCCCGAACACCACTGCACTGCCCTAAACCCTAAAACACTACTCCCAGCTGTACCCCCTACATTGCCCGAACACCACTGCACTGCCATTAGCCCTAAAACACCACTCCCTGCACGAACCCCTACACTGCCCTAACACCACTGCACTGCCCTAAACCCTAAAACACCACCCCCTGCATGAACACCTACACTGCCCGAACACCACTGCACTGCCCTAAATCCTAAAAAACCACCCCCCTGCACGACCCCCTACACTGCCCGAACACCACTGCACTACCATAAACCCTAAAACACTACCCCAGCACGATCCCCTACACTACAAAAACACCACTGCACTACCCTAAACCCTAAATCTACCTCAAGCACGACCCCCTACACAACACAAACACCACTGCACTACCCTAAACCCTAAACCACTACCCCCAGCACGACCCCCTACACTACCCAAACACCACTGCAATACCCTAAAACACTCCCCCAGCATGACTCCCTACACTCCCCAAACACCACTGCACTATCCTAAACCTCCAAGTCTACCCCAGCACGACCCACTACACTACCGAAACACCACTGCACTACGCTAAACCGTAAATCTACCCTCAGCACGAACCCCTACACTACTCAAAAACCACTGCAGTAGCCTAAACCCTAAATCTACCCCCAGCCCGACCCCCTACACTACTCAAACACCACTGCACTATCCTAAACCACTACCCCCAGCACGACCCCCTACACTACCCAAACACAACTGCACTGCCCTAAACACTACCCCCAGCACGACACCCTACACTACCCAAACACAACTCCAATACCCTAAACCCTAAAACACTCCCCAGCACCACTCCCTACACTACCCAAACACCCCTGCACTACCCTAAACCCTAAAACACTACCCCCAGAATGATCCCCTACACTACACAAACACCACTGCACTACCATAAACCCTAAGACACTTCCCCCTAAAAACACAATCACCACTGCACCATCCTAAACCCTAAAACACTACCCCCAGCATGACCCCCTACACTACCCGAACACCACTGCTCTACCCAAAACTCTAAAACACTATCTCAGTACGACCCCCTACACTACCCAAACACCACTGCACTAAACTAAACCCAACATACACTTCCGCCAGCCCGACCCCTACACTAAAAAAACACCACTACACTATCCTAAACCCTAAAACACTCCCCCAGCACCACTCCCTACACTACACAAACACCACTGCACTACCCTAAACCCTAAAAAACTACCCCCAGCATGACCCCCTACACTACCCGAACACCACTGCACTACCCTAAACCCTAAAACACTACCCCCAGCACGACCCCCTACACTACCCAAACACCACTGCACTACCCTAAACCCTAAAACACTCCCAGCACGAATCCCTACACTACCCTAACACCACTGAACTACCCTAAACCCTGAAACACTACCCACAGCACAACTCCCTACACTACACAAACACCACTGCACTGCCCTAAACCCTAAAACACTACCCCCAGCACGACCCCCTACACTAGCCAAACACCACAGCACTACCCTAAACCTTAAAATACGACCCCCTACACTACACAAACACCACTGAACTACCCTAAACCCTAAAACACTACCCCCAGCACGACCCCCTACACTACACAAACACCACTGCACTACCCTAAACCCTAAAACACTACCCCCTACAATACCCAAAAACCACTGCACTACCCTAAACCCTAAAACACTACCCCCAGCAATACCCCTCAAACTACCCAAACACCACTGCACTACACTAAACCGTGAAACACTACCCCCAGCAGTACCCCCTACACAACCCAAACACCACTGCACTACCCTGAACCCTAAAACACTACCTCCAGCAGTACCCCCTACACTACCCAACCACCACTGCACTACCCTAAACCCTAAACTACTACCCCCAGCACGACCCCCTACACGACCCAAACACCACTGCACTGCCCTAAACCCTAAAACACTACCCCAGCACGACCCCCTATATTACCAAAACACCACTGCACTACCCTAAACCCTAAATCTACCCCCAGCACGACACTCTACACTACCCAAACACCACTGCACTACCCTAAAGCCTATATCAACCCTCAGCACGACCCCCTACACTACCCAAACACCACTGCAGTACCCTAAACCCTAAAACACTACCCCCAGCATGACCCCCTACACTACCCAAACACTACTGCACTACCCTAAACCCTAAAATACTACCCCAGCACGACCCCCTACACTACCCAAACCCCACTGCACTACCCTACACCCTAAAACACTACCCCCAACAGTACCCCCTACACTACCCAATTACCACTGCACTACCCTAAACCCTAAACCACTACCACCAGCACGACCCCCTACACTACCCAAACACCACTGCACTGCCCTAAACCCTAAAACACTATCCCCAGAATGACCCCCTACACTACCCAAACACCACTGTACTTCCCTAAACCCTAAAACACTCCCCCCAGCATGACTCCCTATACTAGCCAAACAACACTGCACTACCCTAAACCCTAAATCTACCCCCAGCACGACCCCCTACACTACCCAAACACCACTGCACTATCCTAAACCCTAAAACACTACCCCAGCATGACCCCCTACACTACCCAAACACCACTGCACTGCCCTAAACCCTAAAACACTACCCCCAGCACGACCCCCTACACCACCCAAACACCACTGCACTACCCTAAACCCTAAAACACTACCCTCAGCACGACCCCCTACACTACACAAACACCACTGCACTACCCTAAGCCCTAAAACACTACCCCAGCACAACCCCCTACACTACCCAAACACCACTGTACTGCCCTAAACCCTAAAACACTACCCCCAGCATGACACCCTACACTACACAAACACCACTGCACTACCCTAAATCCTAAAACACTACCCACAGCACGACCCCCTGCACTACCCAAAGACCACTGCACTACCCTAAACCCTAAAACACTACCCCCAAACGACCCCCTACACTACCCAAAGACCACTGTACTACCCTAAACCCTAAAACACTAATGAGGCATGACGCCTTACACTACCCAAACACCACTGCACAACCCTAAACCCTAAAACACTACCTGCAGCACAACCCCCTACACTTCCCAAAGACCACTACACTACCCTAAACCCTAAAACACTACCCCCAAACGACCCCCATCACTACCCAAAGACCACTGTACTACCCTAAACCATAAAACACGACCCCCTACACTACCCAAAAACCACTGCACTATCCTAAACCCTAAAACACTACCCCAGCACGACCCCCCACACTACCCAAACACCACTGCACTGCCCTAAACCCTAAAACACTACCCCCAGCACGACCCCCTACACCACCCAAACACCACTGCACTACCCTAAACCCTAAAACTCTACCCTCAGCACGACCCCCTACACTACACAAACACCACTGCACTACCCTAAGCCCTAAAACACTACCCCAGCACAACCCCCTACACTACCCAAACACCACTGTACGGCCCTAAACCCTAAAACACTACCCCCAGCATGACACCCTACACTACACAAACACCACTGCACTACCCTAAACCCTAAAACACTCCCCCCAGCATGACTCCCTATACTACCCAAACAACACTGCACTACCCTAACCCCTAAATCTACCCCCAGCACGACCCCCTACACTACCCAAACACCACTGCACTACCCTAAACCCTAAAACACTACCCCAGCACGACCCCCTACACTACTCAAACACCACTGCACTGCCCTAAACCCTAAAACACTACCCCTAGCACGACCCCCTACACCACCCAAACACCACTGCACTACCCTAAACCCTAAAACACTACCCTCAGCACGACCCCCTACACTACACAAACACCACTGCACTACCCTAAGCCCTAAAACACTACCCCAGCACAACCCCCTACACTACCCAAACACCACTGCACTGCTCTAAACCTTAAATCACTACCCCCAGCACGACCCGCTACGCGACCCAAACACCAGTGCACTACCCTAAACCCTAAACTCTACCCCCAGCACGACCCGCTATACTACACAAACACCAATGCAATACCCTAAACCTTAAAACACTAGCCCCAGCATGACCCCCTACACTACCCAAACACCACTGCACTACCCTAAACCCTAAAACACTAATGAGGCATGACCCCCACACTACCCAAACACCACTTACTACCCTAAACCCTAAAACACTACCCACAGCACGACCCCCTACACTATCCAAAGACCACTGCACTACCCTAAACCCTAAAACACTACCCCCAAACGACCCCCTACACTACCCAAAGACCACTGTACTACCCTAAACCCTAAAACACTAATGAGGCATGACGCCTTACACTACCCAAACACCACTGCACAACCCTAAACCCTAAAACACTACCTGCAGCACAACCCCCTACACTACCCAAAGACCACTACACTACCCTAAACCCTAAAACACTACCCCCAAATGACCCCCATCACTACCCAAAGACCACTGTACTACCCTAAACCATAAAACACGACCCCCTACACTACACAAACACCACTGCAGTATCCTAAACCCTAAAACACTACCCCCTACAATACCCAAACCACCTGCACAAGCCTAAACCCTAAAACACTACCACCAGCACAACCCCTACACTACTCAAAGACCACTGCACTACCCTAAACCCTAAAACACTACCCCTCACATGACCCCCTACACTACCCAAACACCACTGCACTACCCTAAACCCTAAAACACTACCCCAGCACGACCCCCTACACTACCCAAACACCACTGCACTAACATAAACCCTAAAACACTACGCCAAGCATGATCCCCTACTCTACCCACAGACCACTGTACTACCCTAAACCCTAAAACACAACCCCTACACTACACAAACGCCACTACACTACCATAAACCCTAAAACACTACCCCGACACTACACAAACACGACTGCACTACCCTAAACCCTAAAACACTACCCCAGCACGACCCCGTATACTACACAAACAGCACTGCACTACCCTAAACCCTAAAACACTACCCCAGCACGACCCCCTACACTACCCAAACACCACTGCTTGCCCTAAACCCTAAAACACTACCCCCAGCAGTACCCCTCACACTGCCCGAACACCACTGCACTGCCCTAAACCCTAAAACACTACTCCCAGCAGTACCCCCTACATTGCCCGAACACCACTGCACTGCCATAAACACTAAAACACCACTCCCTGCACGACCCCCTACACTGCCCAAACACCACTGCACTGCCCTAAACCCTAAAATACCAACACCCTGCATGAACCCCTACACTTCCCGAACACCACTGCACTGCCCTAAATCCTAAAACACCACCCCCCTGCATGACCCCCTACACTGCCCGAACACCACTGTACTACCCTAAACCCTAAAACACTACCCCAGCACGATCCCCTACACTACACAAACACCACTGCATTACCCTAAACCCTAAACCACTACCCCCAGCACGACCCCCTACACTACCCAAACACCACTGCACTACCCTAAACCCTAAACCACTACCCCCAGCACGACCCCCTACACTACCCAAACACCACTGCACTGCCCTAAACACTACCCCCAGCACGACACCCTACACTACCCAAACACCATTGCAATACCCTAAACCCTAAAACACTCCCCCAGCATGACTCCCTACACTCCCCAAACACCACTGCACTACCCTAAACCCTAAATGTACCCCCAGTACGACCCCCTAAACTACCCAAACACCACTGCACTACCCTAAACCCTAAACACTACCCCAGCATGACCCCTACACTACCCAAACACCACTGCACTGCCCTAAACCCTAAAACACTACCCCCAGCACGACCCCCTACACCACCCAAACACCACTGCACTACCCTAAACCCTAAAACACTACCCTCAGCACGACCCCCTAAACTACCCTAACACCACTGCACTACCATAAACCCTAAAACACCACTCCCTGCACGACCCCCTACACTGCCCGAACACCACTGCACTGCCCTAAATCCTAAAACACCACCCCCCTGCACGACCCCCTACACTGCCCGAACACCACTGCACTACCCTAAACCATAAAACACTACCCCAGCACGATCCCCTACACTACACAAACACCACTGCACTACCCTAAACCCTAAATCTACCTCAAGCACGACCCCCTACACAACACAAACACCACTGCACTACCCTAAACCCTAAACCACTACCCCCAGCACGACCCCCTACACTACTCAAACACCACTGCACTGCCCTAAACCCTAAAACACTCCACCAGCACGACCCACTACACTACCGAAACACCACTGCACTACCCTAAACCGTAAATCTACCCTCAGCACGAACCCCTACACTACTCAAAAACCACTGCGGTAGCCTAAACCCTAAATCTACCCCCAGCCCGACCACCTACACTACTCAAACACCACTGCACTATCCTAAACAACTACCCCCAGCACGACCCCCTACACTACCCAAACACAACTGCACTGCCCTAAACACTACCCCCAGCATGACACCCTACACTACCCAAACACAACTCCAATACCCTAAACCCTAAAACACTCCCTAGCACCACTCCCTACACTACCCAAACACCACTACACTACCATAAACCCTAAAACACTACCCCCAGAATGACCCCCTACACTACACAAACACGACTGCACTACCATAAAACCTAAGACACTTCCCCCTACACTACACAATCACCACTGCACCACCCTAAACCCTTAAACACTACCCCCAGCATGACCCCCTACACTACCCGAACACCACTGCTCTACCCAAAACTCTAAAACACTATCCCAGCACGACCCCCTACACTACCCAAACACCACTGCACTACACTAAACCCAACATACACTACCGCCAGCACGACCCCTACACTACACAAACACCACTGCACTTTCCTAAACACTAAAACACTCCCCCAGCACCACTCCCTACACTACACAAACACCACTGCACTACCCTAAACCCTAAAAAACTACCCCCAGCATGACCCCCTACACTACCCGAACACCACTGCACTACCCTCAACCCTAAAACACTACCCCCAGCACGACCCCCTACACTACCCAAACACCACTGAACTACCCTAAACCCCACAACACTCCCAGCACGACTCCCTACACTACCCTAACACCACTGAACTACCCTAAACCCTGAAACACTACCAACAGCACAACTCCCTACACTACACAAACACCACTGCGCTGCCCTAAACCCTAAAACACTACCCCCAGCACGACCCCCTACACTAGCCAAACACCACTGCACTACCCTAAACCCTAAAATACGACCCCCTACAATACCCAAAAACCACTGCACTACCCTAAACCCTAAACCACTACCCCCAGCACGACCCCCCACACTACCCAAACACCACTGCACTGCCCTAAACACTACCCCCAGCACGACACCCTACACTACCCAAACACCACTGCAATACCCTAAACCCTAAAACACTCCCCCAGCATGACTCCCTACACTCCCCAAACACCACTGCACTACCCTAAACCTCTAAATCTACCCCCAGCACGACCCACTACACTACCGAAACACCACTGCACTACCCTAAACTGTAACTCTACCCTCAACATGACCCCCTACACTACCCAAACACCACTGCACTGCCCTAAACACTACCCCCAGCACGACACCCTACACTACCCAAACACAACTGCACTAACATAAACCCTAAAACACTACGCCAAGCATGATCCCCTACTCTACCCAAAGACCACTGTACTACCCTAAACCCTAAAACACGACCCCTACACTAAACAAACACCACTGCAGTATCCTAAACCCTAACACACTACCCCCATCACGACCCCTACACTACACAAACGCCACTGCACTACCCCTAAACCCTAAAACACTACCCCCAGCAGTACCCCTCACACTGCCCGAACACCACTGCACTGCCCTAAACCCTAAAACACTACTCCCAGCAGTACCCCCTACATTGCCCGAACACCACTGCACTGCCATTAGCCCTAAAACACCACTCCCTGCACGAACCCCTGCACTGCCCTAACACCACTGCACTGCCCTAAACCCTAAAACACCACCCCCTGCATGAACCCCTACACTGCCCGAACACCACTGCACTGCCCTAAATCCTAAAAAACCACCCCCCTGCACGACCCCCTACACTGCCCGAACACCACTGCACTACTATAAACCCTAAAACACTACCCCAGCACGATCCCCTACACTACACAAACACCACTGCACTACCCTAAACCCTAAATCTACCTCAAGCACGACCCCCTACACAACACAAACACCACTGCACTACCCTAAACCCTAAACCACTACCCCCAGCACGACCCCCTACACTACCCAAACACCACTGCAATACCCTAAAACACTCCCCCAGCATGACTCCCTACACTCCCCAAACACCACTGCACTACCCTAAACCTCTAAATCTACCCCCAGCACGACCCACTACACTACCGAAACACCACTGCACTACGCTAAACCGTAAATCTACCCTCAGCACGAACCCCTACACTACTCAAAAACCACTGCAGTAGCCTAAACCCTAAATCTACCCCCAGCCCGACCCCCTACACTACTCAAACACCACTGCACTATCCTAAACCACTACCCCCAGCACGACCCCCTACACTACCCAAACACAACTGCACTGCCCTAAACACTACCCCCAGCACGACACCCTACACTACCCAAACACAACTCCAATACCCTAAACCCTAAAACACTCCCCAGCACCACTCCCTACACTACCCAAACACCACTGCACTACACTAAACCCTAAAACCCTACCCCCAGAATGACCCCCTACACTACACAAACACCACTGCACTACCATAAACCCTAAGACACTTCCCCCTAAAAACACAATCACCACTGCACCATCCTAAACACTAAAACACTACCCCCAGCATGACCCCCTACACTACCCGAACACCACTGCTCTACCCAAAACTCTAAAACACTATCTCAGCACGAACCCCTACACTACCCAAACACCACTGCACTAAACTAAACCCAACATACACTACCGCCAGCCCGACCCCTACACTAAAAAAACACCACTACACTATCCTAAACCCTAAAACACTCCCCCAGCACCACTCCCTACACTACACAAACACCACTGCACTACCCTAAACCCTAAAAAACTACCCCCATCATGGCCCCCTACACTACCCGTACACCACTGCACTACCCTAAACCCTAAAACACTACCCCCAGCACGACCCCCTACACTACCCAAACACCACTGCACTACCCTAAACCCTAAAACACTCCCAGCACGACTCCCTACACTACCCTAACACCACTGAACTACCCTAAACCCTGAAACACTACCCAAAGCACAACTCCCTACACTACACAAACACCACTGCACTGCCCTAAACCCTAAAACACTACCCCCAGCACGACCCCCTACACTAGCCAAACACCACTGCACTACCCTAAACCCTAAAATACGACCCCCTACACTACACAAACACCACTGAACTACCCTAAACCCTAAAACACTACCCCAGCACGACCCCCTACACTACACAAACACCACTGCACTACCCTAAACCCTAAAACACCACCCCCTACAATACCCAAAAACCACTGCACTACCCTAAACCCTAAAACACTACCCCCAGCAATACCCCTCAAACTACCCAAACACCACTGCACTACCCTAAACCGTGAAACACTACCCCCAGCAGTACCCCCTACACAACCCAAACACCACTGCACTACCCTGAACCCTAAAACACTACCTCCAGCAGTACCCCCTACACTACCCAACTACCACTGCACTACCCTAAACCCTAAACTACTACCCCCAGCACGACCCCCTACACGACCCAAACACCACTGCACTGCCCTAAACCCTAAAACACTACCCCAGCACGACCCCCTATATTACCAAAACACCACTGCACTACCCTAAACCCTAAATCTACCCCCAGCACGACACTCTACACTACCCAAACACCACTGCACTACCCTAAAGCCTATATCAACCCTCAGCACGACCCCCTACACTACCCAAACACCACTGCAGTACCCTAAACCCTAAAACACTACCCCCAGCATGACCCCCTACACTACCCAAACACCACTGCACTACCCTAAACCCTAAAATACTACCCCAGCACGACCCCCTACACTACCCAAACCCCACTGCACTACCCTACACCCTAAAACACTACCCCCAACAGTAGCCCCTACACTACCCAATTACCACTGCACTACCCTAAACCCTAAACCACTACCCCCAGCACGACCCCCTACACTACCCAAACACCACTGCACTGCCCTAAACCCTAAAACACTCCCCCAGCACCACTCCCTACACTACACAAACACCACTGCACTACCCTAAACCCTAAAAAACTACCCCCAGCATGACCCCCTACACTACCCGAACACCACTGTACTACCCTATACCCTATAACACATTCCCCCCAACACGACCCCCTACACTACCCAAACACCACTGCACTACCCTAAATCCTACAACACTCCCAGCACGACTCCCTACACTACCCTAACACCACTGAACTTCCCTAAACCCTGAAACACTACCCACAGCACAACTCCCTACACTACACAAACACCACTGCACTGCCCTAAACCCTAAAACACTACCCCCAGCACGACCCCCTACACTAGCCAAACACCACTGCACTACCCTAAACCCTAAAATACGACCCCCTACAATACCCAAAAACCACTGCACTGCCCTAAACCCTAAACCACTACCCCCAGCACGACCCCCCACACTACCCAAACACCACTGCACTGCCCTAAACACTACCCCCAGCACGATACCCTACACTACCCAAACACCACTGCAATACCCTAAACCCTAAAACACTCCCCCAGCATGACTCCCTACACTCCCCAAACACCACTGCACTACCCTAAACCTCTAAATCTACCCCAGCACGACCCACTACACTACCGAAACACCACTGCACTACCCTAAACTGTAACTCTACCCTCAACATGACCCCCTACACTACCCAAACACCACTGCACTGCCCTAAACACTACCCCCAGCACGACACCCTACACTACCCAAACACAACTGCACTAACATAAACCCTAAAACACTACGCCAAGCATGATCCCCTACTCTACCCAAAGACCACTGTACTACCCTAAACCCTAAAACACGACCCCTACACTAAACAAACACCACTGCAGTATCCTAAACCCTAACACACTACCCCCATCACGACCCCTACACTACACAAACGCCACTGCACTACCATAAACCCTAAAACACTACCCCGACACTACACAAACACGACTGCACTACCCCTAAACCCTAAAACACTACCCCCAGCAGTACCCCTCACACTGCCCGAACACCACTGCACTGCCCTAAACCCTAAAACACTACTCCCAGCAGTACCCCCTACATTGCCCGAACACCACTGCACTGCCATTAGCCCTAAAACACCACTCCCTGCACGAACCCCTACACTGCCCTAACACCACTGCACTGCCCTAAACCCTAAAACACCACCCCCTGCATGAACCCCTACACTGCCCGAACACCACTGCACTGCCCTAAATCCTAAAAAACCACCCCCCTGCACGACCCCCTACACTGCCCGAACACCACTGCACTACCCTAAACCCTAAAACACTACCCCAGCACGATCCCCTACACTACACAAACACCACTGCACTACCCTAAACACTAAATCTACCACAAGCACGACCCCCTACACAACACAAACACCACTGCACTACCCTAAACCCTAAACCACTACCCCCAGCACGACCCCCTACACTACCCAAACACCACTGCAATACCCTAAAACACTCCCCCAGCATGACTCCCTACACTCCCCAAACACCACTGCACTACCCTAAACCTCTAAATCTACCCCCAGCACGACCCACTACACTACCGAAACACCACTGCACTACGCTAAACCGTAAATCTACCCTCAGCACGAACCCCTACACTACTCAAAAACCACTGCAGTAGCCTAAACCCTAAATCTACCCCCAGCCCGACCCCCTACACTACTCAAACACCACTGCACTATCCTAAACCACTACCCCCAGCACGACCCCCTACACTACCCAAACACAACTGCACTGCCCTAAACACTACCCCCAGCACGACACCCTACACTACCCAAACACAACTCCAATACCCTAAACCCTAAAACACTCCCCAGCACCACTCCCTACACTACCCAAACACCACTGCACTACACTAAACCCTAAAACCCTACCCCCAGAATGACCCCCTACACTACACAAACACCACTGCACTACCATAAACCCTAAGACACTTCCCCCTAAAAACACAATCACCACTGCACCATCCTAAACACTAAAACACTACCCCCAGCATGACCCCCTACACTACCCGAACACCACTGCTCTACCCAAAACTCTAAAACACTATCTCAGCACGACCCCCTACACTACCCAAACACCACTGCACTAAACTAAACCCAACATACACTACCGCCAGCCCGACCCCTACACTAAAAAAACACCACTACACTATCCTAAACCCTAAAACACTCCCCCAGCACCACTCCCTACACTACACAAACACCACTGCACTACCCTAAACCCTAAAAAACTACCCCCATCATGGCCCCCTACACTACCCGTACACCACTGCACTACCCTAAACCCTAAAACACTACCCCCAGCACGACCCCCTACACTACCCAAACACCACTGCACTACCCTAAACCCTAAAACACTCCCAGCACGACTCCCTACACTACCCTAACACCACTGAACTACCCTAAACCCTGAAACACTACCCAAAGCACAACTCCCTACACTACACAAACACCACTGCACTGCCCTAAACCCTAAAACACTACCCCCAGCACGACCCCCTACACTAGCCAAACACCACTGCACTACCCTAAACCCTAAAATACGACCCCCTACACTACACAAACACCACTGAACTACCCTAAACCCTAAAACACCACCCCCTACAATACCCAAAAACCACTGCACTACCCTAAACCCTAAAACACTACCCCCAGCAATACCCCTCAAACTACCCAAACACCACTGCACTACCCTAAACCGTGAAACACTACCCCCAGCAGTACCCCCTACACAACCCAAACACCACTGCACTACCCTGAACCCTAAAACACTACCTCCAGCAGTACCCCCTACACTACCCAACTACCACTGCACTACCCTAAACCCTAAACTACTACCCCCAGCACGACCCCCTACACGACCCAAACACCACTGCACTGCCCTAAACCCTAAAACACTACCCCAGCACGACCCCCTATATTACCAAAACACCACTGCACTACCCTAAACCCTAAATCTACCCCCAGCACGACACTCTACACTACCCAAACACCACTGCACTACCCTAAAGCCTATATCAACCCTCAGCACGACCCCCTACACTACCCAAACACCACTGCAGTACCCTAAACCCTAAAACACTACCCCCAGCATGACCCCCTACACTACCCAAACACCACTGCACTACCCTAAACCCTAAAATACTACCCCAGCACGACCCCCTACACTACCCAAACCCCACTGCACTACCCTACACCCTAAAACACTACCCCCAACAGTAGCCCCTACACTACCCAATTACCACTGCACTACCCTAAACCCTAAACCACTACCCCCAGCACGACCCCCTACACTACCCAAACACCACTGCACTGCCCTAAACCCTAAAACACTCCCCCAGCACCACTCCCTACACTACACAAACACCACTGCACTACCCTAAACCCTAAAAAACTACCCCCAGCATGACCCCCTACACTACCCGAACACCACTGTACTACCCTATACCCTATAACACATTCCCCCCAACACGACCCCCTACACTACCCAAACACCACTGCACTACCCTAAATCCTACAACACTCCCAGCACGACTCCCTACACTACCCTAACACCACTGAACTTCCCTAAACCCTGAAACACTACCCACAGCACAACTCCCTACACTACACAAACACCACTGCACTGCCCTAAACCCTAAAACACTACCCCCAGCACGACCCCCTACACTAGCCAAACACCACTGCACTACCCTAAACCCTAAAATACGACCCCCTACAATACCCAAAAACCACTGCACTGCCCTAAACCCTAAACCACTACCCCCAGCACGACCCCCCACACTACCCAAACACCACTGCACTGCCCTAAACACTACCCCCAGCACGACACCCTACACTACCCAAACACCACTGCAATACCCTAAACCCTAAAACACTCCCCCAGCATGACTCCCTACACTCCCCAAACACCACTGCACTACCCTAAACCTCTAAATCTACCCCAGCACGACCCACTACACTACCGAAACACCACTGCACTACCCTAAACTGTAACTCTACCCTCAACATGACCCCCTACACTACCCAAACACCACTGCACTGCCCTAAACACTACCCCCAGCACGACACCCTACACTACCGAAACACAACTGCACTAACATAAACCCTAAAACACTACGCCAAGCATGATCCCCTACTCTACCCAAAGACCACTGTACTACCCTAAACCCTAAAACACGACCCCTACACTAAACAAACACCACTGCAGTATCCTAAACCCTAACACACTACCCCCATCACGACCCCTACACTACACAAACGCCACTGCACTACCATAAACCCTAAAACACTACCCCGACACTACACAAACACGACTGCACTACCCCTAAACCCTAAAACACTACCCCCAGCAGTACCCCTCACACTGCCCGAACACCACTGCACTGCCCTAAACCCTAAAACACTACTCCCAGCAGTACCCCCTACATTGCCCGAACACCACTGCACTGCCATTAGCCCTAAAACACCACTCCCTGCACGAACCCCTACACTGCCCTAACACCACTGCACTGCCCTAAGCCCTAAAACACCACCCCCTGCATGAACCCCTACACTGCCCGAACACCACTGCACTGCCCTAAATCCTAAAAAACCACCCCCCTGCACGACCCCCTACACTGCCCGAACACCACTGCACTACCCTAAACCCTAAAACACTACCCCAGCACGATCCCCTACACTACACAAACACCACTGCACTACCCTAAACACTAAATCTACCACAAGCACGACCCCCTACACAACACAAACACCACTGCACTACCCTAAACCCTAAACCACTACCCCCAGCACGACCCCCTACACTACCCAAACACCACTGCAATACCCTAAAACACTCCCCCAGCATGACTCCCTACGCTCCCCAAACACCACTGCACTACCCTAAACCTCTAAATCTACCCCCAGCACGACCCACTACACTACCGAAACACCACTGCACTGCGCTAAACCGTAAATCTACCCTCAGCACGAACCCCTACACTACTCAAAAACCACTGCAGTAGCCTAAACCCTAAATCTACCCCCAGCCCGACCCCCTACACTACTCAAACACCACTGCACTATCCTAAACCACTACCCCCAGCACGACCCCCTACACTACCCAAACACAACTGCACTGCCCTAAACACTACCCCCAGCACGACACCCTACACTACCCAAACACAACTCCAATACCCTAAACCCTAAAACACTCCCCAGCACCACTCCCTACACTACCCAAACACCACTGCACTACACTAAACCCTAAAACCCTACCCCCAGAATGACCCCCTACACTACACAAACACCACTGCACTACCATAAACCCTAAGACACTTCCCCCTAAAAACACAATCACCACTGCACCATCCTAAACACTAAAACACTACCCCCAGCATGACCCCCTACACTACCCGAACACCACTGCTCTACCCAAAACTCTAAAACACTATCTCAGCACGACCCCCTACACTACCCAAACACCACTGCACTAAACTAAACCCAACATACACTACCGCCAGCCCGACCCCTACACTAAAAAAACACCACTACACTATCCTAAACCCTAAAACACTCCCCCAGCACCACTCCCTACACTACACAAACACCACTGCACTACCCTAAACCCTAAAAAACTACCCCCATCATGGCCCCCTACACTACCCGTACACCACTGCACTACCCTAAACCCTAAAACACTACCCCCAGCACGACCCCCTACACTACCCAAACACCACTGCACTACCCTAAACCCTAAAACACTCCCAGCACGACTCCCTACACTACCCTAACACCACTGAACTACCCTAAACCCTGAAACACTACCCAAAGCACAACTCCCTACACTACACAAACACCACTGCACTGCCCTAAACCCTAAAACACTACCCCCAGCACGACCCCCTACACTAGCCAAACACCACTGCACTACCCTAAACCCTAAAATACGACCCCCTACACTACACAAACACCACTGAACTACCCTAAACCCTAAAACACTACCCCCAGCACGACCCCCTACACTACACAAACACCACTGCACTACCCTAAACCCTAAAACACCACCCCCTACAATACCCAAAAACCACTGCACTACCCTAAACCCTAAAACACTACCCCCAGCAATACCCCTCAAACTACCCAAACACCACTGCACTACCCTAAACCGTGAAACACTACCCCCAGCAGTACTCCCTACACAACCCAAACACCACTGCACTACCCTGAACCCTAAAACACTACCTCCAGCAGTACCCCCTACACTACCCAACTACCACTGCACTACCCTAAACCCTAAACTACTACCCCCAGCACGACCCCCTACACGACCCAAACACCACTGCACTGCCCTAAACCCTAAAACACTACCCCAGCACGACCCCCTATATTACCAAAACACCACTGCACTACCCTAAACCCTAAATCTACCCCCAGCACGACACTCTACACTACCCAAACACCACTGCACTACCCTAAAGCCTATATCAACCCTCAGCACGACCCCCTACACTACCCAAACACCACTGCAGTACCCTAAACCCTAAAACACTACCCCCAGCATGACCCCCTACACTACCCAAACACCACTGCACTACCCTAAACCCTAAAATACTACCCCAGCACGACCCCCTACACTACCCAAACCCCACTGCACTACCCTACACCCTAAAACACTACCCCCAACAGTAGCCCCTACACTACCCAATTACCACTGCACTACCCTAAACCCTAAACCACTACCCCCAGCACGACCCCCTACACTACCCAAACACCACTGCACTGCCCTAAACCCTAAAACACTCCCCCAGCACCACTCCCTACACTACACAAACACCACTGCACTACCCTAAACCCTAAAAAACTACCCCCAGCATGACCCCCTACACTACCCGAACACCACTGTACTACCCTATACCCTATAACACATTCCCCCCAACACGACCCCCTACACTACCCAAACACCACTGCACTACCCTAAATCCTACAACACTCCCAGCACGACTCCCTACACTACCCTAACACCACTGAACTTCCCTAAACCCTGAAACACTACCCACAGCACAACTCCCTACACTACACAAACACCACTGCACTGCCCTAAACCCTAAAACACTACCCCCAGCACGACCCCCTACACTAGCCAAACACCACTGCACTACCCTAAACCCTAAAATACGACCCCCTACAATACCCAAAAACCACTGCACTGCCCTAAACCCTAAACCACTACCCCCAGCACGACCCCCCACACTACCCAAACACCACTGCACTGCCCTAAACACTACCCCCGGCACGACACCCTACACTACCCAAACACCACTGCAATACCCTAAACCCTAAAACACTCCCCCAGCATGACTCCCTACACTCCCCAAACACCACTGCACTACCCTAAACCTCTAAATCTACCCCAGCACGACCCACTACACTACCGAAACACCACTGCACTACCCTAAACTGTAACTCTACCCTCAACATGACCCCCTACACTACCCAAACACCACTGCACTGCCCTAAACACTACCCCCAGCACGACACCCTACACTACCCAAACACAACTGCACTAACATAAACCCTAAAACACTACGCCAAGCATGATCCCCTACTCTACCCAAAGACCACTGTACTACCCTAAACCCTAAAACACGACCCCTACACTAAACAAACACCACTGCAGTATCCTAAACCCTAACACACTACCCCCATCACGACCCCTACACTACACAAACGCCACTGCACTACCATAAACCCTAAAACACTACCCCGACACTACACAAACACGACTGCACTACCCCTAAACCCTAAAACACTACCCCCAGCAGTACCCCTCACACTGCCCGAACACCACTGCACTGCCCTAAACCCTAAAACACTACTCCCAGCAGTACCCCCTACATTGCCCGAACACCACTGCACTGCCATTAGCCCTAAAACACCACTCCCTGCACGAACCCCTACACTGCCCTAACACCACTGCACTGCCCTAAACCCTAAAACACCACCCCCTGCATGAACCCCTACACTGCCCGAACACCACTGCACTGCCCTAAATCCTAAAAAACCACCCCCCTGCACGACCCCCTACACTGCCCGAACACCACTGCACTACCCTAAACCCTAAAACACTACCCCAGCACGATCCCCTACACTACACAAACACCACTGCACTACCCTAAACACTAAATCTACCACAAGCACGACCCCCTACACAACACAAACACCACTGCACTACCCTAAACCCTAAACCACTACCCCCAGCACGACCCCCTACACTACCCAAACACCACTGCAATACCCTAAAACACTCCCCCAGCATGACTCCCTACACTCCCCAAACACCACTGCACTACCCTAAGCCTCTAAATCTACCCCCAGCACGACCCACTACACTACCGAAACACCACTGCACTACGCTAAACCGTAAATCTACCCTCAGCACGAACCCCTACACTACTCAAAAACCACTGCAGTAGCCTAAACCCTAAATCTACCCCAGCCCGACCCCCTACACTACTCAAACACCACTGCACTATCCTAAACCACTACCCCCAGCACGACCCCCTACACTACCCAAACACAACTGCACTGCCCTAAACACTACCCCCAGCACGACACCCTACACTACCCAAACACAACTCCAATACCCTAAACCCTAAAACACTCCCCAGCACCACTCCCTACACTACCCAAACACCACTGCACTACCCTAAACCCTAAAACACTACCCCCAGAATGACCCCCTACACTACACAAACACCACTGCACTACCATAAACCCTAAGACACTTCCCCCTAAAAACACAATCACCACTGCACCATCCTAAACCCTAAAACACTACCCCCAGCATGACCCCCTACACTACCCGAACACCACTGCTCTACCCAAAACTCTAAAACACTATCTCAGCACGACCCCCTACACTACCCAAACACCACTGCACTAAACTAAACCCAACATACACTACCGCCAGCCCGACCCCTACACTAAAAAAACACCACTACACTATCCTAAACCCCAAAACACTCCCCCAGCACCACTCCCTACACTACACAAACACCACTGCACTACCCTAAACCCTAAAAAACTACCCCAGCATGGCCCCCTACACTACCCGTACACCACTGCACTACCCTAAACCCTAAAACACTACCCCCAGCACGACCCCCTACACTACCCAAACACCACTGCACTACCCTAAACTCTAAAACACTCCCAGCACGACTCCCTACACTACCCTAACACCACTGAACTACCCTAAACCCTGAAACACTACCCAAAGCACAACTCCCTACACTACACAAACACCACTGCACTGCCCTAAACCCTAAAACACTACCCCCAGCACGACACCCTACACTAGCCAAACACTACTGCACTACCCTAAACCCTAAAATACGACCCCCTACACTACACAAACACCACTGAACTACCCTAAACCCTAAAACACTACCCCCAGCACGACCCCCTACACTACACAAACACCACTGCACTACCCTAAACCCTAAAACACTACCCCCTACAATACCCAAAAACCACTGCACTACCCTAGACCCTAAAACACTGCCCCCAGCAATACCCCTAAAACTACCCAAACACCACTGCACTACCCTAAACCGTGAAACACTACCCCCAGCAGTACCCCCTACACAACCCAAACACCACTGCACTACCCTGAACCCTAAAACACTACCTCCAGCAGTACCCCCTACACTACCCAACCACCACTGCACTGCCCTAAACCCTAAACTACTACCCCCAGCACGACCCCCTACACGACCCAAACACCACTGCACTGCCCTAAACCCTAAAACACTACCCCAGCACGACCCCCTATATTACCAAAACACCACTGCACTACCCTAAACCCTAAATCTACCCCCAGCACGACACTCTACACTACCCAAACACCACTGCACTACCCTAAAGCCTATATCAACCCTCAGCACGACCCCCTACACTACCCAAACACCACTGCAGTACCCTAAACCCTAAAACACTACCCCCAGCATGACCCCCTACACTACCCAAACACCACTGCACTACCCTAAACCCTAAAATACTACCCCAGCACGACCCCCTACACTACCCAAACCCCACTGCACTACCCTACACCCTAAAACACTACCCCCAACAGTACCCCCTACACTACCCAATTACCACTGCACTACCCTAAACCCTAAACCACTACCTCCAGCACGACCCCCTACACTACCCAAACACCACTGCACTGCCCTAAACCCTAAAACACTACCCCCAGAATGACCCCCTACACTACCCAAACACCACTGTACTACCCTAAACCCTAAAACACTCCCCCCAGCATGACTCCCTATACTACCCAAACAACACTGCACTACCATAAACCCTAAATCTACCCCCAGCACGACCCCCTACACTACCCAAACACCACTGCACTACCCTAAACCCTAAAACACTACCCCAGCACGACCCCCTACACTACCCAAACACCACTGCACTGCCCTAAACCCTAAAACACTACCCCCAGCACGACCCCCTACAGCACCCAAACACCACTGCACTACCCTAAACCCTAAAACACTACCCTCAGCACGACCCCCTAAACTACCCTAACACCACTGCACTACCATAAACCCTAAAACACCACTCCCTGCACGACCCCCTACACTGCCCAAACACCACTGCACTGCCCTAAATCCTAAAACACCACCCCCCTGCACGACCCCCTACACTGCCCGAACACCACTGTACTACCCTAAACCCTAAAACACTACCCCAGCACGATCCCCTACACTACACAAACACCACTGCATTACCCTAAACCCTAAATCTACCTCAAGCACGACCCTCTACACAACACAAACACCACTGCACTACCCTAAACCCTAAACCACTACCCCCAGCACGACCCCCTACACTACCCAAACACCACTGCACTGCCCTAAACACTACCCCCAGCACGACACCATACACTACCCAAACACCACTGCAATACCTTAAACCCTAAAACACTCCCCCAGCATGACTCCCTATACTCCCCAAACACCACTGCACTACCCTAAAGCTCTAAATCTACCCCCAGCACGACCCACTACACTACCGAAACACCACTGCACTACCCTAAACTGTAACTCTACCCTCAACATGACCCCCTACACTACCCAAACACCACTGCACTGCCCTAAACACTACCCCCAGCACGACACCCTACACTACCCAAACACAACTGCACTAACATAAACCCTAAAACACTACGCCAAGCATGATCCCCTACTCTACCCAAAGACCACTGTACTACCCTAAACCCTAAAACATGACCCCTACACTAAACAAACACCACTGCTTTATCCTAAACCCTAACACACTACCCCCATCACGACCCCTACACTACACAAACGCAACTGCACTACCATAAACCCTAAAACACTACCCCGACACTACACAAACACGACTGCACTACCCCTAAACCCTAAAACACTACCCCCAGCAGTACCCCCTACATTGCCCGAACACCACTGCACTGCCATAAACCCTAAAACACCACTCCCTGCACGAACCCCTACACTGCCCTAACACCACTGCACTGCCCTAAACCCTAAAACACCACCCCCTGCATGAACCCCTACACTGCCCGAACACCACTGCACTGCCCTAAATCCTAAAAAACCACCCCCCTGCACGACCCCCTACACTGCCCGAACACCACTGCACTACCCTAAACCCTAAAACACTACCCCAGCACGATCCCCTTCACTACACAAACACCACTGCACTACCCTAAACCCTAAATCTACCTCAAGCACGACCCCCTACACAACACAAACACCACTGCACTACCCTAAACCCTAAACAACTACCCCCAGCACGACCCCCTACACTACGCAAACACCACTGCAATACCCTAAACCCTAAAACACTCCCCCAGCATGACTCCCTACACTCCCCAAACACCACTGCACTACCCTAAACCTCTAAATCTACCCCCAGCACGACCCACTACACTACCGAAACACCACTGCACTACGCTAAACCGTAAATCTACCCTCAGCACGAACCCCTACACTACTCAAAAACCACTGCACTATCCTAAACCACCACCCCCAGCACGACCCCCTACGCTACCCAAACACAACTGCACTGCCCTAAACACTACCCCCAGCACGACACCCTACACTACCCAAACACAACTCCAATACCCTAAACCCTAAAACACTCCCAAGCACCACTCCCTACACTACCCAAACACCACTGCACTACCCTAAACCCTAAAACACTACCCCCAGAATGACCCCCTACACTACACAAACACCACTGCACTACCATAAACCCTAAGACACTTCCCCCTACACTACACAATCACCACTGCACCATCTTAAACCCTAAAACACTACCCCCAGCATGACCCCCTACACTACCCGAACACCACTGCTCTACCCAAAACTCTAAAACACTATCTCAGCACGACCCCCTACACTACCCAAACACCACTGCACTACACTAAACCCAACATACACTACCGCCAGCACGACCCCCTACACTAAAAAAACACCACTACACTATCCTAAACCCTAAAACACTCCCCCAGCACCACTCCCTACACTACCCTAACACCACTGAACTACCCTAAACCCTGAAACACTACCCACAGCACAACTCCCTACACTACACAAACACCACTGCACTGCCCTAAACCCTAAAACACTACCCCCAGCACGACCCCCTACACTAGATAAACACCACTGCACTGCCCTAAACCCTAAAATACTACCCCCAGCACGACCCCCTACACTACTCAAACATCACTGCACAACCCTAAACCCTAAAACACTACCCCAGCACCACTCCCTACACTACACAAACACCACTGCACTACCCTAAACCCTAAAAAACTACCCCCAGCATGACCCCCTACACTACCCGAACACCACTGCACTACCCTAAACCCTAAAACACTACCCCCAGCACGACCCCCTACACTACCCAAACACCACTGCACTACCCTAAACCCTAAAACACTCCCAGCACGACTCCCTACACTACCCTAACACCACTGAACTACCTTAAACCCTGAAACACTACCCACAGCACAACTCCCTACACTACACAAACACCACTGCACTGCCCTAAACCCTAAAACACTACCTCAGCACGACCCCCTACACTAGCCAAACACCACTGCACTACCCTAAACCCTAAAATACGACCCCCTACACTACACAAACACCACTGAACTACCCTAAACCCTAAAACACTACCCCCAGCACGACCCCCTACACTACACAAACACCACTGCACTACCCTAAACCCTAAAACACTACCCCCTACAATACCCAAAAACCACTGCACTACCCTAAACCCTAAAACATTACCCCCAGCAATACCCCTCAAACTACCCAACACCACTGCACTACCCTAAACCGTGAAACACTACCCCCAGCAGTACCCCCTACACAACCCAAACACCACTGCACTACCCTGAACCCTAAAACACTACCTCCAGCAGTAACCCCTACACTACCCAACCACCACTGCACTACCCTAAACCCTAAACTACTACCCCCAGCACGACCCCCTACACGACCCAAACACCACTGCACTGCCCTAAACCCTAAAACACTACCCCAGCACGACCCCCTATATTACCAAAACACCACTGCACTACCCTAAACCCTAAATCTACCCCCAGCACGACACTCTACACTACCCAAACACCACTGCACTACCCTAAAGCCTATATCAACCCGCAGCACGACCCCCTACACTACCCAAATACCACTGCAGTACCCTAAACCCTAAAACACTACCCCCAGCATGACCCCCTACACTACCCAAACACCACTGCACTACCCTAAACCCTAAAATACTACCCCAGCACGACCCCCTACACTACCCAAACCCCACTGCACTACCCTACACCCTAAAACACTACCCCCAACAGTACCCCCTACACTACCCAATTACCACTGCACTACCCTAAACCCTAAACCACTACCTCCAGCACGACCCCCTACACTACCCAAACACCACTGCACTGCCCTAAACCCTAAAACACTACCCCCAGAATGACCCCCTACACTACCCAAACACCACTGTACTACCCTAAACCCTAAAACACTCCCCCCAGCATGACTCCCTATACTACCCAAACAACACTGCACTACCATAAACCCTAAATCTACCCCCAGCACGACCCCCTACACTACCCAAACACCACTGCACTACCCTAAACCCTAAAACACTACCCCAGCACGACCCCCTACACTACCCAAACACCACTGCACTGCCCTAAACCCTAAAACACTACCCCCAGCACGACCCCCTACAGCACCCAAACACCACTGCACTACCCTAAACCCTAAAACACTACCCTCAGCACGACCCCCTAAACTACCCTAACACCACTGCACTACCATAAACCCTAAAACACCACTCCCTGCACGACCCCCTACACTGCCCAAACACCACTGCACTGCCCTAAATCCTAAAACACCACCCCCCTGCACGACCCCCTACACTGCCCGAACACCACTGTACTACCCTAAACCCTAAAACACTACCCCAGCACGATCCCCTACACTACACAAACACCACTGCATTACCCTAAACCCTAAATCTACCTCAAGCACGACCCTCTACACAACACAAACACCACTGCACTACCCTAAACCCTAAACCACTACCCCCAGCACGACCCCCTACACTACCCAAACACCACTGCACTGCCCTAAACACTACCCCCAGCACGACACCATACACTACCCAAACACCACTGCAATACCTTAAACCCTAAAACACTCCCCCAGCATGACTCCCTATACTCCCCAAACACCACTGCACTACCCTAAAGCTCTAAATCTACCCCCAGCACGACCCACTACACTACCGAAACACCACTGCACTACCCTAAACTGTAACTCTACCCTCAACATGACCCCCTACACTACCCAAACACCACTGCACTGCCCTAAACACTACCCCCAGCACGACACCCTACACTACCCAAACACAACTGCACTAACATAAACCCTAAAACACTACGCCAAGCATGATCCCCTACTCTACCCAAAGACCACTGTACTACCCTAAACCCTAAAACATGACCCCTACACTAAACAAACACCACTGCTTTATCCTAAACCCTAACACACTACCCCCATCACGACCCCTACACTACACAAACGCAACTGCACTACCATAAACCCTAAAACACTACCCCGACACTACACAAACACGACTGCACTACCCCTAAACCCTAAAACACTACCCCCAGCAGTACCCCTCACACTGCCCGAACACCACTGCACTGCCCTAAACCCTAAAACACTACTCCCAGCAGTACCCCCTACATTGCCCGAACACCACTGCACTGCCATAAACCCTAAAACACCACTCCCTGCACGAACCCCTACACTGCCCTAACACCACTGCACTGCCCTAAACCCTAAAACACCACCCCCTGCATGAACCCCTACACTGCCCGAACACCACTGCACTGCCCTAAATCCTAAAAAACCACCCCCCTGCACGACCCCCTACACTGCCCGAACACCACTGCACTACCCTAAACCCTAAAACACTACCCCAGCACGATCCCCTTCACTACACAAACACCACTGCACTACCCTAAACCCTAAATCTACCTCAAGCACGACCCCCTACACAACACAAACACCACTGCACTACCCTAAACCCTAAACAACTACCCCCAGCACGACCCCCTACACTACGCAAACACCACTGCAATACCCTAAACCCTAAAACACTCCCCCAGCATGACTCCCTACACTCCCCAAACACCACTGCACTACCCTAAACCTCTAAATCTACCCCCAGCACGACCCACTACACTACCAAAACACCACTGCACTACGCTAAACCGTAAATCTACCCTCAGCACGAACCCCTACACTACTCAAAAACCACTGCACTATCCTAAACCACCACCCCCAGCACGACCCCCTACGCTACCCAAACACAACTGCACTGCCCTAAACACTACCCCCAGCACGACACCCTACACTACCCAAACACAACTCCAATACCCTAAACCCTAAAACACTCCCAAGCACCACTCCCTACACTACCCAAACACCACTGCACTACCCTAAACCCTAAAACACTACCCCCAGAATGACCCCCTACACTACACAAACACCACTGCACTACCATAAACCCTAAGACACTTCCCCCTACACTACACAATCACCACTGCACCATCTTAAACCCTAAAACACTACCCCCAGCATGACCCCCTACACTACCCGAACACCACTGCTCTACCCAAAACTCTAAAACACTATCTCAGCACGACCCCCTACACTACCCAAACACCACTGCACTACACTAAACCCAACATACACTACCGCCAGCACGACCCCCTACACTAAAAAAACACCACTACACTATCCTAAACCCTAAAACACTCCCCCAGCACCACTCCCTACACTACCCTAACACCACTGAACTACCCTAAACCCTGAAACACTACCCACAGCACAACTCCCTACACTACACAAACACCACTGCACTGCCCTAAACCCTAAAACACTACCCCCAGCACGACCCCCTACACTAGATAAACACCACTGCACTGCCCTAAACCCTAAAATACTACCCCCAGCACGACCCCCTACACTACTCAAACATCACTGCACAACCCTAAACCCTAAAACACTACCCCAGCACCACTCCCTACACTACACAAACACCACTGCACTACCCTAAACCCTAAAAAACTACCCCCAGCATGACCCCCTACACTACCCGAACACCACTGCACTACCCTAAACCCTAAAACACTACCCCCAGCACGACCCCCTACACTACCCAAACACCACTGCACTACCCTAAACCCTAAAACACTCCCAGCACGACTCCCTACACTACCCTAACACCACTGAACTACCTTAAACCCTGAAACACTACCCACAGCACAACTCCCTACACTACACAAACACCACTGCACTGCCCTAAACCCTAAAACACTACCTCAGCACGACCCCCTACACTAGCCAAACACCACTGCACTACCCTAAACCCTAAAATACGACCCCCTACACTACACAAACACCACTGAACTACCCTAAACCCTAAAACACTACCCCCAGCACGACCCCCTACACTACACAAACACCACTGCACTACCCTAAACCCTAAAACACTACCCCCTACAATACCCAAAAACCACTGCACTACCCTAAACCCTAAAACATTACCCCCAGCAATACCCCTCAAACTACCCAACACCACTGCACTACCCTAAACCGTGAAACACTACCCCCAGCAGTACCCCCTACACAACCCAAACACCACTGCACTACCCTGAACCCTAAAACACTACCTCCAGCAGTAACCCCTACACTACCCAACCACCACTGCACTACCCTAAACCCTAAACTACTACCCCCAGCACGACCCCCTACACGACCCAAACACCACTGCACTGCCCTAAACCCTAAAACACTACCCCAGCACGACCCCCTATATTACCAAAACACCACTGCACTACCCTAAACCCTAAATCTACCCCCAGCACGACACTCTACACTACCCAAACACCACTGCACTACCCTAAAGCCTATATCAACCCGCAGCACGACCCCCTACACTACCCAAACACCACTGCAGTACCCTAAACCCTAAAACACTACCCCCAGCATGACCCCCTACACTACCCAAACACCACTGCACTACCCTAAACCCTAAAATACTACCCCAGCACGACCCCCTACACTACCCAAACCCCACTGCACTACCCTACACCCTAAAACACTACCCCCAACAGTACCCCCTTGTTGGACCTGTCAGCCCTAGGGTGGTCTCCCCTTCTATTTTTGTATCGTGCCTCATTTTTTCCACCCTCATTTTTATGTTGGACTAGGTCTCCGGGCGCCTTTTCATTGCCAATCAGTGTTAAGGTGCAGGTGCTCCCTTCCCCTAAGATGGCTGCCACAGGCCCCTGCTACTGCGGAGTGGCCTTTCTAGTAGCACCCTAGCTGCCAGGAGCTGGCTGGGACCCCACAACAATGTTGCGACACCAGCCCGCCTTTTTTGTCCTATACCTAGAGTGGGGAAGCTCCTGGAATGTGCTGGAACCTTCTAGAAGAAGGGTGGGGTTTTACTTTTGCCGCCTTAGGAGGTGGTCACCTGACCTAGGGCTACTTAACAGAGGGAGGGAACTTTTTCTAGTTAGTTGGGGTAAAGCAGACCTGGGGAACCCACGCAGGAGTTTTAGGCGGTAGGGCCTAGACAGGGACTTATGCCTCTGAAGGTGACAGGGTTTAGGCACTGCCCTTTAAGTGAGTGAGGGATCCTGTACTACCCACTGATCTGGCCCAGCGATAGGGAGACCCCGGAATGACCTGCCAAGCCTGACTAGGAGGGAACTAGTCACCAACTCACCCCCCCCAAGGAACAGAACTTTTTAGGGCGCGAGAACCAACTGCGCCACCAAGACTGCAAAAACCTACTTCTGAAACTCTGCTGAAGCTGACCGCCGGAATTAAGGCTGAAGCTGAGGGCGGAAACTGACTACTGAAACTTATTACTAAAGACTCCCTGCTGGACTGCTGGGGGATCAACCAGGTACTAGCGCTGTGACCCCTGCGCTCCCCGACCTTGCCTGGGATCCCCCTAGTCAGTCCTGCACCAGGCGCTGGTCGCCGAAATCACCCCTTAATTTCAGCCCCCCCCCGGTGTGGGGAGTCGAGGCGCACTCACCGCTGCGGCCCAGGGCCGGGAAACCGCCCCCTGTCATCAACGGGGCCCGCGGAGAAGCCCGGGGCCCCGCCGCTGCCGTCGCAGCCAAAGAATCGCAAACCCCAGCGCCGGGAAGGCCTCGGTGGGCCCAGGCGTCTCGCCGCGGCCGCGTAGGCCTGAAGCCAGCACCCGCATCACCTGACGGGGGCGGACTGCCAAACGCGCCCCCGCAGGCCGCACTGCCATTGGCGGCTGTGGGCGCGACCCCGGAAGCAAGGCAGGAATTCCCCCGTGACGCCAGCGGAGCTCCCCGGTCGCGTCTGACCTGACCGGGAGCCCCGCGCTCTGTCCCCCGCTCCCCGCACCACTCCACTTGGCGGGAGAAGCCCGTGAGCAAGGCCCTCAGCCCGGACATCGCCGGGCGGCCTGGGATTCCTGCGAGGTCCCCGCCGGGGAGAGCGCTGCAGCGCGAAGCACAGAGGAGGAGGGATCCCGCCGGAGAACCCGTCGCCAGGGCCGAGTGAAGGCCGAAGCACAAGGTAACCCCTGGGGGAGGCGGGCGGAAGGCCGTAAGGAGGCCCACAGTTCGCCCCTCCCCTGGGGAGATTCCTCAAGAGGCCCAGTGAGCCCCGGCCCTCCCCCGGACCCGGGATCTGGGTTGCCGGCACCTCTCACCCTCAGAAGGGCTCCCTGAACATACTGTGGGCCCCATTGTGGAACTGGCCTATCTAGCGCTATTCATGGGATCTGTGCAGTGCTGGGCCAAATGACATATTTGAAGCGCTGTGAACTTGCTGTGTTCCTAGAGCCTGAGCTAAAGGGCTAATAATTTGCTTTTAAGCGCTAGCAAAGTGCTAATTGCAGTGCCATGTGCAGACAGCCTGATTCCAAGCGCTGTTGACCTGCTGTGGCGGCGCGATATTCTTAGAGCCTGGTTCACCGTGCTAGTGAACTCCCATGTGTAGCGCTATGTGCAATGTTTATGCAACCTGATTTTTAAGCGCTATTAATTGTTGTGCGCAGCCCTATATTCCCAGAACCGGACGTTTTACTGTTTTAAGGGTTGCCAATTTAAAGGGTAATGAGTTGCCTTTGAACTGAAATGCCTCTGCATGTATAATGATACTGCCAGTGAGAATCTAATGAATTGCATTTGAACTAGATAAACCTGATTGATTTTTAAGTGAACCTACTATGTGGTGTCAATTATTGTGTGCGCTTTCTGCTTCAGGGCATGTGTGTGCTGTATGGTTGCTTCACACGTAAGCCTTCGGGTGCCCAACCGCTCGAGTCACGCTACGCCTTTAGGGCCCGGTGACCCCAGGTCTTACATTGTTGGCGAGCGGTGGGATAAGGACCTGTGACCATACAGCACCCTCCAGTGAAGCGGAGGGCACCGCAATTAGACGCCTTTTGTGGTTAAGCTCTTCAACTGTTGATTACTGCATTGAGTGAATTCCACTGTCCAGACTGAGGGTGTAGAATCCCAGTAGCCGGAAACTGTCCCCCACATCCTAGGATTTTTTTTTCCTCTTCTTCCTTAGTATCTAGGTCCCCGCCTGTCACGATGGAGTTCCGGTTAGCTGACCTCGAGGGGTACACTGTGAGGCAGCTGAGGGAATTCGGGCAGGAGATGGGGGTGCCTGGGGTGCGGAAGGTCAAAGGACCGGAACTCCGCACCGCCTTAAGGGCATAGGTAGAAGCCCACCCAGAGGGAAGAGTGGATGAGGGACAGGAGGCGCAGGATGCCCCTCAGGAGGAGAGCGCGCAGGAGGTACTAGACCTGATCAATGGGGATGTGTCCGAAAAGGGGCCACCAGGGAGACGTTCTGGGGCCAGTAGTAGGGCAGGGTCCAGGAGAAGCGCGTCTCCAGAGGAATATGAGGACAGGAGGGAGGAGAGGCAGTTGAAGTGGGAGCTAGCCAAGTTAGAGCAGGAAAGAGAAAACAAGAGATGGGCAATGGAAGAAAAGAAGCTGGCGCACGAGCTTCAGCTTAAAGAGTTGGAGCTGCGCGCTCTCCAGTTGAATGCGTCCAATAGGGACAATGGTGGCAGCGTACCAAAGACTCCCCAGGAGTCAAAATTCTATTTGCCCAAAGACGTGATTGCCAGTTACACGAGGGGGGATGACATCGCCAAGTGGCTGGAGGCATACGAGGTGGCCTTGACAGCCCATGGGGTACCTGAGAGTAGCTGGGGGGGTGGCCTGTATCGCTACATACCTCCCGATGTCAGGGACACCCTTTTGTATTTAGCAAAGGCAGATCAGGTCAGGTATGCCCCCATGAAGGAAGCCCTGCTTAAGAAATTTGGCCTCAACCCCGAGAGGTATCGGCAGAAGTTCCGTGGCAGCCATAAGCTGTCCACGCAAACGTGGGTGGATTTTTTTGATTACGCCCGTAAGGCGCTAGATGGTTGGGTGCGTGGCAGCGAAGCACAGGATTACGAGGGCTTGTACAATCTTTTTTTACGGGAGCACCTCTTGGATAAGTGCTTTCCAGAGCTGCGCCAACATCTGGTGGACCGCAAGATAACGGACCCCCGTGAGCTTGCGGAGGAGGCAGATATTTGGGTGAACACCCGGGTGTCTCACAAGGGCCCCGGGTGAGATGGCTCGAAAGGCGGACAGGGTTTCCCCCAGAAGAGAGAGGGGGGAGATAAAAAGGTGGAGTTCTCAAAAGGCCCCCAAAATAAGTTTGGGAAAGGAGTAGGAACCCCACCCCCGTCCAATTCTCCAAAACCCACTTACCCTGACAGGAGTCAGCAGCCAAGGATTGTGAGGTGCTACGAATGTGGGGAGATTGGACACTACAAGGGAGATCCCAAGTGTCGCAAGCGACCCCCAGCCCCAACGGGCGGGAAGAGCCCCGGGGTAAGTAGTGTAGCGCTTGGGGTGGAGCTGCCCTTAGCTAGGGAAGGGGAGTGGACAGGCCTGGCCCTGGTTTCACTCGGGGATGGAGAGATGGTTCCCGTAGTGTCCCTACCCCCGAATACTGCTAAATACCAGCAGAAGGTGAGAATTAACGTGGAGGGGGTGGAGGCTCTGAGGGACACAGGGGCCAGCATGACCACTGTCGTGAGGCGGCTGGTGTCCCCAGAGCAAGTAATCCCAGAGGAGTTCCATCCGGCCGTATTGGCTGACGGCAGTGTGAGTCACTATCCAGTGGCTCAAGTTCCCTTTGAGTGGGGAGGAGTCAAAGGCCTGCTGAGAGTTGCGGTGAGCCCTGCCTTGCCTGTGGGGTGTTTGCTAGGGAACGACCTGGAGCACACCGAGTGGAGAGAAGTAGAGTTTCGAGCTCACACAGAGATGCTGAGGTTACCAGGGTGGACTTGCGTAAGCACGCGGTCCATGGCTGCCCGGCATGGAACTCACCCTGGGTTGGAGCCTGGAATCATGGCCCCACCCAAAGCCAAACATGAAAGGAAGAAGGTGGTGGAGGACATGCCCCGTGAGATGGATGGGGAGGCCGCAGAGGTGCCCCCGGAGTCCGCGGAGGTAGATGTCGTTCCTGTGGAGGACTTGCCGACCCTTGCTGACTGGCATGTGGAAGGAGGACCTACCCGGGAGGAGTTTTGTCAGGCACAAAGGACGTGCCCCACTCTTGAAGGCATGCGGCGGCAGGACGAAGCCCAAGTGGCCAGTCAGGAACTGGGAGGTTATCATGTGTATTGGGAGGATGGTCTCCTATACAGTGAGCCTAGGGTGCCGGTACATGGATCTTCGAGGGCCATAGTGGTCCCCCAATGTTACCGGGCCTTCCTGCTGGAGTTAGCGCACGAGATACCCTTAGCCGGACATCTGGGCCAGGACAAAACCTTTGCACGGTTAGTCCCCCATTTTTATTGGCCCAGGATGAGGATTGCCTCGGACACCTTTTGTAAGACCTGCAAGTCTTGTCAGGCCAGTGGCAAGACTGGGACTAAGTTGAAGGTCCCGTTGGAACCGCTCCCCGTGGTCGGGACCCCTTTTGAGAGGGTCGGTATCGATATTGTTGGGCCATTGGACCCTCCGACCGCAGCGGGACACCGGTTCATCTTGGTTTTGGTGGACCACGCCACAAGGTACCCAGAGGCTATTCCTCTGAGGACCATCACTGCACCGGTGGTGGCGCGGGCACTGTTGGGGATTTTTACCCGAGTGGGATTCCCCAAGGTCGTGGTGTCGGACAGGGGCACGAATTTCATGTCGGCCTACATGCAGGCCATGTGGAAGGAGTGTGGAGTGACCTATCTGTTCTCCACCCCTTACCACCCCCAGACTAACGGACTTGTAGAGCGCTTCAACAAGACGTTGAAAGGAATGATCCGGAGCCTGCCAGAGGGCTTGAGGCGTAAGTGGGACGTCCTCCTCCCTTGCCTGCTGTTCTCCTAACGTGAGGTGCCGCAGAAGGGAGTCGGGTTCAGCCCTTTCGAGCTGCTCTATGGCCATCCCGTTAGGAGGCCCCTCAGCCTAGTGAAGGAGGGGTGGGAGAAGACTTCGCAGAAGCTTCCCCGTGATATTGTCAGCTACATGCTGGCATTCCGCAGCCAGATGGCCAAGCTGTGGAAGGCGGCCTCAGAGAATCTAGAGGCTAGCCAGGCCGTCATGAAGGAGTGGTATGACCGCAACGCTCGGACGGTAGAGTTGGACGCTGGACAGAAGGTGTGGGTCATGGAACCTGGGGAGCTTTGTGCCCTCCAGGACCGGTGGACTGGTCCATACGAAATTGTGGAGCGACGAGGCCAGACCACCTACGTAGTTGACCTGAAGACCCCCCGTCAGCCCCATCGGGTGCTCCACGTCAACCGCCTGAAGCCGCACCATGAGCGATCGGAGCTTGCTCTCCTCATGGTGACGGATGGGAGCGAGGAGGAAGAGAGTGAAGCTCTTCCTGACCTTCTTGCGGTCCAAGAGAAGGATGGTTCGGTAGAAGGTGTAGTCCTCTCCCCATCCTTGACCCCAGAGCAACAGAGGGACTGTCGCCATGTCCTGGGACAGTTTGCCTCGTTGTTCTCCCTCACGCCTGGAATCACTCATCTGTGTACCCATGATGTGGACACAGGGGACAGCCCCCCGGTGAAGAACAAGTCTTACCGGCTCTCTGACCGAGTGAAGGATAGCATCCAGCGTGAGGTGGCAAAGATGCTGGAGCTGGGGGTGATAGAACCTTCCAGCAGCCCGTGAGCTAGTCCAGTGGTGTTGGTGCCGAAAGCGGCCCCACCGGGTACGACGCCAGAACTTCGGTTCTGTGTGGACTACCGGGGGTTGAACTCTGTCACGAAGACAGATGCTCACCCCATCCCACGGGCAGACGAGCTGGTGGACCGGCTGGGAGCAGCCTGGTACCTCAGCACCATTGACCTGACATCCGGATATTGGCAGATTGCCATGGCCGATGGAGCACGGGAGAAGACAGCGTTCTCCACCCCCGAGGGCCACTACCAGTTCCGAGTGATGCCCTTTGGGCTCAAAAATGCTCTGGCCACATTCCAGCGGTTAGTGAATCAGGTACTATCTGGCCTGGAGTCCTTCTCAGCGGCATACCTGGATGACATAGCTGTCTTCAGTAGCACCTGGGAGGACCATCTGCAACACCTCCAGGAGGTATTGCAGGCGCTGCAACGCGCTGGCTTAACCATTAAAGCCAGCAAGTGCCAGATTGGACAGGGATCTGTCGTGTACCTGGGACACCTGGTGGGCGGAGGTAAGGTGCAACCCCTCCAGGCCAAAATAGAGACCATCATGGCCTGGGAGCCCCCCAAGACCCAAACTGCGGTCCGAGCTTTCCTCGGCCTCACTGGGTATTACCGCCGGTTTGTCAAGGGATATGGCACCATCGTAGCCCCCTTGACAGAATTGACGTCCAAGAAACAACCTCGCAAGGTCATATGGACAGCTGCATGCCAAGAAGCCTTTGATACGCTGAAAAATGCGATGTGTACAGCTCCAGTATTAGGAACACCCGATTTCAGCAAGGAATTTATTGTACAGACAGACGCCTCAGCACGGCATAGGTGCGGTGCTCTCGCAACTCAACACCGAGGGCCAAGACCAACCTGTGGCCTTCATATCTCGAAGACTCCTCCCTCGGGAACAGCGATGGAGCACCATTGAGAGAGAAGCCTTCGCGGTGGTATGGGCTCTGAAGAAGTTGAGGCCATACCTCTTTGGCACTCACTTCCTTATCCAGACCGACCACCGCCCCCTTCGCTGGCTCATGCAGATGAGAGGCGAAAACCCCAAGTTGTTGAGGTGGTCCATTTCCCTACAGGGGATGGACTTTCGGGTGGAACATCGGCCCGGAGTTGACCACGCCAATGCTGACGGTCTCTCCAGGTTTTTCCGCCTTAGTGAAGAGAACTCCCTAGAGGTTGGGTAGCTCTCCCCTCTTTCGGCTGGGGGGGACGCATGTTGGACCTGTCAGCCCTAGGGTGGTCTCCCCTTCTATTTTT
The DNA here is from genome assembly GCF_964204655.1 of Triturus cristatus. NCBI lineage: Eukaryota > Metazoa > Chordata > Amphibia > Caudata > Salamandridae > Triturus > Triturus cristatus. The sequence continues at coordinate 662,173,182 of NC_140579.1, read as the reverse complement.
GTATCGTGCCTCATTTTTTCCACCCTCATTTTTATGTTGGACTAGGTCTCCGGGCGCCTTTTCATTGCCAATCAGTGTTAAGGTGCAGGTGCTCCCTTCCCCTAAGATGGCTGCCACAGGCCCCTGCTACTGCGGAGTGGCCTTTCTAGTAGCACCCTAGCTGCCAGGAGCTGGCTGGGACCCCACAACAATGTTGCGACACCAGCCCGCCTTTTTTGTCCTATACCTAGAGTGGGGAAGCTCCTGGAATGTGCTGGAACCTTCTAGAAGAAGGGTGGGGTTTTACTTTTGCCGCCTTAGGAGGTGGTCACCTGACCTAGGGCTACTTAACAGAGGGAGGGAACTTTTTCTAGTTAGTTGGGGTAAAGCAGACCTGGGGAACCCACGCAGGAGTTTTAGGCGGTAGGGCCTAGACAGGGACTTATGCCTCTGAAGGTGACAGGGTTTAGGCACTGCCCTTTAAGTGAGTGAGGGATCCTGTACTACCCACTGATCTGGCCCAGCGATAGGGAGACCCCG